>NC_044554.1:70940908-72140908 GCF_007565055.1 Rhinopithecus roxellana
TGAACACTGAGTTAACTTTTTAAATGAATTAAGAGATTTGTATTTATCATGGTATCCCAGGGCAGATTACCTTAAAAATGTATCTCATGAATGCTGACCAACTGCAGCTTTTTAGCAGTGTCATTACTTTCATCCCGAACTCATCTTGCACAACAGGAAAGAGATGTATCTCCTCCATCATCATAGTGAATTGTGTCTCAGACACGTTTTCCAAATTTTAATGCTTCAACAGTTTGTGCTTTGTTGGAGGTAAATTCATCCTTCTGTCTGATACTAATTAAAGTGCCTTATTTAGTCCATATTTCCAATACACTTAATCAAGATTTCTGGCCATTGCCTATTTCATTCCTGTAGTTCTGATTTCCTGCCAGCAATTAGGGGGAAACAGCGTGTGAGATTGGTACATAACCTAGAATATAGGACCTGGGGTCTAGTAACATGGTATTGATAGACAAGTTTGGTTTACAAAGAGTGACAGGGAGGCAGTGTAATTTGTGAAAGTTTCATTTTAATTTTTATTTTGTAAAATGGGGAAGGGAGTGTGGATAAACTATATTTTTCAGTTATGGAGAAAATTCCTGTTATTTATAGATTTTTAAGTCATCGTTTCACAGTCTCTTAGTAAACCAGGAAAAGTTTTGTATGAATGAGATACAGAGGAATTATTTCTACACTTTATAGCATTTTACCCTTTCCAGACATTTCATTTATTTTGGTGTTAGCCCATAGCCTTAATGATACCACTGAAAAGAAAATGGAGGGATAGTAGGAGGGATGACCAGCTGTGGGGTGGTGAAGGGAGAACAAGATTTATTATGGTCATATAGTAGTCCTAAATTTCCTTATATGTACTAGTCTTTTATTCCCTCCAAGTGTTAAGTATCCTTTGAGTGCCTAAACAAACACAGGAGCTAGTAATAGCCTATGGAAGGAAAAAACAGGTCTTGGTACCAGGAAAATAAGGAAATTCATTATTAAACACAAATAGAGGAGAACATTTAGCATGATATCTAACGTCTTTTTTAATTTTTTCATTTTTTTTGTAGAGATGAAGTCTGTGTTACCCAGGCTTGTCTCAAATTCCTGGCCTCAAGCAATCCTCCCACCTCAGCCTCCCAAAGTGCTGGGATTACAGGTGTGAGCCACCATACCCAGTCTTGAAATCTAACCTCTTAACAAATTTTTAAGTGTCCAGTGCAGTACCACAATAAAATAAAAGTGCACTGATAATCACACTAGGGAATTAAATATCGGTAACTTTTGTTAGAGAGAAAAACAAAAACACCAGGAAGCCACAATGTGTTTTTGCCACCCCTTCTGTCTCTCCTTCATCCCATAGTGCTGTTTTATTAAAAGCATTTGAAGATTAATGGGTCTCTACTGCCCACCCCCTGAAAGTAATAAAAAGACAAGAAGCAATGAGAAAAACGAATGAATTGTGTGTCTTTGGAGAAATGTATTTATGGATATTATGATAGAACATCCTTTTGCCTCATAAAAATGATGGGAAATACAGTCTCCAGTACCAATTTCTGGAAACTTTAAATTCTTAACCAGAATTGTAATATCTGCCAAACCATTGAAAGAACTTTGCAGCTACAGATGGAATGCTTATCAGAATGGCAAGGTACGGAGACAATGTTTAAGAGAGATTAAATGCAGACTGCATATGAAACAAGATAATCTAACCATGCCTTTCAAAAACATATTAGCTTCCATTTTAATTCAGTAATGTCCAAATTATTTTTGAAGTATAATTCATTAGTCAGCTGTTCTTACAGACTAGAGATAAAATATGCTACATTTTTGTATGATCTTTGAAAAACTGTGCCTTCTTTTTTTTTTTTTTTTTTTTTAGACGGAGTCTCGCTCTGTCACCAGGCTGGAGTGCTGGAGTGCAATGGTGCAATCACAGCTCACTGCAATCTCCACCTCCCAGGTTCAAGCAATTCTCTGCCTCAGCCTCTTGAGTAGCTGGGACTACAGGTGTGCACCACCACACACAGCTAATTTTTGTAGTTTTTAGTAGAGTTGGGGTTTCACCGTGTTGGCCAGGATGGTCTCGATCTCTTGACCTCATGATCTGCCCACCTCGCCCTCCCAAAGTGCTGGGATTATAGGCGTGAGCCATCACGGTCAGCCAACTGTGCCTATTTTTAATGAACCAAAGGCAAAACACTCAAACCATACAAGAGTTTTCTCTCCTCTCATTTCCATCTTCAAAATCATGACAGATTGCTTCTATTTATATAAATAAATTCACTAGAAGTAACATTTCTCAAGACCAATACTGCTGGTGCAGAACAAAATGAAGCCTAAAGAGACAAGCATTAGCCAAATACAGAAATTTACATTCATTGAGAATTTATTTACAATAAAGGGAGCAATCTGGGGATCCTTAAAATTAGAGGCATCTGAATTAATAAGAAGATATGATGGATTTAGATTCCAGATGTTAGCTGAAGAGCATTCATGAGCTCCAGTGAAAAACAGCATGGAGAAATAGGAACACTTTCACACAGTTGATAGGACTAAAACCTAGTTCAACCATTGTGGAAGACAGTGTGGCGATTCTTCAAGGATCTAGAACTAGAAATACCATTTGATCCAGCCATCCCATTACTGGGTATATACCCAAAGGATTATAAATCATGCTGCTATAAAGACACATGCACACGTATGTTTACTGTGGCACTATTCACAATAGCAAAGACTTGGAACCAACCCAAATGTCCATCAGTGACAGACTGGATTAAGAAAATGTGGCACATATACACCATGGAATACTGTGCAGCCATAAAAAAGGATGAGTTAGTGTCCTTTGTAGGGACATGGATGCAGCTGGAAACCACCATTCTTAGCAAACTATCACAAGAACAGAAAACCAAACACTTTAGTGTTGTCATACTTCACATGCAAATTTTTGAACCAAAAAGAAGAAATGCCTTTATTCTAAGATGCTGTAACTGTTACATCTAGAGCTCTGTCCAGTAGTCCAAGAGATATGCCCAGGGCTGGTCCACCCTCAGTGCTGCTGGTGCAGATCTTTTCATAGGGCAGGGTTCCTAAGGGGGCATTAAAGTACAAATCTACTGTTGGGACACAAGCCCAGTAATAACTACTCCAGAGTATTGCTGTAAAGAGCAAATGGAGATCGCACATGTAAAGGATTTGTCAAGATCTTCAACAATCTGTGAGTGAATAACAATGGTGATATCCACAAGTTAGGAAAGGCATTTTAAGACACCTAGTTGCATAGCTCTTGGTATGAATTAGTAAACAAGTTCATGCTTTGAAAAATTACCAGAATTCATAATATTTAAAAACAGAAATACATTGAATGAAAGATAAGGAAGTAGAATTTTTCTGTTGTAAAATTCTAAAATTGTTTACTTAACAAAGATTGTATTCAAGGTGTCCAACATGATTATTTGATATATGTATATGTTGTATAATGATTATTACAATCAAGTTAATATATCCATCATCCCCTATGTTGTACAGAGATTCCTAGAACTTGTTCATCTTATAACTGAAAATCTGTCCTCTTTGATCAACATCTCATTTCCCTCACCTTCAGCCTCTGGCAACCACTGTCCTACTCTTCATTCCTATGAGTTTCAGTTTTTCGATTCTACATATAAAGATCATGCAGTAGTAGAATTTCTAGGTTTTAAAATGTTAACGACAAGGGATTATAGTGGGTGTTTATCAGTACAACATGGTTTTAAGAGAAAGGCTGAGACATTGCAGAGTATAAATCCTAGCTTTGCCACAGGTTAGCTGTGTTACTGCGGCTATTTATATCTGTTCGAGTCTATTTCTTCATTGGTATGAAGGAAAGAGTGGTACCTATTTCAAGGACTATTTTGTGAGTTAATTGGGGTAATATAGGTAGGAACACTCAATCATTATATTCTGCAGGTACCTCTGCCTATATATTCACTATTTTTTCTTTTAGCCTTTGCTTTGAGTGGTGTTTATTTTTTATTTTTCTACTCATGTATTCATTTTTCTACTTTCTTTAAATCTCTTTTAGCATCCTATTTTTAAGTCCAGGAAATTTGCCGGAGGAGTTTCACACTTAATAAAGGATTGAGTGCTTTTGACAGTACCAAACAGCAAACATTATTTTATGAAGTGGAATGTGCTTTTGTTTCCCAAGTCCTTTCTGAGATTTTTGGCTTGGGTGTTTGTATTGTCATATAATATTTATTTGTTAAGCACTTTATAATCTTTTTTTAAGATTTGAGAGTTAGCTACCATCAAATGGAGATAGTTTTCAAAATGAATAATGCCTCAGTGTCAGTTATGAAGGGAAAAGATTCATTGGTTGTCATATATTCTCTATCAACATTGGTTTTGTGTCTTAGTTGATGTCATTGAAGATTTATATCTGCTGTGCTAAAGTGCAGCCATCAAAGGATCTCTAGTGCTGTGCAGCATAATATCCTGCAGTTGTTGACAGTAATTTTACAGCCATGTCTTCCATATTGGCACCATGTTAATACATTATATGAAGAGCACTTGACTATTACCTGTTCTGGAGTTATGGAATTAAGGTGAAGCTGGGATCTTCCTCTGTAACTGACACGTGGATTAGCAAAAGAAATGATAATCTTAAATTGAATGCAACCTTATATTATTGCTATTCTTTCAGATACAGGGAAATCTGAAAGAGTTCATAAAAATATCTTGGAACACTTTGTTAGTTCTCAGTGGTAAGAAGAGAATAGATGAGGTTTCTGTGAATCAGAGTATTCAGATGACCTCAGTGAACTGGAGATCCAAGCAGAGTGGGAGCCAAAAATGCGGCTGGGTGTGGTGGCTCACGCCTGTAATCCCAGCACTTTGGGAGGCTGAGGCAGGTGGATCACCTGAGGTCAGGAGTTCAAGACAAGCCTGGCTAACACAGTGAAACCCCGTCTCTACTGAAAATATAAAAAACATTAGCCAGGCGTGGTGGCGGGTGCCTGTAGTCCCAGCTACTCAGGAGGCTGAGGCAGAAGAATGGTGTGAACCCAGGAGGCGGAGCTTGCAGTGAGCCGAGATCGCGCCACTGCACTCCAGCCTGGGCGACAGAGAGAGACTCCGTCTCAAAAAAAAAAAAAAAAAAAAGTCACACTGTCTTACTGTCTCATGCCTTTGTGTGTACACATGGTACCTCCCTGGTCTTTCTGTGCCCAGGAACTCTGATTGATATTTCAAGACCAGTTCAACTTGATGAAGGTTTTGTACCCATATTGATCTCAGAACACTCTCTTTTTCATTAGCACAAAGTCAATACAATATATTATATTTCCATTTTTATATTCTAGTGACTTATGTATAGCTTCAGAGCAAAAAATATTCATTTTTTAGCTTCCATAGTGTGTTTCTGTATATACACGTTATATAGAGATTTTTTAGTTGTGGAGTTTTGTATACAGTATAATTGCAATGGTCATAAGATGAAGATTGACGTTCTTTGCAAGTGAAGTGTATTTTTAAATGTATGCCCTACACCTCCCATCTCACACATTCAAATGAGGTAATTCCCATTTGAAAAAATAAACTTTCTTTTTTTTTCTTAATTTGGCCATGATTCCGATCTATGCATTATGTAATTATTTTATATGTATATCAGTCTGCTACAGGTTCTCCTGCTTTAATGGAAACTTTTAGCTCAAACCACCTAAGTAACATATTTTTCCTTACTGAGACACTATTATTTATATATCCATGACAGTGATTTTTCTCCTTTTATTTATAAAACTTTTTTTTTGTCAGTAAGTCATTTAGTAAGGTTAATGGCAAGCTGAATATTTTAAAATTAATGCAGTTTTTTAAAATCATAATTTCTAAGCCTTCCTGTTTAAAAGGGAGATTTGAATCTCCTGAAGTACTGACAATTATCAGGTAACTTTTGCAGCATGAGAGCTATTGTCTACAGGAGTTTCTCCTTCTCTTTGAAATTTGAAGAAAATTTTCTAAGTATAGGAACTCTGCGACCTGTAAGATAACAGCACTATTTTTTTTTTTTTTTAAGTTTTGTTTTGTTTTCCTGGGAAGAATAAGTCTATGTAAACTTAGGATTTGGGGAGATTTTTTTGCACTTACATGTCTTCCAAATTAAAACTATAGGCTTTAGAAACATGCCTGCAAAGATATTCATATAACATTATTTAAAGAAATGTTTTTTAAGGAAGAGAAGATGATCCTATTTTTAATTTGTTTTGTTCCCAGAACTTCATTGACTTAAGACCACCAGAGAAATCACAGTGGTGGTGAAGTGTGGCTAAGAAATAAAAATGAAGAATTAGTCAATTTTTAGACAAGTAACACTTTTGTGTTCCTGGCTCGGATTTCCTTATTACATAAAATGCAAGATGGATCTGGTTGGCGAAGATGTGAAGTCTTTTGGCTTATAAAATAGCAAATTTTACCTGAAGCAAGTCTGTGAAATTCTCACTGTGTTCTAATGTTTAACTTTCCTTTTTTGCCGTAATATAGCTTTACTGGCAGATGGCAGCATTTGGATCATATTGAATTTGGCAAATTCTCATAAGAATCTTCAAAAATTTTAATATTTGAATGTGAAAAAAAAATCATGAATTTTATATAGTTCTACCAAAATGGTAGAGATGAAATCTACATCTTTTATGCCCTGTATTACTTCACTTTCAAGTAGGGTAGATGTCTAGGAAAAAAAGTGGAACAATATTTATGCACTATGAATATGATTCTAGTGATGTGAAAAGTTAACCCATCATTATCCACATTTAAAAAATTGTATTTTTAAAGTGGTGCATTTTTTTGTTGTTGTTAAAATAAAATCAGTAGCTAAATGTCAACATCCACATCAATATTAAGTAACTTTAGCTGTTGGTTCCCTCTGAAAACCCAAAATGTCCAATTATTTGTTTTACATGTGAGCAGTGTTTCAGGTTGCCTCATTCTTGCATTCTCTCTCTGCAAATACTGGATTCTGGGTGAAGGCACTGAACCAACATCTGGGAGAGGCTCATTAGTCCTTTATTAAATGAAACTTTTGGTAAATAGAACCCAAACAGACATAAGTTATTTTAAGTTCAGCTCTGAACAAACTCATGTCATAAAAAGTTTTTGTTGGACTTTACTGTTTATTTGAGCTTTTTGCTAAGCATATACCCTACTAATAGTGGGAATAGAATTATAAATTGCTTAGAGCAGGGGTCTTGATTTCTGCTGTGGCAAGCTCGTTAAAATTACAGAAGTAACAGTATTTCTAGAAGACTCAGAGCAAGTTTGTGGATGTGATTAGTCACTTTTGTGATGAGACTTACTAACAGATGGACTTGTTTCCCCTATAATCAGACAGATTGGTGATTACATTAAAATTTCATCATTAATATTTTCTTGGGCATATCTGTGACAGTTTCATGGCTCAGTTTTTTCAGAGAAGGTCCCCAGCTAAGCCAGTGACCTTTGCTGTTTTCCCACAGTTGTTGGGATCTTTAGAAAGAGAAACTTGTTTACACCAGTCTCTGCTTTCTTGCTTTGACTCCATGGAACTGCTCTTTCTGTTCGCAAAGAGGCTAATTCCTTGACTTAGCTACTGCATGTGTTGTTTGTTTTGTTTTCTTTCCATCATGTAGCTTCTGATGGCCTGGAGGAAAAGTGTCCGTCCATTTTTGTAGCCATCCTTTTCTTAAAACCAGTCTGAAGATGTAATTGTCAAACAGCAAATTCTTTTAAGTTGATCAAAATAGTTCACAGTTTTATAGCACCACTTATGTGAATTAAGATATATTACAAGGAAGATAATCTGATCTAGGAATATTTATCCATATAGCATGGATGAGCAAGAATTTCACAGGAAAATATAATCACTACCTTTAATTAGATAAAGAAACAGTATAGGTACTGAGATGATAAACAGAAAAGGAGGAGTGTGTTTAGAGGTGAAATATAAATGTTAAAGTAACACAGAATATAGTATACTATATCATATATATATACTGTATCATATATATATATGTATATTTCATATTGTATGTAACATTGTCTATCTGAAATAAACTTTTACAAAGGGCCTAAACCTGTGAAAGAATACAAAGAAATAGCTTTCAAGTTTAGAAAGAAGACTGTTACTAAAATAAATTCTATAGTTAACAAAATATGCTTTTTCGTTATCCAGATTAATATTAGGCAGCCAATCTTTCTCCTCTCTGGATATATTCACATGGATAACTTACTCAACACATTAAAAATAGAAACATTTATGTTTCACCTTTAAACATACTCCTCCTTTTCTGTTTATCAACTCAGTATGTGGTATTTCTAGCTATAGGGATTCCTTAGCCAGAGACTTGGCCATTTATTATTTCTTCTTCTTTTTTGATTTCTATACGTAAATTCTGTTGATTCTGCCTTCTTAATATCCAGCAAATCTTTCTTACCACATCATCCTTGCCTGCCCCTTGGTCTGGGCCCTTGCTAGGTTTGTTTCAGGAGCCTCTGTCTGGTTTGACTTCCACTTACCTCTGCACCTCTTGCATCTCCAGCTTAAATTCTATCCTCTATAGTATTTTCAAGCAGGAATTCTGTTGCATTTTGGAGGAAGCTGTTTTTATCAGTGGAACTATCCCCTGCATCTGGAGTTATTGAACTTCCCTGGCCTGGGTCCACACATTTTTTTGATGCTGTCCCTACCAGGAGCAGATCCCATTCCTGGGAAGAACACTGTCCTTGCACATGGTCTGCCTTCCTTTCATTCTGCACCTAACTACTTTCCCTTTACCTTTCCTTGAAGGCTCTAGTTTAGGATGCTTTTCTCTGTGAGGCCTTCCCTGAGCCCTTGCTCCCCTCCTTCCCCAGAGGTCTTCAGTAACACCCTATATGTCCTCAGTCCCCAGAACTTTCACTGTATGCTCTAGTTGTCTCTCTTTTTGTCTGCTCCCCCACAAAAACTAGAAGCTCCCGGAAGACAGAAGGCAGGTCTTATTCATCATCATATCCTCAGTATCTGGTTCTGTAACTAACCTTTATTTGATGAAAGCATTTAACCTCCAATAAC
This sequence comes from Rhinopithecus roxellana, assembly GCF_007565055.1. Classification (NCBI taxonomy): domain Eukaryota; kingdom Metazoa; phylum Chordata; class Mammalia; order Primates; family Cercopithecidae; genus Rhinopithecus; species Rhinopithecus roxellana. The sequence continues at coordinate 70,949,946 of NC_044554.1, forward strand.
TGACAACAGTATTATCTTAATAACTTACTAATGAAGTATCAGTAAGAGTACTTCATCTATAGGGAGGACACTGTTTTACCAAAATTAGTTATGCCTATAAAACTATAGATATTCACTGACTGGCCTGCTAGTATTAATGCATGAGAAAGTTAAATGAGTCTGAATGGACTTAATAGCAGCTGGGAGCCAGTTGTCACCCTAATTTCCACCAACTACATAATTAAATACAATCTGCTAAGTGACATTGTACAAATCACTTTCTGTGGCCCAAATGTCCCTTCACAAATTGCAGCATTAATATTCCATCTCACATATCCAGAATATTTTTGCAGCAACAAAAATGGTATATATTATTTAAATTTCCTTTATATATCACTTGGGGTTTCTTGGAGAAACTACTTTTTAAATATAAGCTAGAATTTGAATGTTTCTAAAGCTATTATAATATTCTCATTTAAAAAGCATAGGGGGTTTTTTCCTTTTGTCCCAACTCTTATGTGAATACCCAGGGTATTTTTCAAAAAAGACATCTTTGTAGCAAAGGTAGAATATTTCTATTTAACCAAATGCACAACTCTGCTTGTTTTCAATTAAAAATTTTCTACCCACATTGCTTACTTCTGACTTTTGCCTATGGAAATAAGGACTCACAAAACAATTGCTAGAAAATATATTTATGTAGGGAATCTAAGAAAAAAGAAATGGTAGTTCTAAAATAATTAAATACCTACCTAGGCAACAAAATGTCATCTGTTTTGTAAACACGTATGATTTTCGTGGTCGAAGGACCCAGATAATGTTTTATTAGAATAATGTCTCATGTTCGTGTTATTCTTGTTTCAAAAAAAAATGTTAAAAAGATGCCAAGTCTGCCTTTGCCAAAAGTTCTGTATGCTTTCATTGAAAAATATGCTGAATAGATTTATACCTCCAGTAAATTGGAACAGAAATCCACAGTTACATTTTTTATTCTCCCAAAGCATATCAGATATGTTACTTGATTGGTTAGCTTAATGTGTGTGAGTTATTACAGGCAAAATTGGAGGTAGACTGTTTTCTAACCTCTAAGTAGCATTTGATTTTACAATACGTACAAATGGACATTGTATTTTTTTTATTTCAAGGAAGAATTTTTAGAGAATAAAAGAATGATAAGAGATTCATTTCAGAGACAAAATTATGGTTTCTACTTAAGCAGTCAAGTGGTATTTCATTTTTGTGGAGTATTCTATAGTTATTCTCTACTGACACAGGGCATAGACACAATGATGACCTAATCATCTTGCAGAGGTCCCACCTGCTAATACCACCCTCCTTGGGGAGTTGAGATTTCAACATATACACTCTAGTGGGACACATACATTCAGACCATAGCAGCAGTGCTCAGGTAAATTAAGAACAAGCATTTATTTGCTAAGTCTTCTAATTTGCCAGATATAATGATAGTTATTTTACTTACAGATTTCTTTTTCCGAGTAATTATGTGAGGCAGGACTTACTAGGTTTTCTATTTTTAGAAAAGAAAACAGATACTCAAAAAGTTTAACTGACATATGATGATAGTTTGGATATTTGACCCCCCCAAGCCTCATGTAGAAATGTAATCTCCAGTGTTGGAGGTGGAGCCAAATGAGAGGTGTTTGCTCATAGTGTCAGATCCCTCATGAATGGCTTGCTCTTTTACTTCCTGCAAGAGCTGGTTGTTAAAATGAGCCTGGCACTGCTCTCTCACCCTCTTGTTTCCTCTCTCTCCAGGTGATCTCTGCACATACCAGCTCCCCTTTGCCTGCCACCAGGTGTGGAAGCCACCTGAGGCCCTCACTGGACACCCAGTCTTCCAGCCAGCTGAATCATGACCCAAATAAAATTTTTTTCTCTATAAATTACACAGTCTCAGGTATTTCTTTATAGCAACACAAAATGGGTTTGTGTTGCTATAAAGGAACCTAAATTAACCCAGCTCTTCAGTAGTGAAACCAGGATTCAAACCCAGTCCTCTTAGATTCCAAATTCTATGTTATTTCTGCACATCATTGTCTTCTCTCTTGAATATGTAATGTGTGCCTTTTATGTCCAGAGCACAATGTTGTTTACAGCGAGGATGTAGCTATGGTTGCTGAGGGAAATCGTAAACATACGTCGGTAATGACTTCTGTCTTAAAATGAAGGTCATCTTGAAGCTTTTCTCACTGCTATAGTATTTGTTTACATTTCACACTTTTCCTTTTGACACAAACCCGAGTCATGAAGGCCAGAGTCTGTTTGCCTTCATCTTTGCATTTTCAGCATTCATTTCCATAAATGGCATATGATAGATGCTTACTAAATATCCTTTCAGATTCTGGACAATGAGAACAATAATTAACACAAAGTGTCGTTATTTAAATGTTCCATTAAGTGCCAGGTAGGTAGATGTTGGAGAAACATAGATAATAGCAGTGATTTCCACCCCTTTAAATTCTTAATGGAGCTGTTATGAGGTTCAAATGTTTTCTAACAAAATGAGCTTAAATGTTCTTAAGTTTTAAAAGCCTGTGTGCATAGCATTTTTGTTCGAAGGTATCTCAACATTTAGTTGTTACTGTGGCCGTTGGAAATCCACAGCAGGTGGGGTTTCCTTCCCTGAGTAACATGTGGGTAGACCTCACAGGAACCATAAGCAACAGGATAACTGGCAGCAACTGTCTGGCCTGTGAAGATTACCAGGTCTCACTGCTTGACCAGACTCCTGAGGCTGCTTGTGACATGTCACTTCTGTACAGTGGACCGCAGTGCTAGCATCCCTCTGGATATTCCTGAGACTAGTTTTGAGCCCTCACCATGCACTTGAGTATCCACTTGCCTCTGCACGATGCATCATGCTTTTTTTGAGTTCCTGGTGTTTTTGGCTCTTTTCAACTCTCAGAAATAGTCTCAGGTCATCCTACCCTCTCTGGCATCTGGGATGTTTGTGTAATGCAGGGACTTTTCCTATTGCTTCCATTCTACTTCTGTGTAGTTGGAAATTCTCTTTATTTCAACTAAAGAAACTGTCATTTAGGAAAGAAAAAAAGTTGTTTTATCTTCAGGGGGAGCCCTAAAGGAGCATTCCCAGGGGAAATGCAATAAACCCGTATAGATTATCTATCCTGGCATTCCCCCTGTAAAGCCCTCCATGTTACTGCTCTGATACAGAATTAAGACTCTCTTACCTTTGGAGTAGCTGGAGACAGCTGAGGAATATTTGCTTTTAAATGTAAGCAATTAAGAATTGTATGTACTGACATTATAGTACTTGGCAATTCCAAGATCTTCAAATTAAGAAAATACAAAGCAAAACATTTTTATGCCACCAAATGACAGGCCCAAAAGAACATTAACCCTCACTTAAAGTTCTGTCAAATGAAACATCAATTAGTGGAAGACATCTTGTAAATAAAGTACTAGTTATTGATGGACACTCTTACTTTTAATATGCTGAACTGATTACCTAGTGATAATTATAACCTCATAGTTTGCAACCCGATATTTTAAATTTCTCTAGTACTTTTTATCTTTAAAAAGTAATATATTCATTATATTACATTTGAAAGGAATTTTTTTTCAGTTCATTTAACACATCTAACTCTGGTCCCACAAAATGGGAGCAAATAGGCTGAGATTCTCACATAAGCATCAAAGTTGAGTGTATGGGAACAATATGAACATAACATACTGGTAAATTTCTGTAGATAATTATTGGTGTATACAGTATAGTTGTGCTCATTTCCACACCATTGCATTTTATTATTTAAATATCCTTCTGGGGGATTTGTGCATTTTTTATGCTTTAAAGTTAAATTAACATATATCAATTACCTTTTCTTTCCCATATGTAAGTTTTTAAAAATCCTGGTTTTCATCTTATAAAGCACTGAACTTTTTTGTACATTGTTTGTCACATCTTGCATTACAGTTTTACTTGGTCAAGTAAAACTGTAATGCAAGATGTGAAAAATTGTTCTCTTTAAAATTAGATGCTTCAAGCTAATGTCTTTGAACTGTGCTGTTATGAGGGAAAGAAAGGAAAATGCTTGTGAGAGATAATCTCTTCTGTTATTTCTGAAACCTGATTTTGTGCTAACATGCTTGCTAGACTTTCCCAGAAGAAAATGGTACAAGTATAATATGATTTTTCTACTCTGGATATGGAGGTTTAATGGCATGAATACTTCACAAAAGAAATACAGACTTTAAAGGACAATTTTATCCTATTTGTCCTGAGGCCTTTGCAATCCTTAGAGCAACCAAATGAGCACTAGCTCTTTGAAGGGAAAGGGAAACTTCTATGAGACAATAAGGAAGAGAAGGAAGATAAAGCTTGTAGGATTTTTCTCTTATTATGAAAGTCGTTATCCATCCCATCCCATTCCCCAATATTGTTCTGCCTTAAAGTGCAAGATGTCATGTCAGGATTTTGTCTTGTCTTGTAATGGTTTTTTTGTTTTGTTTTGTTTTTTGTTTGTTTGTTTTCCTTTTTGAGATTGGGTCTCACTATATTGCCCAGGCTGTCTTGAACATCTGACCTCAGGCAATCCTCCTGTGTCAGTATCCTGAATAGCTGGGATTACAGATGTGTGCTGCTACACATGAAGAAACAAATAACTTTGTGTTATTCTTCCATCATAATAGAAAGTTTTATTCAGTGTTTTTGAAAGATCCTCCCAAAAGTCTAGAATGATAAAACTTAGTTACTTTAAGGGTATTTTCTAGTTCTTCTATTAAAATTTGTGTCATTTCAGTTTTATAGGCTGTAAATTATGTTTAAAAGGAGGGATAAAGGATGATATGCAGAAATACATTAAGATTAAAAGTAAATCTCAGTTTGTAACACTTTGCCTATTGTAAGTTGACCTTTCATTAATCATCTCATTTCTTCTCCCCCTTGTCTCCCTTTCTCTTCCTCTCCTCAGATTCTCACACGGCTTCTTTTTCTTCCTCTCTTTTTTTCTCCTTTGCCATTTTTGCTGTTAGTTGATGTCTCTATTGCTCTCTCTCTTTTTTTGATATTGTCTGAATTTTAGTGTCACCATTTGATGAAACAGGTGAACACTTTAATGTTCAAAACCATCAATTTTTTCAGGTAGATATTATCTAGTAAAGCTAAAGCAGTACTAATATGGATGCTAGTAAGAATAATGAACATTCTGTGTGCACTTTCTATGAGACACGTGCTGTGCTCTTATGGTTATTAACATGAGTCATTTTCATTGATACCTCCACTGTATTTTGAGAAATGTATTATTAGGTTGTGGTAAAGTTGCTTGCCCTGGGTCTTTTCACTTATTGGTGGTCTCCAAGACCAGAATCTGTCTCTTGGGTCTGTACTTTGTAGCCCTATTTCTGCACCATTGTACTCTGCTGTGGGCAAGGTCTCATGTACTGATTCTTTCTTATTTCCTTTTGTTATTTAATCAGTCTTTTCTCCACAATGTTTATGTGAAACTATGTAGAATAATGTTGTAATATTTGTGTCACTAATTTCACTTAGATTGTTTTCTTTGATACATTGCTATGAAGAATTTTTGTTTTGTTTTGTTGAAAATAGAGAGTAGTATAGTTTGATGTCTTAAATGACAGTGTGATTTGTGGGATGAATGTTATCCTCATGGCCTAGAAAGCCATTCTATTCATTGTCCTCACTGTATTGCGTGCAGTATATTATTAAACTGCATGTAGTTCAATTTAGATATCTCAAGTTGGAATTTCAGATACTTTTAAAGTATGTCAACAACAACGATGGTGATAAGTTAGGCAGTTTTTATAAACATTGATCACCCAATTTAAACTAATTTAATTAGATGTGTAGAAATTTTGGTTTAAAATACATTCAGTAAATAAAAGGAGTTAAAAATCTGCTGTACAAATTAACTATTACAATTAAAGGAAATAATATGTTTATCATAAAATTTTGAAATTCTCGCTAGTAAATTTGAATTTTGTATTGCAATGAATTATTTAAAATTTTGACTTAGGATTATAATGGAGCTATTTGTTGTAAATTTTTTTTTACTAGATAGGTAAATTGTTTTATGAATCAACCTGTTAGGATAACATTTTTATTTTTAAGATAAGTTTAAAGTATTGGGCTGCCTTAGAAATCTGTCCCTGATCTTTTGTTCTTTTCATTATTTATGTAAAAACAGATGAATATATATGAAGATGTCTGTTGCAGCACTGCCTGTAATGTTTAAGACTGGAAACAAACTTAAAGTCCATCATTAGAAGAGTGATTGAATAAATTATAGCACAGCCATATAAGGGGAATGTCTTACAGTCTTGAAAAGAATTACATAAATCCACGTTCTTACACATGAAAAAGTTCAAGATATAGTGTTACATAAAAGAACATGTTATAGAACAATTTGGATATCCCGTTAATTTTTAAATGAATAATAAATGTGCATTACATTTGACCGTATGTGTGAGGGTTGGTTTCTGAGCTGTCTGTTCCAGTCTGTTGGTTTGTATATCTGTCTTTTTGCCAGGACCACACTATTTTGATTGCCATTATTTTTTAGTAGGTTTTGAAATCGGGATTTGTGATGCAGTCCACTTTGTTCTTTTTTTTTTTTTTTTTTTTTCATTTAAAATTGTTTTGGATATTTGGAGTCCCTAGAGATTCCTTATGAATTTTAGGGTAGATTTTCATATTTCTGCAAATGTTAGGATTTTGATGGAATTCACATTGAACCATTGGTCATTTTGCATAGTGCAAACATCTTAAATAAGGAAACATTCGGTATACATGATTGCATGCATTTTTCAAAATTCATAGTGCTCTATACTTGAGATGATTACATTTTACTGCATGTAAACTATACTGCAATAAATGATTGCAAACCTTTGAAATATATATGTGTTTAAAAGCATACATGTAAGCATGGAAATACATGTATAAGCCCACACTTGTAAGGTAGAAGTCCCTATGATCGTGATGTATTAGTGCACCCTTCATAAGCTCGTTCATTTTCATAGTTTATACAACAGTTTCTATGTTAATCACTCCCAAATCTGTATCTGGATTTGCAATAGCCTATTGCAATCAAGCACTTGAATTTCCCAAAATAAGTTCCTTTATCTTGTATAGTTTGGATCATGGTAAACGATGTGTCACCAGCCACCCATGTTACCATGAAAACTTAGTTATCTTCATCATTTTTCCCTGAGTCTTTGACTGAAGTACATTAGTATTATATAAGCCTTTTATATACTTGGGCCCTGTGTTGAACTTTTAAAATATTAAAAGCTGCTCTTCCGTAAGTATTAACTTCTGCTTAGAGTTTTCCACAAGACTGTCTTAATTGCTCATATTAATCAAGAAAGCTATTTTTAAAAACATTTGTACAGTGCTTTACATTGTTTTGTAAATCCTTTAGTGTTTTATTATTTAATTTCTATTTATGTAATTAATAATCAGGCTCTTAGTATTTCTCTCTTGTTAAACTTAATTCCCAATTTTCAGAGGTTATTACATTATTCAATTAAAAGGAGATAATACTGTTTATTAGCAAGAGTGGGATATTGTGTCTACTTGGTACATTTTGCACATCTATTAATATACCTGTTTTACATACACATTTTCCCAATGGCTTCAGCATGGCTTTGGAGTATATGTGGCCATTATGTGGAGGACAATGACTAATAGAAAGACACCAACACATACAGGTTTCTTCAATGAAACTAAAGGATACTACAGCTCATTGGCATAAACATAGCTGCAAGAGCAGAGACACAGTTGTGTGCTTTCAGTCAGGCAAGTTTCCTGGCTCCCAGTTCTCAAGAAGGCATGCAGTTAAAAATGATATTGCTTGACACCCTTGAGGATACCATCAGACCTTTCTGATCAACTCACTATCCTGTTTTCAAGAATTTTTATTTCCTCCTGACTCATCATAATGAGTTTGGGGGAGGTGCCCATCTACCTTCTCACCAAATATGAGTCAATGAAAATAACACAGTCCTTACTAATTTTCATGAATTGAGTGAATCCAAAGTCAGTTTTTTCAGCAAATCTCCCATAGGACAGCAGAAAGACCTTAGACCTACTTAAAGTCCAGTGCAGGAAACTTTTGGAAAGATTTTCTGCTTCCCAGGGAATATCAGAATCAATGCTACCAAATAAATACTGGATGTTTGAGTTTTGAACCAAAACTTTTATTCTATTCTTGGAAGAATCTGTTATATCATTTTAATCTTAAAATGGCTACATTTTGAGAATGATAATTTATAGTTGGATTTTTAAAAAAATTTCATCATGACAAAGCTGACAACAAGCAATGGGAAAGGATTACCTATTTAATAAATGATACTGGGGAAACTGGTTAGCCAGTTTAGTGCAGAAAATTGAAACTGCACCCCTTCTTCACACCTTATTAACAGTTAACTCAAGATGGATTAAAGATTTAAATGTAAAACCCAAAACTATAAAAACCCTAGAAGAAAATGTAGGCAATACAATTTAGGCAAAGATTTCATGATAAAATTGCCAAAAGCAATTGCAACAGAAGCAAAAATTGACAATGGCATCTAATTAAACTAACAAGCTTCTACACAGCAAAAGAAACTGTCAGCAGAGTGAACAGGGAGCCTATAGTGTGGGAGGAAATCTTTGCAATCTATCCATTCGAGAAAGGTCTAATATCCAGAATCTACAAGGAACTCAAATAAATTTACAAGGAAAAAAAAACATTAAAAAATGGGCAAAGGACATAAACAGATACTGTTCAAAAGAAGACATTCATTCAGCCAACAAACATATGAGGAAAGCTCAGTATCACTGATCGTTAGAGAAATGCAAGTTAAAACCACAGTGAGATACCATCTCACGCCAGTCAGAATGGTGATTATTAAAAAGTTAAGATACAACAGATGTTAGCAAGGTTGCAGAGAAATAGGAACACTTTTATACTGTTGATGGGAATGTAAATTAGTTCAACCATTGTGGCAGATGGTGTGGTGATTCCTCAAAGATGTAGAACCAGAAATTCCATTACCGGGTATATACCCAAAAGAATATAAATAATTCTTTTACAAAGATACATGCCACACGTATGTTCATTGCAGCACTATTCACAATAGCAAAGACACAGAATCAACCCAAATGCTCATCAGTGATAGACTAGATAAAGAAAATGTGGTATACCATGGAATACTATACAGCCATAAAAAGGAATGAGATCATGTCCTTTGCTGGTACATGGATGAAGCTGGAAGCCATAATCCTCAGCAAACTAGTGCAAGAACAGAAAACCAAACACCATATGTTCTCACTTATAAGTGGGAGCTGAACAATGAGATCCCATGGACATAGGGACGGGACAACACACACTGGGGCCTGTCACGGGGTGGAATGGAGGGAGGAAGAGTATTAGGAAAAATAGCTAATGCATGCTGGGCTTAATACCTAGGTGATGTGTTGATAGGTGCAGCAAACCACTATGGCGTACATTACCTATGTAACAAGTCTGCACAACCTGCACATGTACCCAGGAACTAAAAGGAAAAAAAAAATTCAGCATGAGAAATCTTAACAATTATTTGTAATTCTTTATAGGCTTTTGTTTGTATCCCTATTGCTGGATCCTTATTTAATGTTTTCTGTTATAAAATTAGTGATGCATTTGTAATTATATGTCTTTTTTTGATAATTTTAATATTTTTAATAGAGTTAATTGGTTATTTGGTGACAAATAATTTTTAAAAGCACTCACTATATTGGAAATGCAATAATTTGTAAAACGAATAGAGTTTAGCCATAACTTTCTTACATACGCCCAATAGTCAGACAATATAAAGGAAATAGATATTCGTTAGGACCACAATATATAAAATACTGAAATAAATTAAAGAATGTGTGTTTTTTCTACACGAAGAAGAAAAAAGTTTAAGATTCCAGTTATAAATATTAGAACACTGTTTAACAGAGACACCTCCTCCCTTCCCTTTTTGTTGAATAGAAAGAAGATGAAAATATCTGTTTTCTTTGTGTTCTAACGGATGTCATAACATCTTGCAAAGCTGCAATAGTTAAAACAGGGTAACACAACTCAGGAGAGATCTGTAGACCATAAAGCTCAAAACCAAACCCAAGTTTATATAATTTTATAAATATATTTGATTTATTACTCAAATAAGTTTAGGACATGTGAAAAATTAAAACTCATTTCATATCGCTATCGACTTTCAGACAAGTCAAAAGTGGGCACAAGTTATATCTGGTGCTGTAGCTACTATAAGAGACCGTGGAACTATCCAGCCTGTTGAGAAGGCAGGGCAGGGGTGAGAAGGAATATATGTTACAGTATAATTATTTATTATCTAAAATCTCCTATTAGAATAGAAATTCCAAGGGATAGGGACTTTGGTTGCTCACACTAGAATGTCATCTGCCACATAAAGGTACTCCATTTTTTTTAATGAATGAAATGTACGCATTCAGTTTTGTATCCTCCCTTTGTTTATATCATGCTTGGTTTTATGTTGCCATTATAGCCATCATTATAAATAGCAGCAAAATATTTCATCACATGCCCCATAATTTACATAATCGTTCCCCTAATATTTTATATTTCTCTTGCTTAAGTGTTTACTGTTATACATAATGCTGTCATGAATGTTTCTGCTTATAATCTTTTTAATACTACAATTATTTTGATAGGATAACTTCTTAGAAATAACCTTACTAGGTTAAAAGATATGAACATGTATTTTGGCTCCTGATAAAAATTTCCAGTACCCCTTATTTAATAGCAAATACATAATTAATGTCAGTTATTTCAGTTGGTATATGAATTACCCTGTGTTTCAGAGCTAGGAAGTCCTGCTGTTCTCGTAAAAGTGCTTTGTAGATTTTTATTCATTTGAACATTTACCTTGGAATTCTGAATCCTCATAAATAATACATTCAGAGAAGTGGAGAAAGGCAATTCGTTTTGAGTCAACACAAACTGACAGCAAGATAATGTATTCTTTTATCATAAAATATTGAGAAAATGGGAAGACAATAACTGGTATTAATTACTGAGAGGGTTTAAACATGCCAATTAAGTAGGAAATAAGGAGACGTCTTGGTGAATATCGAAGATAGGCCTATTATCTTCTTTACTCTTTTCCTGCCTTTTTTTTTGGGGGGGGGGGCGGGTGGGGGATCAGGGAGGCTTGTGTTTTTAATTTATTCATTCTAGAATTTATGATTTTCTAACTGTGTCTTTTCAACTTTATTTCCCAAAGAAGAAATTATCAAATTGGTGCCAATTTATGCCTGTATCCTGGAATGTTGGGATTTATATTTTCTTTATAAGAAAGTTTCTTATTTATAGTTTCTTATAAAGAAACAATAAATCCCAACATTCCAGGATACAAGGATAAATATTTATATATAACCATTTATGCACCCCCTTAAAATTGTACATTTTTGTTGAATGTCAGTAAATGCTTTGTCTTCCGGCCTGCTACAGTCAGGATCTGCTGGTATTCTTGTGCCTCAGCTTCTCCTTTGCCTGAGAACACATTATTTAAGCCTTCTTCATTTCACAGGAGTTGGTCATTAACATTTCCTACCCTTGACTCAGAAGTCCTAAACCTTCAAAGTAGAACTTCTGGCCATAAATACAATAATGTACCCATAATGGAGATGTTTTTTTTTCTTTGTGAGCACTCATGGAAAACTTACACACAAAATCTGGAAATTAAAGCCCATTTCAATTATTTTACATGATCAATATTATGCAGGCTGTGCTATCTAATCTGATGTAATAAAAATAGAACTTAATAAGAAAAAGGAAAAGATATATGTAGAGAGAAATTCTAAATCACACCTGTAAACAGCTGTTTTACTATTTTACTGTTTTACTATGAATAATAGTAAAAACAGCACTTGGTAAATTTATGGGGTGCTGTAGTTAAAGGGTTTAAAGCAAATTTATAGTCACAAATGCTTGCCCAGAATGGAAGAAATGCTTAAAATTAATGACCATGCATTCAACTTAAAATTTTAAACAGCAGGGTTAAAATAGATAAATTGGAATAATGTAGCAAAGAGCAGAATGTAATAAAGTAAAAAACAAACATGAAGTAGAGAGGATCATCAAAGTCAAATGACAGGAGTTTGAAAAGAATAATAAAAGTGACGAATCTCTGTCACGTTTAAAAATGGAAAAAATAAAACATTAAGAATGAAGAAAGACATAACAGATGCTATAAGGATTCAAAGATAAAAAAATTCACAACTTTGTAAAAGTACTTTTGAAAAACTTAGACGAAATAAATAACATAAAACTTAGGGCTTATCAAAATTCACTCAAGGAGAAAGAGAAAACCTGAGTAATTCTGTAGCTACAACCAATAAAGAAATTGCTTCATTAGCAAGTATCTTCCCATACAGAAATATCAGGTTTGAACAGTTTAATAGGTGAATTATAGGAACAGATAATTATCATTTTTTGACAAACTCAGATAATAAAAATATAGCACTTTTCAACTTATTCAGTAAAACCAAACATGGAGAACACAAGAAAGTAAATCTACAGGCTAGTCGCAATAATGGGCGTTATATAAAAGGCTGAACAAAGTATTAGCCTACTCATTCTAGTATTTTTTTAATTAAGTTTATCTCAAGAAAGGAAGACAATAGTCTATAATTACAGATTATTTCAATAAATGTAGGGAAATGTTTGATAAACTAGAGCACTCATTTCTGGATCTTTCTATATGTGCGAATATATGTATGCACATATGTTATACATATGTATATGATATTATGTATATATTAATGTATGTTACGTGTATGATATTGTTATGTATATTATGTATGTGTTAGGATTATGTTATATATGATATTGTGATGTATGTGATATGAATGAGATATGTATATATGTATATACACACCATATCTCCATATATAATTGTGATATATTTTTTATATATTATGTATATATTATATGCATATATTACATATATACACACATATATTCTGATATATTTATGTGTGTGTCTAATAAATATGGGAATTGCTTTTAACTATAAAAGACTATCTACCAAAAACCTAGAGCAATTATCACACTTAGAGGTAAAATATTGAAAATATTCCCTTTAAGAAGAAATTCAAGGGAGTGATAAATATAAAATTCAGGATGCTAGCTACTTCAGAGTAGTGAGGGTGGAGAGGAGAGGAAGATGAGACCAGGGACACACAAGGGCTTTCCTGATGTTCTAGTACATTCCCCATTTTACCTGAATGGCAGGAATGTTGGTTTTCACTTCATCATTATTCTTTAACTGAATCTCATTTTATGAACACTTTAAAAATATATCGTTGTATAAAAATATTTTAATGCATAAATGAGAAATGTGCTATAGTGATAAATATTGTAGAATAGTTTTTGAATATACTTCTCTGTGAAGGCTCAAAGGTAAAAGATAGTTTTCTGGAAGTTCATGGAACCATGAGTGAACAGTTTTTTTTCTTCCCCCGCATTCATTGTTATTTGTCTTATTCTATCCAGCAAAGTGGAATTGGAATGCATTTCAGAAGGGCCAGGTTAAAAGACAAAGCTCACTTTTCTATTTGAAGAATTGTGTATTGCAGAAGGTTGGGAATTACAAATGAACATTTAGTATAAATACTTTCAAAGGATTTTGAAACTAAAAGAAAAAATATCAATGTAGTACATAGAATTTTTGGGGGGAGAATTTTGAAAAGCAAATTCTACAGAAAATTATTAGACTGTTTCTATATGACTATCAAAAATCTTCTACTTCAGTTATAAGAAAATGTCTCCCAAGGTTATTAGTCTTCTAAATTTAACCATGTGACATTAAATTAAAAAGGGTACGTCATGAGAATTAGCTCCCAGGCTGTTAACCAGATTGCCTGACTATATTCAAGGCTTAAGATTCCATACACTAAATTGAGAATTTTTCTTTATGCCTTATTTTGGTTCTGAATCTATTTTTGTTTTCTATTTTACTGTTGCTTTATGTAAACCATCTTAATTATATGAAATGGCAAAAAGACTCTTTGCTAACCCCATTCTGGAAGTCTAAAATAGAAATTAAGCTGCTTTTCTTCCCTAATTGAATCTTCTCTTCCCTCTGGCATATGATGTTTCAAAAAAACAGACTTCATCTAGATACTAGTTTCTTCAGTCATTGAAATGGTCTCTGCTTTACTGTACACATTAATAAATGCTGTAATAGGAGAGGAAGGCAATCACAATTTTTTGTTCAATTTTTATTACACTTGCTTTACTGAGTTTTCTGTATGTTGTAAGCCCTCTGAATGAGATTTATAAAATAAAATATAGACAGCTTCATGAAAATGGTGAATTGTTTTGTTTTTTCAAGACAGCATAAGAAAATTGATATTTATTTGTTGCTTTATTTTTAACATGAATCTGTATTTTGTTAAATCTCATTTTTTTCTCTTCTGTGGTATTTTACTCAATGGCATCTTCTTCATGCTGTGCTGAGTCTCATTGCATCTGATCTCACAGAATTGTGAGAAATATTGATAAGTTTTTTTAATATCAGGTGTATGCCAGTTGGTTTGTAAATCAGCTAGAATGAACTGGTCTGCAGTAAAGACAAGATGCTATTAATTAAAAGACAAGCCAAGAAAACATGTTATTTTGTTGTGATGATTTTAAAAGCCAGATATCAACAGACTTATTCCCTTCCTAAGAGAATGTAGTGTGAAATTAACTACAAAACATTCAGATTCTTATGATGCATATTTCTTTCTTTTTGACAGGAGCTTTAAAAGTCATATAAAGTAATAGATCTGAGATAATTATGCTTACTTTAAAAAAAAGATAATGTTTAATAAAGGCCTGTCAAAACGAAATGGGGTAAAGTCTTTAGTATATAAAAGTCATTTTCTGAGAAACCATCTCTTATGTAAACAAACTGAGCAATTTTTCCCAGCTGCCAGTAAAAATGGTGCTATAATTTGCATTTGAATTAATAAATAGATTTCAATAGCTACAACTATATTGCTTTACCTTAACCTAAATTCTCATAACATGCTATTTTTTGTAGTCCCACATGCTAATTTTTTGAACAGCTGAGTAACTATTACAAGTTGTAAAGCTTATTGTTCTTTTCCTTCTTGACTGTGCTATCTGCTAGAAACAAAAGCAAAGATAAAAAGCTCATTGAGCACAGAAGATTCTGTATTGTTTAATTTGCCTTCTATGGAGACATATCTCCTTGGGGAAAAAAATTAATACTGCATTTTAAGAAACATTTTTGTTGCTTCATTACAGATGGGGGACTCAAGGAGATTTCACCACCACCCATCCTCGGCCTGTGGTCAAAGTGAAACTCTTCACAGAAAGCACTGGAGTTCTGGCCCTGGAAGATAAAGAACTGGGAAGGGTGAGTTGTGGTCAGCCTGTGTGTCCAGGGTAGAACAGTTTTAACTTCTTTAGATTCATCATTAAGGTAGACCAGTATGCAGTATGTGAACTTTATGTTCATAAATTACATAAAATCATTTGTTATTTCCCACAAGCCCAGTTTACACCTCTAATTTGTTAAATCTAATTGTCTGTAACACAAAAAGTATTGTGATAGGATTTGGTTGTGTAAGGGGTAAATACAAATTCCTTGCCACCAACTCGGTCATTCTCACATGTGTGCTCCACTGGCCATTGAATGTGAATGGTGCTGGCCACCTTCAAAGGGTAATTCTTATGTAATGTATTTCTGTCCCTGAGTTCAAAGGATTTTTGTCTCTGGGTTCAAAGCAGATTGAAGTCATCTGCTCTTCATGTTCATTGTGATTAATCACAGAACATCTCCAAAGTGCATCTATCTCTTTTATCTTGTCCATTTTCCCCATGAAAAGGCCTTTCTCTCACACCTTTTAACATTAAATTGTTCTTTTCCTATAGTCACCTCTTCATACCTAGAATGTATTTACCTTCTAATCTCAATATACTCTTACTATACTCAGCTTGTGCTGACAGTAAAAGCATTAACATTAGGTAAATCTGTGTGAAAGGTCATCCTCAGACTTAAAATGAAGTAGGTGTTCTGATTGAGTAGGCTATATAAAGATGTCTTCTGTAATGTGAATTTTTTTAATGTTTGTTTACTTTTATTTTTATTTTTTTTGAAACAGAGTCTTGCTCTGTTGCCTAGGCTGGAGTGCAGTGGCACAACATCAGCTCATTGCAACTCACCTACGAGATTCAAGCAATTCGCGTACCTCAGACTCCCAAGTAGCTGAGACCACAGGCACATGCCACCTTGCCTGGCTAAATTGTGTATTTTTAGTAGAGACAGGGTTTCACCATCTTGGCCAGGCTGGTCTTGAACTCCTGGCCTCAAGTGATCCACTTGTCTCAGCCTCCCAAAATGCTGGGATTACAAGCATGAACCACCACACTCACCCTCTGTAATGTGAATCTCTTATCCAGACCTGAAGACTATATTCAGAGATATTTTCCAGAAAATAAAACCTTCAGAAGTCTTACTTGAAAGTTTCTGGTATTAATGGACTGCTTGTACAGTGCTAGATGCAAAAAGATGCTAGGATCGTTCTGTATACTAGAATTCTTTTAAAAAACTGAAGTCAGGATTTCTATTAGTTTCAGAACCTCTTCTTCTACCTCCTTTATACTCTTGGAATTTTTCTATTTCTAGGGATTTTGCAAGTCTATTATCTACGCTCCAGAGATTTTGAGTCTGCATTCATAATCCAGATTTCCTCTTCCGTTTTCTTGATATGTGTATTTGTTAATACCTAAGAGAGCTGTGTTACTGCTCATTCAGTCATGTGCTTATGAATTTGTGCATTTGTCTTCATTGAACAAAGGTGTACAAGTAGCATAATCTAATACAAGAGCTTTGGAGACAGCATATGGTCTTTTTATTAATCAGAGTTTTTCATTTAAACTATTATATTTTAAAGGTAAAATTAATGTTACTTTTCTTATTGTAACTATATCTCACTGTTTAACAGCAGCCATTTTAAGTCTAATGCTATAAGTAACTCTTGAGCTATTTTTAATTTGTTTTTCAGCTGGCAAATAATATAGTTAAGCAGTTTCTAAATTTGATACATAAGTGACATATATATACACATAAGTGACATATATATATATATTCGATGCAGTTTTATATCTGAGAAACCGCTTGTGCTCCCTTGCTCTCTTCATACTAGAAAGACAACTTTTCTGTCTATTGCAGGGTCTCCCAACCTTAGCACTATTGATGTTTTGAGCAGGGTAATTCTTTGTTGTCAGGTGCTTTTCTGTGTATTTTATGATGTTTTACAATATCCATAACCTCTAGTCAAATAAAAAATGTCTCCAGATATTGCTAAATGTCTCCTGGAGGGTGGAACAAGATCAACCCTGCCTGAGAACCATTAATGTGTACTAAAGACCTCAATAGGTTCCAAGATTATAAATATCATTTATCTAATGACTTACGAATTATTACTGTTTTTCTTGTAGATTCAGATTTGTGTATCTAACTTCCATATGCAATATTTCCAATTGTATATTGATATCTCAAACCACATATTTTTGAAATAGAACTTATGACTTATATCCCCATAAAGCCTTCCATAGAGGCAATTATTAAATAAGCCTGTGACCTAGACATCTCCCTTATTTCTCCTTTTCTCACCCTAGCACCAGATCCATTTGCAACTTTTCTGAGCTTTTTCTGTATTTGTTCTGAATCCATCCATATATTAATAGCCCCACTACCCTAATTCAAGGCACCATCATTTCACATAAAGAGTCTGTTTATTATTTTCCCATTTACCACCTTGTCCTCTCTGATTTGACTTTCACACCTCAGTCACCATGTTCTATTTAAAATTCAAAAGAAATCACAACATTCTGTCCTTAAGATATTCCAATGTCTTCCAATTTATTTGGACTAAAAATCAACCTCCTCATTATAGTGTAGCAGGCCCGACAGGAGTTCTCAGGTGTGGCCCTGCACATTAGATATGCAAATTCTCAGGTCCCACTCTAGATCTGCTGAGTCAGAAACCCTAGGGGTGCAGGGCTACCCTCTGTTTTAATAAGCCCTCCTGATGATTTTAAGACACACCAAAGTTGGAGAATCCCTGATCTACATGAACTGACTTCTGTCTCCAAATTCATCTTCTGTTACAACCTCCTTGCCCACTGTCGTTCTTTCCTTACACCATGCTTTCTTTCTTTTCTTCAAACATTGTAGACTCATACCTGCTTTAGACTTTAGGTCTTTACATGTGTTTTAATCTGAACACACATGTGCACACACAGAATTGGAAAAAATTGGTGTTCATCTCTGGATGGTAGAGCTATTGGTTATCTATATATATATACACACACACACACGTATATATATATATGTGCACACATTACCAATAATGTATATTGTTGGTATATGTAATGTGTGTGTGTATATATATACACACACATATTAAGTATATACAAAAGTATATGTATACTTTTCTAATTAGAACAAATAACTTCTTTTAAGTTAAAAGAAAAAGGCTTACATGATCTGACATCTGTAGATAAGGTTTTATGAATAGTATATCTGGGGAGCTTAGTTTTTAACATGAAGTTTTTTAAAATAAAAATTTCAGTAGCATTTAAATTTGAAAACGAACAGAGCACTTAAAGTAGGTTTATACCACAACAAGATACCACTGTACACCTACTAAAATGGTGAAAATACAGAAAAACTGACAATAACAAATGCTTGTAAGAATGCAGAACAGAAACTCTTACTCATTGCTGGTGGTGATGCAAAATTGTACAGTCACTTTGGAAGACAACTTGCCAGTTTTTTGTATAAAGTTAAACATAGACTTACTATACAATCCAAAATTTGTACTCCTAGGTATTTACCAAAGGGTTTATGAAGGTTGTGTCGACACAAAAATCTGTGTGTGAATGTTTAAATAGCTTTATTCTTAATCACTAAAACTTGGAAGCAACCAAGGTGTTCTTTAGTCAGCGAGTGAATAAAACCATGGCACATCCATACAATGGAATACTATTCAATGATAGAAACAACTATTAATGCAGTGGCATAGTTGAATATAAATGCAAATGGAAGAAGTCAAACCCAAAAGATGACACATTTTATTATTCCATTCATTCTAGAAAATTATAGGGATAAACAGTAGTTGCGAGTTTGCCAGGAATTGAGCTGAGGTGGGTTGTCAGCCAGAAGGGGATACACAGGGGACTTTTAGAGTGAAGGAACTGTTCTGTATGGTACTGTGTGTTATATGCAGTATTAGCCTGTTCTCATGCTGCTGTGAAGAAATACCTAAGACTAGGTAATTTATAAAGAAAAGAGGTTTAATTGACTCAGTTCTGCACGGCTAGGGAAGCCTCAGGAAACTTACAGTCATGGTGGAAGGCACCTCTTCACAGGGTGGCAGGAGAGAGAATAAGTGCAAAAGAGGAAATGCCAGAAGCTTATAAAACTGCCAGATCAGGCGGGCACGGTGGCTCACGCCTGTAATCCCAGCATTTTGGGAGGCCAAGGCAGGGGATCACGTGAGGTCAGGAGTTCAAAACCAGACTGGCCAACATGGTGAAACCCTATCCCTACTAAAAATACAAAAAATTATCCAGGCATGCTGGTGGGCACCTGTAATCCCAGCTACTCAGGAGGCTAAGGCAGGAGAATCACTTGAACCCGAGAGGCAGAGATTTCAGTGAGCCAAGATCGCACCACTGGGCAACAGAGCAAGACTCCATCTCAAAAAAAAAAAAAAAAGAGAAAGAAATCAGATCTCCTGAGACCCACTCATTATCACAAGAACAGCATCAAGGAAACCACCCCTGTGATCCAGTTACCTCCACCTGGTCTCTCCCCTGACCTGTGGAAATTATGGGGATTATGGGAATTACAATTCAAGATAAGATTTGGGTGGGGACACAAAGCCTAACCATATCAGATGCATACTTGTATGTATTTGCCAAGACCTATAGAACTTTATGTTACAAAGAATGTACATTAATGTATGCACAGTAGCATGAACATACACACTTCCCTAATGTACACATCAACCAGCAGCATCAAAAGGATGCCAGCATAGAATACAGACTGAGACAGATGAAATTAGTTGTACCGTACAGGTATGACATAGCTCCACTGGAAGGGGTGATGAGAAAAGAAACAGACCTAAGTAACATAAGAGGGAAACATATGCTGCCAATACTCTCTTGATAACCAAGTGATGAAGATGACCACTACCACTGATGTCATGTAGATATCCTATGCTCTCTACTATAGTTTAAGAAGGGACACTTTGCCCCTATGGTATTCTTGCTGCAAACCCCACCAAAACCCAGGCTAATCAACAGACAAACACAGATTGGTGACATTATACAGGATAATTGGCCAGTACTCTTCCAGACTGTCAAGATCGTAAAAAAGAAAAGTGAGAAACTGTCACAGATCAGAGGAGACTGAGGAGACATGACAACAAAATGCAATGTGCTGTCCTGGGTTGGACCTTGGAACAGAAAGAAGGCATTGATGAACAAACTTGTGAAATCCAAATAAAATCTGGAATTCAATTAATAGTAATGTGCCAATGTAAGTTTCTTGGTTTTAACAAATGTACCATGGTAATGCATGCTGTTCATTCTGAGGGAAACTGAGTATACAGGAATTCTCTATACTATCTTTGCAACTTTTCTGTAAATCTTAAATTATTCTAAAACGTAAAATGTCTATAATGTTTATTATAAACATGTATAATAAAGGCTTTTAAATATTTTATGAAATTCCTTAGCATATACTGTTTAAGAAATTAACATTTCTGTCGAGGTGCAGTACCTCATTCCTGTAATCCCAACACTTTGGGAGGCTGAGGCAGGCAGATCACCTGAGGTCAGGAGTTCAAGAACAACCTGGTCAACATGGTGAAACCCCATCTCTACTAAAAATACAAATATTATCTGGATGTGGTGGTGCACACCTGTAATCCCACCTACTTGGGAGGCTGAGGCAGGAGAATCGCTTGAACCCAGGACAGGGAGGTTGCAGTGAGCCAAGATCGCACCCCTGTACTTCAACCTGGGTGACAGATGAGACTCCATCTTAAAAAAAAAAAAAAAAAAGGAAAACAAAAGAAAAGAAAAAGAATTGAACATTTCCTTACGTCAGTTCAATTTCTTCATTACACCAAAGAAATTTAATATTGATTCAGAAATATGTGGTATGCAGTCAATATTCAGAGTTCCCTAATTATCCCAACATGTCTATAAAAGCTGGTATTCTCCTCCCGTCTAGAATACAATCCAGGATTATACATTGCATTGGGTTTTTGTGGCTCTTTGGTCTCCTTTATTTTAGATGCCCCTACCACCTTTTTTTTTTATTTTTATTATAATGATTTTTTAAGCATCCACATTAGTCTTATACAATGTTCTTTATTCTGGATTTGTCTTATTTTTTTCATGACTGGTTTCAGGTAAACATCTTTGGCAAGAATCCACCTACATAATGTTTTGTGCTTCTCAATGCATCTCATCAAAAGTTATGGATTGACAGTTTTTCCCAGTATTGGGGATTTTAATTAAGTATTATCACTTGGTTAAGGTGGCATCTGCCAGTTCTCTCCATCATAAAGATACTATTTTTTGTTTTGATTTTAATAAGTTATGGGGTGTTACTATAAGAGTTTCTCCAACCACCTTTCACTCAGTGTTTTAGCTAAAGATTCATGGATTTTAAAAAAATCTTGTGTGTTATAGTCTGTTATTCTTTTTTCATGATCAGATTGTATCAAAGTTGTGTGTATGCGTTTGCATACATGTGTTCCTTTACTATTTTCCTTTTCCTTTTTTAAAATTTTTCCCAACAGCACCAGTATTTTTTTTTCTTTTAAATCATGTACCTATTGGTCTTTGCTTTCTGGGACATGAAATTTTAGAGGCTCAACTGGTACTCTCCCTGCCCTAGACCTGTTATTAGCACTGGTTGTTTTTAGTGATGATGGAATTTAGAAACTAACAGTCTACATATGTATCAACACTTCTTAGTTGAGAAATATACTTTTTTTTTCTTTGAGACAGGGTCTCACTCTGTCTCCCAGGCTGGAGTACAGTGGCACAGTCGTGGCTCACTGCAGCCTCCACCTGCTAGGCTCAAGAGATCTTCTCATCTCAGTTTCCAGAGTATCTGAGGCCATAGGTGTGTGCCACCATGCTGGGCCAATTTTTAGGCTTTTTGGTAGAGACAAGGATTCACTATGTTGCCAAGGATGGTCTCAAACTCCTGAACTCAAGAAGTCCTCCCACCTCAGCCCCCCAGATTGCTTGGATTCCTGGCATGAGCCACTGTTCCCAGCCCAAGAAATAATACATTTTTTTTAACATGTGTTTACTGCTTCTCCACGACATCAATATATTTACTCATTTTGCGTCATATAATATATACAAAATATATACAAAATAATTTCAGAAATACCATGTCAGTGCCACGACCAACAACAAACTTACATAGTAAAGATCAGCATTTTTTTTTGCCATTCGATTTGTCTTCAGAATGTATTCTAGTAAGTGTGTATGTTTGAATACTCTGTTCAAAAGTAACCCAGTGCAACATAAGATAAAATTTCTTATTTTTATTCTTACAGTGAAATCCATTTGAAGAAATTACAGGTTCAGTCATTGCGGAGATTTTTCAGAAATCAAATATTATTTAAGCTAAAGTGTTTTTGTACATAGTCCTTTTAGATATACAGTTTATATCATTTTAGAAAATGTTTGCATCTTCTTATATACCAGAATATATTCCTGGTAACTATTTAGTTTGTTGAATGGTATTCTTGAGTAGAAAGTGCATTTTGGGTATTTTACCAAAATGATTTTTTAATTTTAGAAATGTTGCTATGAAAACATTCTTTCTGACTCGCCGCCGACGACTTGTCTCGCTGCGTGCCTGCCCCGCCGCCGCCCCGCAGAAATGCTTCGGTTACCCACAGTCTTTCGCCAGATAAGACCGGTGTCCAGGGTCCTGGCTCCTCATCTCACTCGGGCTTATGCCAAAGATGTAAAATTTGGTGCAGATGCCTGAGCCTTAATGCTTCAAGGTGTAGACCTTTTAGCCGATGCTGTGGCCGTTACAATGGGGCCAAAGGGAAGAACAGTGATTATTGAGCAGAGCTGGGGAAGTCCCAAAGTAACAAAAGATGGTGTGACTGTTGCAAAGTCAATTGACTTAAAGGATAAATATAAAAACATTGGAGCTAAACTTGTTCAAGATGTTGCCAATAACACAAATGAAGAGGCTGGGGATGGCACTGCCACTGCTACTGTACTGGCACGCTCTATAGCCAAGGAAGGCTTCGAGAAGATTAGCAAAGGTGCTAATCCCGTGGAAATCAGGAGAGGTGTGATGTTAGCTGTTGATGCTGTAATTGCTGAACTTAAAAAGCAGTCTAAACCTGTGACTACCCGTGAAGAAATTGCACAGGTTGCTACGATTTCTGCAAATGGAGACAAAGAAATTGGCAATATCATCTCTGATGCAATGAAAAAGGTTGGAAGAAAGGGTGTCATCACAGTAAAGGATGGAAAAACACTGAATGATGAATTAGAAATTATCGAAGGCATGAAATTTGATCGAGGCTATATTTCTCCATACTTTATTAATACATCAAAAGGTCAGAAATGTGAATTCTAGGATGCCTATGTTCTGCTGAGTGAAAAGAAAATTTCTAGTGTCCAGTCCATTGTACCTGCTCTTGAAATTGCCAATGCTCACCGTAAGCCTTTGGTCATAATCGCTGAAGACGTGGATGGAGAAGCTCTAAGTACACTCGTCTTGAATAGGCTAAAGGTTGGTCTTCAGGTTGTGGCAGTCAAGGCTCCAGGGTTTGGTGACAATAGAAAGAACCAGCTTAAAGATATGGCTATTGCTACTGGTGGTGCAGTGTTTGGAGAAGAGGGGTTGACCCTAAATGTTGAAGACGTTCAGCCTCATGACTTAGGAAAAGTTGGAGAGGTCATTGTGACCAAAGATGATGCCATGCTCTTAAAAGGAAAAGGTGACAAGGCTAAAATTGAAAAACGTATTCAAGAAATCATTGAGCAGTTAGATGTCACAACTAGTGAATATGAAAAGGAAAAACTGAATGAACGGCTGGCAAAACTTTCAGATGGAGTAGCTGTGCTGAAGGTTGGTGGGACAAGTGATGTTGAAGTGAATGAAAAGAAAGACAGAGTTACAGATGCCCTTAATGCTACAAGAGCTGCTGTTGAAGAAGGCATTGTTTTGGGAGGGGGTTGTGCCCTGCTTCGATGCATTCCAGCCTTGGACTCATTGACTCCAGCTAATGAAGATAAAAAAATTGGTATAGAAATTATTAAAAGAACACTCAAAATTCCAGCAATGACCATTGCTAAGAATGCAGGTGTTGAAGAATCTTTGATAGTTGAGAAAATTATGCAAAGTTCCTCAGAAGTTGGTTATGATGCTATGGCTGGAGATTTTGTGAATATGGTGGACAAAGGAATTATTGACCCAACAAAGGTTGTGAGAACTGCTTTATTGGATGCTGCTGGTGTGGCCTCTCTGTTAACTACAGCAGAAGTTGTTGTCACAGAAATTCCTAAAGAAGAGAAGGACCCTGCAATGGGTGCAATGGGTGGAATGGGAGGTGGTATGGGAGGTGGCATGTTCTAACTGCAAGACTAGTAGTGCTTTACCTTTATTAATGAACTGTGACAGGAAGCCCAAGGCAGTGTTCCTCACCAATAACTTCAGAGAAGTCAGTTGGAGAAAATGAAGAAAAAGGCTGGCTGAAAATCACTATAACCATCAGTTACTGGTTTCAGTTGACAGAATATATAATGGTTTACTGCTGTCATTGTCCATGCCTACAGATAATTTGTTTTGTATTTTTGAATAAAAAACATTTGTACATTCCTGATAATGGGTACAAGAGCCATGTACCAATGTATTGCTTTCAACTTAAATCACTGAGGCATTTTTACTACTATTCTGTTAAAATCAGGATTTTAGTGCTTGCCACCACCAGATGAGAAGTTAAGCAGCCTTTCTGTGGGGAGAGAGAATAATTGTGTACAAAGTAGAGAAATATCCAATTATGTGACAACCTTTGTGTAATAAAAATTTGTTTGAAGTTAAAAAAAAAAAAAAAAAAGAAAACATTCTTTCTGACAGTTGTTAGAAAAAGAGCTGCCTGAAGAGGGTTTTTTGTTTGTTTTTGTTTTGTTTTGTTTTTGACAGTGTCACTCTGTTGCCCAGGCCAGAGAACACGGCTTACTGCAGCCTTAATTTCCCAGGCTCAAGCAATCCTCCTACCTCAGCCTCCGAAGTTGCTGGGACTACTGGTGTGTGCCACTATGCCCAGCCGATTTTTTGTTTTTTATATACATGGAATCTCACAATGTTGCGAGGCTGGTCTTGAACTCCTGGGCTCAAGTGATCCTCCCACCCCAACCTCCCAAAGTGTAGGGATTACAGGCATGAGCCACTGTGCCTGGTGAGAGAAAGTTGTAAAAAGACTCAATTTCTAGGTTCAAGCATTTCCTTTAGTTGGTTTGGGGTATGCCAAGGAGGGAGTATTTTAAACACTTCCAAGGGGATGCTAATGTGCTTACAGAGTTGAGAAGCACTGGTACAAATAGTATCACTGAAACTACCGTGCAGACAGGTTCAGAACCTAGTGACTCTTGAGTGTAATAAAAATATCATAACATGTAGGTTTGTGAAATGATAGCTCAAATTTCGTAGACATTGGGCAGTTGGAGGTTATATTATTTGCCGAGTACTTGGCATGCAAATTTTGTTTGTGGATGGCAGATGCAAATACCTATTTACGGAAATAGAGGTGGCATATGGAGATTTTTCATCTGAATTGGTGGCCAACCCTCCGCCACGTGCTAAGGGAATACCTGGAGGCAGAACAAGGATTTTTTCTCAGGAAACAATTAAGATTATGTCCTAGCAGGTAAACAGCTGACCAGTCAAGCATCCCAAAGTATATAGTTCATCACAATGAAGATAATTTTGTCCTGGAAAACTTGAAAAGCAAGTTTTACCTAATATAGCCATATAAAAATCTAAATAGCAGCCCCAAGGGACATCTATTTGTGGACAACGCACTTTCCATTCAGTCTCTCAGAGTGAAATATTGGGTAGTATACTCCTGGGTAACTCTTTAACTTGGTAAAGGGTCATCTTGAGTACAAAACAGTTTTGAAGGCTTTGCCTAAATAACTTTTTTTTCATTTTAGGAATTTTGTTGTAAAAACATTTCTTCAGACAGAAGGAACCTATTGTCCATTCATAGATTGAGTCCGTGGCCTTGGTACCACATCTTCAGTATATACAGAAGGATACTGAGTCCTCTACTTCCTTGGGGATGGGGAAGCATAGATATGACTATAAAGTCTCATGAAGAATTGCTATCTGAAAGGGTTTAAGGAGGAAGGATAACTTTTCTGTGATTTTAAGTTTCAGAAAAGTTGTACCACAAATATAAAAGTCTCCTATATATGAAGAGTTGAATTAGACATACATAGGATGGAAAAGAATTTCCATTCCATCTTGCAGTATATGATATTAATTCAGTAGGTAAAACATCAGTCATTTAGTGTTATTTCAATAAAATTAGCCATTAAATTTTGCTTTCAAATTGAAGAAAAATACCTGTGATTATGATTTCACTAGGAGCTTCTCTAATGTTTTTTCATTCACATGTAGATGTATAATGCTGGCATTCTTTTTAAATCCTCCATATAAATTTTGTCTGTGAGAGTTAAGGAAAGGCCTAAAGTGATTTGTAGTAATTTTTTGTAACTATTTGTGAAAAACTAGTATAGTTATTCAATAAAACATCTTTAATCTACTCCTGATCTATTACTTTGTAAGTTTATTAGAAGTTCCACGATAACTACTTATAAACTAGATAATTAGAGACAAAATTTTAATTCCGTGGTCCAGTTATACGTATTGGCTACATTTGGCTTAAATCCTTTCAGATAGCAATTCTTCATGAGACTTTATAGTCATATCTCAGTCACCACACCAGCGACGAAGCAGGAGCGCAGACAGGGAAAGGTCCAGGGCTAATTCACATAAGATGCAAATTCTTTCTAATTAGGTCTGGCTTATTAATCACGTGCTTTGAAGTGTTACAGGTTTCTACCTGTCATTCAATGCCTGACTTTGAAAGCTGTTGCTCGGTGAGTCTGCCTTGGTCATTCTCTGAGAAGTTGGCCTGGGTCGTCACTGTAGAGGTAGAGGAAAGTATTTCTTTCTTTCTCACCACTTATAGGGGCTGATCATGTTATGCACAGCATCCTCCATGGCGTCCTTTATGGGTGATTATAGTAAAAGTAGTTGACACTTTACTATTTCCTCAGAATAATAGAGGTTTTCCTCTGTCCCGGGTAGAACAAATATTAGACATGTACACTGTACTAATGCCTTCTAATAGGTGTATATTGTTATTTCATTATGGTTTTAATTGGCACTTAGCAAAAACATACACTAATGATGTTTAGCATCTTTCTGCTATCTGCAGCTTTTCTTTTATGAAGAATCTGTTCAAATATTTTTCGCCGTTTTTAACTGGGTTGCTTGTCTTCTGATTTTTGAATTTGGAAAGATCATATTACTTATACATTCTTTATGAGTATGATATAAATACTCTTCTCTCAGTCTTTGGCTTGTCTTGTTATTCTCTTAATCATATTTCAAAGAACAAAAATTTTTAATTTTGATTAAGTCCAATTTATGATTTTTTTTTTTTCTTTTTGGCTCATGTTCTCGGTGCCGTATCTAAGAAATCTTCACCAAATCCAAAGTTAGAATTCTCCTTTGTTTTCTTTTAGAAGCTGTATAGTTTTAGATTTTTACATTTAGTCTTTGATTTATTTTTAGTTAATTTTTGGATCTAGAGCTACATATCGATCAAAGTTTTTCTTTGAATATGTTGTTCTAGCACAGTCTGTGGAAAAGTTTTCTCCACTAAATTTACTTAACATCTTTGTGAAAAATCACTTGTCTGTATATCTGTAAGCCTATTCCTGGACTCTATTCTGTCCCATTGAGCTATTTGGTGTAAATATTATATAATATAGCTATTAGGTATTGAAATATCTTGCTATAGTTTTGTATTTGTTTTTGGCGTCACATTTTTTGAATATCTGATATGGCAGCTTATCAGATAGGATTACTATTTCCTTCTCATTAACTGACCTTTTATCATTATGAAATGACCTTCTTTATCCCTGGTAGTATACTTTACTTCAAAAACTACTTTATCTTATCTGTCTCAGCTTTATTTTTGTTGTTGTTGTTGTTATTTTTGTTTTTGTAGAGGCAGGGTTTTGCCATGTTGCCCAGGCTGGTCTTGAACTCCTAAGCTCAAGCAGTCCACCCACCTTGGCCTCCCAAAGTGCTGGAGTTATAGGCATAATCCACTGTGCCCAGTCCCCAGCTTTCTTTTGACTAGTGTTAGCATGTTATATTTTTCCCATTCTTTAATGTATTTGTTTCTTTACACTTAGACTATATTTCTTGAAGCAACATATAATTGTGTCTTTATTATCCATTCTGACACACCTCTGCCTTTTAACTGGGGTATTTAAATTATATTTTAATATGAATATTGATTTGGTTAAGCTTAAATCTGTCATTTAGATGTTTTTTCTTTCTCTTCTGTTATTTCCTTTTTCTTCTTCTGCTTTTTTTAGGTTGAATGTTATTTAAGATTCTAGTTTTTCTTCTTTGTTGCCCTTTTACTGATAAACGTCTTGTTATTTTATGGTAGTTTTAACTCATCAGAGGCTAAGTCAAGTAATATTATAGCATTTAATGTATATTTAAGAACCTTACAATATTATACCTCTAGTTCTTCCCTCCCATCGTTTGAGTTATTGCTATGCATTGTACTTTTACATATGTTACAAACACACACTACATTGTTTTTACATTTTTTAAATAGTTATCTTTTAAACTAGTGTCACGTAGTCATCTTTAGGTCCAAAAAAGGTTCAGAAAATTGTATATTTATTTAACAATTGTTGCTTTGAGAAAATCAGAATTGTTTCAGGAAGAAAAAAGGGGATGTTCAGGAAAATGGTAGGGTGTCCTGCATGTGTGCATCACACCAAAGTCGATGCTTTTGTAATCCTTAGGACAAATGAAACAAACCACCTAGCCAGAATAGTCAGTGCCTTTTTAAATATAAATTAAAAGCTGAGTATCTAATGGTGGGATAGTAGAGGTTATCTTTCAAGGTGCTAATGGGATTGAGTTAGCTGCAAACTGTACTTCCTAAGTCAGTGAAACTGAAATTATATATTCAGCCGAATTTTGAAGAAAAACTACTAGATAAATTATTTTAGTTTTATATAATTCATGCTATATTTTATCCATAATTAATTAAGAAACAAAACTTATTGCTATTTCGAGCTATTTCTGTTTTATTGGTTAATAGAATTTGGAGTTTAAAAGGATACTGGAGCTCATTTAGTCCAATCTCTTCACTTTCCAGATAAACAACTGTGTCATAAAGATGCAAATTAAATTCTTCCAGTTCATAGTGACATCTACTGTATTGTTATCCTTTTGAGGGCAAGACCATGGACATATTATCCACTTTAGCAACAGCAGCTGTCTAGCAGTTTCTGACTCACAGTATATGTCCAATTAATGTTGGAGGGATAGGTGAACAAATGAATAAATCTGAAATTTGCTTAATTCAGTTTCATTTCTCTTATGCAAAGTTATGCTAGAAAGTAGAATTAGTTACTTTTGTTTGGATGCCTGATATCCCCAATCAAGTAATAAACTGGAAGAACAATTATAGAATATTACACAATTTGGATCCTAAAGTGAGTGAAGTTCTAGTATGTTTAGTCTTCTACCTAAAATAGAAGTAAATTGAAACATTCTCAAGTTTATTACAAATCTCTTAGTCACTACATTAATAAAATAACACCTGTGTATCTCAAAGCTATTCAAAATCACTTTAGAATATCCCATTTTATTCATTTATTCATGGATGGACATTTAGGTAGATTTCATATCTTGGCTATTGTCAGTAAAGCTGCAATGAACATTGGAGTGCAGATATCTCTTCTATATACAGATTTCATTTCCTTTGAATATATACCTTAAAGTGGGATTTTTGAATCATATAGTAATTCTATTTTTAATTTTTTTGCAGAACCTTCATACTGTTTTCTGAAATGGCTATATTAATGCACATTCCTACCAACAGTATGCAAAGGTTCCTTTTTCCCCCACATCCTCACCAATGCTTATCTTTTATCTTGTTGATAATAGCATTCTTATCTTTTATCTTGTTGGTAATAGCCATTCTGGTGTGAGGTGGTTTTATTTGCATTTCCCTAATAATTAGCGATGTTGAGCATTTCTTTCATATATGCAGTGGGATTTATTCAGCCTTAAAAACTGAAGAAATCTTGTCATTTAATCAAGCTGGGAGACATTGTGCTAAATGAAATATGCCAAGCACAGAAAGACAAATACCACATGATGTCACTTACATGTGGAATCTAAAAAAGCCAAACTCTTAGAAGCAGAAAGTAGGATGGTGGTTACCAGGGTCATAGACTTGGAGGGGATGAGGAATTGGAAGATGTTGGTCAAAGGCTACAAAGTTTTCGTTAAGAAGAATTAGTCCCAGAGGTCTGTTTTATGGCATGGTGACTATAGTTCATAATCATGAATTATACACTTGAAAATTTGCTAAGAGAATATATCTTAAATGTTCTCAGCACATACACACACAAAAACTATGTTAGATGAATATTAAAACATCATGTTTTATACTGTAAATATATATGATTTTGTCAAGTATACCTCAGTAAAACTGGAAAAAAATACTTACCTCTGTTGCCTTTAGCAGTGGTATGAGAAAATACTCTTATTCCCTGATAGTTTGTATTATATGCATTGGATGAGTCAGAAAGTCCTTAGATCAGAAGTGCATGATTCAAATTAGTTGGTTGTTCAGCATGACAAACTGAAAAGTTTGAAACCTGATTTTGAAGACATTAATTCTGGTATTGGCTCTGCCATAGTAGCCATGAGGCCATGAACAAGTCACATAACCTCTCTTCTGCCCATGAATCGTTCCATACTCTGACCTTATTCCCCACCATCTTCCTGTGTTATTTACTTTTCTGAATTTATTTGATTTTTTGAGCATACGAAAATGTATCACAGAGAGTTCTCAACTTCATACTCACCTGTCCATCCTCCTTTCCCATTGCTTAAGTGACTACTGACTAGTTTGCATACATATAAAATGGCAAATTGGGAATTTTTTTTTTTTAATTCTTATAAATTCAGGGGTTATAAGTGCAGTCTTGTTACATGGTTATATTGCATAGTGGTGAAGTCTGGGTTTTTAGTGTACCCATTACTTGCATAGTGAACATCATGTCCAGTAAGTAATTTTTCAACGCTCACCCTCCTTTCCCACTGCCCCCTTTTGGAGTCTCCAGTGTCTATTATTCCCCACCTCTCCATATATCCATGTGTACCCATTGTTTCACTCCCATTTGTGAGAACATGCTGCATTTGACTTTCTGTTTCTGAATTATTTCACTCAGAATAATGGCCTCCAGCTCCATCCATATTGCTGTTAAAGATAATTTCATTCTCTCTTATGGCTGGGTAGTGTTCCGTGTGTGTGTGTGTGTGTGTGTGTGTGTGTGTGTGTGTGTGTACACATTTTTATTTATGCAATTAAAAATTTTATTTATGCATTTGTTGATAGACATTTTGGTTGATTCTATGACTTTGTTATTGTGACTAATGCTGTGATAGGCATGCAGGTGTCTATTATTATACTGATTTCTTTTCCTTTGGATACTTAGTAGTGGGATTGCTGGATCTAATGATATTTCTATTTTTAGTTCTTTAAGAAATCTCCAGCCAGGTGTGGTGGCTCACACTTGTAATCCTGGCACTTTGGGAGGCCGAGGCGGGTGGATCACAAGGTCAGGAGTTCAAAACCAGCCTGGCCAATATGATGAAACCCCATCTGTACTAAAAGTACAAAAATTAGCCAGGCGTGGTGGTGTGCACCTATAGTCCCAGCTACTCTGGAGACTGAGGCTGGAGAATTGCTTGAACCCAGGAGACAGAGGTTGCAGTGAGCCAAGATCATGCCACTGCGCTCCAGCTTGCCTGGGCAACAGAATGAGATTCTGTCTCTAAATAAATAAATAAGAAATCTCCATACAGTTTTCCATAGAGGTTGTACTAATTTACATTCTCACCAACAGTATATAAGCATTCCAACTTGGAAATATTTTTATTACTGTTATTTTGGTACATTATTACGTTGTGATTGTTAGACCTTGCATAGATTCCTTATTCATATGAAGAACAAGAGCTCATCTTCACATTTTAAGGTGGTACAGGTTGAGTATCCCTTATCCAAAATGCAACCAGAAGTATTCTAGATTTTTTATTTTTTCAGAATTTGGAATATTTGCATTATACTTAATGGTTGATCATCCCTAATCCAAAAATTTGATATCCAAAATGCTCCAATGAGCATTTCCTTCAAGCTTGACCTTTGAGTACCATATGGATGCTCAAAAAGTTTAGGGTTTTGGAGCATTTCTGATTTTGGATTTTCAGATTAGGAATGCACAACCTGTAGTGGGTTTTTTGTTGTTGTTGTTGTTGATGTTGTTTTGAGACGGAGTCTCGCTCTGTCACCCAGGCTGGAGTGCAGTAGGGCAATCTCGGCTCACTGCAAGCTCCGCCCCCCGGGTTCACGCCATTCTCCTGCCTCAGCCTCCCGAGTAGCTGGGACTACAGGCGCCCGTCACCGCGCCCGGCTAATTTTTTGTATTTTAGTAGAGACGGGGTTTCAGAGTGTTAGCCAGGATGGTCTCGATCTCCTGACCTCGTGATCCGCCCGTCTCAGCCTCCCAAAGTGCTGGGATTATAGGCGTGAGCCACCACGTCCGGCCTCTAGTAGGTTTTTAATTTAAATACCCACATCTATCAGTAGTCCATGAATTAGCTAGCCAATCCCAAAACATTTTGCCATAACTGTATTTTCCATGCTCTTCACTTTAAGGATACAGCTGAAATAACTGAAACCAAGTCTAGACATTGTTTGTACCTCACTCTTTTCCATCCTACTGCCATGTGTTATGGATTGACTGACATTGACTTGGCTCTAAAAATTCTTATTGTACTTAATAACCAAATATTAAGAACAAAACTAAAATTGTTATGATATTTATGAAATAATTAAGGAAATAATATGTTGAGTTGAGGGGGGGTGGTGTAAAATTGAAGGTGTCTGTTGTTATCTTGAAGTGATTTTCCTTTAGGTATTTATTTCACTTCAGTGCCAAGTTATTTAAATAACAAGACAGTGCCTACCTTTGAAGGGTGATGTGGGAATTGATTTAAATTTCACAAAGCATTCCAAGACACTCAGTTGATAGGTTCTCCATAAATGGCAGGCATTATTATAATCAGACTAGTAAAAAGAAAAATGATAAAGCTACTCATGCAGTGTCCTCTAATAGAAACTGTTTTGGTAAAGTAATATAAAGGTTATGCTATTCATAATTCATGGCCAAGGGCAATAGATCAAGAATAATGATGCTTTCCTGTCTATATAAGTATTCAAAACACAGATATAGCTGTGTTGGAGTATATTGCTCTATGTAAGAAGGATGAAATCAATACCTCATAAACAAGAAAAGTGATCCATGAATATTAATAAAAGACTTTCCTTAATTGAGCCCTGAAAAATATAGTGACTGCCAAACTTGATTATGTCTTTCAGAATCTTCAAGACAGGCTTTGAAAAAGCAGAGATAATTCTTAATCATTAGGTTATATGGAACTTGAACTTTGTTAGTAATATAAGCATAATGGTCATTCTGGTAACCAAAATAGTCAGCTTCATTGTTAAACCTTTAAAAAATTTTCAATTTATTATAAGAAAAGTCACAACTTTGTTTAACTACGTTAATACAAAATTAGAGAAAATTAAGTATTTCAAAATATTTTTTACATGCAGAATGCTTCAGGTGTGTGGAATATATAAGCACACACAAAGTAAGCAAAGATGATGATAGAAATCAATATGTAAAAATATCTTTAAATCACACACTTACCAGCAGAAATTTAAAAGGTAAATTTAATTTTCCTTTATGATGAAATTTTAGCTTTTATTGTCTACACATTAGTTTCTTGTTGCTGCTGCAACAGTTTACCAAAAACTTAGTGACTTAAAACAATACAAATTTATTATAGTTCTGAAGTCAAAAGTTCAAAATGGATCTCTGTGAGCTAAAATCAAGCTATCAGCAGGGTTCTGTTCCTTTCTAGATTCTCTAGGGGAGAATCTGTTTGTCGTGTGTTTTGTATTGCGTTTTCCCATTTCTAGGGTTTGTCTACATTCTTTGACTCGTTTCCTACTTCAATTACGAAGCTAGTAATGGCTGGTCAAGTCCTTTTCACATCAATACTGACTCTTCTGCCTTCCTCTGCCATGTTTCAGAACCCTTGTGACTGTTTTGGGCCCACCTGGATAGGTGAATAATTGCCTAATTAGCAATCTTAATTTCATCTGCTACATTAATTCTCCCTTGCCATTTAAGGTAGAAACATATTCACAAGTTCTGGGGATTAGGACCTGGGCATCTTTGGGAAGCCAGTATTCTACCTATTGCGTTCCAGATATGGAAGGATGAAAGTTTCATAGATTTTGAGAGACTGGTAAGTAAATGACATACTGTAGAATTAATTACCATCATTTTCTGTTATCAAATTTTGGCAGTAATTTAGTTATCGAGACTTTTTCTCTTTTCATCACAGTGAAGTATAAATTTTAGGTTTACATTTTTATTTCTAATTTTTCTAATTAGAAAGTTAGAAAAATCCACCCATCCATTCATTCATCCATCCATCTTTCCAAGCAACAATCCAACCAACAAATACTTGGTGAGTGTTTACAATAGACTGTGAAGGAAACTGTGGTTAAGAAGGCTTGGAGATTTTTAAAAAATGGTAACAGTCAAGAAATGGATATGTTAATTAGCTTGACTCTAGTGATCAGGTCACTATGTATCAGAACATCAGGATGCATACTTTAATATATGTAATTTCAATAAAACCTGGTGAGAAAAGAATGTCTTAAAGATACTCATTTAAGCGACCCTATGTGCTATAAATGAATTACCCTGTTTACTCCATGATAGCTCTTGCGCTCAAGGAGCATACGCTACTAAGGGCTTGCCAAATGCCCCCTTCATATTATTATTAAATAGAGATGTCAGGAAAAACTGGAGAATGATTGATGCATCTTTTCTTTTCCTTGCTGTATCCTTAATCCTCCCATCATGCAAATAACAAAGCTTCTAATCTTGATCTTTTAACAAGCTAATGTCAAGGAAAAAATATCTACTTAGGATGATACTTTGTTTTCCTTCTACCTCACTTTATTTTTTCAAAAAAAGACCTTTCTTATTTTAAAAAATAAATGTACTGTATAGAAGGAAGGAGATGTGATGTGTGGCTCTCTGTTGGGCCAAGTACAGATTTGGTAAAAGATTGGGAGTTTGATCAGTTCCATATTGTAAATTCCAAAATTATTTCCGGCTTTAAAAATAAAGGAATTCGATTTAGCCTGTGGACAATAAGGTTGACAAGATTTAATGCTAATCTTTCAGTATACAAAAGAGCATTGTGGCTGTAAGAGTGAGCAGGTGTTCTTTGTTTCCACTAAGTAGGATAGGAAGCCATGATATTAAATCAAATAAGAAATAATTTAGATTTAGCAACCTCAAGTGTATTAAAACACAGGAAACTTACTAAGGAAGAATATAGATTTCCCTTAGACAAATCATCTGATCCATATTCACATATTATGAGAGTTCTGATATTGGGGCAAATATTATACGTGGTTATTAACATCTGCTAAATAAATACTGAAGTGAAAAATACTTCAGGTAGTCCTTTCATAATATATGCTACCTCAAGGTCCTATGCTCTCAAGAAGGTATTTGAAAGATTCGCTAGGGACTGTCCTTATGAATCTTTGCTAAAGTATAAAATCTGTCAATTGAAAGAGAAAAAGAAACATCAACTAAACCCAAAAAGTCAAGGTTTCTCACAGAGATAGGCTGCATTTATCTGGAAAGATGTTCCCTCAGCGATTTGCCTAAATATCCTTTGTCTCAAGGACACCTGTTTGTAAGCAGAAATGATTTTTAATCAAAGTTGAACCATGCTTTCTGCTAATTGTGTTTTTAGTTTCTTCTTACTCTGTTTGAAGCTAGTTCATCAGTTGGATACGAGAAACCTGATCACTGAGTCACATGACTCATCTCTAAGATGTATGTAGCTAGAGGGCGATTATTCTTTACTTAAGAGTATGAAAATTTGATTTTCATTCTCTGGTTTATAAACATTGTTTTACTAAATGTTACCTATATAGGATAACACATACTTAGCAAACACATTTCTTACAGTCTATCCCTAATCTTCCATAACTACTGGTTTTATCCATAAGCTTAACCTTCCTGTATCTCCTTCAACCTACCTGTCTGTATTGTCATCCTCCCTGCCTTTACAGACAATAACCTTCTAGTCAAAACAATTTTGCCCAACTTACCTGATCTTGACGACTTAAACCTTAAATGAAGTCTTATTCTATTCCTCAAACATAATATGTCCCTCACACCATTGCTATCTGGCTTCAACTAAACTTTTTCCTGCTCAGATCTCCAGTCACCTCTCTCTTTTTTAACCAGGCAGTAGTCTTTCAGACCCAACAATGTGTGACCTCTTGATCCCCATGTGACCCTAATGCCCCCTTCCTACTACCTAAAAAACTCTCCTCCTTAAATTTAGCACATCACAAACTTCAGCTTTCTTCTACCTCCTTGGTGACTGGTCTCAGTTATAGAGTCCTGTTCCTTTTCCTAACTCTAGAAAGGTGGTGCCCAGAGGGTTCTCGAGTTCTCTTCTCTTATTTATTTATTTTTATTTTTTCTTTTTCTTTTTTTTTTTTTTTTTTTTTTTTGAGATGGAATCTCGCAGTGTCACCTGGGCTGGAGTGCAATGCCGCGATCTCGGCTCACTGCAACCTCCACCTCCCGGCTTCAAGCTATTCTCCTGTCTCAGCCTCCCAAGTAGCTGGGATTACAGGCATCTGCCACCACACCCGGCTAATTTTTTGTATTTTCAGTAGAGATGAGGTTTCACTATGTTGGCCAGGCTGGTCTCAAACTCCTGGCCTTGTGATCCACCCTCCTCGGCCTCCCAAAGTGCTGGGATTACAGGCGTGAGCCACCACACCCTGCCCTCTGTTCTTATCTTTTGAGAACATAAAGAGAATTGATATGGCAGAAAATGTAATGAGTGTTTGTACTGATTGAAGTTCTTTTGGTGGCGAGCAATGAAAACTGACTGAGGCTAAGTCCAGGGAACAGAGAAAAAGCTGACAGCCAACCTTGGGGAAGAGCGTGAGAACCTAGAGTAATGTTAAGAATGTCAGCATCAGAATCACGTGCTTTTTTCTAGATTGCCACTGTTACAGTGTTTGGTTTCAACAGCCCCCATATCTTTATTTTTCATCCCCTCCCCATGTCAGCTTTATAAATCTTACGTGTTTTTTTAGACTTCCAAATGAAACTGTAATTACTCTATGAAAGCTGTGCCTGATTTTTTCAAGAATTGCTGAATGCACTCATCATTGAGCTAAAATGGTACCAACTGTGTGTCTACTATTTTGCCACAAGATATGGTGCAATTATTGTGGTCCCAGGGTCTTTTTTCCTTTCTCTAAGCTAAGAGACATTTATGGGAGAAGGTAGTGAATTGTCTATCTAGCCCCTCTGTTTTTCTAGCTTGTCTACCCCAGCACCCAGTGCTGTTTTGTTTTTTTGTTTTAGTTTTTCAGGTGCTTGTTGAAGTAGAGTTTAGCAATTTAAATAGTCTTAATTTCACAGATCACAAAGTTTAATTATGCACAAATGTATGTAGTTTGGCCTCAATCAGGTATCTCAGAAAAGAAACAATGTAGAAGTGACAGCTTATATATTTTAAGAAAAAGCTACTTCTGAACCCCACATCACTGTAAACATTTCTGTGTGTAAATGTATATTTTATATTTCATTTTTTAAGTCTTAGTTTTTTCTTCCTGTATATTAAATTTGATGGAATTTTAAACAAATCCTAAAAAATCATTTTGTGGTTTCCATTACACCCTAGCAAAGATGACAAGTAACACTGACATTTTATTATGAATAAGATACATTAGCTTTATATTTAAGATAAGAAGTCATCTTTGTGTCATGCTGACAAGACATTTAAAGTGTTGGTGACAAAAATCAACAAGAAGCAGAAATGTATACAGAAAAGTTAAGAGAAATGAATGGTAAAGAACAAAATAGTTTGCTAAATAGTATTAAAAGTTATTTGTACAGAGCTATAATTTAAATGTGAACTTAGGATACAGAAGGATCCTTAGTAAGCTTTTATATCTGTTAAATATTTTAATTATTATGACTGTCAACATCAGACACAATCTCTATACATGAACTGAGTCCTATTGAATTGGAACTGCTTCTAATAAAAAAAAACAATTATTTAGTCACTTATTTACTTTTGAAAGATTTTGAAACAAAACACCTTGTTGATATACTAGTTAGGATACTGCTAAATGCTGTAACAAGAAAGTCGTTACATTTCAATAATTCAAAATAATATCAGGTTTGTAAGAGTTTACCGCAGGTATTCCTGACAGAAGTATGACTTTATTCCACATGATGATTTAAGGCTCTGATTTCTTTCATTTCCTAGGGTATTTGTGTTCTCTGAACTTGACTGGCAGAGGAATAGAGTGGGGTAAAGACATCAAACCTGTATCTTGATCACCTTTTCCCAAGGTGACTCATGTCGCTTCTCACCCCTTTAATAGGAACTTTTATATGTCCCTACTTAGAAGCAGGAGTATCTGGAAAACCTGGTTCTTGGCTAACTAGCTGTTTACTAGCAACAGTTCTATACTGGTGAAAGCATGAATCGTGGCAGATAGTCAGACGATGTGCCATAGTTCACCATTGTGCCACCAAGTTGTTTTGTTGCCCTTCTTCCTACACATAGAACACATTCACCTCAACTCAAGAGAAACAGCCCAAAGTCCTATTTCATTTTTATATCCAGTCCATTATCTGCATCATAGTTAGCTGTGGTTCTTCGCAGTCTGGCAACCTATGAACTAAAGTTCATGGTAACTGCTTACGACACCTTCCCTCCCCGTTCTGTCTCAGCACAAATCCAATATACAGTAAAGGAACAGGAACAGGAGAGCTACAGGTAAGTTTGCCATGTGGAAAAAGGAAAAGCAGGAAATTCACGGCAGTAATTGTCCAATTACAATAATGAAATCCTATCTGGCAGGCACTGTGAAGACACCCTGCCAAGGAAGTGTTCCAGATCTCTTGATCAGAGCTGTATTGTGTATTCTGAAAATAACTCCCTCGCCCTTTATTCTCCATGGCCCTCTGGGCTCTGCACCTTGGGAGCTTCTTCCTTATCTATTTATTCATGGCGAAATTGGAAAAGATATATGACCACCTTCAGCAAACTATTGCAGGAACAGAAAACCGAGCACCGCATGTTCTCACTCATGGGTGGGAATTGACAATGAGATGACTTGGACTCTGGAGGGGGAACGTCACACACCGGGGCCTATTATAGGGAGGGGGGAGGAGGAGGGGGAGGGATGGCACTAGGAGTTATACCTGATGTAAATGACAAGTTGATGGGTGCTGACAAGTTGGTGGGTGCAGCACACCAACATGGCACAGGTATACATATGTAACAAACCTGCACGTTGTGCACATGTACCCTAGAACTTAAAGTATAAAAAAAAAAAAAAAGAAATATGACCACTTTTTTGGTTGTGCAGTTTGGGAGCCTGAAAACTATTCGACAGACCATTTTGAAGTTTAAGTTCAGCATTTACCAATGCACTTCTCTTAGAAACAGAAGATTTCATATCTGTGGACCTCCCCTTATTACACATGCCAATGTTCACACCTTTATCAGTCAGTCTGTCCAGAAAAACAAACATTTCCAGGTCTTTCCAATGGAGGGAACGTAGCATAGGGAATTAGATATACATATGATAGGGAGAAGCCAAGCAGATGATTGTGAATATACCCAGAAATTAACTAAATCAGGAAACCATTGCATACTCTAGGGAAAGAAGAGCAATAGGAAGAAGTGATATTATCAGAGCTAAGAGTGCTGTTAATAAAAGACAAAACTAAGTCCTATTGAAGAGGAACTAAGCTCCTTGAGAGATGTGAGCCATTCATATTCTTTAATCTTTGTGTATCCTCACATAATAAGAACTCAGTGTTTATTTAATTGAACAGAGCTGAGCAATAAACCCTTCCACTGACTTCAGTTAGAAATACCCATCAAAAAATAAAATGTGGCAGAAAGAATGGTATTCGATATTGGGATAGCCTTTAATTTGTGGATCAGCCCAAATCAGTTATCTTGGGACCTAATTTAGCAAGCCATCATCAGCATTTACAGAATGAGAAATTGTCAAAATTTTTAATTTAAATATTCTCTTCCTGTATAAGAGTTTAGAGTTTGGTACAGTACCAATTTTTATATAAACATAGAAGGAAGAATTAAAAAGCAATAAAGTCTGTAAGTGGCTCATGCCAAAATATTTTTTTTTTAAGTTGGAATGGGGGATGGGTGTGGAGAAAGCGAAAAAGCTTTCAAGACTTGTTAGGAAAATAGCAGCTATAGCTACAGTGGATATAGAGCTCTATCTTAGTCTTTTATTCTTTTTTGGAATAACCTTCTAAGTTGATAATGATATTCCTTTGTCTACTGGTTTGAGCCAAAAGCTATCATCTTATTTTTCTTTACTGTCACTTAAGAAAGAATCTGTAAGATATTGCATTGGATATTTTAGCAGTCAAAATGAATTCTAGAGTATGATCATAATTGTGAAAACATTGCAAATGTCATTTAGTTTGTTCTTAGATGTCCTTTATATACTTGAGTATATGGATATGCTGGATTCAACACAGCTATGGCTTTTAGGAAAGGCATGAGAAAAGTCTCAAAATAGTAGATACATTTAACAACTTGCAAATTGAGAATAGTTTGAGAAGCTTTTATGACTATGTTGTCTTTCCTAGAGAGAAGGAGAGTCTTGCCTAAAGATTTCTTGGTGAAGATTTCTACTTATACTGTAAATGAAGATTTGAGAGTAGGGGAAGGGTATGACAAAGTCAATTGCCATGAATGCTTTCAAAACATTTTACTCTTAGAATCTAAGAATAGAAGGCAACCCTATTAAATTGATAAAGACTATCTGTAACAACTTGAGATGGGACTTTGTTTTGTTATATTAAAGTAAAATTATAACAATATTACAAAGAAATTTCAGATTCACAATCACTTTGTGTTGCAGCAAGATTTATACACAAGAAGATATGTTTCAATATAGTTTTAATGAACATATTTATTCTGTTTGTGAAAAAAATTTTAGCATACCTGGGAATGTTTATAATTCTTCCATTCATATCTAAGCTTCAGGCTTATGGCTTAAAATATAATGCAGTGCACTTCACATATTTGTTTTGTCTTTTAGCCTATAATAATCCCATTTAAAAATATCAAGGCTTGGGTGTAAACTGTGCCTAAATATGTCATAACTGATTTTAAAAGGGGGGGAAAATACCTTGTGTTATCTGCATGGTACCTAACATCTGAAGAGTAGGCTTCTCTTTCTTGGGTTGACTCTGTGAAGTGAGGGTTGTGAAATAATCACTTGTTAATTTGGTGGTTTTATTAAAAGTAATTACTTTGTTTCAGTCATTATAATATCTGTAGTTTTGAAAACATGTCGGGAAAAAGTCCTTCTTTGGTATTGATCTAGAGCAGAAAATGTGCTGTTTTCCATCTCTAATTGAGTTGATTTCCTTTAATACTATTTTACAATGATAATAAAACATGAGGCATATTTGTGCTGTTTGAAATAATTGGCTTTGGTTTTTAAGCATGTTATCCATAATTTCAAAGAGTACCTTTCTGAACTGCTTTGCCCTGAGGAGTTTAGAATTTTCTTGAAATTATGGGTGTCTCTTGAGTATTTTTCAACATCAATTCAACTGTAGCTTGTTGTGCTATTAATTCATTATGAAGTGACACAGGAAGAAAACTCATTATGTGATAATGTGAAAACACTTACTTGTCAAAAAATAAATTAAGTCTGTATTGAAAATCCATCAGCTATTGTAGTAGGCAGTCAAATGGTTTATTGGATACATTTGGGTGTTGACACCGTTTTTTCAAACAGGTAAACATAGAAAATATTTTAGTTCCAACCTATAGACACTCTGTATCATGCATTTAAATATGGTCTTTTTTCCATACAGGTGATATTATACCCAACTTCTAATAGCTCCAAATCAGCTGAATTACACCGAATGGTAGTTCCAAAAAATAGCCAGGATTCTGACTTAAAAATCAAACTGGCAGTGCGAATGGATAAACCAGCACATATGAAGCATAGTGGGTGAGTATAAATTTGAGGATTGTTTTCCTGAATTATTGAATTTCATTTCAGTGTATTATTTTTGTCAGTTTAGTGAGAGAATCAGTATAGCAGGCTTTCACACGGAGTTTTCTCAAAAAGTGACACACACGAGTTATCTTACTCAATGTTTTTAGACCCAAAGATGGCTTTATAGCTCAATACATGGGTCTTTAGTTAAGATAACTGTATGCATGCTACCACAATATTGGAACTTGATTGTGTTAGTATTACTCATCAGTCATATTGATACAGGGCCTGATACCTTCTAAGAAACATTCTTCAAATTGCAATCATAGTTGAAACAAATTTAGCATTGAGGTCCCTAGAAATAAAACCTCCATAGACTATATAAAAACTAAAACATAGTGTAGATATAACCCAATGAGGCTGTATATATTTTGACAAGAGGAATATGAGTGTTCATCCAAACATGTGAGTGAGAACTGAATCAATATTGGAGAAAACTGCTGTTGCCTGGGGAATACGTGCAGGTACTGTCTCCTGGGGATCACCAGGGGTCAGAGTCAGCCTTCATCTCTGCCAAGGTTCTTTGTCTGTTGCAGCTGGTGATGAAACAGGTCTGAACTCTTGAATAAAATGAATTTCCAGAAATCCAGGACTTCCTCAGAAT
Source organism: Rhinopithecus roxellana (assembly GCF_007565055.1). Classification (NCBI taxonomy): domain Eukaryota; kingdom Metazoa; phylum Chordata; class Mammalia; order Primates; family Cercopithecidae; genus Rhinopithecus; species Rhinopithecus roxellana. The sequence continues at coordinate 70,993,214 of NC_044554.1, forward strand.
AACACTTTGGACTTACTATGGCCAAATTCCAGCATAGGGGTATTAACCATTAGGAAAGAAAAGGGGCCGTTTTTCTTACTGTGGAGAAAAGCAGTTGTTGAAGTGGCTTACCCTGAGTTTAGCAACAAACACAGAGGTCTAAAAAAGCATATCCTTGTAACAAGCAGAGTCTGCTGGCACTGGGGCCCAATCACTGACATCAGGGTGGAGCTGAACTGATGATTCAAAAAATGAGGAGGATTCTTTGGACGACCATTAGGGGAAACAAAGTTAGGCTCTGGGCAGGGGGAAATCCAAGGTATACATTACAGTTGGGATGGAACTAAGGACTGTATTGCTTTTTGGTTTAGTAGGCAGCATGTGCGGTGTCAGACCTCACCAAAGGGAAAAAGTACATGAGAGGGTGGGCTCTTAGAAAGGGAACCATGATTCGGACAACCAACATTATGCATCTGTAATGTAGTAATGTAAAGTCAAGTCTAACTATGACTCAGCTTATAATGCACATAGAGTGTCTGGGATTTAATATTTAATTCATGCATCCATCTACCTGCTCACCAGTAATTTATGCAGCAGGCATGTATTGAGCACTTACTGTCTTCCAACTAGGGCACACTTTAATATGATATTGCGGGCCTATAGGAACTGGCTAGTCAGGGATTCAGACTTGTATGCAAATAATTATGATAGTGAGTGATAAGTGCTGTAAGACAGAAATGGGAACCTGGGAAAAATAATACCTGATTTTTTCCAGGTACAGTGAATGAAAGTCTCACAGGACACCTGACTTTTGAGATAAAACTTAAAGGATAAATTCATCAGGTAGACAGTGGGAGAAATGGCATTCTAGCAACATGACAGCAAGTACAAAGGCAGGGAGTTCTGGAAGGACTTTTTAGCTGATGATGACAAATTCAGTGAAACTGTCAGAGTGCTTTGAGACTAGAGAGAGTGCTAGTGCTCTAAAGTGCTTAGAGACTAGTAGAGTTACACATAAAAGAACACAATATGTTCCAGGAACTGCAGTTGTTTCTCCACTCTTTTTCACTCAGTCCCTTTTTCTTTTGATGAATGGCACAATAAAAAAAAAAAAAAAACCAGAAACCTATCATAATGTCAAGATTGCCCTAATTTACCCATCCACAGTACCATGCCATGGTGAATACCCCTGGACCTTCAGCTTGTCCCAAGAACAAAGACTGAACATGCATAGGGCAAGTCCTGTAACCTTTAGCTCCAGTGGAAAGAAACCCTTGCTCTCACCTGGCAGTTTCTTGGTTTAGCATACTCCAGGATAGGTGAGACAATCCAGACCCCTTACAAGGCTTGATTTGGAGGTAGGGTTTGTTTTTTTCACATCTCTTTGAATCAGTACCCCTAGAGTGACCCTGCAATTGACTTTTGCCCAAAACTAAAGGTGAAGGAAAAGACTAAAGAGGATATATCATAGTCTCTTAATTTAATCCATAAAGCTCAGGAACTCACTAAAGGACTCAGACCAAAAATGCATCATAGCCCAAACATATCAATTATTATCTAACATTGCTAAGAGATACGGGTATTTCTAGATATTTAGGTATCTCTTCAGTTTGTGATATCCACATTGATGCAATGTTAGAACTGAAAATTATCTGTGATGTTATGCTAACACAGTGTGTTGTGTAGCAAAATTAAGAATGTCATATTCCAAAAAGTGGTTTGATTAAAATATTTTAATACTAATATTAGCAGAATTGAACATTTTCAACATTGCTATAATAATAATTGATCCCTATGGACAGGGACAGTTAAAGGTGCTTTAACCTAAGCATCTGTTCTGTTTCCTCAGTACCCATGTGGTAACAGTTTTAAACATTTTGAATAATACACCTATGTGTAAACATATATCGGAGAACATTTCACCTACAGCATAGCTATATTCGTTTTATTCTAAAGTACTTTATAAATGGATTTTACTGCACTTAGTTACATTTAAGAAGAGAAAGTTAGTCTTTCTCTTCCAAGTATTCCGTCATACACCAAAGCGATAATATAACAGGAATAGTAGGTTAATAGCATTTTGCTTTGAGCCTGGATCGTGTTTTGTTGATCATTTCTCCTATAATCAATAATTAACAGATGGATAATCTTAAAAGAGACAAGTCAAGTTTTAAAAATATTAATTTATCTTTAAAATATAGCAAACTCTTGTTACAGATAGAGTTGTTAGGTGGATTAAAAAATAAATTGGAGGATAATGGATTTTTATCTTCAGAGCACTTTAGACTTTGAAATCTTTTGGGACTTCAGTAGTAAAAACCTATTCTCTGTTTTAATAATGTAGACATCAAATGTATCTTTCTTGCGTGAACTATTGTAACATGTATTCTCTGTTTTATTCATTTATCACTTATCTATGGCCCCTAAAAAATATTTTTATCAATGTTATTTATATTTGTCTGTGTTTTCTCAACAATACTCTGTTTCTTAGACCTGTTTGAATTCTCAATGCCTCCCACAGTGTATAATCAGAGATAGATATTAATGTGAATAATGATGGTGAAAATGTAATATTGTGCTCCCTAGGGTATTAAGGGAAAAGTAATACAAATGAGAGTAAGCCTTATTTACAAATTCAAACTTAAAGGTTCTAAACACAGTTTATTGGGAATAGAACATAATTTTAATGTAAAAAAAATGCCTAAAATAAATGAAATAAATGATGTTTAGTTCTCAGTGTTGCATTTTAAAATGACTGTTTTTTTTTAACCAGAAGGTAAAATGCCTCCAATCTAAAGCTCATGTTTCTGATAACTAATCAATCCACCACTATACATTATAGTTTATTTAAGTATGACTAACTACATATAAATAAGCATAACGATGATTCCATCATTTTAAAACCAAACTGAGCATTACCACAAGACGTATATTTAGCAAAAACGAGTTTATTTATTCTTTTGGAATATGTCATCTAAACTAATTATAGAAACTAACCCTTTGATAAATCTGTTGAACAAATTACCAGCTACGTTTTGAATGGTTAAATGATTCACATCCAGCTTTTGAATTTATTTTCCTGGTTTGTGTGTGTGTGTATTTGTAACATGAAGATAGAAGTGTTCTTGAACAAATGGGTTATACTTTAGCATAGCCTAGTGGCTAAGTAACAGTATTAACTTAAAACTCAAATAACTATTCCTGTTTTTATTAAATAAGATTGTTTGCCTAATTCAAAGGTTATTTTCTCAACCAAAAGGGTAAAATAAAATGGAACTAATAAATGATGGTTATGACAATTAAATCTATAACTGAAAAAGAGAAAATTGGCTCTCACAAATATGTGGAAGCATTATTACCATGATCTATGAGAAGTCTGCATGCAACTGATTACTTTTATAGTAAAAATAGAGTTTCATAACTATATAACTATAGAAGACTTTTATCATAGTTTCTAATTGGTAAGAAAATTTTAGCAAAACTACTCTCAGATGAATCTCATATTTCTCTTTGTGTAGAGTCATGCTTGGCTATTTACACATTTGTTGAATGAACGGATGGATTAAAATATTTTGACATTGTCACTAATAAAACTCTCTAATTTCCATCATAAAGATAGAAAAGGCATTGGGCTCATCTCTTGTTGCAAGGAGAGACAATAGTTGAACTTCCAGCAGGAAAAACGAGACAAGCCCCACACTGGCTGCATTGTGGCCCCTCCATTTCCCAGAGACAGGGCCAGCTGGGCATCCAGAAATTGGAGCAGCATGCCTGTGTAAACTGCATTCACATGCTAAATATTCAGACATTGTATTTGCTTATAAAGTAAAATGACTGCACTCTAGTAAAGTTCCATTATTTAGCTTATTATTCAAGGTTTATGATCGCCAACTAATTTAGGGGAGGAAAATCTTAGCTGCATCAAGGTAGTATTTGCTCAGAGGGTCCAGCCTTTAAACAAAGCCTAGTCTGTTCTTTCACAAAGAAAATTGATATTTCATTTTTAAATGTACCTTTTAGAATGACTTCCCTCTGTGTCCTTGTCTAAAATAACTATGTTTTGATATCTGACCTTGACCTGAACCTATGTATGTGTAGGTCTACTTGCATTCCCAGGTTGAACTTGGCCCAGCCTGGCTTATCCTGATTTCACCGAAATCCTACTTGAGTCCCTTGAACTGTAATCATCATCATCATCATCATCATCATCATCATCATCATCATCTTTTTTTTTTTTTTTGAGACAGGGTCTCACTCTGTCGCCCAGGCTGGAATGCAGTGGCACCATCTTCGCTCACTGCAACCTCCACCTCCCATGCTTAAGCAGTCCTCAGTCTCCCAACTAGCTGAGACTACAGGTTTGCACCACCACCCTTGGCTAATTTTTTTGTATTGTTATTAGAGACAGGGTTTTGCTATGTTGCCCAGGCTGGTCTCGAACTACTGCACTCAAGCGATCCTCCTGCCTTGGACTCCCACAGTGCTGGAAATACAGGTGTGAGCCACTGTGCTCTGCCTTATAATAACATTCTTCAAGTTTTAACCACATCATTTGACTTTATTCAAAAGAAAATGCTCAAAGACAGATGAGAAAAATAGAAATGTACAAATCATCATTAATTCCTTGGGAGTATAAAAGTTACATCCCTATTAGGGCCCTTTGCTTAATTTTTAGACTTTAATTTACATTTTTATTTGACAGCTATTATGGATGTAGATAAGGTAGTTTGTTGCTCTTTGTGTGTTTATTTTTCTGCTAACTTTATTTTGTCTCCTCTCTATGTCCAAGGGAGAAAAATGAAAATATTACATAAGGGCTTTGAACCATGTCTGAGCAACTGACTTGAATGATTTATCTAAGAAATGAGCTCAGATTCTAAAAATAGAGAGCACCTGGAGATTATTTCATGGCAAGTGAGAGGAATAAGAAAACACTTTCCCTTTATTTCAGTCTAATGCTGTCTAACACTTTTTAAATTGCAGATATTTTCAGTGCATATTTTAAATAACTGATGGTGCTCATTGTATGTTTTACTACAATTTGCTAGTTTAACTTTTAATTTTCTTGCTTAAATCATTAAACAAGTTGATTTGATCCATATAGCTCTACCAGTCTATCAAATCTTGCTAGTTGTGGTATTAAAATTTGTCGAGTTTTATGATACATTGTTGATCTCATTAGACTTACATACCAGGTGAGTTAATTTTAATTTCATCTCAGTTATTTTTGTTTACTTTTAATTACAGTTTTGTGTGTGATTCATTTTTATTTTAATTTTAAAAAATTTTTAGACAGAGTCTTATTCTGTCTTCCAGGCTGTAGTACAGTGGTGTGAACAGAGCTCACTGCAGCCTCCACCTCCTGGGCTCAAGTGACCCTCCCACCTCAGCCTCCTGAGTAGCTGGGACCACAGGTGTGTGCCACCATACCTGACTAGCTTCTTTAAAAAACTTTTTGTAGAGATGGGGTCTCACTATATTGCCCAGGCTGTTCTTGAACTCCTGGACTCAGGTGATCCTCCTTCCTCAGTCTTCCAAAGTGCTGAGATTACAAGTGTGAGCCACCACACCTAGCTAAATTGCTTTATTTGAAGAGGGATTGATAAACCTAAACAGCTGACTCAATACTTACTGTCTACATGACTTTTATTTTGTAGTTACCATCACACCCAAGACATTCATGTGATTGTATAAGTAGCCTAATTAAGTGTTTTGTGAAAATAATCAGTGAGAGAGGCTAGTGTCATTGAGATTAGGGTTCTAAAGACCTTTGCCATTGCCAGCTCTACTCTAGAATGCTCATGGTACTCACCTCCTCTTTCTTCTGTCTCTTATCAGATGCTGTCTCTATGGCAGCCCATCCTGTTTACCCAACAAAGAACCTTCTCTCTCTGCTTCCAATTCTACTTTTAACTGGCTTCTTTCTTTTTTTTTTTTTAAGCTCTTATCATCTGTGTTATATTTATTGTTTATTAACTATATCCTCAACTAGAATGTTATTGCCATGGTGTAATTTGCTATTGAGTAGCTTCCCAACCAAATTTGATTCCCATAGGGTAGGAACTTTGTCTTACTTGCTATTTTTAAACCCAAAATTTTTAGAACATTGCCTGGTATTTAGTAGAAGCTAAACAAATATTTGATGAATTGATGAATTTTTTTAGAAAAGAACAGAATGCAGAAATTGTGCTCACAGTTGTAAGTGTTGGACTGATTGTTTGGATAATAACTTCAAATTAATCGGTACCACTGTAAGGTGGATTTGTTGGAGTGTGTTTCAAAACATTATTTCCCCAGAAGAATTACAGGAAGTCTCCTTTATTTACAAATTTAAATTTGACTATAAATCTAAAGACTGTATTATAAAGAAATATATTATTTTCCCAAAACTTTAAATTGAAATTAATTACTCTCTGTAGGGAGGCTTGTTGCCTGTCAACAGTTATTTGCTGCCATATGCTGTACTTTCATTGCTATCCCTGTGGTTGAACTGTAGGAGGAAGTTTTAGCAACACTTCTTATGGGTGGAGTATACCCCAGGGTTAATTTGTTTTAATTTGTAAGAATGATGTATTATGTAACCAATACTTATCAAAATTAAAGGCAAAAAATAACACCCTAGATTTGAGCTTTGTTCATACTGTCTTTGTGGACTCAATAAAAGTCATTTGCTTTCTTTCTGCTACAGTGATCCTTGAATTTGAATAGTCATGCTATATTTATTTCAGTATTTATTCTGTCAATTCTATTTGGTGTACACTTTTTTTCCATTTAGATCGGCTCAAAAATAATTCATGAAAATGTTTTCCCCAACAGCTGACAAAGAAGAATGAGGAGAAATATACAAGGAACCAGTGTTTTAATGATTAGACAGGCAGGAGGAGTCCTAGACTGTATACGGAGATGAATGGACTAAGCAAGCAAAAGCATGGGCTGACAGTACCAAGACTTGCAACTATTTCAGAGTCAGAGCATGGCAGTGGGCCAAAATCAGGACAAAACTTAGAAGCAGAAGGTTACATAAACTAGAAAGCAGGAAGATACGTGGCAGTAGTAAAGGGCAATAGCAATGAAAGTACAGCATATGGCAGCAAAGCTGGACTTACTTGAAAGTCCCTGAAAAAAAGGAAGAAAAAAGCTTAGGGGCTCGGGGGCGGAGCAAGATGGCCGAATAGGAACAACTCCAGTCTCCAACTCCCAGGGCGAGCGACACAGAAGACCGGTGATTTCTGCATTTTCAACTGAGGTACTGGGGTCATCTCACTAGGGAGTGCCGGACAATCGGTGCTGGTCAGCTGCTGCAGCCTGACCAGCGAGAGCTGAAGCAGGGCGAGGCATCGCCTCACCTGGAAGCGCAAGGGGGAAGGGGATCCGTTTTCCTAGCCAGGGGAACTGAGACACACAACACCTGGAAAATCGGGTAACTCCCACCCCAATACTGCGCTGTAAGCATACAGGCATTCCAGGAGAATATATCCCACACCTGGCCGGGAGGGTCCCACGCCCACGAAGCCTCCCTCACTGCTAACACAGCAGTCTGCCGCGATCTATCCGCAAGGCAGCAGCGAGGCTGGGGGAGGGGCGCCCGCCATTGCTGAGGCTTAAGTAGGTAAACAAAGCCGCTGGGAAGCTCGAACTGGGTGGAGCTCACAGCAGCTCAAGGAAGCCTGCCTGTCTCTGTAGTCTCCACCTCTGGGGACAGCGCACAGCTGAAGACCAACAGGGGAAGTAGCGGGAGCCGGTGCAGACGCGAACGACTCTGTCTGACAGCTTTGGGGAGAGCCGCGGATCTCCCAACGCGGAGGTTGAGATCTGAGAACGGACAGACTGCCTGCTCAGGTGTGTCCCTGACCCCTGAGTAGCCTAGCTGGGAGAAATCCCCCACTAGGGGCAGTCTGACACCCCACACCTCACAGGGTGGAGTACACCCCTGAGAGGACACTTCCAAAGGAAGAATCAGACAGGTACACTCGCTGTTCAGCAATATTCTATCTTCGGCAACCTCTGCTGCTGATACCCAGGCAAACAGGGTCTGGAGTGGACCTCAAGCAATCTCCAACAGACCAACAGAGAGTCCTTCTGACTGTCAGAAGGAAAACTATCAAACAGGAAGGACACCTATACCAAAACCCCATCAGTTCGTCACCACCATCAAAGACCAGAGACAGATAAAACCACAAAGATGGGGAAGAAGCAGGGCAGAAAAGCTGGAAATTCAAAAAATAAGAGCGCATCTCCCCCTGCAAAGGAGCGCAGCCCATCACCAGCAACGGATCAAAGCTGGTCAGAGAATGACTTGGACGAGAGGAGAGAAGAAGGCTTCAGTCCATCAAACTTATCAGAGCTAAAGGAGGAATTACGTACCCAGCGCAAAGAAACTAAAAATCTTGAAAAAAGAGTGGAAGAATTGACAGCTAGGCTCATTAATGCAGAGAAGATCATAAACGAAATGACAGAGATGAAAACCATGACACGAGAAATACGTGACAAATGCACAAGCTTCAGTAACCGACTCGATCAACTGGAAGAAAGAGTATCAGCGATTGAAGATCAAATGAATGAAATGAAGCGAGAAGAGAAACCAAAAGAAAAAAGAAGAAAAAGAAATGAGCAAAGCCTGCAAGAAGTATGGGATTACGTAAAAAGACCAAATCTACGTCTGATTGGGGTGCCTGAAAGTGAGGGGGAAAATGGAACCAAGTTGGAAAACACTCTTCAGGATATCATCCAGGAGAACTTCCCCAACCTAGTAGGGCAGGCCAACATTCAAATTCAGGAAATACAGAGAACGCCACAAAGATACTCCTCCAGAAGAGCAACTCCAAGACACATAATTGCCAGATTCACCAAAGTTGAAATGAAGGAAAAAATCTTAAGGGCAGCCAGAGAGAAAGGTCGGGTCACCCACAAAGGGAAGCCCATCAGACTAACAGCAGATCTCTCGGCAGAAACTCTACAAGCCAGAAGAGAGTGGGGGCCAATATTCAACGTTCTTAAAGAAAAGAATTTTAAACCCAGAATTTCATATCCAGCCAAACTAAGTTTCATAAGTGAAGGAGAAATAAAATCCTTTACAGATAAGCAAATGCTTAGAGATTTTGTCACCACCAGGCCTGCCTTACAAGAGACCCTGAAGGAAGCCCTAAACATGGAAAGGAACAACCGGTACCAGCCATCGCAAAAACTTGGCAAAATGTAAAGACCATCGAGGCTAGGAAGAAACTGCATCAACTAACGAGCAAAATAACCAGTTAATATCATAATGGCAGGATCAAGTTCACACATAACAATATTAACCTTAAATGTTAATGGACTAAATGCTCCAATTAAGAGACACAGACTGGCAAACTGGATAAAGAGTCAAGACCCATCAGTCTGCTGTATTCAGGAGACCCATCTCACATGCAGAGACATACATAGGCTCAAAATAAAGGGATGGAGGAAGATCTACCAAGCAAATGGAGAACAAAAAAAAGCAGGGGTTGCAATCCTAGTCTCTGATAAAACAGACTTTAAACCATCAAAGATCAAAAGAGACAAAGAAGGCCATTACATAATGGTAAAGGGATCAATTCAACAGGAAGAGCTAACTCTCCTAAATATATATGCACCCAATACAGGAGCACCCAGATTCATAAAGCAAGTCCTTAGAGACTTACAAAGAGACTTAGACTCCCATACAATAATAATGGGAGACTTCAACACTCCGCTGTCAACATTAGACAGATCAACGAGACAGAAAGTTAACAAGGATATCCAGGAATTGAACTCATCTCTGCACCAAGCGGACCTAATAGACATCTATAGAACTCTCCACCACAAATCAACAGAATATACATTCTTCTCAGCACCACATCGCACTTATTCCAAAATTGACCACATAATTGGAAGTAAAGTACTCCTCAGCAAATGTAAAAGAACAGAAATTATAACAAACTGTCTCTCAGACCACAGTGCAATCAAACTAGAACTCAGGACTAAGAAACTCAATCAAAACCGCTCAACTACATGGAAACTGAACAACCTGCTCCTGAATGACTACTGGGTACATAACGAAATGAAAGCAGAAATAAAGATGTTCTTTGAAACCAATGAGAACAAAGATACAACATACCAGAATCTCTGGGACACATTTAAAGCAGTGTGTAGAGGGAAATTTATAGCACTAAATGCCCACAAGAGAAAGCAGGAAAGATCTAAAATTGACACTCTAACATCACAATTAAAAGAACTAGAGGCCGGGCGCGGTGGCTCAAGCCTGTAATCCCAGCACTTTGGGAGGCCGAGACGGGCGGATCACGAGGTCAGGAGATCGAGACCATCCTGGCGAACATGGTGAAACCTCGTCTCTACTAAAAAATACAAAAAAAAAAACTAGCCGGGCGAGGTGGCGGGCGCCTGTAGTCCCAGCTACTCGGGAGGCTGAGGCGGGAGAATGGCGTAAACCCGGGAGGCGGAGCTTGCAGTGAGCTGAGATCCGGCCACTGCACTCCAGCCTGGGCGACAGAGCAAGACTCCGTCTCAAAAAAAAAAAAAAAAAAAAAAAAAAAAAAAAAAAAAAAAAAAAAAAAAAAAAAAAAAGAACTAGAGAGGCAAGAGCAATCACATTCAAAAGCTAGCAGAAGGCAAGAAATAACTAAGATCAGAGCAGAACTAAAGGAGATAGAGACACAAAAAACCCTCCAAAAAATCAATGAATCCAGGAGTTGGTTTTTTGAAAAGATCAACAAAATTGACAGACCGCTAGCAAGGCTAATAAAGAAAAAAAGAGAGAGGAATCAAATAGATGCAATAAAAAATGATAAAGGGGATATCACCACTGACCCCACAGAAATACAAACTACCATCAGAGAATACTATAAACGCCTCTACGCAAGTCAACTAGAAAATCTAGAAGAAATGGATAATTTCCTGGACACTTACACTCTCCCAAGGCTAAACCAGGAAGAAGTTGAATCCCTGAATAGACCAATAGCAGGCTCTGAAATTGAGGCAACAATTAATAGCCTACCCACCAAAAAAAGTCCAGGACCAGATGGATTCACAGCTGAATTCTACCAGAGGTACAAGGAGGAGCTGGTACCATTCCTTCTGAAACTATTCCAATCAATAGAAAAAGAGGGAATCCTCCCTAACTCATTTTATGAGGCCAACATCATCCTGATACCAAAGCCTGGCAGAGACACAACAAAAAAAGAGAATTTTAGACCAATATCCCTGATGAACATTGATGCAAAAATCCTCAATAAAATGCTGGCAAACCGGATTCAGCAGCACATCAAAAAGCTTATCCACCATGATCAAGTGGGCTTCATCCCTGGGATGCAAGGCTGGTTCAACATTCGCAAATCAATAAACGTAATCCAGCATATAAACAGAACCAAAGACAAGAACCACATGATTGTCTCAATAGATGCAGAAAAGGCTTTTGACAAAATTCAACAGCCCTTCATGCTAAAAACGCTCAATAAATTCGGTATTGATGGAACGTACCTCAAAATAATAAGAGCTATTTATGACAAACCCACAGCTAATATCATACTGAATGGGCAAAAACTGGAAAAATTCCCTTTGAAAACTGGCACAAGACAGGGATGCCCTCTCTCACCACTCCTATTCAACATAGTGTTGGAAGTTCTGGCTAGGGCAATCAGGCAAGAGAAAGAAATCAAGGGTATCCAGTTAGGAAAAGAAGAAGTCAAATTGTCCCTGTTTGCAGATGACATGATTGTATATTTAGAAAACCCCATCGTCTCAGCCCAGAATCTCCTTAAGCTGATAAGCAACTTCAGCAAAGTCTCAGGATACAAAATTAATGTGCAAAAATCACAAGCATTCTTATACACCAGCAACAGACAAGCAGAGAGCCAAATCAGGAATGAACTTCCATTCACAATTGCTTCAAAGAGAATAAAATACCTAGGAATCCAACTTACAAGGGATGTAAAGGACCTCTTCAAGGAGAACTACAAACCACTGCTCAGTGAAATCAAAGAGGACACAAACAAATGGAAGAACATACCATGCTCATGGATAGGAAGAATCAATATCGTGAAAATGGCCATACTCCCCAAGGTTATTTATAGATTCAATGCCATCCCCATCAAGCTACCAATGACTTTCTTCACAGAATTGGAAAAAACTGCTTTAAAGTTCATATGGAACCAAAAAAGAGCCCGCATTGCCAAGACAATCCTAAGTCAAAAGGACAAAGCTGGAGGCGTCACGCTACCTGACTTCAAACTATACTACAAGGCTACAGTAACCAAAACAGCATGGTACTGGTACCAAAACAGAGATATAGACCAATGGAACAGAACAGAGTCCTCAGAAATAATACCGCACATCTACAGCCATCTGATCTTTGACAAACCTGAGAGAAACAAGAAATGGGGAAAGGATTCCCTATTTAATAAATGGTGCTGGGAAAATTGGCTAGCCATAAGTAGAAAGCTGAAACTGGATCCTTTCCTTACCCCTTATACGAAGATTAATTCAAGATGGATTAGAGACTTAAATGTTAGACCTAATACCATAAAAACCCTAGAAGAAAATCTAGGTAGTACCATTCAGGACATAGGCATGGGCAAGGACTTCATGTCTAAAACACCAAAAGCAACGGCAGCAAAAGCCAAAATTGACAAATGGGATCTCATTAAACTAAAGAGCTTTTGCACAGCAAAAGAAACTACCATCAGAGTGAACAGGCAACCTACAGAATGGGAGAAAATTTTTGCAACCTACTCATCTGACAAAGGGCTAATATCCAGAATCTACAAAGAACTCAAACAAATATACGAGAAAAAAACAAACAACCCCATCAAAAAGTGGGGAAAGGATATGAACAGACATTTCTCAAAAGAAGATATTCATACAGCCAACAGACACATGAAAAAATGCTCATCATCACTGGCCATCAGAGAAATGCAAATCAAAACCACAATGAGATACCATCTCACACCAGTTAGAATGGCAATCATTAAGAAGTCAGGAAACAACAGGTGTTGGAGAGGATGTGGAGAAATAGGAACACTTTTACACTGTTGGTGGGATTGTAAACTAGTTCAACCATTATGGAAAACAGTATGGCAATTCCTCAAGGATCTAGAACTAGATGTACCATATGACCCAGCCATCCCACTACTGGGTATATACCCAAAGGATTATAAATTAGTCTACTACAAAGACACATGTACACGTATGTTTATTGCGGCACTATTCACAATAGCAAAGACTTGGAATCAACCCAAATGTCCATCTGTGACAGACTGGATTAAGAAAATGTGGCACATATACACCATGGAATACTATGCAGCCATAAAAAAGGATGAGTTTGCGTCCTTTGTAGGGACATGGATGCAGCTGGAAACCATCATTCTTAGCAAACTATCACAAGAAGAGAAAACCAAACACCGCATGTTCTCACTCATAGGTGGGAACTGAACAATGAGATCACTTGGACTCGGGAAGGGGAACATCACACACTGGGGTCTATCATGGGGAGGGGGGAGGGGGGAGGAGGGAGGGATTGCATTGGGGAGTTATACATGATATAAATGATGAATTGATGGGTGCTGACGAGTTGATGGGTGCAGCACACCAACATGGCATAAGTTTACATATGTAACAAACCTGCACGTTATGCACATGTACCCTAGAACTTAAAGTATAATAAAAAAAAAAAAAAAAAAAAAAAAAAAAAAAAAAAAAAAAAAAAGCTTAGGGAAGATCAACAGAGGTCTAAAGAGGAGAAAATGAGTGTTTCTGGAACATAGTAAAGGATAGGACGGGGCCTAAAAATACAGGAATGACGAAAATGAATCTCTTCAAAAGTAGTCCAAGCTTGTCTGTTAGTGTGTTTAATTTTGGCATTCTTTCCATAGATCTTAGCATACGGGTATAAGGGTCCTAAAGAGTATTCCTACTCCTCTCTATATAATCATCACTAGAACTTACCTGAATGGAGCATTGTTAATAGGGTATAATATCATGGCCACAGCCTCCTATGTAGACTATCTGAAGCACCTGAAAATCATAAGTAAACAGTACTGGGGAAGATTATACAATAAACTTGCTTTAGCATGATAGATGTGTGTTCAGATTATAAAAAGAAACATCACCACAATTTTAACATTAATACCAATGTCAATAACATGAACAGAGGAAAGAGTTTACAAACATTACATTTCTAATTATTCATCCTGCATTCATTTATATCCTTAAGGTTAGTACATTAGTAATTAAATCAGAAGCGAAAAGCACATCTTATTATCATGATTAAAAAAAAATAGTTTGTTACTTTAAAAAATACAAATTTATTTTTAATGCCTCTGATTATTTTACATATCAATATTAATACTTCTAAAACACATTTTAAAACATGTTTTTGACAGTGGATTAGAAGGATATAACAGTAGTCCAAAGGTCAATCAAAGAAAAGTTGAATACCACCTATTTCCACCTTTGTGAAATTGGCAGCCTCATCTTTTCTGCCATTTCGATTGATCTTTAGGTTTATCTTCAATTTACGACTTCTTCCTCACTGACATTAGTTAATCTCCATCTTTCTCCATAGTGTGTCCCACAACTAAATCCCTTTTTATTCCTTCTGCCAACCCTAATTCAGTCTCTATCCTAACTAACAAAACCTGTTCAAGGACTTTTCTACTGATGTTCCTGTTTCCAAACCATTTAGGAATTCAGGAATACAATTATATCTCTACTTTAAAAAATTCAATTGCTTCCCAAGTGCCTGTGGGATTAGATGCAAATCATTTAAGCTAGCATTCAAATTCTTCAAAAATCTAGTTCATCTAGATGTTATACCCAACACAAACTCCCAACTTTGCCAAGTGGATCAGTTCATGTACCCTGAACATGCTTTTATTTGCTCAAATCTATTTCTTTCACTCTTTTACCAAATCCTACCACTCTGGTACCAGGTTACACATTTTCTCATACGTATGTGCCAAGAGAGGCAGTGTTTTTTCTCTAGAACTAATGTTTCCTCAGAAGCAGACTCTCCACTAAATGCAAGCCATCTTGTCCCTACTCCCTTGATTTTGAGAGAACTATTGAGTCTTTTTTATACCAAGACCATCTAAAGAGATGCTAGCCCTCCCTCTGCCTCATCAAGATTACGCCACATTTGTTACCTTACAAGCTGCACAAGAGAATCTGGAATGGGAGGTGGGGCAGAAGCCCTTCTGCCCAAGGCACTCTCAACCACCTGTGTTCCCTACTCCATCTCTTTACTTTTTACCACAGCCCACAGGCGCCAGAAGAATGGACTTTCTCCCTTTTTTTCTGGCTGTCTATGACCTTACTTAGTAAAACTTTTGATTAAGTCAGCCAGACTTGCCCTTTGCTGTATTAAAGGGGGAGATGAGTGAATTACAAAGTTATTTGTACATGTGGTAGGTTGATCACATAAATAGAACCAATAAACAGGCTTCCTAAATTCATACCTTGTGCCCTAAATCTTTCTTGTCCCCTCCAACTTTGGGTTTGGCCATGTGGCTTGCTTTGGCCCCTGGGACAGAAGCAGATTTGACATAAGCATATACTTGAAAAAGCACATGTGCATTTTCACTTCCTTTCTTGCTTGCTTCCTTCACCATGAGGACACACATGGGCTAGTCCACTGGTAAAGCAGAGCTAAATCAGCCTAGTTGTGCTGACCTGGGTTTCAGGCATATGAATGAGCCCAGCTGAAATGAACAAAGCCAGTTAGCCAACGTGAAACTGACCACAGACCCATGAGTTGGTCATGGCCCACCCAGCTCAGATCAATAGAACTGCTTAATAAACTATAGGCTCATAAGAAGTAATAAATGGTTGTTTTTTTAAGTCACGAGGTTTTAGGGCAGTATGTTATACAGCAAAGGTTAGATTCTGTGCACTCTTGTCTTGCTGCAAAATCCTATTCACTTTTTTTCTATTATACATCAAATGCACAAAGCTGGATTAATCATAACCCTTACCCCATGATGTATGTCACATTGATCTATACATTTATTTGTTTATATAATCTTTCCTGTATAATATGACTTGCTACAAACATACTGTACTTTATCCATTACATCAAAATGGACATTTGAGTCATTCCAGATTCTTGCTATTTCATATGGTGGTACTGTGAACATTCTTGTACATGTCTCCTGGTATATATATGCATAGTTTCTCTTGAGTGGATACCTAGGAGTGGAACTGCTGAGCTAGTAAGAATGTGAATATTTATCTTTACAAGATAATACTAAACTTTTTCAAGTTTTACCTAATAATTCTACCAGTATACATTTCTTCCAGCAAGTATAAGATCTTTCTGTTCTTCTCTTTTTTGGCTTTTACCATCTACTACCTTCTTTGGATACTTTTCACGTGTCTTTGTTTATGTCTATAGTTATATTATTGGTCTCTTGAAGGCAGAGATCCTGACTCTTCATTACTTAGTCCACATGCTTCAGAACATAGTGGATACATATTATTGTCTGATAATTGGTTGATTTAATTTCAGATTAAGAGACAATATGAAAACTCCCTTGATATTTTTCATTTTTCCATCACAGACTGACTTGGGGACACCAAATTGTGCTCCCAGATAACCTTGAATACCCTCTACTATAAAATTATAACATCCATGCTCCTATTTGTCTCACCAGCTCAGATCACCTTCTTGTGGGCTGGACCTTATTGTTCACCATTATTTGACCACGCACTGAATGCATGCTTGGCTTCATCAAATCAGTTATTTAACACATGTTTATTGATGTGTCAGACTCAATAAATGAGTAAATTTATTGAGACTGTGTCAGACTCAAGTGAGTGAATGAGTGAAATTTGCTGTAATAATAGTGATACTTAAAAAATCATCAAGAGTAATGCATTAGATATCGTAGAGCTAATTACTTGCCCCACTGAAATGGAACAGCTGTTAATCAAATAGCATAGACTAGAAAATTTTAAAAACTGTAAAACTGAAAACAGTTTAAGCTGGCAAAACATAGCATAAATCATATGTAAAAAGTGTAGTATACTGTTAGATATTAATTGCTTCTTCCATGAATTTGACATCCATTTGGAAAGATACCACAAAGAAGCGGTTCACAGAATCTATTTTAACTGGTAGCTTGAAGCTGTTTCCAGAATATCCTTATACCAGAATTCACAGAATGTTAAAAAAATTAACTTACTTTATTCTTCCCTGAGTGTTAATATACCTATAACCGATCAAAATATACTTATACCAGAATTCACAGAATATTTAAAAAATAGATTATTCTTCTTTGAGTGTTAATATACCTAAACATGATAGTGTTGTCCCAAGTCATTTGGGTGGAATTTCCATTGGTGACTCTAGTCAGGGAAAGAGCAAGTATATAATGATTATTTGAAAACAGTAACTGAAAAATACTGTCTTTGTTGGTAGTGGTTGTGAGAATTGTATGTGTTTATGGATGTTTATTTAATTAAACAAATATGGAACATATTTAAGAATAGAAAGGGCTTAACTCCTCTTATGAAATGTGAAAAACCGTGGAAGGGAAGATGATAAAACCGGAGTGATCAGAGAGATTCTAGATCGATGTAGACTATGATGAACAGGGCAGAAAAAAAATACTGAATAAAGTGAATGACGATTGAACCTGAAATGTGTAAAACATTAAAATGAATCAGATAGCTACAATAAAACAGGAAAGTAATGTTACAGTTGAAAATACTGCAAAGAATATAGATAAAGTTATCCTCCACAATATCTGTTTGTCCACTGGACACAAATATGCATGTTTTATTTATAGAAAGACAAGTTCCCATTTGTTTAGACTTTCCCTTGACCTTAAAATGAAAGTTGTGAACGTTTGATAGAATCTGCTAATAACTTCCCAAACTTGCACTTAGTTATAGAAAACCATGTGTTATTTACCCAAATATTTAGCCATTTGACTTAACTATCATATATGAGAGAATGAGAGTGTTGTATGTTTGTAGTAATATATATGAATAATGAAATGTCAATACATAATTAAAATTTACTAAAGAACAGTGTAATACCATAGTAGGACAGCTTAATTGTAGTATCTAGAGTCTGCAGCCAGCATGCCAATTATAGCTCATCACTGTGTGATCTTAAGGCAAGTTGCTTAACCTCCTTGTGCCTCCCTTCTTCCTCAGTAAAATTGAATATGACAATCACCGATTTCAAAAGGATGCTGTAAGGATTAAATGAACTAATATCGCTAGTGACTAAAACATTGCCTGGCACATTGTTAACAGTCCATTTTAGCTGTTATCATTACACAATAGATAATTTGTGATTTACAAATAAATGACAAGATTTGATTTTATGCTAGTATATTGTTACACATATGATATAGTCCATGTAACCTTGAGATATTCTTCTGTTGCAATAGTTTATATATATATACACACACACACACTCATTATAGAAAAATGGAATTATAAGAGAAGTGTTTAAAAAGAACAAAAATTGGCTGGGCACGATGGCACATGCCTGTAATCCCAGCACTTTGGGAGGCCAAGGCAGGTGGATCACATGAGGCCAGGAGTTCAAGACCATCCTGACCAACATGGTGAAACCCCATCTCTGCTAAAAATACAAAAAAAGATAGCTGGTTGTGGCGGTGGGCACCTGTAATCCTAGCTACTAGGGAGGCTAAGGCAGGAAAATCACTTGAACCCAGGAGGTGGAGGTTGCAGTGAGCCAAGACCACACCATTGCACTCCAGCCTGGGCAACAGAGTGAGACTCCATCTCAAAAAAAAAAAAAAAAAAAAAATCTCATAATAGCACTTTAAAAAATATTCTTAGGTATATGAAAGTTAAAAGTGCTGCTTTTTCTGTTTCATTCTGAACCACAGGATCAACTATTTGGTGCACATGTTTTTGTTTCTGTGTGTGTGTATCTTTGTTATATTAACATACTCAATTTACAGTAATTTTAGACATGTTCTATTTCCAGCACTGACATTTTCTGCCAGCATTAAGTACTCTCTGTGTATTTATAGTGTTCGGACCATAAAAGTTATATAATGAATTAATGGGTTAAAATGATTTCTTAATTAAAATCATTGCTATAACTTACAAGGCTATAAAACCAATTGGTTTTTATAAGTCATATAAAATGAAAAATGGAACTTTGTGATACAGAGCACAAATTGTGTTAATGATTCATAGGTATTATGAGTGAAATGAAAAATTACTAGACAAGGAGAAGAAAGAAGAAAGTGTTTATCCTGCTACCAAATATTCAGTGAATGGATTATAACTACAATCTTGTCTTTAATGTTTCCCATGGTAATTGTCAGGAAGAGGTATGAAGAATTGTGGGACCTTAATAATATGCCTTGCCGTTTTAATTGCTGAGAGAAGCAAGAGAATTTTAATTGCCAGGAGATACATTACTAATTAAAGTGTCATTCTACATTCATTCTGAAATAATTAGTTTGAATATTTATAAGAGCCGAGATATAAATTTAGTTTCAAATTTAGGAGCATACCCACAACACACTTTGTTAAAATTATCTATGGTTAAGAAAGGTTAACAATCATAAAACTTTAAATGTTTCTTTAATTTGATACAATTTAATTTTTTATTGGATTATTCAACTGAAAACTGGAATTCACAGTATTTTAAAACTTAGTATTCCTTTTAAATTACTATAATATTAAGTTAAAGTCCTAAATTGCTTTCAGATTTCTGGGGCATTGGGTTTTTAAATTTTTTAGTTTTAGCATTCATTACAGTTCAGGGGAAAATCTTTTGTAAATGATGCCAACATGAGTATAATGTCATATATGAATTCTAAATTCTGTTGATACCACATGGAAACTTGTAAATGTAGTCATGATTCAGTGGACTTTTAAAATTCTAGAATAAATCTCAAATACTTAACTAAAAAAAATTAACTGAATATGACATGTACTTGAGCTGAAACAGTAAACTTAACACAAAAAAGTAAATACATTAAATATAAAATGTGACTTGAAACATTTTGAACATGTGGTTACCTAAAATCATCAGTTGAAGTTTTATGAAGATTAAGGACACATTAGGAAAATGAAAAAAAGAATGAAGAAGTGTTTTTCTTCATATGGTTATTGCATAAAATTAAAGTCATGCCTTATACTTGGCTTAATAATTATAAGATTTACATTTACAACACTTTAAATACTTTTTTCCCTGTATAACTGGTATACAATTACATTTGTTACAAAGGCTGTTGATGGATTTAACTTGCTTGCCTTTTTGTTTTTTTGGGATTTGGAGCACAGAGCATTGAATACTGATATTTCTCTTTTAATGACTCATCATCACCAGCCACTTTTTTGTTTTACTTAAATATTTCATTTCTGATCCCATCTCTTATTTCACTCCTGCCCATATAGGTATCTGTCTTAGTCCCTTTTGTGTTGCTCTAATGGAATACCACAGACTGGGTAGTTTATAATGAACAGAAATTTATTTGGCTCATAATTTTGGAAGCTGGGAAGTCCAAAATTAAGGCGCCAGCATCTGGGGAAGGCCTTCTTGCTGTATTAAAATATGGTGAAAGGCATCACATGGGTCAAAGAGAGAGGAGGACTGAATTCATCATTTCATCAGGATCTCACTGCCATAATAATGGCATTAATTTGTGAGGGCGGAGTCCTTCGTAATCTTAAAGGTCCTACTTCTCAACACTGTTGCTTTGGGTTTTAAGTGTCTGACACATGAACTTTGGGAGACATATTCAAATCATAGCAGTATCCACTCTATATTGGTTAATATAGCCATGGATGTTGTGTATCCCTATAAAATGTGTAGTGTATTTTTTGTGTGTGTGTGTGTGTTAAATGTAGATGTTTTGTGCTACAGATTTTTTTTTCATTAAACATTCAATATTTAAGACCAGTGTTCACTGTTGTATATTCTTTTAGGTCACTGCTTCTTTTACTACCTGGCATACCACAGTGTCTATTACATTTTACCTATTTGATCCTCTAATGATAAACACCTGAATTGTCTCCAACTCCCATCATTAAAAATAGTGTTCCAGTAGTTGTCCTTGATCATGTCCACTCATGGTCCTGTGGTAAGAATTTCTCCACTATGTATAACCAGGAATGAGGCACACAGATTCTTAATTTCACTAAGTATTTCAAGATTGCTTTCCAGATTATCTGTTCCTACTTACAGTGCTACTTTCCTATCTCCTTACCCAAAATAGGTTTTACTGACCTTTCTAATTGTTGTTTTTCTGATAAGGGGAAGCAATGATATTTTTCTCCTTGAACTATCAGTAGAGTAATTTATATTGGTAGGGATTTTTTTAATGTTAAACTATACTTACATTCATGGAAAACAATTTTTTATTTAAATGTTATGAGAATTTTTAAAAATTAAATAAAATTTAAATAATACCCTTCAGTTTATCTGACTGCTAATGAATTAAGGTGAATGTTCTTTAAAAAAAAAAAAAAAAAAAAAAAAAAAAAAAAGCTAGTTAAGCTTCTTCTTTTGTGTTTATATTCACCCCCACTGCGAAATTTCACGTCTCAGCTTATAAGTTAAATTGGTATATAATTTTTTTGTTTGTTTGTTTGTTTTGTTTGTTTTTTTTTTTTTTTTTGAGACGGAGTCTCGCTGTGTCGCCTAGGCTGGAGTGCAGTGGCCGGATCTCAGCTCACTGCAAGCTCCGCCTCCCGGGTTTACGCCATTCTCCTGCCTCAGCCTCCCGAGTAGCTGGGACTACAGGCGCCCACCACCTCGCCCGCCTAGTTTTTTGTATTTTTTAGTAGAGACGGGGTTTCACCGTGTTAGCCAGGATGGTCTCGATCTCCTGACCTCGTGATCCGCCCGTCTCGGCCTCCCAAAGTGCTGGGATTACAGGCTTGAGCCACCGCGCCCGGCCTATAATTTTTTTTATTCACTGTTCTGAAATGATTTTCAGTCTAGGAATCAAAGGTATATTAACCTCTTTAAATCAGTTGGACAGTAATTTTTTCGCATTCTCTTTTTCCCTTTGTTTCTCTCTCTCTTTTTTTTTTTTCTTTTTTTACTGAAACTTTGGATAAGCGGGATTTTTCAGTCATTGGGAGTTTGTTAGAAACGTATTTTTAATAATGTCTGGATTGGAAACTTGGGTTGGAGGTAAGGGGAGGTATTTTTGAATACCTTTGGTGGCCATTTCAAGTTTTTTAGTAATTCTTGGTCGGTTTACATTTTTGCATTTTACATCAGTTTTTCCTTTGGAAAGTATCATTTTTTTCCAGATTATTCTTAGATTTAGCTATTAATATTTTAATATTTAAAATCTTCTGTTGTTTTACCTATCCTTTTATAAATCTTCTTTTTTATTTCATTTTTCTCACTTCAAATATTCTGTTTAATTTCTATTATTCCTGCAGAAGTTTGTCTGCAATACTAATCTTTTCGAAGCACCAATACATGTGTGTTAATTTCCTCTCTCTTAAAAAATATTAGTTCCATTAATTTCCTCCCAAATCTTCATTATTTCTTTTCTTCTGTTTCCCTAGGATTGTTGGGTTGTGTTTTTTCCAAATCCTTTGGTTAAATAATTCAGCTTATTTTTCCCTGTATTTCTTATATCCCAATTGCCTTGAGTTTTTAATATGAAATTTTTGTTTTTGTTTTATTTTATTACTCAAGTAAAAGTTTTTTTCCCCAATTCTTTTGCAGTTGTTTCACCTCAAAAGAACTTTTTTCTGCTTATATTGAATTTTTTGTGTAAAATTTTCACCTAGTTTTATATTTAATTTCATTCTCTATTAGCATAAGAAAGAATCTTTCTTCTTCAACATAATATTACACTTTATAATTTTCTTTTAGAGTTTTTCCTCTGTTATGTGGTGCTTCTGTATTCTCTGGAGCATTTTTTTTTTTTTTTAATTTTTGCTTGTATTACCATTCATAGATACTTGTCTAAACAACCTAGGACAAATAGTTGTAAATATACTTCTTTGATAAATAGTTGTATATATGGCTTCTTGAAAGCCTTTTTTTTTTTTTTTTTTTAACTTTTAAGATTAGAGTAAAAGTGTAGGTTTGTTATATAGGTAAAATTTTTGTCATGGAGGTTTGTTATACAGATTATTTTATCATCTAGATATTAAGCCTAATAACTAGTTGTTTTTCCTGATTTTCTTCCCTCCTCCCATCCTCCACCCTCAGAAAAGCCCTAGTATGTGTTGTTCCCCTCTATGTGCCCATGTATTCTCATCATTTATCTCCCGCTTATAAGTGAAAACGTGCTATTTTCACATATCAGCTTCCCTTAATCTCATTCATTCAGGCTTTTCATTACTCTCATCAGTGAATTGTTTTGACCAGTGGTGACCAAGTCTGACCAAGGTAGCTTGAGAGCTTAGGCCCCGACCTCTGATGTGAGAGTTGAGGTTTTCTGAATCTTAAAGTGCTATCCAATTCAACTGCTTAAAGAATCCTCTAGGTCCTTCTTTTCCCCTGACATCTCATTCATATAAAAATACTGTTTTCCATAAGACCCACCTGTGTAGAAATTTCAGACTCCGGTTACTGACCCTCATCAGTCAATGGTCTCTCGCCGGATTGTGTGTTTTTTTTTTCTCCCCCCATTAAGCATTAAGCTTCTAGTTTAGAAATGCAATGGGTTTGGTACTTCTTCATCTTATTGATCCTCACAGATGTGATTTCTACTCAAAGTAGGAAGTAACCTTGATCTTTTATGGGCTCAATTGATACAAAACATATTTTCATCTTCAGAATCCTATAGCACTTTGTACTATATATTTTTAATTATATCTGAAGATATCTTAGCTCTCTTACTCGTAAGTGTCCTGTGGCAATGATTTGTGTCATTTTCATCTTTAATTCCTCATTTTAATTCCTAGCACACTGTTTTACAATGAACAAGTCCCTAATAAATAATCTTAAATACCTCTATTTTTCTAGTCTGTTATTTATTCAGTAACTGTAATTTATAACTATTCTACAGCTATTCATTTTTCTTAAAAGCAAAAGGATATCATTTGTCTAATATTGTTTTGTTTTGCTTTATTCTGTGGAGATAAATTTACATTATAAAATTTAGGTTTGGAGAAACCCAATTACAAAAGGCAATTTCTATGAGGATGCCTTGTCATGCTACAGGTTCTGTCTCTGTTCCCAGTAGGCAGATCTAGTTTAGGACTGTGTCACAGCAGCCACTTAGTTCAGTTGGGTAGATCTGGTGCTAATAGTCTAGGGTTTCCTCTAAGGTCTTGTTGTCCTTCTTTATCCTTACTTTATCAAATGCTTGATAAAGTATTATTGGAAAACATGGGAATAAGACTTGTGGTGGAATTTTTGTAAAAGTTTTAAAAGGTCCCAAGAGATATGAGTCACTTTCACTGATGTGGGGCTCAGTGTATCATCCATCAGTCTACAACTCTTGCCATTAGCCTTTAAAACAAGATCTATTTGTCATGGAGTTATTATCAACAATTCAAATATATATGTGTTTTCATCAATGATACAGCAATATTCTCTACTAGTTCTTACAGGAATATGTGGTCAATATCAATAGGATAATTCTGATAATTATGACTTTTCTGTAAAAGTCTTGTGAACATACTGGAAAGGTTCTTTAACAGACTTTTTTTTAAAATAAAACATATTTATTATCTGGTATACTGTTACCTTTTTAGAGTACTCAGCTATTACTCTAATTAGCAAGCTGATCCAAACATATGGCTTCTTACATCTCTGACATCCAAATATAGTAGATTAAATGCATCTGAAGAATCGATCACATTAAATAATATTCTTATTTAGTTCTTACAACAGTATGTGACAGGTATGATGAAACCAACTTACAAGATCACTAAGGCATAAGGAGGTTAAGAAATTTGCCCAAAGTCATGTAGCTAATAAGTGACCATGATTTGAACTCATTTGTCTGATTCCAGAGCTTGTTCTCTAAACTGCTAGGCAACACCACCTACTAATACAAAATACTTTTCTCCTTAAGTGATCACTGTCAGTTCATGACACTCAAGTACCACCAGAGGCCAGGCAACCCAAATACTTGTGTGAAGTGATTAGGTTAAAAGTAATGAGGACTGGAAGTATCAGGATTATAGGAATCAAGAGATTATGTACTGCAAAAGGGATTTCAAAATATATTTTTAAATGCTCAGCTTTCAAAGCACATTGGCAAGCCAGATTTGGTCCATGAGGTCACCATTTATTATTTTTTGGTTTATAGAAACATCCCTCTGCATTACTACTTTTGAATGTTTTAGAGACTCTGCTAATTGCCACATACTCAGACACAGTATTTATTTCTTTTCTTAACGGCTAAGGAATCTTGGATAGTCACATATTTTGAAATTGATTTCACTGAAATAAGAGAATGAAAGGAATTAAAAACGTACTTTTTCTTGTTTAAATCTTTCTTCATGTCATTTATTAAGAATAATGACATTTCCATTGATGTACATTACTGCTAATCGGCCATCAAATCAAATCTATTATCTCTTCTGTGGCTGTCTGAGGCCTGGCCTATTATGTACTCAGTAATTTGCAAACTCTAAATATTAGGGTCTTAATTTAGGACATAAAATTCATCATCAGTCTGACATTTATTTCTCATCTCAGAATTGTATCAGTTTGTAAGTTTGGCATGGTGAATATCTCAGTTTATAACTATATCTTAAGCCTGTGACTTTGTAGTGAATTATAGAAAAAACAAATCTGCATAATATCTTTTAGCCTAGTAAATGTATTTGCTCTCCTCTGTTTAGTTACTTTGCTGAAATATCACTTAGAAACTATGTTGGGAGGCATTGTTGAAATAGACTTGATATGTTTAAAGGTTAGCCTATTTTGAACTGATTATAGCAGTTCAAGGAATTTACCTTACTACAAAAGCAAATGATTATGATTGTTTAAATGTAAGATTAGGAAACAAAATCCCTCGTGTTAAAGTCCTCTAGAGTTTAGATAAAAATCAAAATCATCCTTTTAAAATAATTCAGGTACAATAAATAGAATTCAGATCAGCGAATGTTCAAACTCCTAAATCACTGGCAAATTAGGTAATACACAGAGCTGAAGATGTGAATATTATATAATGAGTATAATAAAGGAGTTGAATGTGATGTGCCTCGGGTGCATGTTAGTAGCTAATTCCAATATGAATGCTTTGCAATCATTTGCTAGCAGAGATGCATGTGTTCGGCTAAATGGAAATCTTGGACGTTCTCTCATACACCCCATTATTTGTAATTGAACACCTGATTTCTATCATGCAACAAATTAACATCTGCACTGGATCTGTCTTTTATACATATGGATACACTGATTAGAATTTTGCAGATAGGCAGATACTTGAAAACAAAAAGACAACATTGTGAAACACTTCCAGCCATAATTTTTGATTACATATTGAGAATCGTTTAATTATCTTACTCCATGTAATTAGCTCTTCTACTTAGGTCAATTGCTTTTTTTATTAACATGACATGTTAGCAATTTGCTAATTGGCATAAAATAACATGAGACTTTTCTCAATATTTCATATGAGAAATACATGTGCTTAAGGAAGCTAAGGGAAACGCAAAAAGGTAAATGCATTCATTAGCCCCATTATAGTATTTGCCAGTGCCACTGCTTGGTGCCACCAAAATGTGTGATTCTACTCTTTGAATTTCTATCCTTCTGTTAAGCAGTGTGAGTTTGTTGATTTGAGTGGTTACCAAAATTTAAGACCATGGGTGTACATTTAAAATAGAAGAGTATTTTCTGAAATTAAAAGAATGACAAAATAAAGAAATGAATATAAAAATGCTAGTTGGTGGCAGGGAGCTGGGTAGAGAGTTACATACATTCAGGTAAGACAATTATTAATTATTAAGAAAGAGATTTAGTCAGTATCAAGCCTTTAAGCTCCAGGCTGTTTTTTTGACCCCTGCTTTTTATTATCAATAATTTTTACATATTAACAAAGATATTATTGGTTATATCTAGAAAGAAAAATTTATTTTCTTTCAAAGAACTTCGCTAGCATCTGGAACAAATAGACAACTACCAGTATCCTACATATTAGATATGTATGAATTTAAGAGCTGAAAGAGATGTGGGAGTTACTTAGCCCCACATCTCTAGAGGGCAAGAGTGATAGGCCTTTCTCAAAATGGGGGTGGAGTGAAGGGCATTTATTTATTAACCCTGTTACTGAATATGTTATGGGCAAAGCACTAGGTTGGGCATTCTGACAAATAAAAAGATAAATTCGCATAACCCTATCCCAGTGAAAATTGTTTAGTGTTCCTTTTTTGTAAGTAATGTTTTTATCCACTTGAGGGCACTATGATCAAATTTAAAAAGCAAACAAGAAAAATGTTATTTTGGTTTATTTCCATTAAAATTGTTTATTGTACTCTTGGGAAGTATAACTGTATACTTTTAGATAAAATACCTTTTAAATATACAGAGATGGTTAGCTTTTATTCATTTTGTTTAAGTTTCAGAATAGGTACAGATTAAAACAGCAGTTCTCAAAAGTGTGGACACTGGATACCAGGCCAGCAGCGTCAGCGTCACCTGAGAACTTGAACATGCAAATTCTCAGGCCTGATCTGTCAGTCTGGAACTCTGGGAGGTTGTGGGGTTGGGGGAGAGTGGGGGAGGGGGTGGGGGAGGTTACACGAGCCTTCCATGTAAGATTTTGTTGCTTATTAACATTTGAAAATCCCTGAATTAGAATATGTACAGTTGGAAATACTTTTTTATTTCCGACTCTTTAAAAATTGAGTTAGCAGTTAGCTTATGAATATGTTTGGAATATTGTGGAAAATGTGTTTCTTAGGAAAGTTACCTATATTAGCAATAAATAAATAAATGAGTCTGAAGACTTAAGGTAATTTTTTTGCCCATGATTGTGCAACTGTGTCCATATGAGTCAGAGTAGTTGGTTGAATGGTCATTTTTATCTCCTCCTCAAAAAGGAACAATTTGAGATAAATCATTTGTTGTATTATGTAGAAAAATCAGCCAATTGATAGAATTTCCCAAATCTAACTTTTTGCAATGATGTCAGGGTCATAGCCTAGATGTCAAATACTAACAGTATTTTTTGTTTGTTTTTTGTTTGTTTGTTTGTTTGTTTTTTGAGACGGAGTCTTGCTCAGTCACCCAGGCTGGAGTGCAATGGTGCGATCTCGGCTCGCTGCAACTTCCGCCTCCCAGACTCAAGCGATTCTCCTGCCTCAGCCTCCCAAGCAGCTGGGATTACAGGCACCCGCCACCACGCCCAGCTAATTTTTGTATTTTTAGTAGAGATGGGGTTTCACTATGTTGGCCAGGCTGGTCTTGAACTCCTGACCTCATGATTCACCCACCTCAGCCTCCCAAAGTGCTGAGACTACAGGCATGAGCCACTGCGCCCAGCCTGCTAACAGTATTTTTTAAAACATCTCTGTAGTATCTTTATACTTATTACAAGGGATAATACATATATTGGGTCATTTGATCCTCTGGACAATTCTTTGAAGCAATTAGGAAACCAGTCATTACCTCCATTTACAATTAGAAAAAACTGACTGAGACTCAACTGAGGCCAGTTTTAGAATTCTTATCTGTAAGTATATTAGTATAGGAACTCTACTCATTCTCTTTTTAATAAGTAGGTAATTTTGTTGCCCCATTCTTAAGAGTTAGTGGGAACAACTAAAAGAGAATACTGCTGCCCTTAAGAGAAGAACTTCAAACCTCTGGTTTTAGGAAGGAGAATCTTGCAGGTGTAGATGACTAGACTGTGAGGCTGGAACTTGAATTCTGAGGGTTCCCCTCCTCAGGGGATTCTCACATCCTTTCTGTAATACTATGCTGGACCTCAGAAATATCCTAACTTCACCTCTTCTTTCTCTTCCATTGTGGACACTCTTTCCTTTGACGCTCTGTGCAGTTAAAGCAGTGTAGAGCTTCTGAAAGTCTTTATGCTAAGGGACAACAAATGAGAAAGTAATCTCAAAGCATATAAGAAACTACCAGTACAGCTTGTTGTCAGTGATGGATTCTGAGCTGTTTCTCTACTGCAGTGTGACACTGCATGCCCTGTCAAGATTGCTGACTTCAAATTGCACCTCAGTGAGGCTTCCCTTCTAGTTAACTCTTAGTTGTTGTTGGTTTTTTCTCAATGAAGATTCCTATCTTACACCCACCAGGGATGACATTCTATACATGTGAACACTTTCCCATTCACAATCAATCCAGCATCTAGCACAGGTGGTCCCTGTTCCCAGAATGCAAGGAGTGGTCTTGATCTTGTTCTGAGATCAAGACCATCTCCTCCGTATAAAAGTGGTAAAAAGATTACTTGAAGACAATTTTATGTATATAGTAGCTGGAGGCCATTGCTTCAAAATTAAATAGAATGCTGAAGTGAATCTTGTAGCAAAGTCGGAAAGTATAAATATATAATGAATATTGTGTGTTAATAGTTATGTGTAGTTTTTAGCACAGTCTTCGTAGTATTAAAAGTATCAGAAGTTGGTTATAAATAACTGTTTTCTGTAGCGATAATTGAACCTACCTTCTAAGATTGTTATATTAACTGAGATATGTAAAACATAAAGCACAATACTTGGATTATAGAAAATTTATATTTTAAAAGGTAAGGTGTCATAAGGAAAATGATGGTGATAAAATGCAGTGGGGATAGTTATTTTAACAACATGAGTAGAGTATACTATGGCATAGAATATTTTATAATGTAACATAATCTCATTTTACTCACTTTTTAAAATTTGTTTTTACTTTCAGATAGAGTAAAGCTTAATTTTCTTGAATGCTAGTGAAACAAAAAAGCTAACTGAAGCCTAACTGGAAACTTTTTCTTATTTCAAAACTTATTGTTGAAAACTATATTGAAATTTGTTAAAATTTTGTGCTTTTTAGAGTTCATAAATTATTTTATTTTTATATTACTAAGGATCATTTACTCACCTGTTTTCATCTGTCTGAAAGTCTCTCTTATAGGAACTCTCATGGTAATTTATCTTTACCTTTTATAATATCTTCTACATTATTTTTGTATTAAGTATGAGGATATCTTCTGTTCTAAACTGCCCAAAGTAAATATTAAGTGAGTCAGTTATCGCTGAATAGCACTAATTCCAAAATATATCTTATAGTGTCTAAGTTTTTCTTGCCAATTTTCTAATTGTAGATCAAAGGAAGGAAGTAAAAAAGAAAAACCTCTGAAGAGTTAAAGATTATTTGAATTCTAGTCTATTAACATTATAGTGCAATTCTTGTTAACTTTCCAATTACTTATGTATCTCCCTGAAAATCAGATATAAATGTGGCAGCAATTGAATCAATTCTCATACCCAGGAATTTAATTTTGGCACAGATCTTCAAGCAGGATCCACATTTTATTTTCCTGTGGAAAAATAACATACCTTCTTAATTGAAGCAGAATGGATCTTATGTTTCTTTTCAGTTGTGCTGTTTAGATGGTACCATCCAAAAGAGAGGGAGGAAAAATATATTTAAAAGTCATTTCCTACCAAGGGCTGATTTTCCCCCTTTCCATTTAATGGTTATTACTTATTAAGAAAAATCCAGAGACACCACCAGACTGGCTTTAACTCTTTTATTCTTTTCTGTTAAGTAGTAGTGTTCCTCTACAAGTTCATGTAACAGATTTCTAGTCTTTATCCCTAGTTTTATATCTAATAGGAGAAGGATTTCTGCTTATAATAGTTTTAAAATTAGGGATGGGTATACTTTTTTCAGTGAAATAAATGCCTTACTTATTTATTTTACTCCAAATGTGTTTTTCTGCCTCTTTCATTTGTATTCCTGTGAATGTATGACTCTGTGAAATGATTCCATTAAATGATTCCATTAAAATGCAATATTTACTTATTTGAACTAATATATCTTAGTGTTGCTTTTTTGGGGTGGGAAGGTACTGATTTCCTGTGCTGAAATGTGCCTTAAACAAAAAGAAAAGGAGCAGATTTTGTTCTGGAGTTGTTTATAAGAAACAACTTCACAAGTACCATCGGACATGGCATTGTAATTCTTGTTAGGCAAAAGTAATAATCTGTATACGTCCAGTAGGTGGCGCAAACATTCCCCCAAATAGAAAATAATTGTCGTAAAATAGAAAATTTTGGTATTAATAATAAAAGTGGCCCTTATTTAAGTAGAATTAAGTAATCTTCAACACATTTTCTTTTTCAAAAATGTAAAAAGAGAAGGTTGAAAGGAGGTGAAATGGTAGTTCATTTTGGATATATCAAACTTGTCAAGAAACTTTATCAAATTAATACAGAAAAACTTTAATGTTTAGTAGTTTATGAATAATCAAAGCTATCACAAGGTCAGTTTTAACAGAAAATATCTGAAACTTGAAATTTCGAATATGTTGTGTAAATGTCAAAAGCTATTTTTCCTACTATCTTGGTTTCATTTTTATGTGTCCTACATTTGTAAGCAAAAGCACTGTGAATATAGTTTTGTCAGCAAATAAATAAATGGAATTCTTAAGCTTTAAGTTAAAAAGGAAAAGAAACATTATACACATCTAGCCCTATATAGTCCATCCTTATTGCACGTGGATTCTTTATTACTACTGGCTTTACTTTTTCATTTTCCTCTAAATAAATAAAGATATATGGCCGGGCGCGGTGGCTCAAGCCTGTAATCCCAGCACTTTGGGAGGCCGAGACGGGCGGATCACGAGGTCAGGAGATCGAGACCATCCTGGCTAACACGGTGAAACCCTGTCTCTACTAAAAACTACAAAAAACTAGCCGGGCGAGGTGGTGGGCGCCTGTAGTCCCAGCTACCCGGGAGGCTGAGGCAGGAGAGTGGCGTGAACCCGGGAGGCGGAGCTTGCAGTGAGCTGAGATCCGGCCACTGCACTCCAGCCCGGGTGACAGAGCGAGACTCCGTCTCAAAAAAAAAAAAAAAAAAAAAAAAAAAAAAAAAAAAAGATATATGAGAGAGAAGCTGAACGTTATAGTTTTCGTAGTAGTCTAGAATTTGTTAGTTGGTTGATAAGTAGCAATTTCTTAAAAACTTAAGAAATTCAGTAGCTTGGAACATAATACAGGTACTCTGTAGAAACATTGCTTTTATCTAATGAATATGAAGAGCTAGTTTTTGTTGTTGTAATGTGTGACTTTGTAGGTATTCATTTTGGAAAAAGATATACTTACATTTTTGCCCCATTCCTGGAAAGCTTTTCTCCTTAAATGGGACGAAGCTGAAAAGTTTATTACCATCCCCACACCCCAAAGAGACTTTCAAACAAGTTAAGTTGAAATATTTTCTGTTCTACTTACTACTACCACCACCACCACCACCACCACTACTACTAATGCCTTCATTTACATTGTGCTTTATAGTTAAAAAGGCCCGTTTATATACATCATTCCAGCAGATTTTTGTAATGACCCATCTATTATAGTCAGGGGGCTAATATTGCTATTCTTGTTTTACAAATGAGAAAAGTGAATCTTATACCTGGCACTTAGCCATTTAGCGAATCATTCATGTTTTCTCTCTTTCTCTGTTTGTCTCTCTCTCACATTATTTTCACCCTTCACTCTCTGTTTTGGGGGAAACGTTTATTCTCCATTCTCAATACTTGCTTCCATGTGAGGGATATTCATTACCATAATGAATGATCTCTGTTCATTCTGCACAAGCCTGTCGAGGGCAGGATCTTCTCATGGAACGGCCTGTCCTCTTAGCACTGTCTGTGACTGGGCTGGGGAAAATACGTGTCATAACAATACTGAACCACATAAGGAAGCCCACCACTTGCAGGAAAAACACACACACACTCACACACACACTATTCAATATTATCTTTACCAGTATTCAAAGTGATGTTTTGTACTCTGTCTACTCTTTTAAGTCAATTTGTTCAGAACTCGGGCAAAGAAAAGAGGTACTGAATTACTTGGCCTCCTCAGAGATTCCAATAGTGTCAATATCAGACTTTATTTTTTTTAGCATATTAGTGAGAGTTAGAAATCTGGTAGCATTTTTAGATCTTTAGACATATATATTCTGTTCCATTTTGACTGAAAGATCCTTGTGATGCTGTGAGATTGAAGCCATTTTCAGCAGTGGTTGAAGAGCCCTGGGAGTCCCTTTTCAGCATAAAGATGCTTAAGGTGCACTAGATTCCTGAACCTCCAAGCCTGTTTTCACAGCAGCTGCTCCATGCTTCCTTAACGTTTTCATAATTCACATGAAGTTAAAATTCAGGGTAATATTCTACTGCTAAAATTATTTGAATACTCTTGATCCAAATAAATATAAAAATACCAAATTTATCGAAAATCCAAAGGCTATCCAAGACTTTTAAAAATTGTTGATATATGTTGTATAATTTTTGCAAAATATTTACTTCCTTTATTATAGTTTTATTACAATTGCTCCTAATGACAAACTAGGAAAAACCATTAAGTCATTCCAAAAATGTTTATGGAGTGTCTGCCATATGAAGGAACAGTGCTAGGCCAAGAGAATAGAGTGGTGAGTCACAGACGATATGGCCCTTGCCCTCATGGAGTTTGCAGTCTTGTGTGGGGAGTAAACATTAATCAAACAATCTGCTGGCATGACTTTGTAGAAGAAATGTGTACATGTCACCTCATTGGTATAATAAGGGAATATGACCTATTTAGCGATGCAGAAGGTTCTTCTCTGAGAAAATGATAGTTGAGCTAAGAGGACGGTAATAAATGGGAAGTGTGAGACTCAAGAACTAAATGAATTTAAAAATAAGTATTGGAAATGGATAAAATTGTACAATGTGTAGGACAAATGGGGTGAAACAGACTACATGTGAACAGTTGGAAGAGCAGTGAGAACCCAGACAGTATTTATACAAAGGAGTTCTTGGTGTCAAAGTAAGACAATACAGTATCAAAGGAGACCAGGCGGGATGGCCCATGCCTGTAATCCCAGCACTTTAGGAGACTGATGTGTGCAGATCACCTGAGGCCGGGATTTGGAGACCAGCCTGGCCAATATGGTGAAACCCCATCTCTACTAAAAATACAAAAAAATAGCTGGGCATGGTGGTGCATGGCTGTAATCCCAGCTACTCGGGAGGCTGAGGCATGAAAATCACTTGAACCCAAGAGGTGGAGGTTGCAGTGAGCCGAGATCATGCCATAACACTACAGCCTGGGCAATAGAGTGAGACTCTGCCTCAGAGATAAATAAATAAACAAACAAATAAATAAATGTATCGAAGGATATCAACACAGTGTTTATAGATGTGAGCAACTGCAGAAATGTCTATGACCAACTAACATGTCAAGAATTCAAGCACAGAGTATCAGAGAAAGTTTAGCAAGAACAAGAGCAAAGCTGTGTCCTCAGCCTGGGGTATTGGGCAGCTTATCAAAACAACTACTGGCACACAGTTCATAATGATATTTTGTCAATGACTGATGGCATATATGACAGTGATCCCATAAGATTGTCACTTTTTTTTACTGTAGCCTCTCTATGTTTAGATACGCTTAGAAACAAATGCTTACCTTTACAGTTCCTACAGTCACAAGCTGTACAGGTTTGTAGCCTAGGAGTAATGGGCTGTATGTATCGCCTAGGTATGTAGTAGGCTATACCATCTGAGTTTGTGTAAGTCTACTCTATTATCTCCTCACAAAGACAAAATTGCCTCATGATGCATTTTTCAGAAGGCCTCCATCATTCAGCGATGTATGACTATATTTAAACACAAGGGAGCAGGTCAGGGACTGAGACACTGAAGCCAAGGAATGACATCAGAGCTGGATTAACAGCAAGTGTATCTTACTTCTCAGTTCCTCCAGCTTGAATCAGAACTCCACAAGCCTCCTTGACTATAGACAAGATTGGTCACAAAGTATAAAGTTGAAGTTCAAGTGACATAGTGTCCATAGAAGAGGCTATTGTGAAGGGAAATCTGTGAAACATGCTGAGTGTTAGGAGGAATTTAGGTACTTTTGTAAATAAGTTACATGAAGATGTTACTGTAAAGATGGACATAGTTTGTTTACTAAATTTCAGAGCTCTTCCAAAATGTCCTCATTAGCCAAGACCAGAGAGCAGCATACTAGAAGAAGAGGCCTTTCAGGAACCAAACATAGCCCATGGAGATTATGATCAAAATTTTAAAGAAAACTTTTCAAAGGCTTTTTTTTTTTTTTTTTTTTTTTTTGAGACAGGGTCTCACTGTGTTGCCCATGCTGGAGTCTAGTGGCACTATCCTGGCTCACCACAGCCTGTACCCCCTAGGCTCAGATGATCTCTCCACCTGACCTCAGCCTCCTGAGCAGCTGGGACCACAGACACATGGTTAATTTTTTACATTTTTTTGTAGAGACGAGGTTTTCACTTTGTTGCCCAGGCTGGTCTCAAGCCCCCTGGCTCAATAGTCCACCTACCTCAGCCTTCCTAAGTGCTGGGATTACAGGCGTGAACCACCACACCCAGCCCCAAACATACATTTTTATAGATTTGTAGTAAAACTATGTTAGAAGTGAAGATGGTATTTTAATTATGACTAGGATATTAGTTAATTCCAAACAGAACGTAAAAACCTAGTTATATAATTTTATTGCTTAAAGACTCAGTAATCTAGTCCAGTTAATTTCTCAAAGTATGTGCTAGAGAACATGACTGTTACAGATATTCTATGGAAAACATTCTGTACTTTTGGAGATACCACATACACTACTCTCCCCTACCTTTGCACATGTCTGCTACAGACTCTTAGAAGTTCTTAATAAATATAGAACTTGCTTAGTTTGGTTTAGCTGAGTATTCCTCACATTTATTTGGCATTATGTTTCTTCAGAGTACCTCCTTGTATCCAGATGTTCCAAGACACACACTGTGGAAAACGCTGTATCTCAAACTGTCATCTTAATTATTTTTTTAGAGTGTATGTAGTTTATAGAATGGACATTTTATGTGCATATTTCACTTGAAATTCTGAATATGAAAAAGGGAGACCAATACCTACATTTCCAAAAGAAGGAAACGAAGGCCTAACATATTTGTGTTAATTCAGGATTACCTGTATTACATGTAATGTTAAATAACATTTGATCTTTGTTATACCTTAGGAGTAGTGTGCCCTAAAAGAGAATGTATTTTTATTAGTCAACATGATATGGTTTGACACATGAAAGCCTTTGCTAAACCTTTTGTTTCTTGCTAAACTACTTACTTTCTCAGGGAAAGGAAAGCTTTTTTTTTTTTTTTTTTTTGAGACGGAGTCTGGCTCTGTCGCCCAGGCTGGAGTGCAGTGGCCGGATCTCAGCTCACTGCAAACTCCGCCTCCCAGGTTCACGCCATTCTCCTGCCTCAGCCTCCCGAGTAGCTGGGATTACAGGCGCCCGCCACCTCGCCCGGCTAGTTTTTTGTATTTTTTAGTAGAGACGGTGTTTCACCGTGTTAGCCAGGATGGTCTCGATCTCCTGACCTCGTGATCCAACTGTCTCGGCCTCCCAAAGTGCTGGGATTACAGGCTTGAGCCACCGCGCCCGGCCAGGGAAAGGAAAGCTTAATGGAGTATCTCACAAAAATGTCTAGGATTGCGTAAGTAAATAATTTCTTTTTAATTGTTGGATGCCTCAGAGCTTTTTTGCCAAGAGATGAAAAATGTCATTTTCTTTGGAATGTGACATAGCGTTACTCTTAGAGACATTCAGATTTTTTACAGTCCCAGTCTTCTTCCTAGAGGATGGAGGAATGGACCTCTCTGTGAGTTTGCCTGGTTGGGGTGGAGGGGGCTACTCAGTAAATTCTTTGGACATTTTTCCCATTTATTTACTTCTGAGACATTTTATAATCAGCTTGGAAAGCCTACTAATTTTCTTTAACTTTTAGCAAACAGTGAAGCATGTGTAGACAAAAATTTTGAAGGGTATTTAAATTGAGGAAAAACATGAAACCATGCTTTATGAAATATGCCTTCTGTGTTAGAATATATTGAGGTAATGCATATATTAATTAACTTCATTTAGCCATTTCACAATGTACACATATTTCAAAACATGTTGCACACCATAAATATATACAATTTGTTGGTTAATTTTTAAAAATAAAAAGGAATAAAGACCTAACATATTTATACAATTGTATAAATATCAGCACTGATCATGAACCACTTAAAAATATTTATCTGGGTACTTTTTTTCTGCTAATTGAGATCTAAAAGAATGCCAGTGACCAGTTAGCAAAGAAAAATATCAGGAAACCTGTCTTTGAATAAAATATTTATCTGCACAGTTTGATTTAGTTGGGTTGTTTGGCTTATATTTATTGAAAACTACATTGTATAGAACTACTTAATTATTTTCTAGTTGTTTTATTTCTAGGTGACAGTACATTGACATCTATATTAGAATATACACTTTAATAATGATCAGTTATAAAATGCTGGAGAAGATACGGAGAATGGGAACTCTTATATACTGTTGATGGGAATGTAAACTAGTACAGCCATTATGGAAAACAGCTTGGAAGTTTCTCAGAAAACTAAACATAGAACTATCATGTGATCTAACAATCCCACTAATATCTGTTTATATTTAAAAAAAAAGAAATCAGTGAATCAAAGGGATACCTGCCCCTCCTATGTTTATCGTAGCATTGTCCTCAGTAGCCAACATATGAAATCCATCAACAAATGAATGGATCAAGAAAATGTAGAACATGTACACAATGGAATACTATGTAGCCATAAAAAAGAATGAAATCTTGTCATTTGCAGCCACATGGGAGGAACTGGAGGTCATTATATAAAGTGAAACAAGCCAGGCATAGAAAGACAGATGGCACATGTTCTCACATGTGAAAGCTAAAAAAGTTGATCCATGGAGATAGAAGTTAGAATGATAATTACCAGAGGCTGGGAAGGGTGTTGGGGGTGGGGGACGGGGAGGATGAGGCTGAAGAGAGAGGTTGGTTAATGTGTTCAATGTGTCACATAGAAGGAATAAGTTCTAGTGTTTAATAGCACAATAGGGTGACTATAGTTAATAATAATTTATTGCATGTTTTCAAATAGCTAGAAGAGAAGATTTGAAATGTTCCCACTACAAAGAAATAAATGTTTGAGGTAATGGAGATCCTAAATATCCTGATTTTACCATTACACATTTTATGCATGTATCAAAATATCACATGGATCCCATAAACATGTACAAATATATGTCAGTAAAATATTTTTTAAATAAAAGGGCCAGATGCAGTGGCTCACACCTGTAATCCTAGTACTTTGGGAGGCTGAGGCAGGCAGATCACTTGAGCTCAGGAGTTCTAGACCAGCCTGAGCAACATGGTGAAACCCCGTCTCTACCAAAAATATGAAAATTAGCTGGGCATGGTGACATACGTCTGTCGTTCCAGCTACTCAAGAGGCTGAAGCATGAGAATCTCTTGAATGTGGGAAGTGGAAGTTGCAGTGAGCCAAGATCACACCACTGTACTCCAGCCTGGGCAACAGAGTGAGACTCTGTCTCAAAAATAAATAAAGTAAAATGAATTATTTTGCAAAAAGAGAGAAAAAAAAGAATGATCAGCTAGAACTATATCAGCAATTCTTGATGTCTTATCCGAGGGTGGAATGGGGTTTTATGGTCTTATCTGGGCAGTTTGCCTTTATTCGTTTTCTAGATTTTGCTATAGCAAGCACGTTTTTAGTATAGTTTTATACCGTCTTAAACCGTAACTGTTTTAAACAGTTATAGTACTGATAAGAACTGAGGCTTAACTTGGATTTAACTGAGATGAAATTAACAGAAGGTAGAACTCAGGAAAAGGAAGACGGACAATTCTAAAACATGTGATACCTAATATAAGTGAAGAACTCTATGTTTTATGCATTTGCTTTCAGGAATCTCCTGTTTATATAGCACATACATTTTAAGTTCTTGCTCAACAATAGGAGTTATTGGTTTTTCTTTAGTCATAATTTCTCCCCAAATGTTATGTAATTTTGTTTGATGAGGATCCTTTCCATGCATCCCCACCTCTCTTTTACTCTTTCTCATAATAATTCAAGTCCTATGATAACCAACCAGAAAGTATTTACTTCTAAGTTTCTTAATGCCTGGGTCCCAATGTTGTCTCAAATCAGTTTCTTTTTTCATCCTTAGTTGAAACAACCACCCCCTCCCCGCCCCGCCCAAAAAAGTCTTAATCTTGTGGGGTTAAATAAAAGAAAGAATGTAGTGAAAGGAAGATTCCTTTTATGCAAGCAGCAGAGAACTTGTAGGGATGACTGAAAGTGCCTGAGGGCATTTGGTCCCTATTGGTTTTCACTTCAAATGCAACGGTGCCCACAGATAGCCTGTATTGTTGTCAGTTAAATGGGATCATGAGTGTCTGAAAGGTGTTTGAGAATGAACCGAAAATCATTTTCACAAGTGGATGATTACTTCTGCCACATGTTAACCGAACTCTATCCGAATGGCCCAGATTTTTGAGCCTGCATTAATTGCTCTTTCAACCTTGACTGAGGCTTCTCTTATGAAAGCCCTTTCCAGGACTAAACCACTCTATATATTGATTTTTTTTTCTTTCTG
Source organism: Rhinopithecus roxellana (assembly GCF_007565055.1). Lineage (NCBI taxonomy): Eukaryota > Metazoa > Chordata > Mammalia > Primates > Cercopithecidae > Rhinopithecus > Rhinopithecus roxellana. The sequence goes on from NC_044554.1 coordinate 71,032,796, forward strand.
TATTTTTCCTTGAAAAATGAAGGCTTGTAGAAGAAAAGGCTTTATCATTCAAAATGTAAATTGGTTGTTGCATTTCTTTGAATAAAGCGCTAGACTCATAAGTGATCCACCAAAATTAATAGTTCTTTTTTTCAGGCTCCAAATAATTCCCATCTTCCGTATACAATTATGTTTTTCAAATATTCATTAGTGATGATTTTTCATCATAAAGTAAAACCATGAACTCTCACAGCATGGACTCAGTGCAAATAAATTGTCATATTCTCATTTCTATTAGAATTGTGTGCCACCACTCTAATTGAAACTAAACTACAATATTTAGTAATGTGTGGAGAATTTTTATGTGTTGAAGTATTCCTTGAACAATCTTCAAGTTAGAAAGGTTTTGTAAAGTGTTTTTAAAGTGTTTGAGTAATCAAGTTCTTTATTTCATTTTACTATTTTCTATTTAAAATCTCGCGTAGAGAATATTAGCTATGTCTTTACTATTACTAGAATAATATGGGATCTAGTTCAAACATATTGTGATATGAAGATGGGTTAAATCTCAAGTTTTTAATCAGAAAATGAGTTCTTAAAATGTCATTGACTTTTGTGATTATAAATGTTAGCCAAGAATATATAGTATTTAAAGGAAAATGGCTAAATAGTTAAACTTATTTCTGAGGTTTTTGGCTCAAAAGAAAACAAATCAGAATATTACATATGAATGCATTTAAAAAAACACATGCACACATTCAACCGGGTACTATGTAAAGACAAGCATTTAAAATAGTTTTGTCGTATCAACATAGCACCATTAATGCTTGAAATTTATTTTTACTAAACTTCATTTTACTCAACAAATCTATTGCCAAGAACAATTTCATTGGTACTAAAATACATATGTTAATGATCAGGAAGTCTTTCTAAAGAAAAGTTTTTGTTCCTACTGTCACAGAACATTCTGATGGATTTCATAGAGACTATTTTTGTTCACAAATGAAAGCTTTTAGAAGTAATTGTGGTGTTGTCTTCCAGCTACCTTATTAATAGTTGACTCTTTAAAAAATCATGTTGACGCCAAAAAGGTTGTATAATTTTTAATGTAGGTACTGAGATACTCTACTGACTATACATAACTATAGATATAGAAGATTTTTAAAATATACTATTTGCCTTGTTGGTAGTAGTTATTTTGGCTTAAGGACTGGTCATTTCCTTTAAAAAAAGAATCAATTAGGCAAATACCATTTAAAAAACTGTTTTCTCTTGACTTTTTTTCCAAACAGCATAAAATATATTCTACACTTCTAAATCATATATTAAATATATAATCAAAAATTTGAAAGTTTCATTTCTTCATATCTCTGATATTTGATGATACAATATGACCTAAGAATAGCTGGATTTTTTTTTTTTTTTAAGTCATAGGGGAAAGAAACTGGTATATATTTAGTTGTCTTTGTGCTTTGTTTCCTAGCAATCAGATATGTGTTTCTTTGGAGCAAATAGTGCTCTCCATTTGGAATAACCCAGAAGAGGGATTAATACTTTATGATTATTGCTATGTTTATACTGACTGATAGAACCAAATGCTTCCAGGCTTTACTCTTGTGTGTTAAATCCGAGCTTTGTGTCAGTGCTTGCTAATTTCTTTGTTACCTAATCCCATGCAAGAAGAAAAGATTTTAAAGTTAAGCAGACAATTTTTTGTTGTTGTTGTTCAAAGGGAACAACTTCTTAATACCTTGCTTAAGTTGGATGTGTTCATGAAGACAAATACTTTAAATAGTATCTGAGCGGTTATTTTAAAATAATCCAAAACACTCTAGTTACATGAGTATTGTGATGCATTGGAAATAGCTCAATAGAAAAAGTGTTATAGTTAAATTAGTTTTGGAAATATGTGCTTGTAAAAATGTCATGTACAATGGAATACCTCTTTTAACCCCATTCAAATAATTACTGGATCAAATTTAACTTTGATTAGGGATTCCCTCCACCTCCCCACCAGCCCCACCACCAACCCAGGACCATAATAGAGTACTGGAGAATGTAGCATGGCCGTGAAAACTGATGATATTTGTGTTCTTTTGTTTTTCCATTCATTTCTGATTTAACTAAAAGAATTTGACAAAGATGACAACAAAATATTTAAAACCAAATTCTGTAGGTTGGTGGAAATGAATGTTAAAAAGCCCTCAGACACACACACACACAGAATCTGCTTTCCTCTTTAAGATCAGGTGAAAAAAACTCACAGTACTCATTAGAAAATGCTTCTCTCATGCTGTGTGATAGATACTTATTTTATTGGATAACATTGTAAATTGTCACATAAAACCCAGTTAAATGTGTGTTCCCAGTTTGACTGGTATTTGACAGGTCTTATTTACATACCCTTAAAAAAAAAACTTCTTTGAGTTAATCATACAATCATGAGGAAGCTAGTAATGACTCAGCAGGTTACAAAATATTGAGGGAGAATACAGCTGCAGCATAGACCCACTAGCAAATCTCTAGTACACCTAGCCGAGGTACTCTCTGTTCAGCCTGACACACACATTTCTTAGGTAATATTTTTCTATATGTTTATTTGGTAGATTCATACTTTATAAAGCAATAAAATGCCAATTGTCCAGAATGCAAATGATAATAACATTAAAAACGGATTTTTTAAGACAAGTTAATAGCTATCAAAGATCTGTTAAATTAATGCCATTTCCATTGTATGTCAAATAAATGGTTATATTTAATTTTATCAGCTGTTCATTTTCCTTTTACAGCATTATGCAGTTATAATTTATTTTTATAACAGTGACTCTCAGATGCTATGGGATTCTTCCTAATCATTAAAGATCAAGTTATATTTTCTAACTGTTTGAAGTCAACTTGATTTTTATACGCAGATTCTTTAAAAATTGGCTATAGATATATATACAGTCTTTCTATATAGAGTAACTCATTTTTCTGTAATTAAGGATACTAGAGCCTGTAAATGTAATGAATAAAATCTATTGCCTAAGTAGAGCATAGTATCAGGTTAAATGTAACTTTCGTGTATTTTTCTGAAATAGAACTCTTTTTGGCCTTAGATACCATAAAAAAAAAAAAAAAAAAAATTATAACCTAACACTGAACATTAAGAAACAACAACAAAGAATAGTAATTCAACAGTAATGCCAGGCATAAGATGGGTTAGGAGAAAATGCTTTTTTAGTTTTGTAGATGTCTTCTAGTAAATGGATTATCTGATAGTTACCAAATAGTGAAAAGATTTTTGCTCCATTTTCCTCATTCCCTCCACGTTCCAGGCCTTCTGAGGTAAAAGGATTACCCATCTACAAGGAATTTAGACTACTCTAAATTCCAAAACTTGAGAATGACCTTGGAAACTAGAAAACCCATTTAAGCATGAAAGCTTATAGGATGTCTCCACTGTACTCAAGATAATGAGATAAAGGACTTTATCTTTGGTCTCCATACCAGAAATACATATGTATAGTAGTAATGACCACAATCCCCCAAATATTTAATAATGGTAACTTTTTCTGATTACAAAAGTAAGATGTACCTTTATACATTTGCTGATGGTAACTAAAAATGGTATAGCTAGTTTGGAAAACAATTTGGCAGTTTCTTGTAAAGTTAAACATGTACTTTAAATATGACCCCACAATCCCACTCCTAGATATTTACCCAGGAGAAATGAAGACATGCTTACACAAAAAGACTTGTACACAAGTGTTTATAATAGCTTTATTTATGATATCCAAAGAAGTGAAAACAAATATCCACCAACTAGTGAATAAACACATTCTTGCAAATCCCTACAATGGAATATATTGCTTAGCAATGAAAGGAGTGGGCTTCTGATATTAACTACATACAACAACATGGATGAATCACCAAAGCATTCTACTCAATGAAAGAAGTCAGACAGAAAGGCTACATATTGAATAATTCCAATTATATGTTCTGGAAAAAGAAAAATGATAAGATCAGAAATCAAATGAGGGGTTGCCAGAGCTAGGGATGTAAGGAAGTGATTGATCATAAAGGGCATAAGGAGACTTTTGGGGAGGTGGAAATGTTCTATAAGTTGATTGTGGTGGTGGTTACATGACTGTGTCAACACTTACCAAATCAGATTCCTGAAACAGGTAAATTTTACTTTATGTAAACTATACCAATAAACTTTACTCAAACAGTGAAAGGAAGACATGGCCAATGTAGACATAGTGGAAATATAGAAAGGCATAAAGAATAGTATGAAATTCATCTTTAATGTCACTCATGAGATATTAACTATAAGATTAACATTTTGTTGCATTTTTCTAGATATTTCTGTATGCATATAATATGAACTCGTGTGACTACCTTTTTAAAACATAACATTATAAGAGTTTTCCCATATCATTAGTCCCTCTGTCCCCCTGCTTTCTGTCTTCAAAGTAACCCAACATTTTAAGCAAATTTGTTAATCCATCATTTTGATGATGTTGCAGCTGATTATTATTCTTCATGCAGGACCTTCACTGTCAGCAAGACTGACACTGAGTAGCTTGTGGTGTTGATGGTTTGTGTGTCACTATTTACTTTCACTTGTATATGACCCAGTTGCCCAGCAGTCTGCAAAGTGAGACACTTTGAAAGAGCTGAGAAGCAGGCTGTGGTTACAGGCAAAGGTCATTCCAGATGCTGTCTGTGGCTCCGAGCCAGCTATTTGGTGCATATCTTGCCAGTTCACTTTCATAGAGGGCACCTGTCATGTCCACAGTATCTAGCTCCAGAGGTCATTGCTGTTAACCCTGAAATAAGAGCTTGGGTATGTGCATTTCAAAACAGGAAACTGCAGAGGAAAGACAGAGAAAGAGCAACTAAATACCTGTCACTAGAACCACAGAGAAGAAATTAGAAGCTAGAGCAAAGGTGGAGCAAAGGGTTTTAAGGGGTCCTTGAGAAGAAACAATGAACAGGTAAGAATAAGAGCAGTAATGTCTCAGCCAGTCATGAAATGAATTCACATTCCATCCACAAGCACAGATGATGGAATGAATTAAGGGCATATCATAAATGCTAAATAGAAGTTCACCAAACACTTCAGTTAGCTGATGTGCTGAAAGAAAATATATAATTGGTTTGGACTATTTGGGTGATGTTTTACAGTGCAAGAACTTTGTTTTTATTTTGACTTTTAGTGACTCCATGGTTTTTTTTCCCCCTGGATTCTGAAAATTTCTGGGAATTTTCAGGGAATTAAGAAGAATACTTAAATCTGCCATAACTTTACCACTCAGAGATACTATTAGTAATATTTTTGAATTATTTTTACATATTCTTTGACAAGTTCCAAATCATTAACTATGTGTGTGGTTTTGAATCCTACTCTTTTCATATAGTATTACAATGTGATACTTTCTATGTTATTAATTTTATCAAAAACATAATTTCATTGGCAACATGGTATTTCTCTGTGGATATGCCAGCATGTATTGAATAATTTTACTGCTGCTGGACATTTGTTATCAGTTTCCAATAATATAAACAACACTGTTCTATGTATCCCTACAGCATACACCTTTATATGCACCTCTTTATTACCTTAATACATTCGGGAATGAAAGAATATGACTATTTCTATGTATTGACATGTTATCCTACAGAAAGATCATCTCCCAAGATGTTACACTCCCACTAGTAGTGAATGAGTGTGCATTCATTCCCCACACCTTAACCAACTTCCTTTGTCACTGTTTCTAAAGAGGGGAGGGGGGAAAACAGTATGTTTATTGTGTTTTGCAAAATAGGATTATTTTAATAAGACAGAAACTAAAGATTCAGCCTAAGATTTTAGCTTTAAAAGTTGTGGAAGTCTAAAAATCTTAAGCCCCTAAATAAATAGTTAATCATAATACTTTAAAAAAAAAACACTCAGAATTATATATAAATTTAGTTTGAACAGCCTCTGCACTGTGAATCCTTCATTTCAGAATAAAGGATTATGATAAAATATTGAAAAATCTTTCTTTAATTTTAAAATTAGGCCTCTACCTGTCATATTTTAAACTTCTAGCAATATTTTCCACTTTTGTAGGGAATGTGTTTATAATTTTGTGGCATAATTTTGGAATAGCTCTCCACAACAGGGTCACACTAATTTTTAATTTCTTCTTTTTCCTCCCTGATATTTCAGTATATCACCTGTATATTCAGTAAGAATAATATTCTCAAATGATTGGCTAATCATTTCAATTCAGCTTACTAAGGTCAATGCAAAGTTAAAGAAAAGCCGTGGTTGCAACTATGTAAAACTACACAATGGCATATTCATTACTATCTGAATTTTGTAATTAAAAAATTTGCAGTGAGATGCTTTCATAAGTCAGGTAAATCCCATAAGGATGGAGCTAGCAGAGACCTTAGAAATCAGCAAATCCATCCTTCCATTTGATAGGTGAGGACATGGAGACTGAGATTGGTGCAGGCACATTTTGGGGTCACCCAGCTGGACAGTGACCCTTCACCCTGGATTCTTGGCTCTGCAGCTGGCTGCTCTTCAGGCCGCACTACTCAGCTTCAGTCACCTGAGAACTGAAGCATTGATAACTATGTCCTCAATTAATAGCCTTTGTCTCTCCTAAGAATTGCATGTAAGAATAAAATTCCTACTGATTCTTTGATTATCCTTTCTAACTCCTACTTTGCTCAATTTGTGGTAAGGACTGACAAATTGATAAGTCACATAAATCAATTCCCTTTTAAGAACCGAGAATAAGCTAACTCATTTTGTAACACAGAAGCTGCATGTTGTCTCACTTTCCTAATGAGCTAAACTTTGCCTTTTGCAGGCTGGTCTCAGAAATAAATACCTATGGAAGAAATATGATTACATGGAAGCACAACATTATTCATCTTCAGTATTCTTTGGCTTTTGTTTTTCTTTCCAGATATCTGTATGCCCTTGGACAGAAGGTTTGGAAAAGATGGAAAAAACGTTACTTTGTTCTAGTTCAGGTTAGTCCTTTTTTCCTGTTAAATAATCACTCTTAAGATAGCAGCTGTCAAAATGTGTTTATGTGGGTTATATCTGTCAAAATTTACTGTTTTAGAAATTAAAATATGTTTAAGCCACTTTAAATAAAAGCAGTACATTCATTACATGCTAACACTAAAGTTTTTATGTAAAATAACTGTTTTCCAAGGCAAACAATTTAGCGAAATAAGTGGCATTGTTTTATGCTTTTGTACTCTTTACCCTCTGGCTTAATAGAAGGTAACTGTATTCTTGCATCAGCTTCTGCATTCAGTTTTTTGCAATATCAGATAAAATGTAGCCTCTGGAAAACTCAATTTTATACTAATCGGAGAAAAAGTGTGAAAAAGGCAAATAACTTCTGAATATTCTTATAAAGACAGTTTTGACCTTGTAGACCCTCTGAAAATATCTTGGAGATCTCTGGGATTCCAAGACTATACCTTGAGAACCACTGCATCATTCTATATTTTATATATAAAGCATAATACATATAATCATTCATTTTAATATAAATATTATATTTGTACTAACTGGCATTTTAATGCAAATATGCTGCCATTTAATGCAAATATGCCACATTTAGTACAAATAAGCCAAAAAAATCACCTGTTCACATAAATATGTTTTTAAGTCAACTTGCCTGGTATATATTTGTTTATGATTAGATTCTGAACATATATTATCAGAACGTGCAGTTTGGCTGACTCTTCTTTGTAATCATGAATAACTTTGCTCATAAAACATACTAATTAAGTTAAATTTATATTAAAGAATACCCTTCTAAGTAATAGTCACTCCAGTCCATGATAAATCCAAGCTATTTTGTTCCCAATATATGACAAGAGTACCACTCTTAGAATTCTTAACACAAAACATTCTGTAAAAATCTCATTGATTCCAATGGCACACATTAAACAAGCTTAACTGGACGAGATCAGAATGACATGGTAAAATGCCAAGGAAGGAAAATGATCATTTGCTGTCTTCCAGCAAGTACGTACAGCCATCCATCAATTGCTGGATAAAATTACTTTATTGATGTCCCATGATAGCCTGGTAACTCCATGAAAAGTGTGAAAACTCAGTGAAAAGTAGTTTTATCTACATGGCAAACAGCCAGCCTATTTTTTTTTTTTTCCTAGCTAAAAGGTAATCTCTTCTTACGTGATTAGAACTAATAGTCGGTCAACTTTAATAAAAGATACATATACATGCACACACAGATTTAATTTTTTTATATAGAGCCCTAGCATTTGCTTTGAAAAAGGTTACCTGTTTGGGGTTGTGAGTGATCTATTTTTCAAAAACCTTAAGGCATCTCCTACAGTTTCCACATTTAGTTTCTTACATTGGTGCATGAATTTAAATGCATTTCCTAAGCAATTTTAATAGATATTTCTGGACACTTATTTATATCTTATGGATATATTTCACTCATATCTAATTCGACAAGGTTGTGTTAGTGACTTGTCTTTATCAAGTTTTTCTAAAGCATTCAGCTGACTTTTCCTGGAAACAGCAGCTTCTTTTTCAGTTATTTTATGCATTTATGTAAAATCTCATTTAACTACATAATTTCAATATCTAATGTTTTTAGCATAAACTAGTTTGGGAACAAACCCAGCTAACTTAGTAAGCATAGATCTTAACTGGTGGAAATAGGTATGAAAGAACATGGGAATGTAACCCAATAACCACAGATGTTTAGTATGTTATTTGCATTAGTCACTGTTTTTTTTTTATTTTTTATTTGATTGTTTTAACTGATTTTTTGAATATGAAAGTTAGACTTTTGCAGATCAGTCTTAAGAGGTCAAATTATCACCTCATGCTTTTTGCCAGGTAAGGTTCCAAGTAATCCTTTGCCCCTTATCTTATTTTCTAGCATATGATCATAAGACTCAGAAGTTATAAGGCAAATATGTATACTTTGATTATTACTCATAAGAGAGTTTAGAAATGAAGGAAGGAATTGTAATACTTTGAGACTATTAATTGGTGTGTTTTGGGGGGAAGATTAACCATGTCTTTGGGGAGCTAAAAGTGTTTTCTCAATAACAAAAATATGCTTTACATTTTAAAAGGGTTATCTAAGTTAATTCAAAGTAGGCAAACCCATATGTTTCATAATTTAAATTTAAGAAAGTACCACCAAATTATAATGAATTTGAATTTATTCTACCTGAGGTTTCTTCTTAAAATTTGAAGTCATGTTTTAGCATTATATATTTACTTTCCACACATATATGTGCATATATCCACATGCATTCATGCAGAGAATTCCATGCCCAAATGTACTGAGAATCCATGTCAGTATTCTGACAAGTTTTAAACACAAGTGAATCTTCCATTCAATTCCAAATGTAATGGGAAGGCAAATTGAAGGTACACACTTAAAAATCAAGATGGGTATGTATAGAGATTCAATGAGAATGACCCATTGGGAGGAACTGGGTAGTTTTTATTAGTATTTTTAAAGACAGTTCTGATTCTATCCACACATAGTTTGTAGGTCTATACCTGCAGGCTGCATTATTGAAAGGTGAAGGAATCATTTTCATAGGGAGGACAGTATACCCCTGCTGTGTCTGCCGCTGCCATCGGCAGAATGGTGCTCTGTTGATAATGTGAATCTCATCACCACTTGTGAGTGTGTATTATGAGTGATATCGCTGGAAATCCAACCATCAGCTCAAGAATTTGTACTCATAAAAATTGATTGAGAGTAAGGTTTGGCCAGCTGCAAAGTCATTGTTCAAAGTGAACACTCGAGGAGCCACTGAGGTGAAAAGACTTTTCAAAGACTCTCATGTAAACATTTAAATTGGAGTCAAAAGGTGGGAAAATAAATGATTTGTTAGTATTGAGTGTTTATTTGGCTTCTAAGTAAGATCATTTTGGTATCTGTTTATATTCTGATGCCAATATAGTTATAGTAATAAATAGATTTTAATGCTCTCTAAGAGGCTTCTTTTTTTTTAATGAAGGTAAATTTTAGTTCAAGCCAAATTGAAAGAACAGTGATTTTGAAGAATATGCTTAAAATACTACCAGAATTAAACTTGTATATGTTTGTTACTTACTTTTCTTGTGCTTGTTCAGTGTTTTTGTATTACATTTGGATGACATAATTGGTGTAAAGTACTTAAGATACTTTAATATATTGTAGTTCATTATAATAAAATAATCTGATACCTTTAACACTCTGTATTTGAGATTTGAGCAAATCAATTATTACTTCATTTTATATTCTAATGCCTATTCAAAAATGTATGTCCCAGGTGTTCCATATTCTGTAGTTAAAAAAAAAATTCTGAAGCACTCCCCAATTAACATAATTATTGCTATATTAAATCTAATACTCATTAAGCAATTACTGTGTGGCAAGCATTTATGTAAAACATTTGTAATACTTTATCTTATCAGAATAAGCCTATGAGGGTAGCTATTATTATTATACCCATTGTACAGATAAGAAAATAATACAGAGAGGGGTTTTGGAACTTACTCAGGATTGGGCAGTTTAGTAAGTGGTAGAGTCAAGCAAATCCAGTTCTGTCAAACTTCTATTTTCTCTGCCATACTGCTATGATTACATTGATGCTCATAACTACAGTTGATCTGAAGACAAACAGATACATGATAAATCACTATGGATCATTCATTTCATGAAGTACAAAACAGTGTTACTCTATTAGAAAAATGGCCAGGGATTGATGACATAATGAGGCCTGTGCTCATGAAGGCCACTGACTGTGTGACATCATTGGAAACTGAATAGACGTCTGTATTGTTTTGGCCCTGTATCAAAGTGTTCACTGCTTGTTGTTGATGTGTCAGAATCATGACTTGAAGTTGCTGCAAACAACAGCAGGCTATCAAGACATAATGTTAATTACATATGAGCTGAGTTGGCATGGGATGTAAACGGTCAGCCATGCCACAGAGTGATCCATACCTGCTGCAGATGTATGAGAGGCACTCTGTTAGTGAGATGTCATCAAGATCTGCTTTTAACATAAAGAAGTGGCTGCCCATCCTATTGATTTCTGAAATATTCAGCACACATGGGGACCCACTACAGCTGACTCCTCTCACTCACTTGAGAATGAAGCTACCACCTGAAGGACGTGAAATTCAGTTTTATGCTCCAGGTTTAGTCTGGGACACTAGCTGATGTTTGCTTATGGCAGTAAGATAAAGTGAAATGAACAGACGCATTGTTGCCAAATCAAGAAAATCATGGCATAATGACTTTTTAGCTTTATGCTTTAAATTGGATTAAAATTTACAAACCCAGGACATGCTCAGTGTAGGATAAAAATCAAACCATGCAATTTTTATGGTAGAAAATGAAAGGCCTCTTCGACACTCCTGCTGGCACTACCACCTTATTCTACTATCCTTTGCAAAAGTATTCAAGTAGCCATTGCTAATAGTGTGGCCTTCCAAACTTGTTTGGAAGGAGTTAGGCACCTTTAATTCATCACTGTGTGAAACACACATCCACTCATTCCTAATGGAATCATTTCGTGTATTTTTATTCTATGAGTTGCTTTGTTTCCCCTTTAAAAATATATCCATGAGAAGTTGCCATATCAATATATAAGAATCTATTTAATGCCAGGTGCCGTGAATCCCAGCATGTTAGGAGGCTGAAGCAGGAGAATCACTTGAGGCCAGGAGTTCAAGGCTGCAGTAGGCTATGATTGCACCGCTGCACTCTAGCCTGGGTAACAGAGCAAAACCCTGTCCAAAAAAAAAAAAAAAAAACCTTTTAAGTGAATAAATAAATAACTGGATTCTATATTATAAATTTACATACTTTTAACAGTCCTCCTTGTTTGAACATTTAAGTTTTTTAAATCAAACAATGCCACTTCGAATGTTGTTTTTGTTGTGGAGGAGAAAAAAGTAATGCCACCATACAATATAATTCTTGTATATTAATCTTCATATATATGTGGGAGTATTCTTATAGAAATGAAATAAATTGCTGGCTAAAAATCCACAATAGTTTACATTTTGTGAGCTTAATTTTTTTGAAAATTATTCTACAAGATTCCATTTCAAATTGCTCAGAGTGTGTACATGTGTGTATTTCTGTGTATGCATTCATATGCATATATATGTCTTTATATCTACAGGTATGTGTATAAAATCTCCTACACAAGTAGTGTGCCTGAATCTGTGCATAGTGGAGAATCTGTAAATATTTGTTAAATAAATGCATATTCCTCCTTTAATTTAGGTTCCTTCCCAAACCTCTGTAAGGAATATGAAATTGACTTCTATCTGAACATACTTAAATCAAAACCTAGGTGTCATGTTTGATCCCTCTTTTTTCCTTATCCTCATGGCAGAAAAGATTGCTATTCCATAGCAAAAACAGCATTCCATTTACATCCAGTCATCTCCATCTTCTCCACTATCATAGTAGTTGAAACCACCATCATCTTCACATGGATTCCTACAATGGCATCCTAGCTGTTCTCTCTACTTCCACTTCCATCCTCCTTAACAATCTGTTCTTCACATCGTGAGATGATCTATTTGAAGCATAACTCGCATTATGACAATTTGCTGCTTAAATCCTTCCAGGAACTCCCTTTGCACTTAGAATAGCTCATAACCATGTCTTAGAGGAGGTCCTAAATATTCTGGCCTCAAGCTTCCTCTTTGAATAGTTATTTTGTGTCACTGAGCTACATCTTGACTTCTAAAACTCTTTCCTCAGATTAATTACAGTGCCAAGAGTAGGAGTTTAGCACCTTTAAGTCACCAGATAGCCCCACTAAAGGCACCTCAAATAAATATATAAACTGGGGTTATTTTTAGTGTCATTGTTGTGTAAATACACCTTTGGATTAAGTCCCTTAGTTTTCTTCCACCTAGATTGTTAGGCCACCCTTAACCCCCTCTGTAGAAATTCTGAACATCCTACAGCTTTTATTTTCCTCATGTCTGGCTCATTCCTTCATATCCATTTAGATATCAGTTCAAATGTTGCCTTTTCAAATGTGCCTTTTCCACCTAGGCAACTTGAAGTACCCCTCAGCTCATTCCCTGTCGCATTATTCTGTTTGATATTGTTAGGGGCATTTATCTCCAATTAATTTTTTTTTACATTTATATGTTTATCATTATTTTTGTTATGATCTCTTTACCCCTTCTAGAATGTATGTTCCATGAAAAGAAGGACTTTATCTTTCTTTTAGTCTACTTTATCTGTGGAACGTTAAACACTGCCTGGTACATGAGTAAAAACTAAGTATTCGTTAAGTAAATAAACATATGCAAATCTTCCTCAACATTGTTCCGAAAAGAATGACTTTCTTTTCTCTAATTTGTACACCAAATGCTAAATCTCTTTACACCATTTGGACAAGACAGTTAACAATAAATATTCCTGTCCAGTCTCTCTGGATCGTGAAGATTTATTCATTTTTCATGATTAAATTCAGCTCTGGTTTAGTTTGGTTTTTTAAATAACTCCAGCAGCACCTTTGGCCTCTGCCAAGAACATTTCCAGCTAAGGATTTTTAAAGCCTTAATCTTCACTGAAATTAGATGGTGGCAGTTGCTAAGCTGCCAGCTGTTAACATGATCCCTGCAGTAGGAATACAACATACAAACCTAAATGCTGTGGTCTCTAGAATCCCATAGTTAGCACTTACATGTGTGGACACAGACAGGTGTTGCACAGGTTGGCAATTGAGAACAAAATGGGAGGTTTCGTATACCAGATGCAGATACCTTGTGGTACTACAGCAACTTAGGTGTCCTATCAAAAGCAGTAATGCTGAAACCTGATTTCATGCTGTCCCCAGATTAAAGTCTATTCATATCTCCCAATTCTCAACAAATCCATTCTTTACGGAGTTATTAAGAGTGGATTGGGTAAAAGATATTGAATGTTTGTCATTGCTGTGCTTCCACTGAAGGGATTTTCAATTTCAACATAGTAAATTATATAAGCTTTGTTCAGAAATACACAAGTAAGCTCGTAAATGAAAACAAATACCAGATCAGAATAGGTCAAACCACCTGTTTCTATCTAATTCCCTGGCATGTGGTCACGAGGCAGAGTAGAGGCTGCAAGACTGCCTCTAACTGGGAGCACAGGGAACAGGGTGACTCCTGCTAGTCTTTCAGCAGCATATTTTAACTATTAGCACAAACTGATACAGGTCTGAGTACAACTTCTCCAGATTACCTGTGAACTGGTAACTGGCTAGTAAACCAGCACCTACAGGTGTTAATACTATTCAGGAACACCTGAATTTACCCTGTGGGTTTGTTCTACTTCTGGCCTTGGGAATGTGACTTATCATGACCTTGCAAAGGGGATGGATAAAAGTAAGATCTCTTGGGTACTAAAGGAACTAAAAGAAGGATGAAATATGGCAACATTTTATGGAAATAGAGCCAGGAATCAGCGAGCCCAAAAGACTGCATTAATAGGTTGTAGCTTCTGGAGTCGATGTATTCGAAAAGCCAGATTGCACCTTTTTCAGTTGTCTCATGGGTCACATTTCCTGATTGTCAGTGACAGCTTTGTTAGTTGTTGGTATTTTATTACTCTTCCATCTGTACTCTTTGTTATCTCTCTAGGCTCAATTATCTGTGACAGAGCCTAGGTCTGTTGGGTGATGTTTTAGATATTAAACAAAATATTAAAGAAGTTAAAAGCTAAAGGCAAATGTTTCAATACTTTGCCATTTAAGTGACCATGCCTCTAGAAATGGAATGATTCCTCTAAACCTGAAGTTTCTGACTTGTTGATTTTTGTTGTTGTATCTTCAAAGACTTGTTAAATTGGTACTTACAACTTTATATCTTCAGCATGTTAGAAAATAATTGTCTCAGTTTAAAGCTAACTAAAGATACAATACTTATAGCATAAAACGGCAACTTCAAGTTGTACTTCAGGTTATGTGAAGAAAAATGCACATTAATATGAGCATTTCACCTCACATGCTTTTTGACAACTAATTTATAAGGCTAGATCATAAATAGCAAGTAAATTTTTAGTGTTTTTGGTGGGTTACACACATCAAGTCTGTACTCTTTAACACATGACAATATGAACATGTTGATTATGTAAAGAGCTTTTGAAAGTAATCAACATTTGGTTTTTAAGAAAGCAATAATTTTTAAAAGACATTATAATGTATATTTAAGATAATGTCCATTAGAAATAGACAAATGTAGCATCTAAAACTACATTTAGATATATTATCACTTTTCCTCACTTTCACAGTTTCTTATAAATTGACATATTCTTCCATGAAGCATCTTTATCAACACAGCCACTATGTTCTTTGTTTGCTGATAAAAATGTGAAAACAGACTGGGCATGGTGACGACACCTATAATCCCAGCTACTCCAGAAACTGAGATTGCTTGAGGTCAGGAGTTTGAGACCAGCCTGGACAATGTAGTGAGACACTGTCTCTCTATATTTTTAAAATTAACTGGGCATGGTGGCATGCACCTGTAGTCCCAGTTACTTGGGAGGCTGAGGTGGGAGGATCACTTGAGACCAGGAATTTGAGGTTACAGTGAGCTATCAGCACACCACTGCACTCCAGCCTAGGTGACAGAGTGAGATCCTGTCTCTAAAAAAGAAAAAGAAAAGAAACATCCTCTGAGAGTGGGAAGAAAGGTAAGGGTGGGGAGAGCCAAGTGAGGCCAGGAGACAGAAGTCAGAAACATGGAGCGTCAGCAGCCCTCAGCTCATTCAGTGTGGAAGCATGTGGTTTGAAGAGAGTTCAATCACCAAGTCAGTCAGGTGCTCACTGTGTTATAGTAACACCTGCATCAGGTACCCAAAATGAAACAATTCTTCTAAGAGTCAAAAAGAATAAAGTGAGAGGAGGATGGTGGCTCCCTGACAACCAAATTAGATTCACTGGGAGACCACTGTGTAACAGGCATGCATTGTGCTGGGCGCTCCCACGTCAGTTCTCTCCAATTCTCTCAAAACCCTGTGAGGTCTATTATTGTTTTCTTATATTACAGAAAAGTGAGATATATAAAACTTAAAATGATTTTTCTAAAGCCTTGTCAAAAATAAGTATGAAAGAATAAGGATAAGTAAGTAATTGAGGGGATAAAATGAAAGTGGAATTTGCATTTGACATGGCAGATTCATCTGTTAAACCTGGTTTATCTTCCCTTCACTTCCAGTTGAAATGCCTTAATATGATTGTCTTCAGAGAGGCCTTTCTGACCACACTATTAAAAATAGAATGCTTTAGAAGTCTCTTTCCTCTGCTTTGTTTTCCTGCAAAACAATTCACCACCCAAAATTATTTTCAGTAGCTCCTTAATTGTAATTCACTTATCTTCTCCATTCTCACTGTGTGAGATGGCTTTTTCCCCCCAATTCTGGGGCACTGTTGTTTACCCAAAGCCTGGAAGAATTCACTGTAGATGCATGATAAATATTTGGTGGATGAATAAGTGCACGGGTGAATGAATGAGAGGGAGGAAAAAAGTATCCATAAGAACACAAGGGGATATACAGAGGTTATAAATACACAAGAAACTAAATTCAGTTAACTTACTATTTTGTTTAGTATGACTAATCCACAGATCTCAAAAGACATCAAGGAAGGAGTATATCTCTGTAAAAGACAACATAGGAAAGAGCAATCATATTAGTCTTTAACTGTTTTGCCAATATGTCCCTTAAAATAATTTTATACAACTCTAGATCCTCCTGAGTCTTTCATCATGAGTTTGAATAGTTGCAGGTGGATACCAGTTTCTAAGATAAAACCACTAAATCATTCAGCAACATGTTCAATAGAATCTAAATACTTTTGTGATTTTATATCTACTTGCAATCATTGAAAATTTTATTGGCCGTGCACAGTGGCTCATGCCTGTAATCCCAGCATTTGGGGAGGCCGAGGTGGGCAGATCACGAGGTCAGGAGTTCAAGACCAGGTGGCCAGCCTGGTGAAACACCGTCTCTACCAAAAATACAAAAATTAGCCAGCCAGGCATGGTAGCACGTGCCTGTAATCCCAGCTACTCGTGAGACTGAGGCAGGAGAATTGCTTGAACCCAAGAGGCGGAGGTTGCAGTGAGCCGAGATCATGCCACTGCACTCTAGCCTGGGCAACAGAGTGAGACCCTGTCTCAAAAAAAAAAAAAAGAAATTTAGTTTTTTTCTCCTCGAAGTCTTATTTCTATTGTGCTTTCCCAGCAGAATATTATTCTTATGAAATAAGTGTTATGGCTCAAAATCTTGATCACTCTATCATGCTTCTCTACAATTAAAAAAGTCTATAAAATTGGACTTAAAAAAAAGTTTCTATAACCAAAAAACCCCCAAAAAGGAAAAAATATACAATTCACATTGCTGAACATATTTAAAGGAGAATTCTTGACATTTGAGAGATAAATGAGTATGACTTCAGAAATGTGAAACTTAAGATGTAGAAGAATTAGAATAGTAATAAAAAACATACATAGTTTATTTTACTCTTGTAAAATATTTTCGCAACTCAATTAAACATGAAAAATGATTCCTGAAATAGGTTATAGAAATATAATTAAGTAGTTATTACAAAATGTGAATCCTAAACTCTCGAGTTTGTCAAAATAATGAATGGAACAATAAAACAGGTTCTATTCCTCATGTTATATAGAGCCACTGAAAAAATTATTTTTTCAATAAATAGAGAAAATATGGGTTATGTCTTTAAAATTTTTAAAGAAACTATTATAATATGAAAATTAAATGCTAAGAAAACTTTAATTACCAAATAATAGAAGATAAAGAGGACAAAAAGCAAGACAAAATATATTAGTTCTTATTATAAATAAGTTAAATGGACCTGTTAACAGTCAGATTCTCAGAATGAAATAATAATCTAAAGGGATGACAATATTAATTTCAGAATGAAATTTAAGAGAAAAATTAAACACCTCCAAAGATTACAATTTTATGTTAAGGATATTAACAATTACTATAAAACAAATGATGGTGATTTATTGAACACATACCTGAGAAAAGAGAAATAATAAAGGTGTAATGCCTTGAATTATTTGCTATTCAGTTCACTTTTCTCTTTCTCCAACACCTTTAGTGATTTTTGATCATAGATTCAGTGCTATCTGAAACAATAACTTTGCCAGAAATTAAGAAGCAGTTGTCTTGCTATTCAGGAATACGGTTGTTTTTAAGTTTCAGAATGAGAATGTATAAAATAATATGCTATATTGAAAAGAATCTCCATTGAACTACAGAGAGTTGTGTTGTAGACTCAAGGTGACCTTTTTTTTCCTTTTTTTTTGAAGCAGAGTCTTACTCTGTCAACCAGGCTGGGGTGCAGTGGTGGTGCGATCTCAGCTCACTGCAACCTCCACCCACCAGGTTCAAGCAATTCTCCTGCCTTAGCCTCCCGAGTAGCTGGGACTACAGGTGTGTGCCACCATGCCCAGCTAATTTTTTGTATTTTTAGTAGAGATGGGGTTTCACTGCCATCTCTATGATACATTTTCTATGGTGTTAGCCAGGATGGTCTCGATCTCCTGATCTTGTGATCCGCCTGCCTCGGCCTCCCAAAGCACTGGGATTACAGGCGTGAATCACCACGCCCGGCCAAGGTGACCCTTTTTATCTGGGTGAACTTGGAAAGTTACTTCCCTCATTGATGAAAGCTGAAGTTTAGACCACAATCTCAAGAGCCCAGACCTTGTGTCTCAATGCTAGTGTGAGAGAATTACTCGGAGTATAATATTTCATTTTCTTTTCAATGAAGCTTGGTTCTTTAACTACTTATGATTTAGTGAGTTTTGAATCCTCTAAACATCATAGTTTTAAATTTCCAAATGTAATATCTTCAAATTCTTGCTACATACTCAAAATCTATAATTCTGTCACATGTAATAATGATTTTTTGTTTTTGAGACAGACTGGAGTTCAGTGGTGCCATCATGACTCACTGCCACCTTGAATCCCTGGACTTAAGTGATCCTCCCACCTTATCCTCCCAAGTAGCTGGGACTACAGACATACGCCATCATGCCTAGCTGATTTTTAAAGTTTTTTTTTTTAGAGATGGGGGTCTCGTTTTGTTGCCTAGGCTGGTCTTGAACTCCTGGCCTCAAGTGTTCATCTCACCTCGGCCTCCCAAAGTGCTGGGATTCCAGGTACAAGCCACTGTGCCTGGCCTAGATTTAGAATTAAATTATACATTTTATTATGTTCTATTACAATTCCAAAAACACCACTTTTTCCTGACTTGTTTTCAGTTCACAATACCTTTCAATATTTTTGCTTTACCTTTTTCTTCAAGTACTAATACATAAAATATAAAAATATCTCACCACTTACATAAGCCAGATATTTTTGTGAAGGTAAGAATGTCTTTGTAATGTGAATAATAACTCCCTAATTAGTTGTTTCCTAAGTTATTGTTTTTGATTCTGTGTTAATTTTGTTTTTTTCCCCAAATTTCCTTAGTATTTTGATGTCTTTCTTGTAACTATGGTCACATCATAGCTATCTACGTATCCTGAAAGGGTAAGCCTGGTTTCTCCATGGCTCTGACATCTGTGTCCATAACATAACAGGGTGCTCAAGACCTACTTGCATGAGGGAATGTTTACTGCTTCTTGAGTGTTTTCAGTGGAGTGTATGACATTTAAAAATCAAATGTCATTTGTTATAGTAAGAGGATACGTTTAAGAGTACAAGTTGAGTTATGTGAGCTGTTAAACTGTTAGTGTTTTTGTTTTTTTTTTTTTAACAAGATAAATATGTGGTTTATACTTTCAAAAATAGTACATTTTCAAATATGGCAGAATATTTACTGAATTGAAATAAATTAAATTTCATGCCAAAATACAGAAGCAGGGACTCTGTGCCACACACTGTGGAAGCCATTTTATACGTATTATGAAGAAACTGAGTCAAAAACAAAGAAATGACAAACAAGGTTAGAATGGTAAAGGGAACAAATTTGTAAAAAATTTGGAAAAAAGAGTAGGGGTTTATTAGATTGAGAAATAGGTAGAAATGAAATTTTAAACCTAAAGGTGATATTCTTCTGCTTGGCAGTTCGGCTGAAGAACTGAATTAAAGTGGGTGAGTCTTGCTGGATGGTCCATCTGGAGTTCTTTACACAGCAATAGCTGTAGATTGCAGCTAGTCATTGATGGAGATGTTTGTGAGCCATGCAGGGAAGGCAGACCTTCCCATGCCCTTCATCTCTCTCCCAGCAGGTTCCAGATTGTTCATGTGGTGATGTGTCAGGAGACTTTTTTTAGTCAGGTTTTTAAGATTCTTCCAAATAAGAGAAGGAGATGAGACAGTTGTGAATTAGCTGCTCAATATATTTTCTATTATTTCAATAGTTGACTATAAAAGTATTTGTAAAGGTCCCCTGGTGTTGAATAATTATAATTTACATATGCATAAGACACATTTTACACAGTGTGTTTAGTTGCATACACTAACCCCATCATAATAGTTTCTTCTTTTCTTTTCTGAAATGTAGTGAGAAGGACTTACACAGTTTTTCTCATACGTATAAAAGTTAGACTTACTATTCGGAAAGTTCATAAAGCAAAATTAAAATTAAAGGATTGGTCAAAAGATTTAAATTGGTAGTTTTGGCTAGACTTAAAGGTAATAGTAAGAATTCCTTTTCGGCCAATACCTAGAAATGCTGAATAAAATATAGTGCCCAGTGATTTGTTTTTCTAAGACCACCAGAGCGGGCACAAAAGAACCAGCGACTAGGCAAGGGTAGGAGCAAAACTGCAAGTTTATTTTGGTCACCTAGCTTCAGGGGAAGAAGGTGGGTAGGGAGAGGTCTGTTGGCCTCCGGCAAATGAGGCCCACAGAGTCACCTGTGCAGCTCTCGGACGGAGTTCCAACAGTCCCGACCGCAGTGGGGAAGCTGGGAAGTCCGTGCGTGGCGTTCGTCCGGAGCCGCTTTTCTAGGAATGGGAGGGCAATAGGCGGGGCACGGGTGTGTCGGGGGGCGTTCCGCAGGTGCGACCAGGTAAATCTTGGTCTCTTCAGATTGACATCACCTGGCGCATGCCTAGTTGGTCTGCACCTTCCCGGGTCTCCGGCTGCATTTTCGCGCGCGCGGGAAAAGTTGGGGGGATGAAGAACCCGGAAGTGCACCATCTTGCCTCGGTTCATCCAAACAGTCCAACCTTTTATTGATAATAGTGATAAAGGGGCGCCGTGGTCTGTCTGGCTACTTCCTGCTGTTAAGGGGCGCTGTTAAGGTCGGGGCCCATGGTTGGCATTTGGACTGTACGGATGAAGAATAAAATAAGGCACAGTATTAGTATAGGAACGAGGTATGGAAGCATTTGTTGGAATATGGGCAAAACCCAGAAGGAAGGTCCCGGCAAGGCTGGGGTATTAAGGTTCTGTATCTCAGTTTTTTATTTTATTGAGGGTTTGAATGTTAGTGTCTACTAGGCCTGACTTGCTAACATAATAGCAGCACTCTTCTCCAAGGAAGAGACAAGTGCCTCCTTTTTCAGCTGTAAACAAGCCTAGGGCTCGCCTGTTTTGGGCAGCTACTTGGGCTATTGAGGTAGTTCGGCGCTGCAGGGAGGCCAGGCTTTCAGCTGATTCCAATAACTAGAGGGAGGAAAACAGCCCGTTTTTGACGGAAGTGGTGTAGTGGCATGGAAAGTTGCTGGAAAAGCTCTGCTACTTCTGCCTGGCTGTATAAAGTTAGACTGGGGACCAAGGACACGGGGACATAGAGGGATCAGTTAATGGCTGTATGGTTAAGAGTTTTAGAGAGAGAGACCAGTTGTACCAGAAATAGCCTCCAATGGGGGCTGTTTAGCCTCCATTGGGTGCCTGAGTATGATTACCTCCGGATGAATTTGGAGTTGAATAATGGAAAGGAAGGATTGGGCTATTTGGATTTTGGTATAGTGGCGCCTGGAGTGTGAGTGAATTGTGGGATGTTTGACCAGTTGTGTTGAAGGCCCTGGGCAGCGGGCTGCCACTAGGCGGGGGACTTCTAAAGCCTCACAGAGGAAGCAGTGGGAGAGATTGGTTATATTCACAGTGTAGGTTAAGATTAGCCTTTGGCGGATAAGTGTGAGCCATGAGAAAGGGGTCTCTATTGTGTGGAGAGAAGTTTGATAGCCTTAAGGAAGACAACTGGCAGAACTATGTGCTACTGAGTGTGTTTGGCTGTCTTGTGGCCAAGTTTCAGTGATGAGAAAAAAATTGCCATACAGTAGGTGGACTAGCAAAGGTCTGAGTGTATGAGTGAAACAGCAATATAAGTATAAAATGAGACTTCATTTTCAGGGTAGTCACGGAGTGTCCCTTGCCACTGGAGATGTTCAATGAAGGTTAGGAGACGGGAGAACCACTGCTCTGGACTATTGTCTGGAGGTAGATATGGGTCTGGGGTTATGTATTGAACGTCTGATAGGTTTATGTAGAGGATGGTGAGAAAGCGAGCTAAGCGCCAGGGATCAGGGAGCATGAACTAGTTAAGAAAGTTTTGTAAGTTTGAGGCGAGTGGGGGAAAGTTGAACTGATGTCCACTGATTGTTCCCGGTGGGGGCCCTTTTTAGCTGGGAAATATGAATCCAATGCGTGTGTCCTAGGAGTTTTGCTGCTGTATGTGTAGACAGGAGGACAATGTATGGGCCTTTCCACCTGGGCTGTAAGTCTTTGGCTTGGATATCTTTTATGTATACTTGGTCTCCGGGACTGAGGGAGAGATGTGGGTTGTAGGCGTCTGTTGGAGGAGGGTGTGCTAACTCAGCGTGTTGTCTTAGGAGTTGTCTGAGAAGAGTGAGATATGGGAGG
Source organism: Rhinopithecus roxellana (assembly GCF_007565055.1). Taxonomy (NCBI): domain Eukaryota; kingdom Metazoa; phylum Chordata; class Mammalia; order Primates; family Cercopithecidae; genus Rhinopithecus; species Rhinopithecus roxellana. The sequence continues at coordinate 71,055,646 of NC_044554.1, forward strand.
TAGTTCGCCAAAGGGGCTGGCAGGGAGGGTATTTGTTGGAGAGTTAGGGGCCGTCCGTAGACTAATTCGAACGGACTGAGGCCTGTTGGGCTTCGAGGTGCTGCCCGCAGCCGGGTCAGGGATAAGGGAAGGAGAGTTACCCACGACTGCCAGGTTTCGATTGAGAGTTTGGTGAGCTGCTGTTTGATGAGTCCATTAGCCTTTTCTACCTTACCAGAAGACTGAGGCCTATAAGGGATGTGGAGTTTCCCGGTGATGTGTAGGAGGGCTGCCACCTGTTGGACTACCTTAGAGATGAATGCTGGACCATTGTCGGATTGAAGAGTGACCAGGAGGCCAAACCTAGGAATAATATGTTCAGTGAGTATAGAGGCAACAATGTTAGCGGTTTCTCCTGTGGTAGGATAGGCCTCAATCCACCCTGAAAAGGTGTCCACAAGGGTTAAGAGGTATTTGAATTTTTTATGTCTTGGCATATGTGTGAAATCAATTTGCCAATCTTCACCTGGTTGGTGTCCTCTGAGTTGATGGCTGGGATGGGGGTTACGCAATGCGCCTTGAGGATTTGCCTTTAGGCAGGTAGAGCACTGCTGGTTGATTGTAAGTAAGTGTTTTTGTAGTGTTGGACAGTGGAGGAGGGGATTTAGGAAATCATATAAGGCTTTGGGTCCTATATGTAAAGAATTATGTATGTCTGTTAGAATGGTATGGAGTTGTGTTTCAGGAATAACTAGTTTGTTATCAATATATATCCAGTCACCTGTAGTTAGTTTGGCTGTTGGATTTTGTAATAGCTTAGCCTTTTCTTCCTGAGTGTAATTAGGGGCATACTGGGGGGAGAGAAAACAGGCAGAAGGAGGCTTAGGGATGGAAAATCCGGCGGCTGACTTGGCAGTGACGTCAGCGAAATTGTTGCCAGCTGCTACCGGGTTAGATGAAGTTTGGTGCCCTTTACAATGTATAATGGCTACCTTGGAAGGTGCCGACAGTGCATCTAGTAGTTTGAGTATTTGGTTTTTTGTTAATAATAGGGGTACCGCCGGTGGTTAAAAACCCTCTCTCTTTCCAGATGACTGAATGGGTGTGTGCGATTAGAAAAGCATATTTAGAATCTGTGTATATGTTTACTGTTTTTCCTTTTGATAGTAGGAGTGCCTTGGTTAGTGCAGTGAGTTCTGCCTGCTGTGATGTGGTCACTTATGGTAGGGGTTTTGCCTCTAAAACTGTGGAAGAGGTAACTACTGCATATCCTGCCTGTCTGTTTCCTTGAGGGTTGATAAAGGAGCTGCCATCCACAAATAGGGTTAGTTGTGCATTCTGAAGGGGCTGGTCATGCAAGTGTAGGTGGCTGGGGGGTTGAGCCTCCAGAACCTCAGGACAAGAATGTTTAGTATGGGGTGGTTTAAGAGAGTCTGGCAGTAAAGTGGCTGGATTTAGAGAGGAGCAAACTTCTAAAGTAACAGTGGGGTCTTCTATGAATAAGAGATGGAAAAGTTGGAGCTGGGATGGAGTTAAGTGGCTAATACTTTTATGAGAGGTGAGATCCTGAAGATGGTATGTGGAGAGGACTGTTAGATTACTGCCTCTAATGAGCTTTTTTGCTTCCTGGGTCAGGCAGGCTGCCGCTGCTAGCGCACGCAGACAGGGTTGCCAGCCTTGTACAGTTGGGTCTAGCTGTTTGGATAGATAGGCCACAGGACGGTGGGTGTTACCGACAGGCTGGGCTAAGAGACCAACTGCCACTTTCTGCCTTTCATCTGTAAAGAGTGGGAAGGGACGCTGGAAATCAGGCAGTGAGAGAGTGGGTTGTGAGAGAAGGCAAGCTTTTAAGCGGGTGATATGAGTCGAGATTAACTTGGGGTTGGACAAAGGCCCATGTGGGGTTTCTTTAACTGCGGCGTATAAAGGTTTGGCTAGGATTCCAAAATTGGGGATCCAATGTCTGAAGAAACCTATTAGACCTAGGAAGGATTGAATTTCTTTTGCATCTTGAGGGGGAAGAAGGTTACGTATTAGGGCCATGCGGTCGGTAGTTAGTGACCGGGTTGTTGGGGTGATTTCAATTCCTAAGTATATGACGGTTTGGCAATAAATTTGGGCCTTGTGTTTAGATACTCTATAACCTAATGAGCCTAAATGGTTGAGGAGAGGTGCAGTGTCTAGAAGAGAGTCTTGTTTGGTAGGGCTACAGATTAGGAGATCATCTACATACTGCAGAACTTTGCTATTAGTGAGAGGGCAGGAGGCAAGGTCTTTTGCTAAGGCCTGACCAAAGAAATGGTGGCTGTCCCGGAACCCTTGTGGGAGGACTGTCCATGTCAGTTGAGTGGAGGTATGTGTGTCTGGGTCCTCCCATGTGAAAGCAAAAAGGAACTGGCAGTCTGTGTGTAGGGGTATGGTAAAGAAAGCATCCTTAAGGTCTAGCACAGTAAAATAAGTAGAATTGGTGGGGATATGGGACAGAAGGGTGTAAGGGTTGGGAACTACAGGGTGCGTGGGATGGGTGGCTTCATTGACTAGCCGAAGATCCTGTACTAACCTATACGTTCCATCTACCTTTTTAACTGGAAGTATTGGAGTGTTACAGGGGAATGTGTGCGGACAAGAATATGTTGGCTAAGTAGTCGCGTGATAATTGGCTTTAAACCTTGTAGATGTGTCGGAGAGAGAGAGAATTGGGGGCGGTTTGGGAAATGAGTGGGATCTTTGAGCTTGACGAGAACTGGTGGGTGGTGGGCAGCTATGACCGGGGTGGAAGTGTCCCACACTTGAGGGTGTACAGAAATAGGGAAGATGGGGGGTGGGGGCGACATAGGAGGAGCATGTGTGCTTGCACAAAGCATGAGCAACAGGTCATGAGGGGGTTGAAGGGGAATGGATGAGTTGGTGGGAATGTATATGGAGGCCTTTAAGGTGCTCAGGATGTCTCGGCCTAGTAAGGGGGTAGGGCATGAGGGTATAATGAGGAACGAGTGTGCAAAGTAGTTGTTGGCCAGGCAGCAACTGAGGAATGGAGTTTTTCGTGGGGTGGATGGCTTTCCGTCTACTCCTACTACAGAGATATTGGATGGAAGGCTAGGTCCAGAGAAGGACGGCAAAACAGAATAGGTAGCCCCGCTATCTATTAAAAAATTAATTGTCTTACCCGCTACCAGGAGAGTTACCCGCGGCTCGGCGAGGGTGATGGGGGTCCCCGAGTCTCGGCACCTTCAGTTGTAGTTGTCGTCCAGATGTAGGAGCTGGAAGGAGCTCCCAGGATCCTGGGAAAGGGGGTCACGTGGAGACGCAGCACCTGTTCTCAGGGTGGGGCAATCAGACTTCCAGTGTCCTCCCTGCTGGCAAGCAGGGCAGGGGGCTGCTGGTGGACGAGGGTTAGGACATTCATTGGCCCAATGTCCTGACGCCTTGCACTTATGGCAAGGCTGCGTTGGGGCTCGGGGACCTTGCGGACACCTGTTGGCATAGTGTCCTGCCTTGCCGCACTTATAGCAGGCTCCTTTCGTGGCCTTGGAGTCTGTGGGGTGTGTGCTCTCTGGTCTGGGGTTACAACTGGGCTGTAAAGCCGCTGCTAGGAGCTGGGCCTTCTGTTTGAGGCACGCGTGTCGCACTGCCTCAGCCGTCTTCTCTCTGGAGTTATAGACCTTAAAGGCTAATTTAACCAGGTCTTGTATTGGTGCCTGAGGACCATCCTCTACCTTTTGAAGTTTTTTACGAATGTCAGGAGCTGATTGAGAAATGAAATAAGACGCCAAAATGGTGGCCCCTGTGGGGGAGGCCGGATCTAACTGGGTATACTGGGTTAGAACCTCAGTCAGCCTATTTAAGAATGCGGCTGGATTTTCTTCTGGATTTTGAATAATTTCTTTTAATTTGTTAAAATTTACAGTTTTGTTTGAGGCTGCTTGCATACCAGCCAACAAACACTGAACCATTATGTCTTGCCTACGGCGCCCAGGCTGGTTTGCTTGGTAGTTCCAGTCTGGGTCTGCCGAGGGGGCTGCTTGCTCCCCTAGTAGGATGGCGGCATCAGTTAAATGTAGTTGGTTGGCGTGCTGCCTGGCGGCCGCTACGATGCACTCTTGCTCCTCAGGGTTTAGGGTGGAGGTTAGGATAACCTGGAGGTCATGCCAAGTTAAGTCATAGGCCTGACAAAGGTATCTAAATTCCTTTATGTAGATGGTGGGATTAGCTGAGAAATCCCCTAAACGCTTCTCAATTTTGGAAAGATCGGCCAATGAAAAAGGGACATGTACTCTGACTACCCCCTCCGCCCCAGCCACCTCTCGCAAAGGCACTAACACTGTAGGAGGGTGTGGGCAGAGACAGGAGACTCAAGACAGCCAGTTGGGGGCCCCGAAGGAGGCACGGGACCGAGTGGATTACTAGTAGATAAGGAGGAGGAAGGAGGAGTCTGGATGGGGGGAGGAGGAGAAGTCTGGGCAGGAAGGGAGGGGGTGGAGAGAGCGGGGAGAGAAGGAGGAGTATAGGGACGAGAGCTTAAGGCCCAAAAGCCTTGTACGTAATTAATTTTGGACGACTTGCCTAACCGCTGGCAGAAATTGCTGAGGTCGATCACGCCACAGTGGAAAGGAAAATTAACCGCTTCCTCCTAAGGTCTTGTTCGAGCTGTAAGGTTTATAAATTGGCTAGGAGGTACCCCAAGGGGGTGCTCTTTGGAAATTTGGACTGGGGGTTTCCCATTTGTTTCCTCTTTACCGACACAATGGACACAATGGAAATGGAAATGGATCCCTGCCTGGCTTCAAAGCGTCCTTTGGAACCAGCAGAGACAGACTGGAGGCTCTTGAAGCCAAAGTAGAGATTACCTTCAGGCGGACGTCTCCGTCCTGAACGGGTCTCCCGAGCCACTTGGTGGCTCCAAATGGACCTCGGACCTGCGCAGGATTTTGGCCGAGGGAGGTAAAGAGGAGACAAGGGCACTTACCCCAGAGAGGCCGTGAGAGTGAGGGAAGCGGGTCTCAGGTCCTGGTCCGTCTGTGGCGTGGAACGAGGAGGAGGAGGAGGCTCCCCAGACCCTGGGGGCCCCGAGGAGGGGTCTCCTCACGGGTTAGGCACCAACTGATTTGTTTTTCTAAGACCACCAGAGCGGGGACAAAAGAACCAGCGACTAGGCAAGGGTAGGAGCAAAACTGCAAGTTTATTTTGGTCACCTAGCTTCAGAGGAAGAAGGTGGGTAGGGAGAGGTCTGTTGGCCTCTGGCAAATGAGGCCCACAGAGTCACCCGTGCAGCTCTCGGACAGAGTTCCAACAGTCCCGACCGCAGTGGGGAAGCTGGGAAGTCCGTGTGTGGCGTTCGTCCGGAGCCGCTTTTCTAGGAGTGGGAGGGCAATAGGTGGGGCATGGGCGTGTCGGGGGGCGTTCCGCAGGTGTGACCAGGTAAATCTTGGTCTCTTCAGATTGACATCACCTGGCGCATGCCTAGTTGGTCTGCACCTTCCCGAGTCGCCGGCTGCATTTTCGCACGCGCGGGAAAAGTTGGGGGATGAAGAACCCGGAAGTGCACCATCTTGCCTCCGTTCATCCAAACACCCATCTTTTTAAATATGTAGGTCAACTGCAAGAAAAAAAGAAAAACTTTAGAGACCAAAAACAACTAGAATGATTATGATTGTGAGTTGACATTGTGGCTACAATAGTGCTGGAATTTGAAATTAGTGGATGTTGATGTTGTTAGGCAGGCACTTGGGATTTTATTGCTCATGCAGAGAAAGAAGACGTACCATGAAGTATTCTTAAAGTGGGTATTTGGAACAGAGAACTTATAAAGAACTTAAAAGAACCAGATCTCAGTGAAATGATGAACTAGGAAAAAAAATCTGCCCTTGGGCAATTAATCTTGTGTTTGGGCTTAAGCTCTGAATGTGCAGAAAAATTAACCCTCAGAATTTTTAAGTATTAGCTTGTACTCAATGTTGAAGTCCCAGTTTATTTTATTAAATATAAGGGAAATACCTGTTAGGAAATTAACATGAAAAGCACTCCTGAATTGGTGATGACAGTGGAGGAGCTGGCATTTTTAAAAGTTGCTTTTTCAGTCAGGAGAAAGATGGCCGAATAGGAACAGCTCCAGCCTCCAGCTCCCAGTTTGAGCAACACAGAAGACGGGTGATTTCTGCATTTCCAACTGACGTACCGGGTTCATCTCACTGGGGAGTGCTGGACAATCGGTGCTGGTCAGCTAGTGCAGCCTAACCAGTGAGAGCTGAAGCAGGGTGAGGCATTCCCTCACCTGGGAAGCGCAAGGGGGAAGGGAATCCCTTTTCCTAGCCAAGGGAAACGGAGACACACAACACCTGGGAAATGGGGTAACTCCCATCCTAATACTGCGCTTTACCAAGGGTCTTAGCACACAGACACCAGGAGATTATATCCCACACCTGGCCCGGAGGGTCCCACGCCCATGGAGCCTCCCTCATTACTAGCAGAACAGTCTGAGACCTAACTGCAAGGTGGCAGCAATGCTGGGGGAGGGGGCCCGCCATTGCTGAGGCTTAAGTAGGTAAACAAAGCCTCCAGGAAGCTGGAACTGGGTGGAGCCCACCTCACCTCAAGGAGGCCTGCCTGTCTCTGTAGACTCTACCTCTGGGTGGCGTCTGACAGCTTTGAAGAGAGCAGTGGATCTCCCAGCATGGAGGTAGAGATCTGAGAATGGACAGACTGCCTGCTCAAGTGGGTCCCTGACCCCTGACCAGCCTAACTGGGAGACATCCCCCACTAGGTACAGACCAACACCTCACACCTCACACAGCGGGGTACACCTCTGAGAGGAAGCTTCCAGAGCAAGAATCACAGCAGCACTCACTGTTCAGCAATATTCTATCTTCTGCAGCCTTTGCTGGTGATACCCAGGCAAACAGGGTCTGGAGTGGAACTCAAGCAATCTCCAACAGACCTACAGCTGAGGGTCCTGACTGTTAGAAGGAAAACTAACAAACAGAAAGGGCACCCACACCAAAACCCCATCAGTACGTCACCAGCATCAAAGACCAGAGGCAGATAAAACCACAAAGATGGGGAAAAAGCAGGACAGAAAAGCTGGAAATTCAAAAAATCAGAGCGCATCTCCCCCTCCAAAGGAACGCAGCTCATCACCAGCAGTGGATCAAAACTGGAAGGAGAATGCCTTTGATGAGTTAAGAGGAGAAGGCTTCAGTCGATAAAAGTTCTCAGAGCTAAAGGAGGAACTACATACCCAGCACAAAGAAACTAAAAATCTTGAAAAAAGAATGGAAGAATGGATAACTAGAATAATCAATGCAGAGAAGGCTATAAACGAACTGACAGAGATAAAAACCATGACACGAGAGATACGTGACAAATGCACAAGCTTCAGTAACCGACTCGATCAACTGGAAGAAAGAGTATCAATGATTGATGATCAAATGAATGAAATGAAGCGAGAAGAGAAGTCTAGAGAAAAAAAGGAAAAAGAAATGAACAAAGCCTCCAAGAAATATGGGACTATGTGAAAAGACCATATCTGTGTCTGATTGGTGTGCCTGAAAATGACAGGGAAAATGGAACCAAGTTGGAAAACACTCTTCAGGATATCATCCAGGGGAACTTCCCCAACCTAGTAAGGCAGGCCAACATTCAAATTCAGGAAATACAAAGAACGCCACAAAGATACTCATTGAGAAGAGCAACTCCAAGACACATAATTGTCAGACTCACCAAAGTTGAAATGAAGGAAAAAATCTTAAGGGCAGCCAGAGAGAAAGGTCGGGTTACCCACAAAGGGAAGCCCATCAGACTAACAGCAGATCTCTCGGCAGAAACTCTACAAGCCAGAAGAGAGTGGGGGCCAGTATTCAACATTCTTAAAGAAAAGAATTTTAAACCCAGAATTTCATATCCAGCCAAACTAAGTTTCATAAGTGAAGGAGAAATAAAATCCTTTACAGACCAGCAAATGCTTAGTGATTTTGTCACCACCAGGCCTGCCTTACAAGAGATCCTGAAGGAAGCACTAAACATGGAAAGGAACAACAGGTACCAGTCATTGCAAAAACATGCCAAAATGTAAAGACCATCAATGCTAGGAAGAAACTGCATCAACTAATGAGCAAAATAACCAGCTAATATCACAATGGCAGGATCAAGTTCACACATATCAATATTAACCTTAAATGTAAATGGACTAAATAGTCCAATTAAAAGACACAGACTGGCAAATTGGATAAAGAGTCAAGACCCATCAGTTTGCTGTATTCAGGAGACCCATCTCACATGCAGAGACACACATAGCCTCAAAATAAAGGGATGGAGGAAGATCTACCAAGCAAATGGAGAACAAAAAAAAGCAGGGGTTGCAATCCTAGTTTCTGATAAAACAGACTTTAAACCATCAAAGATCAAATGAGACAAAGAAGGTCATTACATAATGGTAGAGGGATCAATTCAACAGGAAGAGCTAACTATCCTAAATATATATGCACCCAATACAGGAGCACCCAGATTCATAAAGCAAGTCCTCAGAGACTTACAAAGAGACTTAGACTCCCATACAATAATAATGGGAGACTTCAACACTCCACTGTCAACATTAGATAGATCAACAAGACAGAAAGTTAACAAGGATATCCAGGAATTGAACTCAACTCTGCACCAAGCAGACCTGATAGACATCTATAGAACTCTCCACCCCAAATCAACAGAATATACATTCTTCTCAGCACCGCATTGCATTTATTCCAAAATTGACCACATAGTTGGAAGTAAAGCACTCCTCAGCAAATGTAAAAGAACAGAAATTATAACAAACTGTCTCTTAGACCACAGTGCAATCAAACTAGAACTCAGGAGTAAGAAACTCAATCAAAACCGCTCAACTACATGGAAACTGAACAACCTGCTCCTGAATGACTACTGGGTACATAACGAAATGAAAGCAGAAATAAAGATGTTCTTTGAAACCAGTGAGAACAAAGATACAACATACCACAATCTCTGGGACACATTTAAACCATGTGTAGAGGGAAATTTATAGCACTAAATGCCCACAAGAGAAAGCAAGAAAGATCTAAAATTGACACCCTAACATCACAATTAAAAGAACTAGAGAAGCAAGAGCAAACATATTCAAAAGCTAGCAGAAGGCAAGAAATAACTAAGATCAGAGCAGAACTGAAGGAGATAGAGACACAAAAAACTCTCCAAAAAATCAATGAATCCAGGAGCTGGTTTTTTGAAAAGATCAACAAAATTGATAGACCGTTAGCAAGACTAGTAAAGAAGAAAAAAGAGAAGAATCAAATAGACGCAATAAAAAATGATAAAGGGGATATCACCACTGACCCCACAGAAATACAAACTACCATCAGAGAATACTATAAACACCTCTACACAAATAAACTAGAAAACCTAGAAGAAATGGATAATTTCCTGGGCATTTACACTCTCCCAAGACTAAACCAGGAAGAAGTTGAATCCCTGAATAGACCAATAGCAGGCTCTGAAATTGAGGCAATAATTAATAGCCTACCAACCAAAAAAAGTCCGGGACCAGACGGATTCACAGCCAAATTCTACCGGAGGTACAAGGAGGAGCTGGTACCATTCCTTCTGAAACGATTCCAATCAATAGAAAAAGGGGATCCTCCCTAACTCATTTTATGAGGCCAACATCATCCTGATACCAAAGCCTGGCACATACACAACAAAGAAAGAGAATTTTAGACCAATATCCCTGATGAACATTGATGCAAAAATCCTCAATAAAATACTGGCATACCGAATCCAGCAGCACATCAAAAAGCTTATCCACCATGATCAAGTGGGCTTCATCCCTGGGATGCAAGGCTGGTTCAACATACTCAAATCAATAAACGTAATCCAGCATATAAACAGAACCAAAGACAAAAACCACATGATTATCTCAATATATGCAGAAAAGGCCTTTGGCAAAATTCAACAGCCCTTCATGCTAAAAACTCTCAATAAATTCGGTATTGATGGAACATATCTCAAAATAATAAGAGCTATTTATGACAAACCCACAGCCAATATCATACTGAATGGGCAAAAACTGGAAACATTCCCTTTGAAAACTGGCACAAGACAGGGATGCTCTCTCTCACCACTTCTATTAACATAGTGTTGGAAGTTCTGGCTAGGGCAATCAGGCAAGAGAAAGAAATCAAGGGTATTCAGTTAGGAAAAGAAGAAGTCAACTTGTCCCTGTTTGCAGATGACATGATTGTATATTTAGAAAACCCCATCGTCTCAGCCCAAAATCTCCTTAAGCTGATAAGCAACTGCAGCAAAGTCTCAGGATACAAAATTAATGTGCAAAAATCACAAGCATTCTTATACACCAGTAACATACAAACAGAGAGCCAAATCATGAATGAAATTCCATTCACATTGCTTCAAAGAGAATAAAATACCTAGGAATCCAACTTACAAGGGATGTGAAGGACCTCTTCAAGGATAACTACTAACCACTGCTCAGTGAAATAAAAGAGGACACAAACAAATGGAAGAACATACCATGCTCATGAATAGGAAGAATCAATATCGTGAAAATGGCCATACTGCCCAAGGTAATTTACAGATTCAATGCCATCCCCATCAAGCTACCAATGAGTTTCTTCAGAGAATTGGAAAAAAACTGCTTTAAAATTCATATGGAACCAAAAAAGAGCCCGCATTGCCAAGACAATGCTAAGTCAAAAGAACAAAGCTGGAGGCATCATGCTACCTGATTTCAAACTATACTACAAGACTACAGTAACTAAAACAGCATGGTACTAGTACCAAAACAGAGCTATAGACCAATGGAACAGAACAGAGTCCTCAAAAATAATACCACACATCTACAGCCATCTGATCTTTGAGAAACCTGAGAGAAACAAGAAATGGGGAAAGGATTCCCTATTTAATAAATGGTGCTGGGAAAATTGGCCATCAGTAGAAAGCTGAAACTAGATCCTTTCCTTACTCTTTATACGAAAATTAATTCAAGATGGATTAGAGACTTAAATGTTACACCTAAAACCATAAAAACCCTAGAAGAAAACCTAGGTAATACCATTCAGGACATAGGCATGGGCAAGGACTTCATGTCTAAAACACCAAAAGCAACGGCAACAAAAGCCAAAATTGACAAATGGGATCTAATTAAACTAAAGAGCTTCTGCACAGCAAAAGAACTACCATCAGAGTGAACAGGCAACCTACAGAATGGGAGAAAATCTTTGCAATCTACTCATCTGACTAAGGGCTAATATCCAGAACCTACAAAGAACTCAAACAAATTTACAAGAAAAAAACAAACAACCCCATCAAAAACTGGGCAAAGGATATGAACAGACATTTCTCAAAAGAAGACATGCATACAGCCAACAGACACATGAAAAAATGCTCATCATTACTGGTCATCAGAGAAATGTAAATCAAAACCACAATGAGATACCATCTCACACCAGTTAGAATGGCAATCGTTAAAAAATCAGGAAACAGCAGGTGCTGGAGAGGATGTGGAGAAATAGGGACACTTTTACACTGTTGGTGGGATTGTAAACTAGTTCAATCAGTATGGAAAAGAGTATAGTGATTCCTCAAGGATCTAGAACTAGAAGTACCATATGACCCAGCCATCCCATTACTGGATATATACCCAAAGGATTATAAATCATGCTGCTATAAAGACATGTGCACACGTATGTTCATTGCGGCACTATTCACAATAGCAAAGACTTGGAATCAATCCAAATGTCCATCAGTGACAGACTGGATTAAGAAAATGTGGCAGATATACACCATGGAATACTATGCAGCCATAAAAAAGGATGAGTTCATGTCCTTTGTAGGGACATGTATGCAGCTGGAAACCATCATTCTCAGCAAACTATCGCAAGAACAGAAAACCAAACACGGCATGTTCTCACTCATAGGTGGGAATTGAACAATAAGATCACTTGGACTCTGGAAGGGGAACATCACACACCGGGGCCTATTATGGGGAGGGGGGAGGCGGGAGGGATGGCATTGAGAGTTATACCTGATATAAATGACGAGTTGATGCATGCTGACGAGTTGATGATAGGTGCAGCATACCAACATGGCACAAGTATACATATGTAACAAACCTGCATGTTGTGCACATGTACCCTAGAACTTAAAGTGTCATAAAAAAAAAAAAATGTTGCTTTTTCTTGGAAGACGAGCCCTTAAGCTAGGCTTTGTAGGATATCCAGAGATAACACTGTGTTGATTAGTAGCTCACAATCTAAAATTACAAAACTAAATTGATCATTTACACCACTAAGAATTTCAGCTATAAAGCTCTCACATACATAAATTATAAAATAATTGTATTTAAGGTGATGAAATTTATAAGCGGGTTCACAAATAAAATAATAACAAAAACGAAAAGAACAGTATGCAAAGTGAACCAGCAGATTTGGAAAAGAATCATATAGAACTTCCAGAACTTCAAAACACAGTCACTAAAATTAGAACCTCCACAGACAAGGTAAGCAGTAGATTAGACACATCCGAAGAGAAAATTTGTCATGTAATTAATGATGGAATATTGATTAGAATCTGAGAAAGTTGCCTAGAATTCATCATGAAGAAGTTAAAAAAATATACGTAGAGAAATTAAAAGATTTAATTTCTTTAAGAGGAAAGAAAGCTCCAAGATTATTTCTGATAGAATTTGAATAAAGACATTAAATAAAGGAAAAATGTGGCAAAGGCAACATTTGAATAGATGATAATGGGAAGATTTTTTAATTGATGTAGTCATGAATTAGTAAGAAATACAGTATTAACCATAACTCTTTAACTCCTAGAAATGTAATGATGGAAGTGCAAAATGACAAAGCTTAAGAGAACATGTAAGAACAATCATAAAGAAAAGGCAAATAGGCTGGGTATGGTGGTTCACTCCTGTAATCCCAGCACTTTGCAAGGCCGAGGTGGGCAGATCACTTGAGGTCAGGAGTTTGAGACCAGCCTAGCCAACATGGTGAACCCTCGTCTCTATTAAAAATACAAAAATTAGCCAGGCCTGGTGGCGAGCACCTGTAATCCCAGCTACTTGGGAAGCTGAAGTCACAAGAATGGCTTGAGGTGGAGGTTGCAGTGAGCCAAGATCGTGCCTTCCAACCTGGGCCACAAAGTGAGACATCTCAAAAAAAAAAAAAAAAAAAAAAAAAAAAAGTAGATAAATTACAAGAGGAGAACTGCAGTTGAACTTTCGTAAGTCTTTTCCACATGGATATCTAAGCCTTCTGACAATGGAATATCTTCAAAATTACTGATAGGGTTGCTGGGCTAAAACACTATATAAGTAACTATACCATTATGCCTGAGTAAGAACAAATTAAAGAGGTATTTTCAAATATTCAGATATTTCAAAAGGATATATTTTCAAATTAAAGGAAGAAAGAAATTGAACTCAGAATGATAGAGTGTGATTCAAGAAGCAGTCGTCAGCAAGAAAATGAATAAACTCAGGAGTAAATATAAATAAAAAATTGACTTGTTAAGATCATATATTTTAATAATGAATTTCTATTACTAAATGATAATATACTAAACATTACTAAAATAAGGTAGAACTAATATAATGAGGACTGACTTAACAGATGGGAATGGGTAATGGAAGTAAAGCACTCAAAGTTTCCTGGGTTCAGGAGGAGACTTAAAATCAAGATTTGAGGAATCAGTGAGAGAAAAGAAATATATAGTTTCTGTACTGTTGAGGAAATAGGGAGATTTTGTTAATGTTTAATAGAGACAGGGAATGAAAGAAAAAGAGGCATGGCAAATACAAAGGGCAAGATAAGATAATAGAAATACCTCTAAATATATCAGCATGTACAGCAAATATAGCTTATCTTTAAAATAAATCTTGTTAGAAGACTAGGTTTTTAGGGCTTTAAAAACCCCAATTGTTGTTCAAAGTGATCTAAAATATAACACAGAATAATTGAGACTGAAGAGATTTTTTTAAAAATTTACCAGATGCATTCTAACCACAAGAAAGATGGTATAGTTTTGTGACTGTACAAGAAGATAGACCTCAAGGCAAAAAGCAGTATCAGATTTTTAAAATACTCACTACATAAATATAAACTGAACAACTTACCAGGAAGACAGAATAGTCTGAGAAAGAAGTAACAATCTCAGGCATATGTATGAGATTATTTATCTTAAAAATGTATAAACACTTAAGAGAATTGCATGAAGAATCCAAAGAGGGATAATCTTGATAGGAAATTTTAACATTTCTCAATACTAGATACATCAGAAAAGAATATCAGATATAGAATATTTGACTAAAATCAGTAAATTTGACCTAATGGACATGAATAATCACTGAATAATAATTACAAGACATGCATTCTTTTAAGCAAAAAAAAATTATTAAAAAACTAGTCATGTGTTAAGCAGAACAAGTCTTAAAAAATACTAAGATTCAGAATTTTTCTGATCACGATGAAATTAATTTAAAAATCCAAAATATAACCACAAAGCCAAACTTAAAAACACACTTCTAAGTAGCTCCAATATAAAAAATAAATCCTAAAAAATGAGAAATATTTGGAGCTCATAAAAATGCTACTTGTGAGATGAGGTTAATATGAACTTAGAATAAACATAAATGCATATATTAAAAATGAATAAGCTAATTATATGAGTTTAAAAAAACAAGCAAGGCCAGGCATGGTGGCTTATACCATAATCCCAGCATTTTGGGAGGCCAAAGCAGGCGGATCACTGGAAGTCAGGACTTGAAGACCAGCCTGGCCAACAAACACGGTGAAACCTCGTCTGTACTAAAAACACAAACAAGTAGCCAGATATGGTGGGGCACACCTGTAATCCCAGCTACTCGGGAAGCTGAGTCCGGAGAATTGATTGAACCCAGGAGGCAGAGGTTGCAGTGAGCTGAGATTGTGCAGCTGCACTCCAGCTTGGGCTACACAGCAAGACTCTGTCTCAATGAATGAATGAATGAATGAATTTAATTAAAGAGATAAATCTCCCAAATGAAGAGATAAGAAAAATGGCAGAAATTAAGGAAATGAAAAACAACAGAGAGTATTAACAAAATGCAATAATATTTCTCGAAAACATTAAAAAGGTGAATAAATCTCTGGCAAAATTGATTATGGAAAAGGGTATAAAATGGCTAAATGATACATTCAAAAATGAGCAAATTATTTCATCAGGAAGGAAGACAAAACCCCCAAGTGACTAATAAACAGAAGAGAATATTCTTAGTCCTACTGGCAATAAGAATTGTAAACTCAAATAATAGTGAAATGCTACTTCCCACCCATCAAAGTTGGCAAAAAATACAAAGATTCAAAATACCAAGCTTGGCAAAGATGTATTAATATTATATCTGGTACTCATATACTACAGGTATATATAGTAGGCACAAATTGGAAAGCAGCTAGGCAACATTCAGTAAAGATGAAGATCTGCACGCTCTACAACCTAGCAGTTCCACTCCTTGATGTGTTACTAGAGAAGCTCTCACACGTGTGAGCAAGAAGACAAGATATACAAGAATGTCCATCATGGCATTGTTTGTAAGGACAACAAGTGAAAGAAAGTGCAGGTCATCACTAGGATAGTGGTTAAAGTGTGACAATTCAACTAACAATATTTATATCAAGATGGTTAAGCATCAGAAACATTTAACTTTTGGAGAAGAAAGTTGCAGAAGAATATATGTGATATATTCATATGAAGTTTGGAAACATGCAAAAAGTACTTGATGTTGTTTATCAATTTTCTTATATGTGGTACACATTTCAAAACGTCATGGAAATAATATAATAAACAGAAAAATCAGCATGGTGTTTGAGAAGAGAAAGAAAATTGTCTTGGGTGAGTATACATAGGCATTAATTGTATCTGTCCTTTTTAAAAAACATACTCTTTTTTTTAATTTTTTTTTATTTATTTTTTATTTTTTTATTATACTTTAAGTTCTAGGGTACATGTGCATAACGTGCAGGTTTGTTACATATGTATACTTATGCCATGTTGGTGTGCTGCACCCATCAACTCGTCAACACCCATCAATTCATCATTTATATCATGTATAACTCCCCAATGCAATCCCTCCCTCCTCCCCCCTCCCCCCTCCCCATGATAGGCCCCAGTGCGTGATGTTCCCCTTCCCGAGTCCAAGTGATCTCATTGTTCAGTTCCCACCTATGAGTGAGAACATGCGGTGTTTGGTTTTCTCTTCTTGTGATAGTTTGCTAAGAATGATGGTTTCCAGCTGCATCCATGTCCCTACAAAGGACGCAAACTCATCCTTTTTTATGGCTGCATAGTATTCCATGGTGTATATGTGCCACATTTTCTTAATCCAGTCTGTCACAGATGGAAATTTGGGTTGATTCCAAGTCTTTGCTATTGTGAAAAAACATACTCTTTAAAGCATATGTATCTCTAAGAAATTACCATTCAACAAAGCTGAATGATGAATATATACATGTTAGTGTATTATTTTACTTTTCTTTATGTTGGAGATATTTCATAATATTTTAAAGATAATCCTGTGTAAAATAGCTTTATGAAAGAATAGTGGAACTTTGAACTAAGTTATTTTTCTAGAGTAAGAGAATGGACTTCTTTTTAGAACAAATACAATTGGACTGTTATTGTTTACCTCTCAACACCCCCACTTCCAACCCCTTAACCCTCACCCCTAAAAACACCCACACAATTATGCCTTTTAACACAAGGAAACTGAAACCTTTAAGTGATTTAAAAAAAAAAAAAAAAAAAAAAAAAACCCTTATAGGAGCAACTGATTTTCATTTGTAAACCTTAAACATATATGCAAGGGAAAAAGTAAATTTATTGGCAGTCTGTGAGATGAGGAAAGACACAAGGAAAATTTAATGTAGCAAGAACCGCAAGTATCACAAGATATTGGCCTCAATCTCCCCCATTAAGGCTTAATGTTTTTATTTTTCAAAATAGAAATAACTTTATTCTTTTTCTGATTTAAAATAATGTATATTCTTTTAAAAAACTCCACACTGAAAAATAAAATAACCTATCATTTCACCATCCTGTAATAATCACTGTAAATATTTTAATATATTTTTTGATTCATATATATAATGTTTGCCAATAGAATCACACTCTACATTTTTGCTTTTAAATTGCTGTTTATGTTATATCTTGGAAATGTTATATCTTAGGTTCCCATGTTAAGAAAAAAATCAGTCACATCTCTTTTAATGGCTCATAGTATTATCCTGTATAGTCATGCCATGATATATTTTAACCAAACTGCTTATATGCAACACTGCAGTGAACACAATGCATATACATCTTTGAGTACTTCTCCATTTGTTTCCTTGAGATACGTTCCTTGCTGGACCAAAGGAATGCATAAAAATTAGTAAGACTTTTCGTACTGTATCAGTAAGAGTTTTCCAGAAAGGCCAGCAGGCTGGAACTCCAGCAGAAGCTGATGCCGCAGTGTTGAGGCAAAAGTGTCTTCTCTTTTCAGAAAACCTTAGTTTTTGCTCTTAGAGCCTTCAGCTGCTTGTATGAGACCCACCCACATATCGAAGATAATCTCCTGTACTTAAAGTCAACTGATTATAGATGTTCACCATTTCTACAAAATACCTTCTCAGCCACATTTAAATTAGTGTTTGATTAAATAACTGGATACTATAGCCTAGTCGTGTTAACACATTAAAAAAGTGGATAAACTTCTGACAAAATTGATCATAGAAAAGGGTACAAATGATGAAATGATACATTAGAAAATGAGCAAACTACTTGATCAGGAATCTCACAGAAAAGAAAACTTCAAATGTTTATCGAATATAAGGGAAAATTCTCAGTCGTATTGTAATGGGAACTCAAATAACAGTGAGAGCATTTCCCATTCATCAAAATTGGCAAAAAGGAAAAAAAAAAAAAAAAAAGAACATAACCACACTTGGCAAAAATGTGCTACATCTTTGTACCTATGTACTGTGATGTACGTAAAGCATAAGTATATCACAGAACCTGTTGCCAGATGACCTTCCAGAAAGGCCGCACTAGTTTTGATTTGGTCCACACACTGTGTACTGGTAACCATTTTCATTTTTGCTAATCTAATCAGTATATTTTCTAATGAAGTATTATATTTGTGTTACTTTTCAGTTTTAAATCCACAATTTGTCCTGCAACTTAGCAGTCTCTAACATAGTAATTTTCACAATGACTTACACCTTTTACTTTGTACAAGCGCAGAGATGAGCAGAGAAAAAGAGCTCTGCTTTTCTCTGAATAGGAAATATATTTTCTCCTTTTAAAAGTAACAATGTTGATCTCTGCATCTTACACCTGTCATTACCTCAAACCTGTCTTTCTGGCCTCAGGTACAGAGAGTTGATGTGAAAATAAAAAAGAGCAGTCATCAGTTTACCCATTTTTCTACCATGTGTTCTGAGTTTTCCCTGTTGGTTTATAGTTCTTTATATTTCTGATGTGAGTTATTGATTGAATATATGCTTTGCATACGTCTTCTCTTAGTCCGTTGCTTTGCCTTTTTTACTTTCTTCATGATACCCTTTAAATGAAGAGAATTCCTTGATTTTAATGTAGCCCATATTTTCTGTTTTTCATAATTAGTTTATTATGGGGTCCTATTGAAGTAATCACTGTCTATTGAAAGGTACTATGTTTCCTTAGTTTCATTTTATATTTAAAAACAGAAAAAGGAAATAGTTAACATTAACCAAGCCCAGGTAACAGAGAGAGACCCTGTCTCTACAAATAATTTTTAAAAATTAACTGGGCATGGTAGCATGCACCTGTGGTCCAGCTATTCAGGAGGCTGAGTGGGAGGATCAGTGGGTCCCCAAGGGTGGAGGCTGCAATGAGCCATAATCATGCCACTCTCCTGCAGCCTGGGTGACAATGTGAGACCCTGTCTCAAGAAAAAAAAAAAATACACTAACAAAACTATTTTTCATGGACTCTGTGTTGTAGGATATTTTGCAATTTAGATGCATATCCACCAAACAGCCTTTTCTCCTGCTGGAAACAGAACCTCCCTCTATCTCTGTTGGGGGACCTTGTAAGAGCCTGCCTGTTGTAGCACGTAATGTTCTTTGCTGCATACATGAGCTCTTGACCCAATCTGGGCTAATGAAACGTTCCCCATTTACAGTATTTTGCTCAAATATGGCCTTGTGATCCAAGCAGACACACTCAGGGAGGTGACTTGAGAGCAGCTATGGTTCTGGTAAGACTTTAGCACAAGGAAATGAGGCCAATTCCAAAAGACAAGAAGAATTAAGAGGCAGAGCACATCTTGGCAATGTTGTCACTGGCTGCCCAAAATTTACTCCATCCTGGCCCTGCCTGAGGTTTTCATTATGTGGCCACTAAATTCTCAACTTTTAATGAGATTTTTTTTTTTAATTTTTGTATTTTATTATTTATTAGTTTTTTCTTTTTCTTTTTTTTGAGACGTAGTCTTGCTCTGTCACCCAGGCTGGGGTGCAATGGCGCGATCTCGGCTCACTACAACCTCTGCCTCCCAGGTTCTAGCAATTCTCCTACCTCAGCCTCCCAAGTTGCTGGGACTACTGGTGTGTGCCAACACTCCTGGCTCATTTTTTGTATTCTTAATAGAGATGGGGTTTCACCATGTTAGACAAGATGGTCTCAATCTCCTGACCTCGTGATCTGCCTGCCTCAGCATCCCAAAGTGCTGGGATTACAGGCGTGAGATTTTTTTTTACTTTGTTAAAAGTCTTGATATAAATATGCTTGAAAACGTGGTCCCGTGTTTATGTAAATCTAGGACTACTCCTAATCTTACTCTTGGAGATTTATAGCCTATGTTAGCATATTAAAAATCATAAGAAACTATGAAGTAAAAGAAGGCTATTTATCTTCTTAATAGGCTAGTAATCCCAAACATATCAACATGAATACTTATTTATGGTGCTTATATTAATGTCTTATAGAAACTTGAGCAGCAAATCATTGTTTTGGGGAATACTGGATCTTAGGCATAGAAGAACCAACAAATGCAAGCTGACAAACGAAAGATGCTTTAATCTCTGAGCTAGGTTTTGAAAAATGCTCAAATTTAATAATTTCTGTGCAAATTATGTTATATTTTTAATTGGGAAAAGAGTATTTTGATAAAGAAAAAACCAAAAGTTAAATTTGATAAATTTAATGTGACCAATCTATAAACTTCTTTTTTTTTTCTCGAGCAGGTTAGCCAATATACCTTTGCTATGTGCAGTTACAGAGAAAAAAAGTCTGAACCACAAGAATTAATGCAACTTGAAGGCTATACTGTGGATTATACCGATCCCCACCCAGGTAAATCTTAATTGAATCACTTTCCCTGCCATGTGTGTATGCATGGAATTCTTATAAATATCCTGTGTCTGTTCTAAAATTTAAACCCCTCTCGATGAATAGGGTGCATATTTCACTTATATATCTGGGCAAGACTTTACTGAGATTCAAATTATCTCTTTTGGAGTGCTTTTATTCTTAACCATATTTCATCATATTTATTATTATTTTGGCATGAAGTTGAGATGTGTAAAAGTCACTGTAATTGAATAATTCTATGAGATAGAACAATGTTTTCAGAAACTTCTTTGCTGGAAAGCAAAAGTTATAGCAGAAATAGACAAAGAAATGGCAAATGAATTATTATATTGTAACTACTAATTTTCTCTCCAACAATACATTTTTGTACTTCTCTCTCTCCCTTCATGTTAATACTGGAAAGAGTACTAGACACCTGATATTTTTAAAATTGAATGAATGAATATTAATGACAATATCTAAGATCAAGAAATGCAGACATTAATAAACATAATGATTGAACATTGGTGAATAGACATTAAGAAATAGAAATTTATGACCATATTAACTAATTGTTCACTTAAAATGCAAAATATTATCTTCTGTGAAAGAATTTTATAAAAGATAAAATACATGCAATATGAAATATCATTTTTGTCTCAATCATTATATGTTTTTCCCACGTATAGAATGGCAAATATGCCGACAGATAAAACTTCTTTCTCTGGCATGAAACATCAGATTGTGCTATGCATTTCCATGGAGTGTGTTTATATATCTTGTAGAATGCTGCTGTGTCGTGGACTGTTTCCCTAGGTTATTTTTTATTTCTGAGGTGATATGGGAGCTTAAGCCTTTTTGTTATTTTCTTCAAATCTTGGATTGTGGATTTGATCCTTTAAGCTAAATATTGTTTAAAATATTTAACTGTTAATATCAAATCCATTCTTTTCCATGAGGTCAGTTAGTGAATGAGACTAAAATCTGCCAATCTTATAAATTTTTAATGATGTCTTTTTGTTCCCTCCACAGGCCTTCAGGGTGGTCGTATGTTCTTTAATGCTGTTAAAGAAGGAGATACTGTAATCTTTGCTAGTGATGATGAACAGGACAGAATATTATGGGTTCAAGCCATGTATAGAGCCACAGGTCAATCATATAAACCAGTTCCTGCAATTCAAACCCAGAAACTGAATCCTAAAGGAGGAACTCTCCATGCAGATGCTCAGCCTTGTAAGTTTTGTTAAAAAATAATTTGATTATCAATTAATAGCTTTAATAAGATATAAAATTGAAGCAAATTTGTTCAGTATTATAGTTTACATCATTAATTGATTCCTAATTAAATGAAAGTAGTTCATATTAGTAGTCATATAATCACTTACCTAATTTTTCACGTAAATCTGGAGTAAATGGTACATGTGGTTTCCAATCATAGATTTGTCAAGCATTAGGGTATTTCTAGAAATCTCAAGAGCACATAAGAAAATTCTCCGAAATTTCTCAAAGGAAAATTTATTTTAGTTTATTATGATTTTGACTTAAGTCTCCTATAGACATGGAAAAAATATTGCAAAATCAAATTTGCTTTGATACGATTTCAGAATACCAAAATGATGAACCATTACCTTCTAGAGTTGTTCTTAATAACCCAGAAGGATAATAGGTCTATTTTTTTTTTGTTGTAGATTGATACAAATAATAAGTCATAAAGCCAACATTTTTTCCCCTCGTGCCTTAAAGACATGTCAATTTTGAATGCTAACTTAAGTTGTAAAGAGCTAAATTTTTTATTTTAAATGACTAATGTTTAATAATTATGGAATGATGGTCAAAACATCTTCAAACATAGCTTTGCTAATCACTAAACCAAGTGTTTTAACTTGTTATACTCCTTTACAAAGCTTATCCTGTTTTACCTGTAATAAATATTTGTCTTTAACTGTCAGCTCAACTTGTGGTTTTTTTATTCTTGAGATTCTTCTCAAAGGGAATAACATCTTGACATGCATTATTTTCTTCTGCTTTTAATGTATCAAGTAACTATTCTCTTTTCTTTTCAGATACCCTTCAGTATCATTTCTGGGCATCCTAAACAAAGGCACTTTAGTTCAAATAATTAAATGTGAACCATGAGCTTTTTCTTTATTTTAGAAACCACAGACCATACTCATAGGTTATCGTAATTAGTTTGGGGCACATTTTTTATATGTAGTGAAAACTATTTAGGAATATTATATATTAATTTTTTCACTGATTTAAAATTTCTTCTTTAAAATTAGTAGCATTGTCATCTTAAAAGGTAAAATAAAATAAAAAGAGCACATTCTGATGTTTTCACTGTATTTAAAAATTTAACTCGCTGCTTCTGCCTTCCTCTCACCCTGCAGGTAATATGCATAGAGCATGGCACAGCAGATAAGAGTGTTTCATCAGAGCTAAGGTGTACAGAAATGTCTTTATTTTTCTACAGTTGAGCATATCTGAAATTTTAATTTCTAATGTTGCCAAAAAACTTTAACTCACCAGTTCAAAACAACTGAGTCACAGATTAAAATTCAATTAATTCAAGATTCTTCACCCCACTCTTCTTCCGTGTGATCCATAGTAAATTAAGTTTCAGAGGGGATTATATAAAACTGTGATATAATTGAATGTAGCATCTAGTCTAAAACTGTTCTCTGTTCACATGGCCTTAGGCATGACTTCTGTCACTGGTTTCATTACTTACGTGCTGGTGTGCACTGCTCATCACCATGGACCTGCCAGGGCACCTGGTAATGAAGTCCACATAGTTTGTGTCCTCCTTGGATCAACTCCAGACACCTATGAATTCCTTACATCATATTCATCAGATTCTCGCCACAGTGGTACATAGTAACTTGTTGGGTATTCCCCAGCTATGCACAGGGGTGCTCACTCAGGCATTTCTCTCGCAGCACAGCTCTTATCCATTGCTTCTTTCCTACTTCAAGTGCCAGATTGGACATTTATCCCTGGGCTGTGCCTGCACTGGGCATCAAAGTATAAGATTCCCTCAACCCTAGGTCGAACTTTCTTCCTCTGGAGCTCTGTTCATTGCTCACCCCCAACACAACATTAACTCAAGTCAAATCTCTCCCCAAAACCATTTTCTTCCATCCAGCTGATCTACTTTTTTTCCCTCCTAGTTTTGATTCTTCTTGTTGAAAACCAAGTTTTTATAAATTTGTTTCTTTCTACTCCATAGGCCAATCTCTGTCCCTTCCCCTGTAAGCTACAGTTCTACAGCATTTAATGTGAATTTCCTGTGTTTTTCATTTTACAAATTTGTATTTTGTATATGTGCATTTAGCGTCAATCTCATAAATGGTTTCATATTCTTTGTCATATTCAGTCTTACTGTTTTTGTTCATCTCTATGCTTTTAAAATTCGTCCATGTTTTTATGAATACATCTAATCTCATTCTTCTGATTACTGCATACCATGTAAGTGGGCTTCTGTCTTATGTTACCTAGTCTACAGCACATTTTATTTCTATTCACTCCTCCAGAGATGGAAATGTAGAATGCCTCCAAATCCATACCTATGTTCAGTTGTCCCAGCCATGACTATGAAATATCCTTTCATTTATTCAAATCTAAGTCCTTTACATTTTAATCCTTTTCCATAGAGCTGTTTTTATTCTTGGTTAAGCTAATTTCTAAGCCTTTCATACTTTCATTGCTATTGCATCTTATAATTTTATTATATTTTCTAGTTGACTATTGCTTATCTAGAGAAATGCTATTTTCATGTGCTTTTTTGCTATCCATATTTATTCTTTGGCTATGTATCTCTGCACACACCTTGCCTAATTTGTCATTAGGCTATTATTGGGTTTTGAGAGGTGTTTACACAGGCATGCCTTGGAGATATTGTGGGTTCAGTTCCAGACCACTGCAATAAAATGAATATCTCAGTAAAGTGAGTCATACAGATTATTTGGTTTCCCAGTGTGTATAAAAGTTAAATTTGGCTGGCACAGTGGCTCAAGCCTGTAATCCCAGCACTTTGGGAGGTCGATGTCGGGGGAATCTCTTCAGTTCAGGAGTTCAAGACCAGACTGGGCAACATGGTGAAACCCTGTATCTACAAAAAATACAAAATTAGCTGGGCATAGTGGTAGGTGACTGTAGTCCCAGCACTTGGGAGGCTGAAGCAGGAGAATCGCTTGAACCCGAGAGGTAGAGGTTGCAGTGAAATAGCGCCTCTGCACTCCAGCCTGGGTGATAGAGTGAAACGCTGTCTCAAAAATAAAAAAGTTATGTTTACACTACACTGTCGTGTATTAAGCATGCACTAGCATCATGTCTAAAACATAATTTTAAAATTCTTTATTGCTAAAAATACTAACAATCACCTGAGGATTATAATATTTTTGCTGGTAGAGGGTCTTGCCTCAACATTGATGGCTGCTGACTGATCAGGTTGGTGGTTGTTGAAGGTTAGGGTGGATGTGGCAATGTCTTAAAATAAGACAAGGATGAAGTTTGCTGCAGTGACTGATTCTTCCTTTCACAAAAGATTTTCCTGTAGCATGCGATGCTGTTTGCTATCATTTTGCCCAAAGTAGAACTTTTTTGAAAATTGGAGTCAATCCTCTAAAACTTTACCTCTGCTTCATGAACTAAGTTTATGTAATATCCTAAATCCTTTGTTGTCCTTTCAACAATGTTCACAGCATCTTCACCAGAAGTAGATTCCATCTCAAAAACCACTTCCTTTGCTTCACCCAAAGGAACCAACTTCTTATCTGTTCAAGTTTTATCATGAGATTGTAGCAATTCAGTCACATCTTCAGGCTCCACTTTTAATTCTGGTTCTTTTGATGTTTTCATGACATCTGCAGTGACTTCCTCCACTCAAGTCTTCAGTCCCTTAAAGGTATCCCCAAGGGTAGGAATCAACTTCCTCCAAACTCCTGTAAATGTTGATATTTTTACCCCCTCCAAAGAATCACAAATGTTCTTAATGGCATTTGGAATGGTGAATCCTTTCCAGGTTTTCAATTTACTTTTCCCAGATGGCTCATAGGAATCACTATCTTTGGCAGCTATAGCCTTTTAAAATGTATTTCTTAAATAATAAGACTTGAAAGTTGAAATTACTCCTTGATCTGTGGGCTGCAGAATGGATGTTGGGTTAGCAAGCATGAAAACAACATTAATCTCCATGTACATCTCCAGCAGAGCTCTTGAGTAACTGGATGCAGTGTCAGTGAGCAATAATACTTCGAACAGATTCTTTTTTTCTAGCATCGGGCCTCGACAGTGGACTTAAAATATTCAGTAAACTGTGCTGTAAACACATGCACCATCATCTGGGCTTGTTCTTTCAGTTATAGAGCACAGACAGGGTTGATGTAGCATAGTTTTTAAGGGCTCTGGGATTTTCAAGATGGTTAATAAATATTGGCTTCAACTTAAAGTCACCAGTTGCATTAGCCACTAACAAGGGAGCCTGTACTTTGAAGCTTTGAAGCCAAGCATTGACTTCTCTCTAATTGTGAAAGTCCTAGATGAGCATCTTCTTCCAATAGAAGATTATTTTGTCTACACTAAAAATCTGTTATTTAGCATAGCTAACTTCATCAATGATCTTAGCTGGATCTTTTGGATAACTTGCTGCCATTTCTGCATCAACCCTTGCTGTTTCACCTTGCACTTTCATGTGATAGAGATGGCTTATTTTCCTTAGCCCTCGTGAGCTGACCTCTGCTGGCTTGACAGCTTGCAGAGGCTTCTTCACCTCTCTCAGCCTTCGTAGAATCGAAGAAAGGCAGGCCCTTACTCTGTTATTAGGCTTTCGTTAAAGGGAATATTGTGGCTGATTTGATCTATCCGGATCATTCAAACTTTCTTCATATCAGCAATAAGGCTGTTTTTGCTTTCTTATTGTTTGTGTGTTCACTGGAGTAGCAATTTTAATTTACTTCAACAACTTTTCCTTTGCATTCACAACTTGGCTACTTGATGCAAAAGGCCTAGCTTTCAGCCTGTCTTGGCTTTTGACATGCCTTGTTCACTAAGCATGATCATTTGTAGCTTTTAAATTTAAAGTGAGGGAGACGGGATTCTTCCATTCATTTGAACAGTTAGAGATCATTCTGGGTTATTAGTTAGCCTAATTTTAATATTGTTGTGTCTTAAGAAATAAGGAGACCCAAGAAAAGGAAGACAGATGGGGAACAGTCAGAACAGATATAACATTTATTAAGTTTACCATCTTATATGGGTGTAGTTTGTGGCACCCCAAAACAATTACAATAACATCAAAGATCACTTTTCACAGATGACCATAATAGATATACTAATAATGAAAAAGTTGGAAATACTGTGAGAATTACCATAATGTAAAACAGAGTCATAAAATGAGCATGTGTTGTTAGAAAAGTGGCACCATAGACTTGCTTGACACAGGGTTGCCACAAACTTTCAATTTATGAAAAACACATCTGCAAAGCACAATAAAATGAAGTTTGCCTGTGTGTTCTGGATACAACATGTTTGTCAGATATGCGATTTGCAAATATTTTCTCCTAATCTATGGCTTGTCTTTTCACATCTCTTAATAGTGACTTTCAGAAAAAAAAAAAAATTCTTATTTTTGATGAAGTCCATTTTATCAATTTTTTTCATAGATATGCTTTTGATGTTGTAACTAAAGGATCTTTGCCCAACCCAAATTGCAGAAATTTTCTCCTTTGCTTTCTTCTAGAAATTTTACAGTTTTGGCTTTTACATTTTACAACCATTTTGAGTTAATTTTTGTATACAGTGAGAGGTATCCATCAGTATTTATGGATGGCGTATGGATGTCCAGTTGTTTTAACACAAAGAGTTGAAAAGATTGTCATACCCTGAATTGCCCTTGCACATTTGTGAAAAATCAATTAACTACATAGGAGTTTATTTCTGGGCTACCTTTTCTTTTCCTTTGGTCTGTTTATCTATCTTAATATTATTACCACACTGTCTTGATTACTGTAGCTTTGTGAATCTTACAGTCCGGTAGTCCAAGTCCTCCAAATTGATTTCTCTTATTCAAAAATATTTTGGCTGTTCTATGTCCTTTGCATTTCTCTATGAATTTTCAAAATAAATTTACTCATTTTTAATTGACAAATAATTGTTTATATATATGACGTACAATATAAATTTTTAAAACATCTTGACATTCCTTGCTGGAGATTTTACTGGGAATGCCTTTGATCAGTCAGTCCTTGGAAAATTTTGGAAAACTGACTTCATAATATTGAGTCTTCCAATCTGTGAATACAATGTGTCACTTCATTTGTTTAGGTAGTCTTTAGTTTCTCTTTGGGATGTTTGTAGTTTTCAGTAAACAGATCTTGCACATCTTTTGTCAGATTTATTTCTAGGTATTTCATCTGTGTTGCTTTAGTAAATGGAATTTTTTATTTCAGCCCAATTGTTTTGTTATCTTTGTGATTGCTTTAGAATTTAAAGTATACACTTTAAATTTATTATACATCTTCATGTATAGTATGCAAACTTTACAATAGTAAACTTCTATTCTCTTGGCTTTTGCACTATTCTTGTCATATATTTTACTTCTATATATGTTGTAAATCCCACAATACATTGCTATTATGATTATTGCCTTAGTCAATATCTTTTAAAGAAATTAAAAGTGAAAGAAAAATGTTATGTAGATGTCCATTTTGTACATGTCGATTATGTACATGTTATGTACATGTACATTACCATTCCCAGTGTCTTTCATCATCTAGTGCATATATTTTTACTTCTTGAAGGACCTCCTTTGACTTTTCTTGTAGTGCAGATCTGCTGGTAATGAATACTTTTAACTTCTTTATATATGAAAAAAGTCTTTATTTCACTCTCATTTTGAAGATATTTTTCTTTTAGTACTTTAAAGATGTTGCTCCACTTTTTCTTCTAGCTTGCATTTGTTTTTCCAAAGAGAAATGTGCTATTTTGGTTTGTTCCTCTATAAATAATGTCCTTTTTTCCTCTAACTGCTTTAAAGATTTTTCTCCTTAACACTGTTTTTGAGCAATTTGATTATGATGTGCCTTGGTGTAGTTTTCTTCATAAAAATGCTTGTTCTGAGACACAGTTAAGTTACTTAGAAACACCATCCTTTCAAGCTTTGCTTTCAAGTTTTGTTAGGGAAGACCAAGCAGTGTTTAGTCCAGGATGCATTTTCCCCGTTTCTGGACCAACATCTTTCTTAATACTCTAACTGATAACCTGTGAATTATGAGCTTTTATATTCTTGCTGCTAAGAAACAGTGCTATTCTAGGCTGTGTGAGTTTGGGGCAGTGTCCTCTCGAATCCTTTAGATTGCTTCTTTCCCTTTCTACATGTGCATGAACTGATGGGTAGTCAGCTGAATTCTTGGGGGAGGCCTTCTGCAGATCTTGAGAGTCTCTTGCCGGGCAGCTCTCTTCTCTACAGTACTCTTTCCTACAACCTCTAGTTACTGTAGCCCTCCCGAATTGTCAGCTCCATTTTTCAACTCAGGGAGACCACTGGGCTTTTCCTGAGTTCCTGTTCCTTGTGCCATGAGCTATAGAGTTTCTCCTGGC
Organism: Rhinopithecus roxellana; assembly: GCF_007565055.1. NCBI lineage: Eukaryota > Metazoa > Chordata > Mammalia > Primates > Cercopithecidae > Rhinopithecus > Rhinopithecus roxellana. The sequence goes on from NC_044554.1 coordinate 71,084,599, forward strand.
AGTAACCTGGGGTGACTGTAAGGCTCACCTTGTTTCCCATCCCTCAGGAATCACTCTCCCGTGTTGCCCAACGTGCAGCGTTTAAGAAACTTTTTGTAAATTTTTTTTCAAAAACTTAGTTCAGGTAGGAGGTTAAGTTTATTCTCAATTATGCCATCATGACCAGAAGCAGAATGAATGTTTTATAAGTTAAAGCATGGTTTCTCAATTTCAGCACTATTGACATTTTGGGCTAGACAATTATTTGTTTTGGGGCAGGGAGTGGAGTAAGGAACTTTTCCTGTGCATTATGTGATGTTTTACAGCATCCCTGTCCTCTACCCACTAGATATCAGTAGTCTCCCACCTGGTCCCAGGTCAGACAACCAAAAATATGTCTGGACATTGCCAAATGTCCCAGAGGGTAGGGTTGCTGTTGGTGATGAATCACCCCCAGTTGAGAACCACAGAATTACAGTGACTTAATAGCTATTTTTTTTTTAATTGTCACCCTCCTTCACTTGTGTTCCCATATTTTTTCTTAACATCCTGAGTACAAGGAATTCCCAAGGAATGTTTTGAGCTCATGGCTATTGTTGCTTGCACATAGTGGCAAGAAAAGTGGGTAGGAACCACTAGCACAGACCTTTAAGACCGTGGCTGAATAATACAGAATTTTTTTGGACAGAGTCTGCCTCTGGAGAGAGAGGGAGTGCAGTGGTGCCATCTCACCTCACTGCAACCTCCACCTCCCAGGTTCAAGCCATTCTCATGCCTCAGCCTCCCAAGTAATCTCAGCAGCTGGGAGTACAGGTGTGTGCCACCACACCCACCTAATTTTTGTATTTTTAGCAGAGACGGAGTTTCTCCATGTTGGCCAGGCCTGGTCTCAAACTCCTGACCTCATGTGATCTGCCAGCCTCGGCCTGCCGAAGTGCTGGGCTTACAGGCATGAGCCAATGCACCTGCCTTTGACAAATTAAAAAAAAAAAAAAAAAAAAAAGCCTTTCTATTATTCAATATCAATTTATTGTCAAGGCAGAATTAATCAGGCTATGAGATTCCCATGCCTCAGCCTCCCAAATAGCTGGGATTCACCTGCCTAATTTTTGTCTTTTTAATAGAGATGGGGTTTCTCCACATTGGCCAGGCTGGTCTTGAACTCCTGACCTCAGGTGATCTACCATCAGGGAGGACACCTCAGCCTCCCAAATTGCTGGGATTACAAGCGTGAACCACAGCGCCCAGTCCTATAATCTGTTTCTAACAAAACCTTTCTATTATTTGATATCAATTTATTGTCAAGGCAGAATTGATCAGGCTATGGGAACTGAATTTACTTGTTATAACTAAAAAGCCAAACTATTTCAATTTGTTAACAACAGCTGACTTGTGTTCCAGGCTACTAGTAAAGTGTTTAATCAGTGCTGACCTCTGCTGGCGTGAAACTGGGAGGCGGAGCTTGCAGTGAGCGGAGATCACACCACTGCCCTCCAGCCTGGGCAACAGAGCAAGGTTCCATCTCAAAAAAAAAAAAAAAAAAAAAAAAACAAAAAAAAAAAGGAAAAGAAAAGAAAGGAGGAAGAAAGAACATGTTCTACCTCATCAGAATGAGAATACTGACCCTGACCTATCAGAGAAATGTCATGAATTACTCCAGAGAGTAGTTTCATCCATAGTATTTTCCTCCCTCCATTGACTTACATAATCAATTTGTGTTTTCTTTCCTGATGATCTTTCAGAAAAACAACTTTTAAAATCACTAGTAGAAATTGAGAAAACAAAATAAAAATTTAAATGTCTAGTTGGATAAATGTATATGTTCCCGACCCATTTAAATATGCTTTGTTTCTCATTTCTTTGCTGACCTGTAGCTGGTAAAGGTAAGTATTTTCATGATTTTTAAAATCAGATGTTTTTAAAATTTTTCAATGATATGATGTTTGAGGAATATCATGATCTTGTTTACTTAGCTTTATTGATTACAAAACAAAAAATGTCTATCACAACAAAAAAGTAGAAACAACCTAGTATCTACCATTCATACAGGCACAAGGGTAATAGTCACAAAGGTGTTGTAATAACATGCAAAACAAATGGTCAATATATGTTAAGTGGAAAAAAATGCTAAATTACGCACGTGGTATTATTTTCACTACATAAAAAAAAAAAACCCAATTGAAAAAGCAAAATATAGGTAGAATTACATCTAAAATATTCAGTGGATATGTTTTGTTGGAGGCAATAGTTGCTACTTTATTTCTTCTATATTTTATTTTTCTTTGAAATATGTATTTTTATGTATTTTTCACAAACCCAGTGCTTTAGAATGAACTATGAATCTTAAAGCTTAAAAAGAAGCTTATTTTTTTAAAAAAAATCTAAGCATACTAATAACTAAGAAAAATAAAATATTATAAAATCTAACTTACTGGAAGACAACCTTATCTTTTTGGGACATTACTAATATATATTTATAGGTTTCTCTAACAAGCAAATCTATTCCACTTCTTTTTTTCTTTGAGTCTCTGGATATATAAAAATTCTAAGGGAAGAGAGTGAGCTGAAGGGGTGGGGATGAGGCTGGTAAACAATTTTTTCACTTCAACTATAATGTACTAGATTTGCCAGATTGATGGACATTCTTTGGTTAAACTATTCTTCTTTGTTCTCTCCAACCAAAATGCAGTGCACGCACCCTGGTTTTCACTGTCTCTCAGTTATATATGTAACATAATACAATGTGTGTGTCACATAATACAGTATGAATAGTAGTATTTGTCTTCCAATAATTAATATCAAAAATGAACCGAAAAGCTGCCATCTGCTTTTTATTTTTAAGCTAAATATTTTTAAATTCCTAAATTGAAATATAAACTGACAGTTAATTTTGTGAACTTATTTTCATGATTGATCTAGTATGTTAAATTTCACACTTCATAGGGGAAGCATTTGTCTTTCCTTTACATTGAATATATTATTTCTAATAAATGTTCAATATTGGTTGACTTTACTTATTTGTGATTATAAGTTTCTGTGTTGATCAAAATTGTCATCATGCAAAAGTATTACTTATGTGTTATTTGCTGCAGAAAGCAAGATATGTTAATTCATATATCAGGTTTTGAATCAATTTAACCAAAGAAGCTAAGCAGTTATTTGGGTCAATAATAGAAGTGTGAACAAACTCCTTTGCTTTTCAGCAGAAAGTATGCATACATAAAACATGGACATACTATTCAGGCTGATCTAGATAAAATTTTAAATATTAAACTCTTCCTATTAAAACCTACATGGATGGTATAAAAAGAGAAGTGGCACCTACTTTGCTGTGCCACTTTTACCTTCCTGTAAATTTTCAAGCTTTATGGGAATTTTGAATTATAAGAAGTGTATAATCAGATGTGAGTAGTGGTAAATGCAGCTACAGGTGAACTCCTAAACATAGGCCAGTAACATAGGACAGTAAATTGTATTGTATTTCAAAAGGGTCATTTGCTGCTTAGCTCAGCTCGGTATTTTGCAGAGAGCAGTCTTGTCTGACAGCACCCTCTTAATACTTTTGATACTAGAGTTCCACTCCCAGACACCCGAGTGACCTCGGAATGCTAATAAATGGCCTCCTTTTCTCATCCAGAGTGCCCTTTTACATTTTTCTTTCCTTTTTCCTTTTACATCCATGATTTCTCACAACACTAGGAGCAGCAACAAATGCAGTACCATGAGAATTTGTTGCGAAGAAAAAAGAAATATTTCAATTATTTTTTTCAATCTCCCTGACTTAGATGACTTCAATTCTCTCTGACTTAGATGCCTTTCCTGGGATTTGGATTCTTGAGCACTTAAGGGGCAGGTTGCGGTCAGTGCCCACCAAAAAGCTCTCTCACCACAGTGGAGTCTACTAGCTCACTGATAGTCCTCATATCATTTTCTGTGCTACCTATTTTCAAGTCTGTATTACCTATTTAAGTTGATACTGTCAGACTTATTCTTTCCTCTTAACTTCCAACAGCTATTATCCTAATGAAAAAATTCAATTTTTAGGTTTCACTTACATAAAGCCTCTATAACTTCTTAAATCTATAGCAAATAATAATCTTTCTCAATTTGGGTTTCGTTCCATCTACTGTTATCACACCTGGTGACAGTACCGCCTAAAGACGCTCGAGCATATATCCAACTGTTGCCATAGAAACTCCATCAGTATCCTCAATTACCATGTCCCACATCTGTAGTTAGTCCGTAGGTTAATCATCACAATTTATGACAATTTTGCAGTATACTGCTTAAGCTTATAGCTTGTTGGTTTGTTTTGATAGTTGTCACATTGTTTCAGAAGACAGATTGAACTGAAATTTTCCATTATCAGAGAAATCTGAGTAACACCATGAATAATTTTCTGTTTAAAACTAGTCACCATACTGTTGTTATAGTAACATTAATTGCAGATAATCCAGTATAATGCAATTTTAAAGCCTTGGATTTGGTAATTGACTAAAAAGCATGTTTTGCATTTGACATAGATGATGCCTGTGTCTCTCAAGAGTAACATATAGCTATGTTATACCTGTAGAAAGCTATGTGAAAATATATCTTTATAAAAATAAGAAGCTAGATAATATTTTAATGATATATGATTTTCTGTTTTGCATTAGTTCATGAGAGAACTTTAAAGTGAAAGATGGCAGGGAGGAAATGGGGAGATGTAGGTCAAAGGATACAAACTAGCAGATGTGTAGGATGAACAAGTCTAGAGATCTAATGTACAACATGACAACTAGAATCTATAAAATTGTACTGTTAGTTATTTTTGTTAAGTAAGTAGATTTTAGCTGCCCTGTCACAAAAAAAGTCGCTATGTGAGATGACAGATTTGTTAATTTCCTTCTGTATTGTAACCATTTTACTGTCTACATGTATACCTTAACATCATGTTGTAAAGCTTAAATATATATACACACACAATTTTACTACTGAAAAAGCATTTCAGTAGTATTACATCTATTTCACTCCTCCTAGCTTTGATGGTATTGTGGCCTTACATTTCACTTTACAGTTTTTTGGTTTGGTTTGGTTTGGTTTGGTTTTTTTGTTTGTTTTTTTTGGTGGGGTGTGGCGAGTGGGATGGGAATGTAGTCTCACTCTGTAGCCCAGGCTGGAGTGCAGTGGCGCAATCTCAGCTTACTGCAACCTTCGCCTCCCGAGTTCAAGCGATTCTCCTGCTTCGGCCTCCCAAGTAGCTGAAATTACAGGCGCCTGCCACCATGCCCAGCTAATTTTTTGTGTTTTTTAGTAGAGACAGGGTTTCACCATGTTGGTCAGGCTGGTCTCGAACTCCTGGCCTCAGGTGATCCACCCACCTCGGCCTCCCAAAGTGTTGGGATTACAGGCGTGAGCCATCGTGCCCAGCACTTTTCAGTAACGTTATACACACTTGTATACGTTGCTATTATTTTGTTTAAAACAAGGGCCACAGGGCCAGCAAACTGAAACTGAATGCCTGTTCTTGAAAAATAAGTTTTATTGAAACGTAGCCTATCTACCTGGCTGCCTCTCTCTCTCTCTCTCTATCTCTCTCTGTATCTCTCCCCTCCCCAACCCCCCGCCACCCTGTTTCATTCAGGGAGGTCAAGACTGTTACTTTTTTATTTATTTCTTCCATAAATTCATGGAAACTAAGACTATACTTCCACATGGTAATGTATTTTTTCATGAAATGTTCTGAATGGTGCTGATCTGATGTAGAAAGAAAGAAATAAAAATGTTTGATCTTCACAGCCTGTGTTTTAAAAATAGGATGATTCCTAAGAACACATTTCACTTTCATAAAATTACAGCCCTGGAGAAATTGAAGGTTGTTGACTTTCTTTAAAAATTTTAATGGGTTGGTTTGCCTGTTTTTTTCCGAGTAGAGTCTATATTTGTGACTCAGAGTGCTATCATTAGTATCATTTTTATCACCAATGGTAATTGTTTAAAAAGTAATTTTCCATTCATCTGTGATTTGGAAAGACTTGTTACCTTAGCAGATAGATGGCTTGGAATTGTATTTCCTGAGGAAAGTACTATATAAATTTACAAAAATATGATTTAATTATAGAAATTAACTATAGACCTTTTTTCAGAAACATTTTTTTATTTAAAGATTGTATGCCCATTTTTTAATTGCTTCTACAAATCTTTATAGTAAAAGAAGACTGATAGGTCTTTTTCCATGAAATTTATTACTATCCTGTTCTCAACAGATTAACCATTAATAGGCATTATTTTTAACTCCTGTTGTAACCTTCTCTGGTGAAAGAAATAAGGTATAAAATTTAGCAGATGTGTTATAAAACTAGTAATTTCATTTCATAAAAATGATACTAAAAGAATTTTTTGCCGAGATAAATGAAAAAATGAATATTCTAAGGTACTTTTTTAAAATACAAAAGAATCTTCCAATTTTATAATATGTGTGATTTGTACTTTTACTATTCTGCCTCCTATTCATCTGATATTATTTCACATTACATTATCATATCTTTATATTAAAAGACTCGGAAGAGTAAAATGCAAAAGAAGTTGGATTGTATATTAGTTCAGGAAAAGCTGTTTAGTTTTGTGTTTATCCAGTTAATATTAATTTTTCACATGTAATGTATTTAATCATTCAGGTAATTATTAAATGTGAAGGAGTATGTATGATACTTTCTCCATGGATTATAACTTTATACCCTACACATCAGTAAGCTGCCATTCATTGATTACTTGCTATATTCACCTTTTCCTATCTGTCATTAATGTGAGATGCACATTAGTTTGTGTATCTTTTTTTTAGTGTGATTCTGAGGACCCTTCAGCTTGAATTATATAGTTCTTCCATCTACAAATATGGCTGAAAGTTGAACTTGACATGGATCAATATGATCTGGGCTAAAATATCTAAATGTGACTGATTATGTTAGCATCATGTCCACAGATCAATATTGAGTTTTATTATGAGTCTGACTCTGTAATTGGGTATAATCAATAAACTTTTGTCTCTTTTCCTTTACAATTTTAAGATTGTACTATATAGGTTTTAGAAACTACACTTAGCTTACATTTAGGACTCTGCTTTTCTTATGATGACCAGAAAGAGATCTATCTATGAATTTTAAGGAACAATGGAGCTTCCGTTTTACCATTGTGAGAAGAGTCCACTTTTATCTTGATAACTGATTGCTTGCTCAATATGCGCGACGTTTCTAACAGACCTAGTGTAATAACACCCCAGCACTCCTTTGGGGTAGTGTGTGGCTTTTTCTCTCTGTACTTAGTAAATAACTCACATTGAAGACTTTTGACAAAACATACCATTAATGAAAGCAATCATAAAAGCTTGCCTTTAGATAAACCCGCAGGGTCTACAGGCGTTGAAAGATGCAATCTGTAAAGAACAATAAATTTGGGCCTTTGATTGAAGTGCCATTTGGGACGTTATGCTTTGTCTGCATATTTGCACAAACATGATGCTCCCTTTTTTCATGTCTCTTAAACTTGAAGCTTGAGAGCGCTCATTGCCATTTTTACATTAAGGATGGTCCCATTAAAAGCTCCCTACAAAAAGAAGACTGGAAGTGATCCAGCTGAAGTGTGTGTGTTCAATTCTGCCCTAGTTTGCCATTTGGAAAGCAGAGTTCTGGGCATCATTGCTGTTTTTTATGAATAGATCTTGGTTCTTTTCTAGTCAATTCCATCAGTAAATGGAGATTTAAAATACAACTTTTCTCAGCATTGGAAAATAAGATTATTCCTCTGATGGATATTAGATATAGCTTTTAATGGGAATGTAATTACTGCATTCTAAATGATTTGTAGATTTTTTGCTGTCATTTTTACTTAGGCTTCAAAAATTTTGCAATTTATGTTAATATGCTGAACTGTTGGCCTCATATTTCATATTTCAGACTACTGATAAAAGGTAGTCTTCGTTTGAGTCCTGCATTTTGTATTCTTCACAACCTGTATCTGTCCATAATTAAGCCTGAAAAGTAAATATACTCTACATGCTTTCCTGAATTTACAGATGCAGATCGTTTTCAGAAACATGGTATGGATGAGTTTATTTCTGCAAACCCCTGCAAGCTTGATCATGCCTTCCTTTTTAGAATACTCCAGAGGCAGACTTTGGATCACAGACTGAATGATTCCTATTCTTGCTTGGTGAGTACAAGTCTGTCTATCTAGTCCCCTATAAGTTGGAATAAAAGATTTTAGAAAGTGAGAAATACTTGTTATAAACCAGCATTTTATTCCTGACTCATTTAATAATGGTAGTTGGAGTGAGGGATAAAGGATTCCAATCGATCGCTTCCCAATTTAAAAATTATACACTTGAAGACCACTGCTTTGCCACTCAATAGACAGGAGAATAGACTCAAATAGATGCTAAACTGTGGTTTATCAGTCCCTTTAAAGAAGGCTCAGTGAAAACAGAAGGCTTTTAATAAAGATTTTTTAAAACCTCTGTTATAGTATTTACAGACATTTTAAGGTTGGAGTTCTGTTCCCCAGATGTTGACACCTCACATTTCTCTCTCTCTCTTTTTTTTTTTTTTTTTTAATTATACTTTAAGTTCTAGGGTACATGTGCATAACGTGCAGGTTTGTTACATAAGTATACTTATGCCATGTTGGTGTGCTGCACCCATCGACTCGTCAGCACCCATCAATTCATCATTTATATCATGTATAACTCCCCAATGCAATCCCTCCCTCCTCCCCCCTCCCCCCTCCCCATGATAGGCCCCAGTGCGTGATGTTCCCCTTCCCGAGTCCAAGTGATCTCATTGTTCAGTTCCCACCTATGAGTGAGAACATGCGGTGTTTGGTTTTCTCTTCTTGTGATAGTTTGCTAAGAATGATGGTTTCCAGCTGCATCCATGTCCCTACAAAGGACAGCAAACTCATCCTTTTTTATGGCTGCATAGTATTCCATGGTGTATATGTGCCACATTTTCTTAATCCAGTCTGTCACAGATGGACATTTGGGTTGATTCCAAGTCTTAGAAGGACAACCTAAGTGGCAGGGGAAAGAAAGAGTGGAATTAATATGACAGGAGCTATACATAACAAAGGAAAGTTTTAGTTTCATCTAGCCATCCAAAGTATAACTTGAATTCCTTGACAAAAGGAAAGGAGTGAATTAAATTGAGTAAACTGTTTCCTGGTATGTGTTGAAATTGTAGCCAAAATTCGGGATATGAAGTATAATTTAATTAAAAGGAATGCTTGACACCTCAGAATATGGGGACTAAACTTTATAACCTAAAAATTATGTGTTTTTCCAAACATTTACATTGTGAATAGCAATTCCTCTGAAATTTTTGCAGCCAGAAAATGCGTATTTCTATCGCCACTTTAATCTCTTGGACACTGAACATAGTACAGGTTGAATATCCCTTATCCAAAATGCTTGGGACCAGAGTGTTTCAAATATTGTATTTTCTTCAGATTTTGGTATATTTGCATTGCATGTACAAGGTAAGCATCCTTAATCCAAAAATCCAAAATCAATTTCCTTTGAGCATTGTTAAAAGAAAAACCTTAGCCTAATTAAGTTTAACAGAGTTTAATTGGGCAAAGAAGAATTCATGAATCAGGCAGCCTCCTCAGCCAGAGTAGGCTCAGATACTCCAGCACAGCCATGTGGTGGAAAATGTTTTATAGGCAGAAAAAGGAAAGTGATATATAGAAAACAGAAGTAAGGTACAGAAACAGCCAGATTGGTTACAGCTCAGCATTTGCCTGATTTGAACACAGTTTGAACAGTTGGCCACCTTTGATTGGCCAAAACTCAGTGATTGGCACAATAGTAGACTACAGTGTACTTACAACTCCATTTGGTTTATAATTCACGATGTATAGAGAAACCTTTAGGCTGAACTTAAAATATGTAAGGAGGCAGCTTTAGGCTAAACTTGATTTAACAGGATCATGCAGATGCTCAAATATTTTGGATTTTGGAGCTTTCCAGATCTGGGACTTTTGGATTTGGGATGCTCAACCTGAAACTTCATGCAATAAAGTTACATTCTGTTTAAGATTTCAGACAAAATGCCACCCCTCATTGGAGATACTTCGGAGAGGAAGAAGTGAAACAACTTTTTGCCACGCTGACACTAACAGTTCATTAATTCATTTATAAATTGTTTATTAAGTATAATTTGAACCTGATCCAACTCAAACTTTACAATCATGTGGAGAGTAAAATATATCATCTCAAAATCCTAGTCTAGCTTTTCATGGACAAACACATAGAGTGAATATCAATAAGGGATAGTGCCCTCTTGGATTCCACTCAAACACATTATTCAATTATCAAAAGCTGTTTTGATTTTGCTGATGACCCCTAGTGTAATATGGAGTCTGAGGAGAATGCTACAAGGTCTTCCACTGCACCTAGAGGGGAGTGAGTGTGATTTGCTTAGAAAGTGTTTTGGAGGCAAATGACTGAATATAAATCATGACTTAACAACTGATTTGCAGTGTGGTCTTGGACAATTCACTTAACATCCCTGAGCTTTAGCTTATTTATCTGCAACCTGGAAACCATGTAACTACCACACATGATGGTTCTTCTCTTACTCCTTTTCTTTTCTTCCTCCTTTCCTTTATTGCCTTCTCACCTTTTTCTCATTATTATTTTCTTTCTCTTACATGATTACCCTGCCCCCTTTTAAAACTCTCTATACTCCCTTCTTTTCTTTTACTATCTTAATCTATATAAATCCATATAATTTATCAAGATATTTTATAAGCCAGCTCCACCTGACGCTGCCCTCCAGGTTTAGCCACATAAACTGCCTGCTGTGTTCAGGTGGCATGCATGCACACACATATATTCTAACATCTCATTTCAGGAGGAGCAGAAGCTGCTAATATAAAGCGTGAACTCTGTTATATTGTTCATAGGAAGACAAACAGAATGAGAAAAATATCCCAGATATTTAAGTTCCCAAATAGTACATGTATACCGCTGCTAAACTTAATGACATTTTCTTTTAGTTCACTTTATAAAACTTTTCCTGAACAAGAAATTTCATCTATAATGTCATCTTTCTTCTCTTTTTAATTGATTCGTAAAGAGACTGAATTTTTTGGAGTAGCACTCTTTGTGTGTGATAATTTAGAACCTATGAATAAATTTGACTAAATTTTGAGTGACAGTGGAGAAGCACAAGTTACCCATGCCTTGCTGTGATAGTAAAGAGAGAATAGCATTAGGTTGCCAGTGTCCCAAATCAGTTTCAAAATTGATGACATTAGCTCTTCATGAAACATACCACTAATAAAATAATGTTCATGCAGCTTCTGCTTATAAGGCCTAAAAGTACCTTCAGGAAAGCAAATAATAGTATAGAAAGAAAAAACATATCTATCTATCTTTTTTTATTTTGCAGGGATGGTTTAGCCCTGGCCAAGTCTTTGTGTTAGATGAGTACTGTGCCCGTTATGGTGTGAGAGGTTGTCACAGACATCTCTGCTACCTTACAGAACTGATGGAACATTCAGAAAATGGTGCTGTCATTGACCCTACCCTGCTCCATTACAGCTTTGCATTCTGTGCCTCTCATGTGCACGGCAACAGGTATTTTTACTTGCAAATACAAAGTGAAATGTATGAGGTTGACTATGGAAAAGAGAGAAAAATGTGCTTTGCCATTATTACCTAGTAACAGATTTTAAATAGCAAACACTTCTTACAAAGGAAAAAAAAAAGCGACAGAAAAAAAGGTGTGCATCAATATGCTGTTGATTTAGGTGGGCTACACTTCATGTTTCTTTTTGCTGGTAAAGCCACTTGAAAGAGAGAAAAAAAAATATATCTGTGAGATTAGAAACTGCCTTTTATTTCTTATATACCACCTACTAGTAGGTCTGAACAGCCTTAAGTATCCCTATGATTCCTGTTGTAATACATACATGTACCTGGGTAGGATGTGTTCATAGGACTGTGTGTAACTAATGATCATTGCTTTTCCTCTGTGGAATAACTTTTCACTGACAAAACAAGATAAATAATGGGGTTTATGTAGAGTCTCCTCTCAGCCCCTTCCCTAATCCACACTTTAGGAACAAGTACTCTTGTTTTACCAAGATGCCAAAAAAATGCCTAATGTTGGCCTCCACAGCTGTCTATCTCTGGGCTTAAAAATCTGTCCATATCATTCCACGTGGTGGCTTACGCCTGTAATCTTAGCACTGTGAGACTCTGGGGAGGGTGGATCACCTGAGGCCAGGAGTTCGAGACCAGCCTGGCCAACTGAGTGAAACCCCATCTCTATTAAAAAACAACAACAACAACAAAAATTAGCTGAGCTTGGTGGTGCATGTCTGTAATCCCAGCTACTCAGGAGGTTGAGGTATGAGAATCGCTTGAACCCGGGAGGCAGAGGTTGCAGTGAGCCAAGATCGTGCCACTGCACTCCAGCCTAGGTAACAGAACAGGCTCTGTCTTTAAAAATAAAAAATAAATAAAAATCTGTCAATATCACTCCCCTTCTCTTAATCTTGCTCCATACATATTTGATGAATGAATGAATGCCTTTATTATTTGTGTTAATATCTCTTCCATTAATGGCCCATTAACTTTTTATTCATCTTTTTCTTTTCCCTCCTATCCCCAATTTGTGAACATCAATTTTCTCTTCCCATAGTGCCCTGTAACATTCTCTTTTTTACGTTTCCATTTTTTATCCTAATTCTGGCCTTCATTTTTTTCTTGCCTATGTATCTGAATTTACCTCTTTATTTCCTTTTTCTTTCTATAGTATTCTACCAATCAGTCAAAAAAATAACAGAATAACTTTTACCACAATCTTTTTCAAAAAGCTTAAGTGATTTTTGATTATTAAATTAAAAATAGATTCCAAGTGATAGCATCATTTTCCCATTACCATCCTGTTCCATCTACCCATTCTTATCTCCACAAAATTTTACCCCAGAAAACCTGTTTATTCTCCATGTTTTTCTTTTTTCCAGTTTTAAAAAGTCAGACATCACAAAACTCATCTTAGAAGATTTCAATTAACTCATTCAGACACTAAGAACTTTTTATCCGTACTTATCTCGTTACCTTTGTCATATATACTTACGTGCTACATGTGTGTACATGCACACACACACACACTTGCTTCTGTTCCACTAGATCATATTTTAAAGGCAAAAATCAGTTCTCATTCATCTATTACCCTCCACATACCTAAAACAGTGTGTTGCATATTGTAAGTACACAATAAATATCTGTTGAAGTCCTTTGAAGTCCCCAGTGCTGCCATTTCTCAGCTTACAATAAAATAAGATTGATCCTTGTCTCACAGTCTACTCAGGTTTTCACTTTATTTTGGAGCCCAGCCTTGATTTGGAATTAGGAGGATGTTGCTGATTTTAGTAGTTTTTTTCCCACTATCTCACACTCAACCCTCTGCACTTAGAAAATATGGGGGTACAGGTGTCAGTCAGGGTGGCTAACTTGATAGGAGCTGTTTTACTAAAACTGTCTCTTGTCTCATGACTCTGTCTCAATTCCTTCTGACTAAGGGATATCTGACAAAGGTAATGAGATAAGTACAGATAAAAAGATCTTAGTGTCTGAATGAGTTAATTCCAGCACTAGGCAGACCTCTGAAATGCAAGAGGATGAGAAGGTTTCAGTGAAACAGACAGACCCAAAGCAAATTGTATAATCAGAATATTTTATTCATCCACACAGAAAGGTAAAATTAAATTGGGAACATAAAGTGGGAAATTCAGCTAATGTGCCCCCAAAATATATGTGTTTGAGACACATTGTAATGGAAAGTTACTGAGGCAACAAGGAGCTACTGCTGCTGCCTGGGAGGCAGCCTGATTTGACTCTACTGGTTGCCATAGTTACTTTTATTCTGTAAAACTATTGTTTTCTTTATAATGATACTCTAATGTGTAATTCAAGGTATGTTTATATGTTCATGCATATATTATCTTTAATATTGCACATGAAATCCACTTTCCCAAAGATTAAACTATGTACACATTCAGGTATCTCTGGTGGTGTTTTAGAATCGAAATTTGAATCAGTCTCTGATTCAGCATTGAGGTGTCATATAGCTTAAGAAGAAGAAGAAAGGAAGAAGTATAGGGTTGAGGGAAATTTGAACCTCAGTTTAGGATAGAAATTATCCAAGATAAGCTGAAAGTTATGATGTTTCCTGTGACGTTTACAGTCCAACAGATGTCATTCAGAAATACTATGCCACCACAGTGAAAGACCAGAAAGAGGCAAAAGATCTTCACTTGAATCCCAGCTCTGAAATTTGCAAACTGAGCCATGTTCAACAAATCACTTAACCTTTCTGAAACTCAGAGTTATCATACATAAAAGGGGCAAATACCAATGTGAAGGTACTACATAATTATAAAATACTATCAGTATTAATTACTCTTACTATTCTAATATATTTTCCTTTGCCATTTAACCCAAGAGGATGTAAATTGTGAGATGAAGAAAAATGTAAAAACTATGTAGTTAGGATTGTACCTCATTCTAAATAGAAATATTTCAATGTGTATATAATTATACTTCTAATTTCTTTGTTAATGGAATATTCAGGTTTTGGCAACCTCCCTTTGTGAGAATGTGCTTCTCTTATCCATGTCTGTAGCATCTGATATTTATACAGACTTTTGTTTAAAAATACAGTCAATGTCAAGTCTGACTTTTCTACAGTGTTTGCCATAGTCTTATTTTATGATCATTTTTACATCTGTCAAGACACATATTCAGAGAGTCGTTTTGCTCATTACCTGAACTACCTCTGTCATAAATTCAAAAGGAGAAAAGATTTCCTTTTGTTATTGACTGAAGTGAAGGACAACAGTGCTGTCTGGATTTGAAATTTTTCAGGGAGCACATCCTATTGCACAGTGTTGAGCTCTCTAGGTGTGTTCTTTCTGTACAGATACATCTCTGAATAGCACTCTGAGTGTTTCAGAAATAAAAGAATAGAGTTAAACAGAAAAGGTCTGGCTGGTACTAAGACTGAGGAAGAGAGAGAAAAAGAAAGGAAGAAAGAAAAAGTGAGTCAAGGACAGAAACAGACCCACTCATGCAGGATGATAGCCACACACATCTCTGAATAACACAACCACTCATTCAGCCATAGTGCCGCTGAGGACTGACAGGAAGGAGAAAAGAGGCTTTCAGAGACAATGCATCATAGGGCAAAGTTCTAGGTTGATATGTGTGGTTATACATCTTGGTTTTGTAAGTCAGGCTGAGGGTGGAGAAACTGAAGCAGCAACACAAAATGGCTTTTATGTCCCAATTTAATGTAAGGCATACAGTGTATTCACTGACTCCTCTACAGTTTTGTAGGGCCGTCTTAGAGCTGCTGCATGCCTGACAAAGGACAGCTCAGATGTGCTTGCTTTCAAGTACAGGGCACAAGAGTACAACATGACTGTAGTTTTATATATAAAATAATCTCAATTTTCTATGGATTCCAGAATATATCACAAAGTTGTACGTAACCTTAATGGGCATCAGTCAAATCATCATATCATAATACCTCTGTCTTCACAGATGCTAACCTTTCCCCTTGACTGTCACTTCAGAAATTATGCCTCAAACTTCCAATCTGTAATTTTAGAGACAGTGATTCATTTTTTGAGAAAAAACATAGATAATTGCATCAAATAGGATCATCAAAAGTGTTCACTTAATTCTAGTCTTGGATATGTGACTATATAGAAATTAAGTATCCATGACACACACGTTGTAAATGGAGAGACTTACTTTTGGGGCAGGTGAGCAACCAGATGAAAGGTCATAAGCAAGGTTATCCTTAGGTAATGTGCCTGATCTGACAGGTTTTATGCCATGTGCTAAATGTGCAAAGGCAGAAGCGATGGGTTTGGGGGAGTATATTTCAAATATTACTAGAGGATTTTTTTATTTTATCAAAAACTATAGAACAACCCTAAATCTACCTAAGCAGACTTTCCTAGCAATATCGATACTCACCCAACCTCAAGTTCAGTACTGAAGCAAGATAATTGTGCCTTTCAAAACAAAACAGACAAAACCAGAGGAAAATAAAAGGGAAGGGAAAGGCTCGGTGTGTTGGAAATATCTCTGAGTTAGGAATGAGAACATCTGTGTTCCCGTTCTGGCTCTTCTACTGATGAACTACTTAACTTTGAGCAATTGGTTTTAATCTGCCTGAGCCTCAGTTTCTCCCTATGTACCTTGTGAGTAATAAAATTAATGCTACCTACTCAGTATCCTAAATAGGTCAAATAAATTTCTGTAAGTACTTTGTAAATGATGAAATATTGCTTAAATAGCATGTAGTAATTTTTTTAATGCAGTGTATTAGTTAAATGAGCTTTTGGGGATTGTTCTGTGAAACACTGCAGTGCTCAGGTGAATTTTGTTATGACAACATACCACAAACAGGTTTCAATCAGGAGGATGAGAATGGAAGAGCCCTGAGTCAGTACCTCACCTCATCTACTATCCATGGTCATGGGGAAAAGCCATGCTGAAGTTCTGGGGCCTCCCTGCCTACCTCCCCCATGTTGCTGAAAAACATTGTGGGTCCCAGAGTGGAGTGGCAAAGAGAGTGAAAAGCAGGAGCCCAGAACCTCGTCATCCGGGATAACTATGTAGACAGACCGCAATTTGGGAAATAGTTGCTAAGGTTACCTAATTAATTTCCTCTGATTTCCTTCCACACCTTCCATTCAAACTCTGCAACTCCTCGATCTTTCTGAGATCCTAAATAAAACAGCCTGCTGAAGGCCTGAGGAAGAGACAAGACAAAGGAAATTTTTTAGTATATGTTAGACTATATCAGGTTAACCATGAACAGAAACAAGGGCTACACCTTAACATAGCTTTTCTTAAACTTCATACCTTTAGAGCCTTCTTCTTCTCAATAGTTAGGTATGGGACAAAGTTTTTGGGTCTTGAGTTGGATCTTCTTATCATTTTTAACAGAGTAAGTTTTTCGAAAACAGTATGTAATGCTGTATGTAGAAACAATCAAACAAAGAACGCTCTATATGCACATAGGTGCCATTTACCACTACTCTTGCCATTCCAGTCTGATATTTGTAGATCTATGTTTATGTACAAAATTGGCTTGTTATTTTACTTTCTCATACTGGTTTTATCAGGATTGGGTATCTAGGTTATTGTAGGCACATAAAATGAACTGGGGAGCTTTCCCACTTGCTCTGTATAAGACTTGAATGGCTTTTTGTAGTTTACCAATAACTCATCTTTTATTTATTTATTGTTTTTTATAAATCACTAAATCAGAGTCTGTTTTATTTTGAATAAATGTAGACTGAAGTTTATCTTTATAATAAAAAAGGAAAACAAGAATATAAAGGTATTAACACATGCTACCTCATAATTAAGGCCAACGTCTATCTGTTTAAGAAAATAAACTGTATCCAAATATTCTGTAAGGCTCACAAAAATATATTAACATAATTAAAACATGAAATGAGCTTTAAGCAATATAATCTACTTACACTACTGCCTTAAAAAGTTAATTCCAAAACAACGTTGATCAAAACTAGAAATTGAAACTTCTAGGTAGCACTTTTAAGTATCTGAACTCATCTTGCTTGAAAATACATGATAATGTATGCATACTACACCCAGATGACTCCTTCCCAGTCATCCTAATTAATAAAGTCTTACCATATGAGTATTCTCTTTGTTAAAACCGTAAGAACCTTTAGCATTTAGGGATGCAATAATACTTGGAACACTGCCCAGGATGAAACTAAAAAATATGTAAGGTACATGTTAAGCATTTTATGAAGAACACTTAATTTCACTAAAGAGAGACAGGAAAAATTGGACTGATTTTCCACATAAACTCCCTGGGTGTTTTGCTGAACATCTTGATAGTAAGCAAGGTTGTGGAAGATCCTTTACAGCCTATTCACTCATTGTTACCATGGTATACTCTTTATAAATATTAACGTTCGCAGGTAACAAAGAATCCATCTATATCAAAAACATTGCTACCTAAATTTTGAGAAGGTTGAACTAGTTATACAATGAAACATTTCCTCAATTAAAACTCTTTAAAATTTAAATGATTGTTTTTTTAAATTTTAAATTAATTTTTTTTATTATTATACTTTAAGTTCTAGGGTACATGTGCACAACGTGCAGGTTTGTTACATATGTATACATGTGCCATGTTGGTGTGCTGTACCCATTAACTTGTCATTTACATTAGGTATATCTCCTAATGCTATCCCTCCAGCCTGTCCCCTCCCCACAATAGGCCCCGGTGTGTGATGTACCCCTTCCTGTGTCCAAGTTATCTCATTCAGTAACTCATCTTTTAAACCAGTGGTCCCCAACCTTTTTGGCACCAGTGACCGGTTTCATAGAAGACAATTTTCCACGGAGTGGGTAGAGCGGTAGGGTGGGGGATGGTTTGGGGATGAAACTGTTCACCTCACATCGTCAGGCATTACTTAGATTCTCATAAGGAGCGCATAACTTGTCTGCACGGTTCACAATAGGGTTCGGGTTCCTATGAGAATATAATGCCGACCCTGATCTGACAGGAGGTGGAAGTCAGGCAGTACTCACTTGCCTGCCCCTCACCTCCTGCTGTGTGGCCCAGTTCCAAACAGGCCATGTACTGGTACCAGTCCACAGCCTGGGTGTTGGCGACCCCTGTTTTAAGCCATCTGGGCTTGGGAATTTATTTGTGGAAAGATTTTTAACTGTTCTGGTTTATATTGTAGCTACAGAAATTCTCAGGCTTTCTATTTATTCTTGAGTCAGTTTGGGCAAGTTATGATTTTCTGGGAAATGGTAGATTTCATTTAAGTTATTAAAAGTATTGATATTAAGTTATTCACGTTGTTTTCTTCGTATTTTTTGCTCAGTCTATAATTCTTCCCTTCCTCAGTGTAATATTGTTCATTTTTACCTTCTCTCTCTTTTCTTCTCTTAATCCATCAAGTTTATTGGTCTTTTGGCTTTGTTGAACTATATTGTTTCTTTTTTAGGTATACTTTTTATTTTACAATAATTTTAGATTACAGAAAAGTTACTAAGAGAGTGCATATTTCCGTTTCCCTTAATGTTATTGTCATACATTTGTCAAAACTAAGAAATTAACATTGGCACACTAGTATTAACTGAATACCAGTCCTTATTCAGATTTCACCAGATTTTAAATTAATGTTCTTTTTTCTGCTCCAAGATTCAATTCAGGATACCAAGTTGCACTTAATTGTCATGACTATAACAGTTTCTTAGGGGTTTTTTGTTTGTTTTTCATGACCTTGACAGTTTTAAGGAGTACTAGTCAAGTGTTTTATCAAATGTCCCTCAATTTGGGTTTGTCTGACATTTTCATGATTAGCCTGAGATTATGGGTTTTTATAAAGAGATGAAATACCTTTCTCATCACATTCTATCAGGGAGTACATAATATCCACATGACATGCTGGTAGTATTTGTCACATTTCTCTATTGTAAAGATGTCATTTTTATTTTTTTCATACTCTATTTTGAAGAAAAGAGCTAACTTCAATACACACTGAAGAGGAGACAGGAAATAAACCCCACCTCCTAGAAGGAGAACTATGGGCATACATTATTCAGAATTCTTCTATAAGGAATATATGTCTCTTCTTTCCAATTTATTTATTTATTAACCATTTGTTTATATCTTATAGATTCATGTTCTGTTGCTTTATACCTTGGGTTCAATCTAATACATCTAAATTACTTTGTTGCTCAGATTATTCCTACTGTAGCCATTGAAAGCTCTTTTATACTGGCTCCCTTTGATATGCCCCACTCATTTCGTCTTTGAGCACTTTCTTAGTTTCTGGTAAACTGACATGCTGTAAGCTCATCTTTTATTTTCCCTACTCTAGCCCAAGAATTAATCAGTTTTCCAGGGAGCTCTGGTTTTATTATTGTTGTTGTTCATTTGTTTGTTTGTTTTTTAGAGAATGGTATTTAGAAACCAAGATCTAGGTGGCATGTGTGCTTATTTCTGCTGGAAAAATCATGGCTTCCAGGCCCTCTCAGTTGGACAGGGCTAGGTGATATATGATGTATACTAATCCATGAGTTCATACTGACGTCTCCAACTGGAATCTAGGACATCAACATTCATTTCAGCATGCTTTTCTTCCTTATCTTTAACTCATTTTTTCAACAGTGAGAAATCTTACTTCCACCATCCATTTACAAAATTGTTCAACCCCTGATCTTCATGCAAAGCAGTTTTAGAATTCACCAACTGGGCTATAGTACTTGTCTACATAACCTTTCAGTTTCCAGTCAAAACACTGTTTTCCATAGATTAATAGGAAAGCAGCTTTGTCTCCCACCCTTCCTTAGTGAGGTTATGCCATCTTTCCTAACTTCTTATGTTAGATGTGTAACTCACTACTTGTCAGTTTTTCTTCTTTTCTAAGAGTTTAGGGCTGTAATTTCCCCCACTAAATTCTGTTTTTACTATATATAGAAATGTCTTATGTACTATTTAATTAAAATTCATTCTAAGTAATTTTAACTTTTCATAATTTTTTGACACAAAGTTATTTATAAGTATGTTTTAAAATATCTCAGGAGGCTGAGGCAGGAGAATGGCGTGAACCCAGGAAGCAGAGCTTGCGGTGAGCCGAGATCGCGGCCACTACACTTTAGCCTGGGGAACAGATTGAGACTCTGTCTCAAAAAAAAAAAAAAAAAAAAAAATTAAGAATATGAAACATTTTTGGTTTTTTTCTTGAGAACTGATTTCTTACCTAATTCCTTTGTGATCAGAGAATGTGATCTGTATGATACCAGTTCTTTATAACGTGTTGAGATTTCCTTTGTGGCCAAATATGTGTCAAATATTATAAATGTTTTCTGTCACATGAAAAAAATGTATGTATTCTTTAGGCAGTGCAAACAGGATTTGTGTGGTTAAGATCTTCTAAAGTCTTGCTAATTGTTGCCTGTTTTATCTGTGGGGTTATGACCAAGTTGGGTGGTGATCTACAACTGTCATGGTGGTTTTTGCTTTCTATTTCTGTAAATTTTTACTTTGTATATTTTGAAGCTAGTTTTTGAGAGGTTGTTTTTTGTTAGGACAAGATCTCATTCTGTCACCCAGGTTGGTCTCAAATTCCTGGGCTCAAGTGATCTTCTTCCTTAGCCTCCCAACTTGCTGGGATTACAGGTATGAGCCACTGTGTCTGGCCCAAGGCTGTTCTGTATTCAAGCTTAAGATTGTTAGATATTCCTGGTAGATGGGCATTATCATCATCATTTGGTGATGGTCATCATAACTAATAATGATAATGATTTTTGCATGATATGTAGGTGATTATTAATGTAGCTTTCTTTTGATAAGTATTTGTCTGATATATGTTTGTTTACATGGTTAGCCTTTCTATATTCTTGAATTTTAGTGTTTTTTGATTTTTTCTGTTTTTTTTTTTTTTTTTTTTAGACGGAGTCTCGTTCTGTCGCCCAGGCTGGAGTGCAGTGGCTGGATCTCAGCTCACTGCAAGCTCCGCCTCCCAGGTTTACGCCATTCTCCTGCCTCAGTCTCCCGAGTAGCTGGGACTACAGGCGCCCACCACCTCGCCCGGCTAGTTTTTTGTATTTTTTAGTAGAGATGGGGTTTCACCATGTTAGCCAGGATGGTCTCGATCTCCTGACCTCGTGATCCGCCCATCTCGGCCTCCCGAAGTGCTGGGATTACAGGCTTGAGCCACCGCGCCCGGCCTTTTTTTTTTTTTTTTTTTTTTTTTTTTGAGACAGAGTTTCGCTCTTGTTGCCCAGGCTGGAGTGCAATGGCACGATATCGGCTCACAGCAACCGCCGCCTCCCAGGTTCAAGCCATTATCCTGCCTCATCCTC
Organism: Rhinopithecus roxellana; assembly: GCF_007565055.1. Taxonomy (NCBI): domain Eukaryota; kingdom Metazoa; phylum Chordata; class Mammalia; order Primates; family Cercopithecidae; genus Rhinopithecus; species Rhinopithecus roxellana. The sequence goes on from NC_044554.1 coordinate 71,106,503, forward strand.
TGGAGTAGTTGGGATTACAGGCATGCACCACCACACCCGGCTAATTTTGTATTTTTAGTAGAAACAGGGTTTCTCCATGTTGGTCAGGCTGGTCTCGAACTCCGGACCTCAGGCGATCCGCCCGCCTCGGCCTCCCAAAGTGCTGGGATTACAGGCATGAACCACCGTGCCCGGCCGTATTTTAGTGTTTTATAAATAGTAAACTAGATTTTGATTTAATTTTTCAGTATGACTTTTTCTGTCTTTTAATTAGTTTGTTCCACTTACACTTATCATGTAATTGATAAAAGTAAATCACATATTAATAAAAGTAAATCCATTTCTACCATTTTATTTTAGGCTTTCTTTTTTGGCTCATGTTCTATAAACTTTTTGTTTCCTTTTTATTGGTATATTTTTTGTTTAATTGAAGTTATTTTCTTTAATTCTATTTTTTTTTTCTCTTAACAGTTAATATTTTCCAACAATTGCATTTGAGATTTACCAGGCATGTTGCTGAAATTTTAAAGTCTTACTCTAATCAGCAAATTTCTCCTCCTGGGTAGTTCAGAGTCCTTAGAATATTACCCTTCAGTCACCCCCTTTCTGGCTTACATGCTTAAATTGTGTAGTATTTTAGTTATATCCTTTTTTCCCAAAACTTATAAATTAAATAGTATTTTGTATTCAGTACTTGCTTAGATTTAGAAACAATTTTCCTTTTTTTCTGAAGAATGTTCTTTGGACTTTCCTATAAATGGTCTCCAATACACTGTGAATTGTTATCGGGAATTTCTTTTGTTTCATCCTAATTTTTCAAAGAAAGTTTTGCTAGTTATACAGCGCTAGGTTGATGGTTATTTTCTCTTAGAACTTTGAAGATATTCATTTTCTTCTGATTTTCTTTGTTGTCATTACGAAGGCTCTTGGCAGGCCGGGTGCGTTGGCTCACACCTGTAATCCTAGCACTTTGGGCGGCCGAGGCAGGCAGATCACCAGGTCAGGAGTCTGAGACCAGCCTGGCCAATATGGTGAAACCCCATCTCTACTAAAAAATACAAAACTTAGTCAGGCATGGTGCCGTGCACCTGTAGTCCCAGCTACTCAGGAGGCTGAGGCAGGAGAATCGCTGGATCCTGGGAGGCGGAGGTTGCAGTGAGCCGAGATGGCGCCACTACACTCCAGCCTGGTGACAGAGCGAGACTCCATCTTAAAAGAACAAAACAAGGTCGGGCGCGGTGGCTCAAGCCTGTAATACCAGAACTTTGGGAGGCCGAGGCGGACGGATCACTAGGTCAGGAGATCGAGACCATCCTGGCTAACATGGTGAAACCCTGTCTCTACTAAAAATACAAAAAACTAGCCAGGCGAGGTGGTGGGCGCCTGTAGTCCCAGCTACTCGGGAGGCTGAGGCAGGAGAATGGCGTGAACCCGGGAGGCGGAGCTTGCAGTGAGCTGAGATCCGGCCACTGCACTCCAGCCTGGGCGACAGAGCGAGACTCCGTCTCAAAAAAAAAAAAAAAAAACAAAAAACAAAAACAAAACAAAACAAAGCAACAACAAAAAAGTCTCTTGGCAGTACAAATGCTAGTCTTTTAAGGATGATTCCTCTTTTTCCTGGGGATGATTTTTTTTAAAAAGATTGTTTTGTTCTTTTATGAGTACAGTATACGGTTTCTTTGTACGGATTTATTTTAATTTATTGTGATTGGGACGTATATGAATTTCTGATCTACCTGCCATGATATTGTATAAGTGTGCATTTCTTTTTATTTACCCTGATTGGAATATAAAGATTTATATTTGTCATCAGTTCTGGAATAGCATTATCTCTTTAAATATCATCTCTTCTACAATCTTTTTCTTCTCATTTGAAACTCCAATTACCCATGTACTAGGCATTTTATCTTCTATCTCTTTTAATGTCTCTAACATGTATTCTATCTACATATTTTTCCAGCTACTTCCTGTGTAATGTTTTTAATTCTGTATTCTAGTTGAGGAGTTGGCTAATATTGTGAAGGGCTCTACAGTAAACATGGCAACTATTTCGGGCTTTGTAACTATACAAAATCTTGTAACTATTTTTGACCATATAGTCTCTGTTACAACTATACAACTCTGCCATTGCTGTGCAGAAGCAGTCATGGACAATATATAAATGAATGAGTGTGGCTTGTCCCAACAAAATTATATTGACAAAAGCAGGTGATGGGCTACAGTTTGCCAACCTTTACTTCAGTTCTCTCTTCAGCTGCGACATCTACTGTTTCACTCACTTATTGATTTGTTAATTTCAATTAACAAATTCTTTAGTCCTGGAAATTCTGATTCTTTGTGAACTCTGCTTGATTACTTCTGAATATCTCTTCTTCCTTTCTTGGTTTGATTCCATTTTTTTGTTTCCTTAGATCTTTTATAATTATTTCATATTATCTTTCAAATAACTGAATTTTCTATTGTTTCTGGTGACATTTTTGCCATGGTCACTTGTTTATTTATTTTTTTAATGCAACTAGCATTTTTTTGTAATAATCATTTATACTTGAGATTAATCTGTGGGAATTCTTATCAGGCCTGGGCTCAGAATGCTTCCCTCTAAAGAGGACTTGTTCTTGTTCTTCCTTGATGTTAGGGAGTGCACTGTCCGTTCACTGATACTGTCACCCATTCGAGGGTCCTATTTTTATGCAGGCATCTCAGGCTTAGCAGTTCCAAATTAGGTCTATGACCCAGTGATCCATTCCCTTGGACACAGCTGTAAAGCTTTCTCAGTATTGATATTTACCACCAAGGCAGCCATGTTATTCATATTTGCCCCTTCTCTGCTTTCATCAGATTCATTTGTTTTGTTATCCCACCCTTGGGAGAATTATTTTACTTTATTGTAAGAGCTAGACAACATTTAACATATAATTGTTGTGGCTTATGCAGTACTTAGGTGTTTCGTAGTGAATAAGGATTTGGGGAGTATCAAGTTAGTCCACCATACTGGAAGCAGAAGTCACATGAAAAATTTTGATTTAAAACATTATTTGGACATCTTTATGGAGAACATCCTGGGCCCCTCCTCAAACTGCCTTCTGCTTCAGGTTTCACCTAAATAACTGCTGCTCATTCATGACATTTCAGGTTAAATATCATTTCTAAACTGAATCCTTCTCTGACACTCCAAACTAGATCTCATTTTTATACTTTTGCCCTTCTTAAATGTAATTGTATACCTATTGTCTAATTTTTATTTTGTATACATTTTCCCACTATAAACTCTATTGGGGCAGAAACCATTTCTGTTGTGCTTACATTGTATCCCATGACCTGACCAAGTGGTCCATAAATATTGATTGAGTAAATAAGTGAATGACATTGGGCCATCTGTTTACAAATTTTGTAGGTGATATATTATACACCTTCCTAAGTAAGTTTAAAATTAAATGTTTTTAAATTAATCAACTGCAATTATTTTTATGGCACATGATAAAGGCCGTACATAACCAGCAAGATAACATCATTTTCCATCATGGAAATTAATATATTAAAACAGATCCCCTTTTAGTGTATAAAACTGAAAATGATTGTAACGAATGATAAACACTACAGTTGGTGAGGTTGCAGGGAAATGAATAATTTCATGCACTGCAGGCCAGAGTGTAAGCTGATAAGTGCTTTCTAAAAAACCAACTTTGCAATATGTATCGAATACCTGAAAATATGCATTTAAGCTAGCAATATACCTTTAGGAATTTATCCTAAGAAAACATTTGGATATGGGTTAAACATATATATTATAAGATTAATTAAATGTTGAAGCACTATCTATGATAGCAAAAAATGGAAGAAAAATGCCTACATTTCTAAATAACAGATAATTGGACTAGTAAATTATGGCACATCCATATATTGAAATATTATTTCATTATAAATTAGAATTTTTAAATTTTATTTTTAAAGTTTACCATTCATTAAAACAATCAAATTATGAATCAGAATGTATAATCATCTATATTTAGAGAAATAAATTATAATTATATTTACAAAATAATATTTCAGTTATTTCTGGTTGGCATATTTATAGGAAATTTTTGTTTTGGTCTTTATTTTTCCAAATTTCTCGTCTCACAGTATGATACATATGAAGTCCTTTAGTTACAATGTATGTTGTTTTTAAAAAATATTAGGTATAGGGCAGAGGGTGATATTTATATCAGAGAACCTCTATACCAACCTTAATTCTCTTTACTTTTATTTTAAATTGCTCTTGGTATTTCTTTCTCTTGAATTCTAGAATTATGTATAGCAGTGATTTCAGTTTGGAATAGTCCAAGAAAGTTTTCTTATTTGTTTGTTTGGTCCCAGGAGAGGCCAGTTATCAAGCACGTTTTGGTCCTTGGTCTATTCATCACCACCCTAACACAAAAACGAAGTAATACGATCTTAGATCTTCATAGAGTCAGATGATTGCTTTCACCATAGTGGTATCTAGCCTTTTGTAAATAAACATCCAAGGAAATTAGAATACAGTGCAAAATCCAGACAAGGAAGGAAGGAGTGTTTGTAAAAAGATAAGAACATATTTCAGAATCTCATCCTTTAAAATATTTTTCTCATAGAAAATCTGTTTCTTATATCTCAATTATCATATAAAGACACAATTTCTTCTTCTGGATATTTAAAATTAGAGGGGAAGTAAAAGGGCACTGAGTGTGTAATATGTGACCATCCAAATGATACATCATTTGATTCAAACAATAGGAGGTAGTATAGGTTAGGAAACAAAAAAGAAGGGATTGTTGTTTTCTTCCTCATCATCTTTCGTCATTTCTTATTTTCGTGCTGTGACATCCTCTCCTTTCCATTCTGTTCACAAATGGATATTGGTGGGAAATACACGAAGTGCAAAGTGACTTTTACCTGCTGTGCTGCAGTCAGAATTGACAATTCAGAAATACCACCCTCTAGGTATCTCTCCCCTTCTCACTTTCCCTAGAGGAAGCTAAGATGGCGTGCATTCCTCATAGCAGAGGCAGGTGAAAAGAAGCCTATAAGAAACTCAAAAGCACCATGAACTTTGTCATTTGCTCACGCATTGCTTGTGAAATAATCTTTTACAACAAACCACCAGATTTCCAGGACAAACTTACCTGATGAGTTGGAGATGGGGTGGGGGAACATTTAAAATAAATTTAACCAAATTAATTTAATTTAATGTCTCATTAATTTAACCATACTTCGCTATACAGTGTTAACCCTGGTGTCTTTATTCAACCCGTAAGCTTGCTAAGCACTGTATACCAGGCAATATGCAGAGTCCTAGAGATTATAAAGCCTAGGGATTATAAACACATTTATCCCTCACATATCTAGAAGCTGTCCGGGTGATAAAAGTGATTGAACAAAGTAACTCTAGAAGATGGTATAGTTTTCGTTAAGTAATCGAATGGATGCTCATCAGCACTAAATAATGAATTTTAAGTAGGAATGTGGGCAGATACGACTACATAATTTTGGAAGTGCTATTTAAACAAAGTTAAACAGATTTCTTTACTATCAGGCTTCTCAGACCCCTTCATATGCTGTGATTGTCCTGTGAACCTCCAAAAGGGTTGTGTAATTTGCATTGTTTACAAAATATTTGGGCATCCCTGAGGGTCATTGTTCCTTACAATGTGTTTTGGAAAATGTTGAAAGCCATTAATTCATCTTTACTCAAATTTACTCCAAAGGAATGGATATTAAACATGTCAAAATTAGTTTTTATTGGTGTTACAAATCTCTGAAATTTTTTATTATACTGGAAAAGGGAACTATAAAATGTGTGAATACAGACTGTTCAAACAAGGGAAGTAAAGCACTAAGTTTGCACAGATCTGAATATTTAAGCAGATTTCCTCATTGATATTTTCTCTTCTGCTCAAATGCCTGATTTTGCTGCCCAGTTTTGTACCCTTTTTCTTAGATATTTCTTACCCTATAGTGTAGTTGTTCTTTACCTTTATAGAAACTAAATTTTTAATTTGTTTTACCTCAGAAACCATCAGAAATAATAGAAAATTGATTAGGATGAGTAATGCTGTTTACTTCTCTCATTCCTGACTTTTCCTTAAAAATATCTTTTTCAATTTGGAGCTCATGTCACGCTTGTTACAGGAGGAATTGATAATCAGGATGTTCAATACATATAAAAGAGTTTTTGCATTTGTTTTAGAATGCAGTAATCTGCCAGATTGATGGATAGCACAAGTTACAAAATTGCTTAGTTCATGGAGAAATTTAAGTAAGTATGTATATAGAGGCCTTATCAACTATTTTTTAGATGAGTCTGCCTTTCAAAAAGTATTGTCTGTGTTTGTGTGCACACATTTGTATGCAGCTTGCAGGGGGATATACGTGTGTGTGATGGCTTCTCTGAAAACAGAATGTGACTCACAGGCATATGTTAAGATCAGGCCTCAGTGGCAGAAGGTTCTGTTGTACAAATTCTGTTTTTTAAGAATCTTTGAGTTAAATTAGCACATAACTGCATTTGGTGTCCAGTTGCTTATTGTTTAAGACCAGATAGAAGTTCTATGTCGTAACTTGTTTGACTTTATCTGTAATTAAAAGAAGTATATCTATTTTCATCTGTGTTTTATAATTTGTTCATATCTTAAGCCTTTTTCACAGAGCACCCTATTTTTATTGAAATCATGTAACTTCAATAACTACAGGCCCCAGAAAAAAATGAGAACAGTAAATCTTTATACATAAGACTACCCTTTCTTCTCATCAGAACCACTTTAATATTTAATTATCATCATAGACTTAAGTCCCACTTAACATTCGAATGAGAAAATTTGTATTTTATGTTACAATTTTAAATAACCACATTTTAACAGACATCAATGTCAAAGCGGCATGATTATGTTTACTTATATCTAAGGAGAAAAATTCTATTCTTAAGATTTAAAGTAAATTATTTTACTATTAATTGAAGTAGAATTAAACACCGAAGATTTTCTGCTAAGTGTAAATACATACTAACTTTAATTAGAGATCTTTTTACCCAGTGTACTTAACTACAGTTCCCAATTCTGTCTACTTTTCACAAAATGTTCTATTTTAGCAACTATCACATAATAAAAATGTTACAAGCTGAGCACGGTGGCTCTCCCCTGAAATCCCAGCACTTTGGGAGGCTGAGGGGGGTGGATCACCTGAGGCCAGGAGTTCGAGACCAGCCTGGCCAACTTGAAACCTCATCTCTACTAAAAATATACAAAATTAGGCAGGCGCGGTGGCGTGCACCTGTAATCCCAGCTACTTGGGAGGCTGAGGCAGGAGAATCGCTTGAACCTGAGAGGCGGAGGTTGCAGTGAGCTGCAATTGCGCCACTGCACTCCAGCCTGGGTGACAGAGGGAAACTCCATCTCAAAAATAAAAAAAAATAAATAAAAATGTTCCAATAATTTATACCCTGTTCTAATAAGTAGTAATAATAATTTGTCATATTACTAATTCATGAATTCTTATCATATTAAGTAATATTTTTATATTGCATATATCACTCATTCATTTCCTCAGCATGTATGTGTTAAATATCAACAATATGCCATCTGGTATTCTGGCACTAGAGATACATCACAAAGGAAGCAGACAGTAACCAAATAGATAAATGTATCATGTTAGGTGGCAGCCATATGTACAGTGGCCATCAATAAAACATATTGAGAAAAAGGTCTATGGGAATGAAAAACACACCTTCATATAGGATGGTTGGAGATAACCTCACTAATCTCGAGTCATGTAAGTAGATACCAGAAGAAAGTAAACAAGCAAGCCAGGTGTGCATGTGTGCATGTATGATTTTGTGTACACGTAGAGAAAGCGCTCTCAGGCAGAAGCAGCAGCACTTGCAAAGGCCTTGAGGCTGGAGCTTGCTTCCTGTGTTTAAAGACTAGCTAGGAGGCCAGCATGGCTTGAGTGGAGGGGAACAGGTCAAGTGAGAGGGTAGATGAGGTCAGATTGTGGGAAGCGGGGCTCATAGACCGTTATAAAGGCTTTGACTTTTACCTTGTGTGCTACCATTACAACATTTGAGTCAAGGAGTACTGTAAAAATGACTCATGCTTGAAGAGGCTCAGAGTAGTGTGTGGCCAGTTCTCTGACAAAGAAAGCGCTGGAGGAGAAAGACCAAGAGGCTGCCTACATACTCAGGGATAAGCTGATGGTGGCTGGGGTCAGTGGATTGGTGGTGGATATGGTGAAGGAAGGTCAGGTTCTGGGTGTGTTTTGAAGGTAGAGCTGGCGGGAATGAAATTATAAACTGAGCTTATATGAACGATAATTTTTAAATCTCGAATACTCTTAGTCTACTAAACAAACATTCATAAAATATAACTGGTTTAAATTTCTCTCAAGGCTTTTGTAAAAACATACTTTAGAATGTAAGAAAGAGCAAGGTTTAGGACTTCCTTTCTTAGGGTCTTCTTTAACTGATTTGCTGATTCAGTGGTAAGCATTATATTTTCAATGTCATTGGTTTTTAAGGTCTCCACCTTAGACAAGTCAGATAGAAAATGTCTAATGTAAGGATATTCAAAATAGTCCATTATTGCTTTTCAAATGTAATTTTCATGGTTTAATTGGTTTCCTATTGCTCCTTATTATTTTCTGTCAAAATATAGCAGAAAGAGAGGAAGGATAAGAGCATTGTCTTTGGAGGGCAAGAGACCTAGGTTCAAGTCCAGGCTCGTGCATTTCTCAGCGGTGTGACCTTGGAGAATTAACCTAACCTCCCTGAGAGTCAGCAGCCTTCTCTTTTGGAAAGGAGACAGGATTGCTGTGGGCTGTATGTGTTATTCTACACATAAAATAGCCAGTACAAAATACCAGACATGCATTTAAAATTCTATAAGTGCTCATCATTATGTTTGTTTTAATAATTACAATGACAAGATGTTGATGATATGGAAAGTATTTGCATTTATCAGGAAGAATTATTGTAGGAGGAAATGTTGCCTTTAGAGTTGACTACTGCAAAGTTGCCATTTATTACCAATAATTTAGATATAGAAGGCTGCTTCATATTCCTAATATTCAGTACTTAATCTTGTATGTATACTAAAATAAGGATGTGAAAACAAAGGCAAGTCCAAATTGCTAAACGTGGAATTTAACCTGTCAGATTTGTACCTAATTTAGTGATAAACTCAGTAAAATGGTGGTCCTTCACTCTATATAACATTCTTTTCTTAGTGAAGGTTGACACAAGTGAGCTTCCCCTGACTGACCTTCTCACTTGTCATCACCTGACCCCCTGGCTCCATTCTGTCAAGCAGGCAGTGTGCCACAGTGAAGTCTAATATGATGGGACAACTTACACTATCAACGTGGATGACTATCTCATTTGACAGTTGAACCAAATAGAAACGTTTACTCGTATTTAACCATGTAGCACCTGTCAGGTAGCTAAGCCAAAAGATTATGTCAAATCAGCAGAATAATAAAGATAAGTTATTTGCTCTTTTTATCAATTTGCATAGGCATATTCAGTGAAATAATCACCTGTAACATTATGGTATGAGTTTTTATTGTTGTCTACATAATAATGTAATTTAGGTATAGTTTTTGTCTGAATATCCAAATTCCCAATTAATGATTTATACAGAATTTCCCAGTTGAACTTTTGTGATCATTGTGAATGCATAATTATTCATAGGTTAAAGTTTATGTTTTGTATTAACATTTGCTCAACGGGAGTTGATTCTAAAGTAATATGTGAAAAATCCATTATTAAATAAATGTAAAACATTAGGATTCACTCATAGTTCACTGCTTTGTAATTTATGCATTAGACTTTTTCTCCTTCCTAAAAATACATGAAAGACTAATATTTGGCTATTAATTTTTCCATAGTTAACATTCAAAATGAATTCAGATGGAATAAATGTGATTGATTTATTATTCTGCATATGAAATTAATGTTTCCCTATTTAGGGATAAAATATTGTAAGAAATGTTTTCAAAGCATAAATTCCAGCAGCATGTGAGTCTCTGAAGTAAAAATTATGTACTCTATAGTGGAAAAAAATTCTCGTACTTAAATGATACTTTGATTTGACTGAAAGGTCATTATGTCAGTATAATTCAGGGAGAAGTTTAAAATTAATTGCTTTCATCCTCATTGACTAGTTAACAAGCATCAAACATATGTATGGCACACACATACATATGATTATATGTATATATATAAAGGAACAAATAAAAATCTTGTTAGGAAAGTTATTTTAAGCATTTATTTTTCTTTGTTTTCAATAATTCCTGTTTCTACCTATTTTATATGTAACCATTACAATTAGTACATTGGAATGATAAATGCACAAGTCTTTGGGAATTAAAATATAATCTTTAGAGAAATAAGCTAAGCTGAGCACGGTGGCTCACACCTGTAATCCCAGCAATTTGGGAGGCCAAGGCGGGCATATCACTTGAGGTCAGGAGTTCGAGACCAGCCTGACCAACAGTGTGAAACCCCGTCTCTACTAAAATACAAAAATTACCCAAGCATGATGGCAGGTGCCTGTAATCCCAGCTACTGGGGAGGCTCAGGCAGGAGAATTGCTTGAACCCAGGAGGCGGAGGTTGCAGTGAGCTAAGATCATGCCATTGCACTGCAGACTGGTCAACAAGAGTAAAACTCTGTCTCAATAATAAATAAACAAATAAATAAACTAATAAGGTAGAAAATGATTGATGTTAATTATCAAGTGCAAAAGGCTTATTTTGTTGTTAAAATATATAAACAGGTTTTGAAGTGAATATGAGATTCATACGTTTTTTCCCTCTGCATTAACAAGACAGTTAAGATTTCTATGTTCAAGATTTTAGATGATTGCTGTACAACCAGATACCGAAATTGATACAGAATAAATTATAAATTTGTTATTTGATATATTTTACATTTTTAATCCTAATCTTAGTAAAACAAGATTTTTTTTTTCAGTCTTCATAGCTACTTTGTAAAATTCTGATGGAACACACGTTGATTTCACAGGAATATTTAAACACAAAAATCTTGAAAAGAAACATAGCTTTCTTTCTTCCCTGTATATTTTAATTCTAATATTTATTTTTATTCATATGCCTATATATTTAAGCAAACAAAAAGGGCAGTGAACTTCTACATGTATCCAAAATTTCTATGTTTCCTACAACAATTAAATCTCCAGTTCTGTGTTAGCTGAATTATTATTTGGAAGAGAAGCAGTTAAGACATTTTACCTTACATTCATTATTTTTTAATAATATCTTCATTCAGGGGATTTCACTTAGTTGGTCAAATGTTTGGTACTACTATAAAACACTTTTCACTGCCATTTTCAAGGACTAGTCATTGTTTTGGTAGATCTGGAAAATATTTATTGTAATCTTTTACCTTGAAGCTTGTCTAAAAGAGAATAATTCCATTCCATTCATTCTGGGTCAAAATATAAAGCAAATGGCTGCAAATATATCCAGTAAGTTTCCACTGTAAACACAATTAATATGTATACAGTGAACTTTTCCTTGGATTTTAATATATATATATATATATATATAAATGTATTATAAAAGTAAATGCTCAATCAATATAAATTATTGATTCTGTTTTTTTTTTTTTTTTTCAGACCTGATGGAATTGGGACTGTTTCAGTGGAAGAAAAAGAAAGATTTGAGGAGATAAAAGAGAGACTCTCTTCCCTTTTAGAAAATCAGATAAGCCATTTCAGGTAAATATATTTTATTCATTAATATAAATATTTCTTTTCATATTTCACTCAACCCTTACTTCCCCCACAAATTGTTTTTTGTATCATTCTGCTAGTGCTCAAGATCATCAGTAGCCCTCCATTGCCTGCAGGGGAAGGTCCACACTCTTCAGTCTGTGGTCTGCTTCTCAGCGTATCATTCAGTCTTCTGTACTCATTTAGGTTAGCCATTCCCCCTACAATATCCATTGCACCTTTTACTTGCCTTTTGCATTTCTCATTCTTGCATAGTCTCTTCCCCCAGCTCTGGTGACTGTTTATCCTGTTCTCTGTGTTACCAGATAAGGAGCCCTCAAGTCTCACCTCCACAGTGGAGCCTTTCTCAATTATTCCAGCAAAGAGTATTCTGAAGTCTTTGAGTATTTATTGTCTGTACTATTTTCTTGTCACTTTGAGTATTTATTGTCTGTACTATTTTCTTGTCACTTATAACCCACATAGCTTTAAAGTCATTAGTTATCTTTTTATTTACATTCTGTGAGAACACAGGTCACAGCACCTAGCACAATTCCTTGCTCAAAAACTTAGCTATCAGCCAGTAACAGAGGCTCATGCCTGTAATCCCAACACTTTGGGAGGCCTTGTGGGGTGGATCACTTGAGAGCAGGAGTTCAAGACCAGACAGGGCAAAATGGTGAAACCCCATCTCTATAAAAGACACAAAACTTAACCAGCCAGACATGGTGGTGCGTGTCTATAGTCACAGCTGCTCAGGAGGCAGAGGTGGGAGGAGCACCTGATTCTGGGGAGGTTGAGGCTGCAGTGAGCTGTGATCATACCACTGCACTCCAGCCTGGACGAGAGCATGAGACCTTGTCCCAAAAAAAAAAAAAAAAAAAAAAAAAAAAAAAAAAAAGCCACCAATACTAAGAAACATTTCAAACATTTACAGAGTAAAAGATAAATACCTTGATAATATTTCTTTTCTCCTGGTTATAGTTAGTTCAACAGATAATGATTAAAAACAGAAGTATGCCAATATATTTTCTTTCTCTCTCTTATTAGGCCTATAAAATGTCACCACATAAAGTATTGTGTCTTCTAACCTGTCTGCCATGTTGCATGCATGTGATTTGGAACCATTTCATGTGTACTTATTTAAAAAATAAACTTAGTGAATATACTCACAAAAATATTTTATTTAACCATATGAATGCTATGTGACTATGCTGAGACTCTATTTCCTTATCTTCTTATTCTTCCTGATACCTTATTGCCTCATTATTATTCCTTTTTGTTATGTTTTCTGATAATATAAAGGTCTTAGACTCTGTGATTTTTTAAATGATATTGAAAGGAGAAAATCTCATAGTATATACTATGAATCTGTTCCCCTACATTAGTGATTTTTCAACTGGGACTGGTAGCACTACCTTAGGGTAAGTGAATGAGGTACGATTTTCATTGTCATGATAACCGGGGTAGGGACAGTCATTTGGTGCTGGGTTTAAAAGTGTAGTACATGAGACAGTCCCACACTGGAGAATTATTCTGCTCAAAGGCCAGTAAATTTACATTAGGAAACACTGTTGTAGATAGCATAGCTGAATTCAACTTACAGAGTTAAGATTGAATTCTCTGCCTGAAATGATTTTTGAGTTTATAAACAAAAGGAAGACATAAAAAATTATTTTGCATTTGTAGAGATGTGTTTCTGCATTTGCTGTTGTTGAAAGCGTTGCCTTAGCCAGGTGCGGTGGCTCACACCTATAATCCCAGCACTTTAGGAGGGAAGGTTGCTTGAGCCCAGGAGTCCAAGACCAGCCTAGGCAATGTAGCGAGACCCCATCTCCACAAAAAAGAAAAACAAAAAAATTACCTGGGTGTGGTGGTGTGTGCCTGCGGTCCCAGTTATTCCAAGGGTGATATGGGAGGATCACTTGAGCCTGGGAGGTCAGTGCTACAGTGAGCTCTGATTACACCACTGCACTCCAGCTTGGGTGATAAGACTCTGTCTCAAAAAAACAAAAACAAAACAACCAAAAACAAACAAAAAGTGTTGTTCCCTAGGTTGTATAGAATCCTTTAAATGTATTTTATGTATCTTTCAATGAAAATCAGTGTAATTTCCCTCTTTTTGCTACCGTTGAGACCCAGCCATCGTTCAATTAGATATCTATATTAGTAACTAAATAAGTCCCCATTATTATATCAATGATTTCAACTGCAAGCAATAGAAATTCTACCTCAAACTGTTTTAAACAATAAATACATTTGTATGCTCACTTGCCTGCAGGTCTCAAACAGGCAAGCTCTAAGACAAGCTTTATTCAGTAGCACAGCTCTCTTTCTTTGTGATTCTCACAGTGCTATTCTCCTTCATGGGATAGCTTCATCCCCAGACTGGTAATAAGATAACATAATTTTTTGATTTTCTTTTTCTTGATCTCACACCTTAGCCATTAAGCCTGCAGAATTTCTTGGCCTCACATTCATACATGCCAGTGTTCAAAGGAAGTCATAGAAGCTGTATTTTTCTGTAGTTTTCTCTTAAGATCATAAAGAGTTTCCTTAGAAGATCTAGCAAACTATTTTTTTATATCTCATGAGCCTGGTTTTGAATCAAAACCAGCGGCCAGAGAAATTCTGTGCACTGGATGCCTCAATCAGTCACTGACATTGACATGGGATTGCTATATCGAGTTAGAGTAATCAGAGCCACTCACCAGGGGACTTCAGTCCCCCACACTACCACCCAAAAACTACAACTACATAGTAGTGGACAGCGCTGTCCACGTCATTTATTGTATTCATTTTGTATTAGTATCATTTTAGTTTCCTGTCCTCTCTTAAAGTTTTGTTTCTCTATTTCTCTTATACGCACATCATCTTTGGATAATTTCTCTAAATATGTACTTTACAATCCTGATATGGTTTGGTTCTGTGTCCCCACCCAAATCTCACCTTGAATTGTAATAATCCCCAAGTGTCAAGGGCGGGACCAGGTGGAGGTGATTGGATCGTGGGGGAGGTTTCCCCCATGCTGTTCTCATGATAATAAACGAGTCTCAGGAGAGCTGATGGTTTTACAAGTACATTTCATGAATTTTCAGAAACTTAATGATTAAAAAAACCATAAAATCTTCCAGAAAGAGAAACCAGATTTTATATAATGAGTTAGAATGACTTCTCAACATTGATTTATTCTGCAAGTATTTATTGAGCTCCTACTATGTGTCAGATAGTGAACGAAACTTTAAAATATCCTTTTCTTCAACTTTCATTTTGATGTGAGGAGCAATACTGGTATCTGGAAAACAGTAACTTCATAATTCTGAGAAACTATCATTTCCAACCTAGAATTCTGTACCAGAAATAGTTTCTATTAACAGTGATGGTAGAATAATGATATTTTTAGACATGCACTAAAAAAAATGTTCCTTTTATATTCCCTTTGGTGAATTGTAGAATTTACCAACACCAGGGGGAAACAAAGAGGATCTAAAATCCCTGAAACTGGCTGGGTGTGGTGGCTCACACCTGTAATCCCAACATTTTGGGAGGCTGAGGTGGGTGGCTTATTTGAGGTCAGGAGTTTGAGACCAGCCTGGCCAACATGGTAAAACCCTGTTTCTGCTAAAAATACAAAATTAGCTGGTCATGGTGGTGAGCGCCTATATTCCCAGTTACTTGGGAGGCTGAGGCATGAGAATTACTTGAACCTAGGAGGCAGAGGCTGCAGTGAGCCGAGATCATGTGACTGCACTCCAGCCTAGGTGATGGAGTGACACTGTGTCTCAAAAAAAAAAAAAAAAAAAAAAAAAAAAAAAAATTCCCTGAAACAAGAAATCAACATGGGAGAGAGAAAGGAATCACTAGAGTGATCGTTAACTGAGACCCTCAAAGTGCCAGTTGATTTTAGAGAGCAATCAATTCTGACTGGAGCATGTCAGAAAAGGCTTCAACATAGATTAAATTGATAAAACATATTTTGACATGTTGAGACAGTTTACCCACTTGAAATAGAGTTTGGAGTTGTATTAATTAGATTGTACTAGTTTTACGAGAATTTGGAATTGTATTTGATTAAGTATATAAAGAGAGAACATCAAAAATAAATAGAAGTATGAATTATGAACAAACTATTGAGCAAAGCACAGAAAGTAATCATAGAAAATACTGTGTCTCAGTTGTCTAGGATATTCTCATAACTAATGTAATGTAGATACTGAATTTAGATCTAACCCCTGCAAAATGATGTAACTATATTAGAAGTAAGGAAGGGATGGAAATTTTGTTTACAGTGGAGGAATGTGGTCAAAAAAAAAAAAAAGAGCTACTTATGTCCAAGATGGAGCAGTAGGGGATTATATTTACCCTCTCACCCGAAACAATTTTAAAAGGCCCCAAAAATGGGAAAAAATATTTTCAAGACATTAAACATAAAGCAATGAAAGTAATTCCTGAGAAATCGAAAAGAAATGGAGTAAGCCCTTTAGTTGTACCTGCTTACTGCCAGAAGAGCATTTCCAGGCAATGATCCAGAAAGGAGGAACCTAAGTAGAGCCTAGTGGACTCTCTGACTTGAAGAGGCAGAGCTGGAATTCCAGGGAGGCCAAGGTAGCCAGAGATGTCAGACCAGAGTTCTGAAGGAGAGAGAGGAGAGAGCTACAGGTATTTGCAAATGATTCCCTGGAGTCTCCGGTTAAGTATTGATCATTCCATATATGTGAGCAAACTATCCAAAGTCTGACAAAGAACCACAGGAAAGGATTATGGGGGGAAATCTCCAATGCTAACACACAGGACCAGGGGTAGTTCTAGTTTTCATTACCCAGAGTGGAAAACCAACTCATGGGCATCTGTAGAGTACTATAGAGTACTCATTAGGTTTTGCTTCAGCCATGGGAAAAAAATTAGCCCTAAAATAAACACAACTCTGATATCACCTAATGGGGATTAAAATCAACATTGAAATAAGTCAAACTGTTTCCAGGTAATTTAAGTGCATTCTTGAATACAGAGATCAAGCATATTTAAAGGAATACAAAAATATCTAGACATCAACAAGATAAAACTCACTATGTCCAGCATCTAGTCAAAAATTTTTAAGTATATAGAAAAATAGTAAAATATGATCAATGAAGAGGATTAAAAAGCCAACCAAGCAAAACTGAGAAGACACAAAATATAGAATTAGTAAATAAAGGTATTAGAAGGACTTTTTTTTTTTTTTTTTTGAGACAGAGTCTCGCTCTGTCGCCCAGGCTGGAGTGCAGTGGCTGGATCTCAGCTCCGCCTCCCGGGTTCACGCCATTCTCCTGCCTCAGCCTCCCGAGTAGCTGGGACTACAGGCGCCCGCCACCTCGCCCGGCTAGTTTTTTGTATTTTTTAGTAGAGACGGGGTTTCACCGGGTTAGCCAGGATGGTCTCGATCTCCTGACCTAGTGATCCGCCTGTCTCGGCCTCCCAAAGTGCTGGGATTACAGGCTTGAGCCACCGCGCCCGGCCAGGACTATTATTAATATATGTTATATACAACCAGTTAAGGGCATGTATTGTAAACCTATGGCTGACATACTTAATGGTAAAAGACTGGATGTTTTCTACCTAAAATCAAAAACAAGGCAAGGATGTCTGCTGTCACTTCTTCTGTTCAAAATTGTACCAAATGGTCTAGCCAGTGCATGGATTCTGAAAAAAATGGATTTTTTAAAGTCATCCAAATTGGAAAGAAAGAAGCAAAACTATATTTGCAGGTAACGTGATTATCTGAATAGAAAATCTTATGGAATCTAAAAAATTCTACTCTAATATTTAAGTTGCAGAATCCTAGATAAGTTTTTTTTTGAGACAGGGTCTTACTCTGTTACCCTATCTCAGGGCTAGACAGTGGTATGATCACTGCTCACTGCAGCCTCAACCTCCCAGGCTCAAGCTATCCTCCCACCTCAGCATCCCAAGTAGCTGGGACCAGAGGCACATGCCACCATGCACAGATAATATTTTCTTTTACAGAGATAGGATCTCCCTATGTTGCCCAAGTCTACTCTTAAATTCTTGAGCTCAAGAGATCCTTCTGCCTGGGCCTCCCAAAATACTGGGATTACAGGCATAAGCCACCACACCCTGTGATAAATATATAAATATTAATTTATTTCTACATACTGGCAACAATCAAATTGAAATTAATATCATTTACAATAGCAACAGAAAATATGAAATACTTTGGGATCAACCTGACGAAAGATGTGTAAAACCTGTACACTGAATAGTATAAAGTATTGCTGAGAAAAATTAAAGAAAACCTAAATAGAGGGAGAGATACTGTACTCATGGCTCAGAAGACTCAATATTGTTGTCAGTTCTCTCTAAATTGACCTATTTCAGTCAAAATTCCAGCATGATTGGTTTTTAGAAATTAACCTGATAATAGAGTTGGCATGTAAATGCAAAGAATTTACCATAGCAAAAATAAGTTTTAAAAAGGACAACGTCGGAATCTTAACACTGATTTCAAAATTTATAGTGCTGCAGTAATCAAGATAGTATGCTATTGAAAGTCCAGAAGTAGACTCACACACATACATGGTCTGTTGATTTTCAGTGAATGTGCAAGGGCAATTTGCAAAGTATAGTTTTTTCCGACAGATGGTACTGGAACTATTGGATATTCAAATGCAAACTATTGACCTCAATTAATACCTCACCCATAATATAAAAGTTAACTCAAAATAGGTAGACCTAGAAAACTTGGGAGAAAAATCTGTGTCTTAGGGCTTGGCAAAGATTCTTAAATAAAATACAAAAATCATAATTCATAAATGGAAAAAAATGTTACCTCGAACATCTCAAAATTGAGAACTTTCGGTCTTCCAAAGACATTGTTAGAATAAAAAGTTAAGTCACAGAATAGGAGAAAATATTTAGACAGTGCACATCTGACAGTAAACTTTTATTCAGAATATATAAAATTTTTAAAGTTTAAAATATTAACCCAATTTAAAAAATTGTTTTAACAGATACTTCACCAAAGGAATATTATAGCAAAAAGGCATATAGAAAGATGCTCAGCATCATTATTCAATAAGGGAATTGCAATTTGAAACCACAGTTAGGTACCACTGCATACCTTGTGGTATAGTTAAATTCAAAACAAAACAAAATCTGAACATAACAAGTGTTGGCACAGTTGTGGAGAAACTGGAACTCTTATATGCTGTTGATAGGAATATAAAATGCTACAACCCACTTTGGAAAATAATTTGGCAGATTCTTAAAAATTTAAACATTTATCATTTGACCCAGCCATTCCATTCCTAGGTATTTTGCCAATAGAAATGGAAGCATGTGTCCACACAAAGACTTTTATATGATTGCTCATACCAACATTATTCATAGTAGCCAAACTCTGAAAGCCAAATGACCATCAGCAAGCAACAGATACACAGTGTATGCCATGCAATGGAATACTACCCACCAATAAAAAGGAATGAACTCTTGATATATACAACAGCATGAATAAATATCAAGATAACTATGCTAAGTGAAAGAAATCAGACCCACAAAAGTAAATACTGTACATTTCCTCTTACTTAAAATTCTAGACATACAAACTAATCAAAATTATAGCAAGGAAATGAGTAGTTGCCTGTGGTCTGGGGGGAAGACTTGCAGGCCATGAATTAACTTGATTATAGTCACAAATATATACATATGTCAAAACTTAACCAAACTGTATATTTTAAATATGTGCAGTTCCTGAAACAAATGAAAGCTACATACTTCTCTTCCATAGTGGAAAGTTAGTAGGACAATATTTAAAATTGAAAAATCAAGAAATAAAAATATTAATGTACAATTGAAGGATATAAAGTTTAAATACCTAAAAGAATCAGCTAAAAGTTGACAGCATTTTTTTAAAAAATAGAAAGCAGAAACTGGAACTGACATAAAGGATTTCTGGTTTTCATAAAAAGTTTCCTCTTTAAACTATGTGTATATATCACTTTGGTAAAAAAAAAAAAAAAAAATACTGTATTTAAAAATAGGTAGGGAACAAAAAGGGCTTAATTGTAAGACAAATCTGTGCTGGTTTATTTATATGTGCAGTTAATTTGCCATAATGGGAATAAGAGTGACTTCAGTTTATTCATGTTAAGTATATAATGTGGCTGAATTTTATTTGATGAATGAGTGTTTTCCACTTTGCTTTGCTGTTATAGAGCTGCCAGAGTGGTAAAAACCCAAAATATTTAGCCTGAAAGGCAGAACAAAATACTTCTCTTCTTTTAAAACTTGTTTTGTAAAGATTAATTAAGCTTCTATGTAGTTATTTTCTGTACTTTATTGATTCCGGATTACTTGTACTCTGTAAATGCATTGAATTATTTACACATCATGGGCAGCTAATGCTAATTTAGAACATACCCAGTGGGACCTCAGAGCCCTGAAATGCTAAATGTAATCTGGGGATCAGTAACATTCCATTCATAAAATGTGTCACCCACAGGTTAATGGAAATAAACAATAGGGAAGACAATGGATGGATTATGCAAATACATTGAAAAGATTAAGCAGGGGGAGGGGACTACAAGAACCCAATTTGTGTTTTATTTAAACGTGGATTAAGGTTTATAGTATACAAAATGATTAAAGGTACTTTGCTAATTTGCTAATGCTCTTAAAAGCACCACTGCACAGAAGAAACTATCAAAATAAATTGGTTATGGCTTTTTTTGTGCGTGTGGGTGGAGAGTAGCAGAGTACATAGTGGCAGGATTAAGAAAGGACATTTTTAGCAGTAAATAAAATGATAAATGTGATATTCTGTTTTTAAAAAAATCTTGAGTGACTAGATTTTTATAACATTTATTTGCATCTGTGTGAGACTAATGAAAGTTTCACGAATATAAAATCCAATCCTAATATAAATTAAACTGCTGTTTTGTTTTAAAAAGGAGAAATCAATCTCTTATTTAAAAAATAGTTCTATAAAACAAGTTAAACTTAACATATGTGCTTTTGGGGGAAATATGTTTAAATTATGGCATGAAAAATATAATTTTATTATTAGTTATATCTGAGAAAATATGTCCGCTAAATGCCTGAATTATGCAAAAGGACATAGAGATACGTAAACTTCTTTGCAAGTTATTAGTTTGCAGATTTCTAAGTCAGAGCAAGGTGCCATCCTAAGGACAGCCCAGCGGCCTGTAGCACTTGATCCTGCGGTGGGAACTGTAGTCCTGGGAGGAGGTGCTTTGTTGAATCTGGTTCAACAAAGCAAGGAGCTCCAAAAAGATGAAATGGCCCTGATGTTCAGTATTGTTTAAGTGGAAATTGACGTGAAGCAGGACCCCCCCCCCCCCCGTCCCCGGTAAAGAGCGATAAACCTGTTACCATCATGTAACCATGAAATTCTGAGTAGCCCACTCACTCTCCAGCCTTGTCTGACACTGATTTCAGAACATCCCCATGACCAGTCCTCCATTTGTTGGTGTGCACTAGGAATATGTAGGACTAGAAATATTTGGGACAAATGACTATAGACAAAAGAGCTGCAGAGGGTTTATGTGTATTGTATGGGGAGGTGGAAAAGCTAGACATCATGGTAGACAGGCCAATGTCAGCAAAGGAAAGAGCTGGAATCTTGCTGTGGTATATGTGGCCACCCTAAACCACACATAGCCATAGGAGGAAATGGGGGAAACTTATTTCATTTTCTCTTAGAACTTGGATAGCAATTCTTAAACAAGAAATTATTGCAGAATGCATATTATCGCTTTACTCATGACCCTTGAGCTTCTTTTATTTACTGTATTCTTTTAAAACACGTATCCTCAAAATGTTTAGAACCTTTTTCATCACAGCTTATACCTTTATTGTTTAAGTCATTGAAATCCTAGGGTTAGGTAAACTCTTAACAGTTAAAATTTCCCTGGATGAGTTGATGCTATAATATTTTTAGTTTGTTTCATGGTTCTTCATTAATGCCAAGTAATACAAACAGGAATTATTTAGCAGTCTTGGGTATTAAATGTTTGACTCTTTTGTTCTTTCTTTTGTTTTTAAAGATACTGTTTTCCCTTTGGACGACCTGAAGGTGCTCTAAAAGCTACACTTTCATTACTTGAAAGGGTATGTTTGAACATTACTCTGTAAATACTGTTTGCTTTCTCAGGACTGTGTATTTTAGTTATTGAACTAGGGAGACAGACCCCATTATACTCTCTACTGATTCCATCACATTTCGTGAGTTTCTCAACTTTTCTTACTACATGCAGACACTGTCTACAGCACTTCATTCTCCCTGAAGCCTTTCTGAAGCCTCACACTGCCATCCTATACTCATATTATGGCATCTTTTTGGTAGTATTCATTTTTCCTACCTCTTTATTTCCCTCATGAAATGCTTTTTTTTCAGTTAAGAATAATTGTTTTTGCTTTTTCAGACTTTACAATTGTCTTTTATCGTCCTCCAACTTTATTTGTACTTCTACCTGTCATAGTCCTCATGCCAACAAGTTTATCATTTACCATTCACAAATATATCATTTCATTCATTCAATATTCATCTCAGAATTTATTTCAGTTACTCCAGTGTGTGTGTTACCTTAAATGAATTCACATATTATAGAAATGTGTTTCTCCCCCACAAAATAACCAGCAAACAAGATTTTTAATCCAGACGAAAAAAATCATTTTTTAAGGAAAATATATTCTCTATTCCTATTTTTATGACAGTTGAAGTTTCAAAGAGCAGTATTTTTCATGTCTGTAAATTTATTTATATACTTGTTAGATGCTAACAGTTAAATAATGTGGCCAACTCCTATTTCTTACCAGAATTAAAACGAATTTCTAGATTCATCTTTAGCTCATAATTTGATTATTATAATCCTGATTTATTGAATTCTAACACTTGATCTTGTCCATTTTCTGCCGAATTAATTTTAGATACTATATTGTTTATTAGCATCTTTATTAAAAAGCAAAGAGAGAAGACATTGTTCAGATATTACATCTCCATTTCAGTGATTTAAGAACTTGAGAGATGAGGACTAGAACTGATGATTAAAATGAGATCTTAGGATTACAGATTGATTTTATTTTTATATCCCTGTCTTATCCCTGATTATTGGGGATTGTGCGATAGAAATATGATTGTTGTAATTATGTTTTATTAGAATTTTTGTAATACTGAAAGCTGCACATAACTCAGATTTTTCAAAGTATTCATGTCATCCTATTCATTAAGGTATTATGAGTAAAATAAAATCCTTAAGGATTGCTTTATATTTTGGAACAACATCCCATCGTAGGTACCTAATACAGCTTTTCCATGTCTGGGTTTCCATGGCAGAGCCTCCTTTCTCCCCCCCAGTAGGGAAGACTTAGTAATAGCAGGATGCCCTCATGCCCTGCATTGACAGGTGGCAGGATGAACAGGGACATTTATTTCAGTTATAGTCACTAATCACATCTCCTGCTGAATTGAGACAGAAATGTTAAGGGTTATTTCTTCATTTTTATGTCTCTTACTGACATAGAAAAGTAAAACAAAAATATGCATATGAATTCTTGAAACCTATGATACCTTGGAAGAACATGGAATGCAGCATGAAATCAAGGTTGACATCTCCCTTTTTGCATTTGCCAGCCCTTTACCTGTACTTTGCCAGAAAGTAAGTTTCTGGTTCCCAGATAATATGAAATATTACCTAGGAGACATATACATTCTAATTTTAACAGCCATTTTTGTTATGTAAAGTTTGTCGCCATGGGAAGTATAATAGTAACGTTTGTGGTTCCGCATATGAAAAAAAATTAAAGTTTAGTAATAATCACATTTAATGGTGCATGTCTATTTTTTACTGTCCACAAAGGGATTTTTCTGTCTGCAAAGTCTAATGTGCAGTGCTAATTAAAGTGCTAAATATTTGTCAGAATTATTGAATTTGATAAAGATTTTTTTAATCATAAAGTTTGCTATTTTCAAAAAAGAAAACCTTGCCTAACAAAATCTTTAAAATGTCATCAGTGAGTAGCCTTTTAAAAATGTTGTCAAAGGTCACTGATACTTGGATGATTAAATAAATCAGGGATGACAAAATCCTTAGTGCTGAGGCTGACTTAAAAGAGAATGAAACAATACAGCATGAAATGCATGTTTTCATGTTCTTTCAATATTCCTTTCAATATAAGACATAGAAATGGAGCACTTACAAATGCGTTGTCTTCTCTATATTAACATTCTGGCATATATTTTGTAATGTGAATGAAAGTAAAGCATGAATAATTGCATTAAATATGCAGAAAGATAGTTTTACTAATAGTGCAATCAAAACTTAATGTGAGCAGGTTTATCACTATGCAGGTTTTAAAGAAAATTATGAGTCAATGTAACAGTGTTTATAAGTACATTACATTTTGAATTCTGGATGTAATTGTATTTTCCCCTTGCCTAGTAATAACATTTTTAAAGGAAAAGTCCAAAAATACTTTTTAGGAGCCCGACAGAGAATAATCAGTTATTTTTTAAAACCATAGAAAGTTTTTATGTATTTTAACATTCGATACTCCATAAGCATTCATTTCACTAAGGCAAAGAGGTTTTCTCCTCCCTCTTTGAATAGACTGCCATGGTATCTTCAGCAAATCACAGTCATTAAAATTTAGTGAGATTAGATTTCTTGATTTTTTTTCAGAGCTCAAAGATTATGCTTATTCTTAATGAAATTTCTGTTATTGTTCTCAAATATATTGCTCAAAAGACTCAAGGCTTTCAAGTTAGGGATGTGCAAAATAAACTTTATTATTTGTCCCAAGAACTGTAATCTTGATCTGAAACAGCTGCTCTAATGGTGTCACAGGTCCCTGGAGAAAAAGTGGCAGTCACACTGAATGGTGACCTGGTCTGGGGAGGTTTTGAAATGCATAAATTAGGCTTAGGAGGAGCTAAGGTGGGAGGATTACATTCCCAGTTGGGAAGTACATTGCAGACGCATTACATTCCCCCCAAGTTACCTAGGACCCCTCTACCCTTCCTAGTAATAGTCAGATCAAGGACAATTTGTGTAATTTGTCTTTAGTATTTATTTTATGCAACATCTATCTTTTTTCTTCTGTCTGTCTGTCCCCAACCCTGCCCCTCACCCTTCCACTTCCTCTCTCTGTAGGTTTTAATGAAAGATATTGCCACTCCCATACCAGCAGAAGAGGTGAAGAAAGTGGTCAGAAAATGTCTCGAGAAAGCTGCCTTGATCAATTACACTAGACTCACAGAATATGCCAAAATAGAAGGTCAGTGCAGTGAGCAATTGTCGAAGTGGCAGTGAGAGCCAACAATGCCTATTAACTGAATTTTCTATGAGAAGTCCTTTCCTTTCCTGAACAATCCTGTGCCATGGCAAAGGGAAATGTCTCATTAAAATCTCAGCTGGTGAACTGAAGAGCTTTTTCCTATTCATTGCTTTAATATGCCTCCTGGGACTCTGCTTGAATGAAAGACCCGGGATTCGTGCTTAAGTTGTCCTTTGTTCTTATTTTGAGTTTTCAGAAAACCAAAAGGTGTTTTCATGGGTTGTATTTTTTGGCAGTACTGTAAGTATGTCTAACATTTGAACTATAGGCAGCAAAATCTTTCCTGATCAGTAACAGTGTAGTATTATGTAATTTTATTTTCTGCAGTATCACTCAAAAAAGGAAGAAACTTGTTGATTATTGAGGGCTGAAATAAACTCATAGAACTTCCTTTGGTTTTTAATTGCTTGCAATGTATTGATGCATTTGAAAGATTAGATCTCTTGAGAGAACTGTGCTATTTTTTTTTCTTTCTTCAGGCTTTATTCATTAAGGATACTAATTTTTTAAATGTTTAGAAATAAGTAGATTGGAATTTGTGGCAAAGTCACAAAATCAGCTTTTATTCAACAGTTTTATTCAACAACATTAATTTATATAATTGAAAGTAATGGAAAGGCCTCAAACTTTTTGCTCAAATTGTCATAAAACTGACTTACATAATAATACATGAAGGATTAACTAATAGAGGGGAAAAATGCAGTTAATGTTAAATACTTATCTGAAAATAAAAGTTTCTTACCTGAAAATAAAAGTAAGTCATCCTTTATAAAATTTTAGTAACTTTTTATATAAAATGGTACTTAAGGAATCATGAATTTATGAAGTAGTTGATATTAGAATAATTTTAGCAAAATTCAGGTAGGGAAAAGGATTGATGATAATTGTTTGTGTTATTATTCCTTTCTTCTCTCCAAATCTGGTCAAGCTTTCTAACAAGCATACGATAACCAACCTCCTGAGTGATTAACAAAAAAGCCATCTCATCACCATAGCAACCAATATTATATCACGAGAGTAACAACATGAAACCTCCTTAGTTACCATTTTAACTTCATTAATTATGATATCATGTTGTGTTAAAGCAAAAGCAATGAACATTTGATCATTCGAGGAAAGTGGAAGATAAACACATTGGGTTTCAGTCTTAAATACTCTTTCAAATAATTATCATGTTTTGTGAGTATTGAGTATTCTGACACAGATTGGAAGAAGTGATATTAAAATAGACGTATTAAAGCCTTTCAAATCTGGCAAAGATGAAAGTTGTGGGGAACTTGAATAAACACTGTATTGTTTTATGTAAATGTTATGTACTCTACCCAAAAAAACCTGTAAGAATCATTTTGCTCTTAACTGAGTTAATATTTTTGACTATTACCTTGTCCAAGGATACAGAAAAGATATATGCAGTGCACTTTGTATTTTATAGCCATAGAATCCATTTTAAATGGATAAAGAAACTTTTTTTTTTGGACACATAAAAACAAGTCTGTGTTATATAAAAGCCTATGGTAGGGCCCAATGGACAGTGAGCAGGAAACTCTCCTACCTTTTCCCTTTTTGAAGTCACTTCTGTCTTGTCTCTGGTCTAATGGAAGAATATTCTGGAAAATGGATCCTAGCAACCCACTCTGGTAGGAATGCTGAGCAGTCGTCTTTAAAAAGTAGCAACAACAAAATGCTTGCTCAGTAGGTGACAAAAACTTCTATGTTTTTCATCATCTCCCTCTCCCCCTGCTTTTTACTTAGAAAAAAAAAAAAAAATATATATATATATATATATATATATATATATATTTTATCCTCAGGACCAGACTAAGAACCAAATCAAACTTAAGTTAGAAAGAAGTGGCCTTTTACATTATATGAGCAACAAGGGTAGAGTTTGCTTTTCTCCTAAATTCTCTTTTCTTATGTTTTAGGCCCAGCAGAAAAGGAAACAGGTAATTAATATTTCTGCATGCACAAGCCATTATTTCTCATGTGGTGGTGTGATGTTTTTTAAAGCACTTTGTTGAGACATGATTGACAGGCAAGCTGTACATATTTAATGTATACCACTTGATGAATTTGGAGGTAAATAGCTGTGAAATGATCATTGCAATCTATACCATAAACCTGTTCATCAGCTACAAAAGTTTCCTCCTGCCCTCTTTATTTATTATTATTAATATTTTATGATAAAAATATTTAACACAAGAGCTATCCTCTTAGCAATTTCTTTAAGTGTACTATATTGTTAACTATAGGCATTCTGCTGTGTAGTAGGTCCCTAGAACTTATATATCTCGAATAACTTAGACTTTGTGCCCTATGAATAATACCGCTTCATGTTCTCTTCTCCCAGCCCCTGGCAGTCACTGTTCTACTCTCTGCTTCTATGAGTTTGACTCTTTTAGATTCCTCATATAAGTGGTATCCTGTATTATTATGTACTGTGATGGGGCTTATTTTACTACTAAGCCAGAAATTCCTTTTTAAGACTGAATAATATTCTATTATATGTATATACTGCGTCTTCTTCATCCATTCATCTCTCAGTGAACATTTAGGTTGCTTTCCATGAATAACGCTGCAATGAACATGGGAGAGCAGATGTCTCTTTGAGATCCTGATTTCAATTTTTTTGGTTGTATACCCAGAAGCGAGATTGCTGAATCCTTTGGAGTTCCATATTTTATTTTTACAGAAACCTCCATACTATTTTCCATAGTGGCTGCACCTAATTACATTTCTACCAATAGTATACAAGAGTTCTTTTTTCTCCACATCCTTGCCAGTACTTGCTATCTCTTGTTTTGTTTGTTTGTTTGTTTAAAATAATAGTCATCCTAACAGGTTTGAGATGATATCTCATTGTGGTTTTGATTTGCATTTCTCTGAAGATTAGTGATGTTGAGCACCTTTTCATTTATGTGTTGGCCATTTATTTGTATGTCTTTTGAGCAATGTCTGTTCAGTTTCTTGTTTCATTTTTAAGTTGGGCTATTTGGGTTTCTGCTATTGAGTTATAGGAGTTACTTAAATAGTTCAGATATGAACCCTTTCTCAATGTATGGTGTGCAAATATTGTCTCCCATTCTGTAGATTTCCTTTTCATTTTGTTGTTTCCATTGCTGTTGGTGGTGTGATGTTTTGTCATTGATGAATAGCTCTCTTTTTCTCAGGGCTTCTATTAGATCCTTTTGATTAGGAATACTGAAAATGCTTTGATTTTATCAGAATGATTGCTAATGCTTTGTAGGTAAAGTATAGGCCATTCATCTCGAAAAGTTCAGCAATATTTTTGATACAAATTTAAAGCAAAACACCTGAGGCTATATGAATGGTATGTATTATGTTTTAAGCATATCCACTAATCTTATTTGGAAGCTGTCACCGATATTTGAAGGGCTCTTACAACAAGAAAAGAGGACCATCTTCCTTTATCACTCTTGAAAATAACAGAATAAAAAGCATAAATGCTATTAAATAAAAAGTAAGCAGTTATTAACTTTGAAAGTTAGTAACTTTGAAAGTTCACAGGAATGAACAGAGGTTATGAAATCCCATCAGGAAATTGCTAGGAAAGAGTTCACTGAGTTGCTGATTTTTTTAACGTTCTATTTTTTTTTTCTTGCATCCCTTATCACAATTATTCATTTGACTACATGTGCCTGTTATTATCTGTTTTTCCTCTCTATCTTCTCTTCAGCCCCATGCAGGCAGGGTCCTTACTGACTTGTTCACTATTGTATTCCCAGCACCCACCACTGTGCCTGCTGACACAAAATAGGCACTCTGAACTTTGGAGAGAGGTAGGAGATTAGTTAGTTACATCTGAAAACAAGGGAGCGAGAGACAGGTGGTGAAACTTCCTAATCCTAGTTTTCTCATTTTGGTCAAATTTTGTATGCAATGTTATAAGCAAGTTTGCTTGGGTTGTTTTTAACTGAAGTCTTCCATTAAGGACTCTATTTCTTTTTTTTTTTCCTACCTTTTTCAATATTTGACCCCAGAAAGTGACAGGAACAAAACACTCAGAGCCACAAAGAGGAGAAAGAACACACCTACAATGATTGCTAAGTGCACTTTAGAGAAAAATGAATTAGAAAAAAATATGGGACTGATTATCCCCTCTTATGACGACAGCACTTTGTAATAGCAACAATCCCATGCTCTATAGCAAACTTTTTCAAAACCTCTTAAGGCATTTTTCTCCCCCAACATTCCTGTTGTAAAAACAGCTTTCATCCTAGTTTACAAACAAGAAGTTCAGGGTTGTTCGTGGCTTTCCCACTGCCATAGAATAAATAACTCAGCCAGGTGGGACTGGACTTAGGTGATCCTTAACCTCCA
This sequence comes from Rhinopithecus roxellana, assembly GCF_007565055.1. Taxonomy (NCBI): domain Eukaryota; kingdom Metazoa; phylum Chordata; class Mammalia; order Primates; family Cercopithecidae; genus Rhinopithecus; species Rhinopithecus roxellana. Next base: position 71,135,914 of record NC_044554.1, read on the forward strand.
GAAGCTACGCTTCTTCCCCTGGGAGATATGAAAGGGTCAGAGTGCTCCTTTTTTAAGCCTGGGGCAGAGGCACTGTGTAGAGTTGCCTGATCTCCTTAAAGAGAGAACAAGAGGGACTTGTCCCCTATATACCTTGCTTCCACCAAACAGAAACCTCCTCACGGTGACTTAGCAATCCATACCACTGGTCAGCCGTACAGGTCAGCAACTCTAGGAAACATACTTTTATTAAAATTAAATGCTTGTTTAGAAAAGAGAAAAAAACAGCCGGTCACAATGGCTCACGCCTGTGATTCCAGCACTTTGGGAAGCCAAGATGGGTGGATCACTTGAGGTCAGGAGTTCAAGACCAACCTGACCAACATGGTGAAACCCTGTCTCTACTAAAAATACAAAATTAGCTGGGAGTGGGGGTGCATGCCTGTAATCCCAGCTAATTGGGAGGCTGAGGCAGGAGAATCACTTGAACCTGGGAGGCAGAAATTGCAGTGAGCTGAGGTTGTGCTATTGCACTCCAGTCTGGGCAGCAAGAGCAAAACTCCATATCAAAAAAAAAAAAAGAGAGAGAGAGAAATCAATGTAGTTTATGTAATTTAAATTGATTGAAGGGAAAACTAAATTTAAGAATGTTCTGAATGTTCTGAAGTAATAGAAGAGAGGGGTTTTTTAGAAATATTTTCTATTCCAGGGAGGGTATGGTGGCTCATGCCTGTGATCCCAGAACTTTGGGAGGCTGAGGCAGGAGGATGACTTGAGCCCAGGAGTTCAAGACCAGCCTGGGAAACATAGTGAGACCCCATCTCCACACACAAACACACACACACGCACACACACACACACACACACACACACACACACACACAAAACTCCATTAGCCAAGTATAGTAGTGCATACCTGTAGTACCAGCTACTCATAAGACTGAGGCAGGAGGACTGCTTGAACTCAGGAGTTTAAGGCTGCAGTGAGCCATGATTGTGCCACTGCAATCCAACGTGGGTGACAGAAGGAGACCCTGTCTCAAAAAAAAAAAAAAATATATATATATATATATTAAGTATATATATATATAATATATATATATATTAAGTATATATATATAATATATATATATTAAGTATATATATATATATATATATATTAAGTATATATATATAATATATATATATTAAGTATATATATATATATATATCTATATATAATATATATATATATATATATATCTATCTATATTATCTATATATATATATATATATATATATATATACTATATATATATATTAAGCCTGGGGCAGAGGCACTGTGTAGAGTTGCCTGATCTCCTTAAAGAGAGAACAAGAGGGACTTGTCCCCTATATACCTTGCTTCCACCAAACAGAAACCTCCTCACGGTGACTCACCAAACAGAAACCTCCTCACGAGTAGCTGGGATTACAGGCATCTGCCACCATGCCCAGCTAATTTTATGTATTTTTAGTAGAGATGGGGGTTTCACCATGTTCGCCAGGCTGGCCTTGAACTCCTGATCTCAGGTGATCCACCCACCTCGGCTTCTCAAAGTGCCGGGATATCAAGCATGAGCCACGGCACCTGGCCTGTCCCAAAGGCTTTCTATTGATACTGCTTCATTAGTTCCTTAAATAGCTCTACAAAATGGGTATATTATGGAGAATTCACTGAGACTTCTGGAAAAAAGCATTAACTTGCACAAGGTTCTGCTGTTGCCATTAAAACTGAACAGACATGAGATTAATACTCACGTCTCTCAGACACCAGAACCCTCTTCACATTCTTTTCACTGGCTGCCATGCCTCCAAGACTGATTCAAAGTAATGGCATTTTATGATAAACACCTCAGCTGCATCACAAAAGCCAAGAATTAATATTAATAAAAGCCACTCTTTTATTAAATAATAATGAGAATTATTTAGTAAAAAGAGAAAATGCTTATATACCAGGCAATATTCCAAGAACTTTATATGTGATGTATCAACTAATTTACCTCTTTGTTTCCCTCCACAACCCCACCCCCCCGCCCCCCCACCCCTGATGGAGTCTTGCTTCGTCACCAGTCTGGAGTGCAGTGGCATGATCTCGGCCCACTGCAACATCTGCCTCCTGGGTAATTTTTGTATTTTTAATAGAGCTGGGGTTTCACCATGCTTGCCAGGCTGGTCTCAAACTCCTGACCTCGTGATCCACCCACCTCGGCCTCCCAAAGTTATAGGCAACTCATTTACTTCTTAAGACAATACTTTGCGATAAATAGTATCATTATTATTACTCCTCAGAAAACTGAACCTGAGAGGTTATATAGTGTGTCTACAGTCCCATAGCTAGTAAGTGGGAGGTTCAGAGCCCACTGTCTGTCTATTGATCTCTTCTTACATGCCCCGCCCTTGAAGATCTTGTCTAGTTAAATTTGCACTCGGTTAAAATCTTTTTGTTTATTTTTCGCCACATTCCTCATGATGTCAGGTGTCGAAAGTGATTAAAATGTGCAAAACTAACCCCCAGTCCAGAGATTTATCCCCCTTTCCTGCTTTATTTTCTTTTACAGCACTTACTATAATCTAACACAATGTATAGTACATTCATCCCACTTATTGTTCTGGAATGTTAGTTCCAGGAGGACAGAAGATTTTGCATTTTAACAATTTCTTATCCATAGTGCCAAGAGATGTGCCCGGCACATATTTGGTACTCAGTAAATATGTATTGGATAAACAAATGAATTTATCAGACTACATAGAGAAGAAAGAACATCCATAAACTGACAAGCTGGCTTGCAAAAAGTCATTCAAACCAATTACTGAATAATTAAAATTTAGGGCAAAAACTAACCACTGAAATAACAGGATTGGAAAAATTAAGCCGTAATTTCATGCCCTTATCACGGCAGGAAGAAGTGAGGGAAGAGCTAATGCTGGATCAGAGAAGCCAGAGGTTATAGATAGCAGTTACATGAACAATGCCCAGTAATCTAGCCTGTTTTGATTGTTTTTGTAATTCAGTGTGCTGCTTAATTGTGACTCATAGTTCTCTTCCATCATCACAGTTCTCTTCCATTGGGAATTCTTCCAATTCTCCATTGGCAGCACAAATTTGCAGAATAAAGGGATCTTAAAAATTCATAGTGGGTTAAATAAAACAAAGGACTTCCCTCTAAATGTCTTCTTTCTTTCTTGGAAATTATTTGCATGTTTCATAGAAACAGTTATTTTGAAAACTGAACATTTCTAGAAAGCAGCTCTTTTTAATCTTGGGGTTATAAAATGCTAACATTTCATTGAATTGCCTCTTTTGAGTTAAGAAATCTTTGACTTACCCTGTTAAAAAATCAACTAGTTTTCTCCTTTGCTTTTATTTTATCACTAACCTACTAGCTAAATAATAGTGAGATCTTTTTTTTTTACTTACAATCTGGCATGCAAAGATGACACTGAAACATCATGTTCCTAATTGTTTTTTAAATCATGTGCCTCGTTGATGCAAATTAGATATTATTTTAAAAGAATAATCAATTTGTTCTTTAGTTCAAAGACTTTCTTACAGACAAGAGTGCAGTTTGATAACAGTTCCTGCTGTTTCCTGAAAATTATGTAGCATATTGTGATTTAAGATATAAAAGGGGAGACTGTTCCTTAGGACTTGCCTGGACATGAGATCTTTTGCATAGACTTGGTACCTAGGCTTATGGCGAACCTAGAAATGTAGAGGTGCCCTGAACAAGAGGTAGCATGGAATGAATAAGCAAAGTCTTTGGGAGGTGAGAATTTTTCTTGGTCCTCTAGTTGCCAGGTTCCCACGTTTAACCCCCGTGTTCTTAGTGTCAGCGCCTCAGTTGAATGGGGTAGAGATGCTTTCCCACAGGCCCAGAGTGCCTACTGTCTTTGAGAAGAGAAGTTGTACTGTGGCAGTCCTTAGGTCATTAGGATATGTGTGTCATCTGGGTGGCGTTTTAATTTAACACTCCTTTGTACACGATAGCAATAAATAATAAAATATGTTCTGCTTAAGAATGTTTGTGTCTAGAGGCCATGTGTTTATAAAAAACTGCACAGTTTGTGGAAATTTTTTGTTAGTGGCGAATAATTTTTACTAATATTTCTAAGATGATATAACAGTTTTCTCTCATAAGAGTTTTATGTGGCTCCTTAGGAAGTTAATTTGAATTTTGAGTATTGTCTGTCTCCATGAACTGAAGTTTCTAAAACCTAAATAATAGACCTGAAATTTCATGTTCCCATAGGCAACGACAATGGCAAAAGGTAATTTGTATCTTAAACCAAATCCTCACCCTAAAAAGAATTGAACAGGTAATTAAAGAATTTCCATTCAGCTTTTTGGACAGTGTGGCTTGAATAATGAGAACTTGGCCTGAAAGTAAAACCTCTGTGACCATTTCTGCTTCTACGTCACCTGCTGATTAGGGACAAATTGTTAGATGCAAATTGTTTGCTTTAAAACAAAAACAATAACCTGTTGTCTTTTTCTTTAGAATATGTAGGAAATTATAAATTTGTTCAAGGTTTTAGTTTATAAAGCAATACATGTATGAATTGTAAAAACTCATTGCTTGAGCTATACTGATCTAGTATGTGTGATCACCTGGATAGGGACCAAATTGAAACTTAGTTTTGTGATATATATTAAAAGAAAAAAAACTCTGTGTGTGCATGATTTTTCAACTTCATATATTATTTGGAAAATATTGGTTTTCTGAGTTATCCCTATATTAGCAAGTATTATATAATATCAAAAATATCACTACTTTTAATATCACCCTTCTCATCAGAAACATCTTAAAGTATTGAGAACCTATCAAGTTTATAACAGATACAAGTTTTCTAAAATTCTCATTTTCCTCGAAGACTCTAATAATAGCATTGTGGTAACAAACACTGGTTGTTTTTCTTAAAGTGACATGTTTACCTTATTTTTTTTTTCCAGTAAATGTCTGCCAAATATCCAACTCTGAATAACTGTAGGTTGTCAGTACTCTTTTCAACCAAAAATGATTCTGTAAGTGGGGGGAGGAGAGAGGGAAGCAGTCAGTTTAGCCCTGCATGCAAATGGTCACACAAATACTTTTCCTTGAGACAGTCATTCATTGTACTTCAATATGCAAAAGTGCTTTAGGCAAACTTTCCATTTTGTCACACATACTATTTAAAAATGTATACTCTGCCAGGCGCAGTGGCTCACGCCTGTAATCCCAGTACTTTGGGAGGCCGAGGTGGGCAGATCACCTGAGGTCAGGAATTCGAGGCTTGACCAACATGGAGAAACCCTGTCTCTACTAAAAAAGTACAAACTTAGCCAGGCATGGTGGTGCATAGCTGTAGTCCCAGCTACTCGGGAGGCTGAAGCAGGAGTATCGCTTGAATCCAGGAGGCAGAGGTTGCAGTGAGTCATGATCACACCACTGTACTCCAGCCTGGGCAACAAGAGCAAAACTCCATCTCAAACAAAAAATACACACACAGACACACACACACACATACACACATACACTCAAGGGCAGAGGTTTAATCAAAGTAATATTTTTACTGTTTCATCAAGTACAACTTTATATGATACTGGCTTTTTCTTTTACTTGAGAGCATGGTGTTAAAGAATACAACGACAATTAGAATTTGCAACCACAGCTTTGATTCATGCTAAGGCAACAGTGATTTTTACGTACTATTGCTTTTGTACCATTAGTGTAAATGTCAACAGGATATAACAGGCAAAAGTATTTAGTATTATTTATGAAAGTAATTTTGATCTTGCAGATCCCTGAAAGGTTTTAGGTGGTCTTCCCAGTGGTCCATGGGCCACACACTGAGAACCACTGCTCCACTCCATCAATCAACTAGCTAAAAGATATTAACAAAAATGAGGTAACTTTCACAGTAACAACCAAATTGTAAGGTATCCAGGAATTAGCTTTGACAAAAACATGCAAAACTTTGTAGACCTCTATGAAGAATATTTTGAAACTCACAAGTCATAGAAAGTAATCTAGATAGAGATAGAGCTATTCCATGACCTAGGAGGGACAACTTAATAATATAAGATATAAATTCTGCCCCCAAATTAATCTATAAATTCATTGCAGTATCTATCAAAATTCCAGTTTTTAAAAGAACTCGATAAATTTACCTTAACATTTATTTTATTTTATTTTATTTTATTTTATTTTATTTTATTTTATTTTATTTTATTTTATTTTATTTTATTTTATTTTATTTTATTTTATTTTATTTTATTTTTTTGAGACAGAGTCTCGCTCTGTCGCCCAGGCTGGAGTGCAGTGGCGCGATCTCGGCTCACTGCAAGCTCTGCCTCCCGGGTTCATGCCGTTCTCCTGACTCAGCCTCCCGAGTAGCTGGGACTACAGGCGCCCACCACCACACCTGGCTAATTTTTTTGTATTTTTAGTAGAGACGGGGTTTCACCATGTTAGCCAGGATGGTCTCGATCTCCTAACCTCGTGATCCACCCACCTCGGCCTCCCAAAGTGATGGGATTACAGGCTTGAGCCACTGCGCCCGGCCACCTTAACATTTAAATAAAGTATACTGAATAACTAAATCAAATTAGAAAAAAGTGTTATATAAGACAAATTACAAAGCCATCACCAAAGCCCATGATCCAGCAGACAGAATAGAAGCATAGGGTCAGATCCATGTATAAATGAGAGCCTGATACACTTCATCTATAGCGAAGATGGGAGACAAATCAGTGGTTAAAGGATACACCGTTTGGGAGGTGTTATTTGAAAGATGGGCTTATTTAATGGATACAGATGAACTCAATTCCTCTCTAATAGAAACTTGGTCTCCAGAGAGATTATAGATCTAAATGCAATGAAGAAAATGCCACTATAAATTTAGTATTTCTCTTTATTGTAAATTATCACCAATGGTTATTTTCACTTTTTCACTTCTTAGATGATTTTTCAAGTTTGTCTGACATCTGAGTTAAAAGAAAATTGTTTTAACTTTCTTGTAAAACATAGTGTGCCCCCATTTTAGTTCATTTTCTTTTTTTTTTTTTTTTTTTTTTTTTTTTTTAGAGACGGAGTCTCACTTTGTCGCCCAAACTGGAGTGCAGTGGCCGGATCTCGGCTCACTGCAAGCTCCGCCTTTTGGGTTTACGCCATTCTCCTGCCTCAGCCTCCCGAGTAGCTGGGACTACAGGCACCTGCCACCTCGCCCGGCTAGTTTTTTGTATTTTTTAGTAGAGACGGGGTTTCACCGGGTTAGCCAGGATGGTCTCGATTTCCTGACCTTGGGATCCGCCTGTCTCGGCCTCCCAAAGTGCTGGGATTACAGGCTTGAGCCACCGCACCCGGCCTCATTTTCTGTATAGAAATAAATAAAACACTTAGATAACAGATCAGAAATAGTTAATTAAATATATCCCAGATTCCCCAGGATCTGGAAAAATTATATACTTCAAAATACTTCTGTCTGGTGGATATGTGTCTCTAAAAAAAGAAAAGAAAAGAAAAAACGTTAAAACACACACACACACACACACACACACACACACACACACACACACACACAGAGAGAGAGAGCATTTATGTAATGTCTTCTTCAGTTTGTTCCTTACTCGGAATTATTTCCTCGGCCATGATCTGTAACACTCTGAACAGCTCTTGTTAGAATCTTTCCTTCTTCCTCTGAAGATGCATGGAAATCTCATTACAAGTGTTCAACACCTGTTTTCTAAAAGGTCTCAAGAAGGATGTCAGTTTGCTCAGCTCACTTGACAGTGTGTCATGTACTTGTTGTTTTTTACTTTTATATAGAATGGAATTCACAGATAAATGCAGTCTTGAAATAACAAGGCTTCTTCCTTTTGCAAGCAATTTTATAGAATTTGTCAATCTCCAAAGATTGAATTTGAAAGCAACTAACTGGTGACCTCTCATTGACTTACTCACAGGTGCCAACAGGTACACCAAGAGACATAGCAGCATGGCTCTCATGGCACCTTGTTAATCTGAGTAGGTTACATGTATGAAAAAGTCTTTTCCAATTGTACAAAACTAGAGTGATGCAAACTGACAGGTTTCTACCTCTTTATTTATCAACAGGGTTTGTAAGTACCCAAAGACTGCACAGATGAACTAGTTTGGCAAATTAAGAAAGGTTCATTACTTGTAGGCCATAGCTAAGTGACCATATAGTTTCAAGCAATAAATTTAAAGGTCTAATTGAAGCTTTTTTTTTTTTTTTTTTTTTTTTTGAGACGGAGTCTCACTCTGCCGCCCAGGCTGGAGTGCAGTGGCCGGATCTCAGCTCACTGCAAGCTCTGCCTCCCGGGTTCCCGCCATTCTCCTGCCTCACTCAGCCTCCCGAGTAGCTGGGACCACAGGCGCCACCACCTCGCCTGGCTAGTTTTTTTGGTATTTTTTAGTAGAGACGGGGTTTCACCATGTTAGCCAGGATGGTCTCGATCTCCTGACCTCGTGATCCGCCCGTCTCGGCCTCCCAAAGTGATGGGATTACAGGCTTGAACCACTGAGCCTGGCTGAAGCTTTTTAAAAGACACACACACATTCATATTTTAATCTCAGAGAGGAGCCCTTTAAAATATCGATGAGGCATCAATGCATGCACACACATTCACAGTGATTGGCAAATTTGTGATGTTAGAGCTGTAGAAATATTCGAGGTGGCACTAAGCCCAACCCTACTCTAAACCTGGTCTTTTACACTTGCCAATTGGGAGACTTTCTCTAAATCTTAGCATGCCCTGGAAGACTGATTATGTATCAAAGGAAACAAAGACATACATACAGACATCGAGATTTTTTTGACTCATTTCTCATCACTCAAGGCTGCAAATCTTTTCAAATGTTATATTTCATATTGTGGTTACTGCCTCCAAATATCTTCTCTTTCCTTCTCCTTCAGCTTGCCTTGCAGCTGGCAAGCCTCTGGAGTCCCTGTCCCCTGCCATTGCCCACTGAACAGACCATCTTCATCTTCATGCCTTGCTGTGCCCTGCCTTGCCTATATCCCCATTGTTCACAAGCAAACATTCTCCCTGAGTATGGAAAAAAGAGTTAAAGCAAGGGTCAGGCAGGAAGTGAGAGTGGAGGCGTGTTTGTGCTCCTTTTATGAATAAAACAAATGACATGGAAAGTATGTATTAAGTAAGTGCAATTTAAAAACAGGAAGGAATAGGCATGCTATTAAAGATGCTGTAGACTTTATGTTATTCAGTATTTGATTTTCAGTTTCTGAATTTGAATAACATTTAGAAAAAAATGTATACAATTTGTGTATAAAGAACACACCAGGGAGGGGACTATTCATCAGTTTCAGCTATTGAATGTGTATGTGTGTATATACACGTATATTGTGTATATGACATGACTAAAGAACAGTCTTTTTTGAGACAGGGTCTCACTCTGTCACTCAGGCTGGAGTGCACTGGTGCAATCATGGCTCACTGTAGCCTCTGCCTCCCAGGTGGGCTCAAACAATCCTCCGCCCTCAGCCTCCTAAGTAGCTGGGACGCAGGCATGCACCACCATGCCTGGATTTTTTTTTATTATTATTTCTGGTAGAGATAAGGTTTTGCCACATTGCCTAGGCTAGTCTTGAACTCCTGAACTCAAACAATCCACCCACCTTGGCCTCCCAACATGCAGAGATTACAGGCGTGAGTCATGGTACCCAGCCAAGATCAATCTTTTAAAAAACGTATGGCTGAGTATAGTGGCTTATGAATGTAATCCTAACACTTTGGGAGGCTGATACAGATGAATCACTTGAGCTCAGGAATTCAAGATAAGCCTGGGAAACAAAATGAGACCCCCTCTGTATAAAAAGAAATTTAATTAGTTGTGCGTGGTGGTGCACTCCTCCAGCTACTTAGGAGGCTGAGGTGGGAGGATTGCTTGGGCCTGGGAGTTCAAGGCTGCAGTGAGACATGATCACGCCACTGCACCGCAGCCTGGGTGACAGAGCAAGACCCTGTCCAAAAAATAGTTTTTTAAAAAAAGCTACTACACAATTAGCTGGCAAAATTACCACTGGAAAATTTTTAGGCTATCATTAAAATCCTATAACATAGTTATATCCAGAGCTATCCAGAGCAAACTAAGTAGAGCAAACTAAGTAGACAGCATAGAAAACTTTCTTCTCCCTCAAACCTTCATAGTCTTTGCAGCCAGTAATATTGTAGACATATTCGTCCCTGTGAGACCTTAGCTTTGCTTACTTCATAAACTTTGGGAGACCCAAGGTCTCAATGAAAAGACAACTTTCATAAAACTCAAATTGGGGTGAATGTTTCCCGCCTCTTATTAATCATGTAAGAATACAAGCCTGTGACAAATGATGAACCAAATATTAATTTTTGCTTGTGGGTTCTAGTAATCTATTCTCTGCAATTCCATCACTATCATCTCTTACTTTAAGATCTTTAGAGGAGATTATGCCTCGATATTCCACCCCAAAATAGTCTCACAGAGTCACTGACTTTTACCTCACATGTATCTGACATTTTATGGCACACCATTCATGGGTCAGCACTTACTGTTGGCTTACAGAGACTGCTCAGTTTGGATTCAGCCCAGCTGTCATTGACCTGTATACTCTAGTGGCCAGTTCTCCTTTGTTCAACAGCTGGCCATTGGCTCATAATGAATTTACCGATGTGAAAGATAATCTGGGTAAAGTAGTTAATGTGACTGTGATCACAGAACAGTTATTCCAAATCTCTATATTATTAGCATAGTTAATTCCAGGGAAATCTTAACTGCTGCTCTTACTTTAAATGGCAGGGTCATTAAATAGATTGGTCCCAAAGGAAGCCATGGAATTAGGAGGCCACAGATCTATTATTTACAGACAAATGTGGCATTAGTATTTGTGTGGATTTTAAATACCTATTGGGAGGCTATATATACCATCTGTACCATCCTGGATTAATTATTTTCATTTATATATAGGATTGCCCAAATGTGGACACTATCCTATCTGGCAATCAGTTCAGATTCTGCAGAAAAAGTCACCTTTTACCTGAAATGAGGTTTATATAAAGGTGTAGCTTGATTTCAGGGAAAGGAGGAAATAATCGAAGTTTACATAGGTCACCTCTGTTTTTAACTTTGTTTTTCATAACCACTGGTAGTTCTCGAAGTGCATTCCCTACACCAGCATCATGAGCATCACCTGGAAACCTGCTAGAAATGCAAATTCTTGGGCCTCATCCAAGACCTACTGAGAAACTTGGAGTGATGCCAAGCAGTTTGTGTTTTAGCAAGTCCTCCAGGTGATTCTGATGCATGCTGAACCTGAGAAATGGAGATCTATACTGAAGGTACTCCATTCATTGATGAAAGCCATACATAGTCCAACACTTGTGGAACCATAATATCATTTGGGTTGCAGTCAGATAAACCAGGAGAGTGTCAAAGATTCCTCATTGTCTTTCATTAGTTGACAGTGCCAGATCTTAGCGATGTCACAGATAGTGGAGCAATTATAGTCCAGTTGACCCTAAAGAACTGAAAAAGTAAGTTGAGTTTTGGGAACCACCTCACCCCCAGATTTTGAGGCAGTCTTCTTACCAAGTTATATACTATCTCCTCTAGGGTACTGAGTCCAAAAGTTCCTTAGGTGCACCTTGCCACAAGTTCTGAAAACTGGCAGACAGGTGGCAGGAATAGGAATGGGTTTTGTTTTATTATTATTTTTTTAATGGGTGAGGATGTACCTAATTTCCCACCCTGCTATCTTGGAATAAGAAAGTACTGAGATCTGGCCAGGATTGACCGCCTGGAGCCTACTTGTCCTAGACTTTGGCACCATGTAACTTAAGATAGGTTGCTGTGGCCAGAGCTGGAGAATGGGTCAGAAAGTCTAGATAAAAACTGAGACTTTCCAACTGAGTCATCAGTCTGGACTATGCAAAGAGGAAGGACGTTGATATGAGAGTTAAGATTCAAATTAGAATAGACTGGGAATCCAGTAGAAATTCCCTGGCTAGCTAAGGTGGACTAAAGAGACTTATGGTTTATTTATTTATTTTTATTTTTATTTTTTTTATTTTGAGACAGAGTCTCACTCTGTTGCCCAGGCTGGGGTTCAGTGGCACAATCTCAGCTCACTGCAACCTTTGCCTCCCAGGTTCAAGCAATTCTTCTGCCTCAGCCTCTCAAGTGGCTGGGATTACAGGCACTTGCCACCACGCCAGGCTAATTTTTTTTTTTTTTTTAATAGAGACGAGGTTTCACCATGTTGGCCAGGCTGACCTCAAACTCCTGACATCAGGTGATCTACGCACCTCAGCCTCCCAAAGTGCTGGGATTACAGGCATGAGCCACCGTAGCCGGCCAGGGGATTATGGTTTATAAATGAACAGAAGGCATCTAACATTGATGAGTTACCTAAGATAGAGTATTTTCTGATCTCTGTAATTAGAACAATTTATGTGCCCATAGCATTGTGTATATGTGTGTGAGAATGTGTAATGTAATGTCGCTTTATATTTCTGCAGGGGGAACAGCTAGGGGATAAATCACTATCTCCTTTAGTGGGGAGAAGGAAAAGGAGGGATGCACTCCACCATGTCTTCACCTGGGCCTAATGGTGGATAAGTTTTGCCAGCAAGCAGTCCACAAGAGAGGAGGCTGACAGTCCTTGTTACTGGCTGACATTTGGGGTTCCAGGTAGAAGAAATTAGATGCTGTGCCTTTGGCCTAGTGTCCTTGGTCTTTACAAGCTCTCAAGGTAAACCCTCAGTGCTTGGGCCACAGAGAGCGCCCCAGGTGACTGCTTGCATGTGCTCATATCTCTGCTCTTGCCAAACTATTCCTTTCCCTTGTTTCACTAGATAGTGGATATTTTCCCATTTTCTCCCTTTTTCCACACTTATTTTCTGATTTTCTGAAGTTATCCCTACCGTCCCTTATTAAGATTTTTGTGTTTCTCACCTCAGCTATCTCCTGAACATCAGGACTTTCTCATCATCCATCTGATTTATAGTCATTAGCTGGAGAGGGAAGAAGCAGAAGAGTGAGTGATTGCTTTTCTCTGAATGGGAGGGGGAAGAGGTGGAAGACTTCCACTTTGGACTGTTGCTAGCTTTCTGAACTCGAACATACACCCAACACAGTAATTTCATTCTGAAAAACTCCATATGATATACATAGCAATTTAAAGCCTTCTTACTGATGCATCTTTGATCCTATTTCTTGCAAGCTAATAACCTTGTTCTTTCATACTGCTTACATTTAATTTGCTCTCTTTACAGACTTTATAACAGATCTTCTTTATGTCGACCAAAAATGGATTATAAGTTGCCATATTTTACCTTATAATCTGGTTAGAAAGATATATATATATAAATTATTTGAAGGCAAGAATAATATCTTTTTAATCATTGTATCCCCTCAGTGGCTAGCGAAGTACCTTACATGGAATAAAATGTTTGTTGAATCAAATTCAGGGCCACGGAATCTGGGGAGTTTAAAAACCAAAGAAGAAATGAATGCATATACAAGAATTATTTTTTTGTGCCCCCTAGCTGATCATCATGGCCTAGATGCAAAGGAGGGAAGAAGATAGGGCAGTATTGGGATGGGATTATTTCCATAGTCCTTTAATCTAACACCATCTTCAACACTATTTATTGTTTAGCTGAAAGTACAGATACAATCACCTCATTAAAAGTTAAGATCATGGTGAGTAGAGGTGAGGACATTTAAAGTCTCTCTTATCAAAATTAATTTGTGACAATTGTTACATAATATATACATATATTGAATCATCATGTAGGGTTATTAGCAAATACATTTTTTTATTTATCAATTAAAATTTATCTGAAGTTAAGGTCAAAGCATGACAAATTACTACATACCATATATGGATACATAGGAAGGTATCTTACTGGTCTTCTTCCCAGTAAGAAGGATGTGCTTCTACCACATCCTGGTATAAGCTTCACCATGAGCATCACTGTGCATCCACCACTAGGGACTTTGACAGGGAATAGCAGCAAGGTAGGCAGCCCAGTCTAGTGTGCCAGGAGTATGCCCCTTTCTGAAGCCATGGAGTAGAATGAAACTCTACCAAATCAAACAGTCAAGCTGTCTTTTTACATCTTTCCATCCCCACTCCCCTTCCCCAGTAGGATCTTTTCTTAAATGTACAGTGGTATAATTAAAAATGAATTATTTCAATGAACCAAGGAGTGTTACAGAAAACCAAAAGTGTTCCACAGCGAAGAAAAATCATAGCCAAGAACAATGCATTGAAATTCATCAGGAAACCTTGCTACTTTTGGCATATTTGTTTTAAATGTCACTATTTGAAATGTATTACAACAATCAGCAATTTGGTGTGAAGCTTGAAGGATGTAGAGCCATCTGTAATGCTTTGGAAATGTTACAAAATGAGTGAAAAAAACATTTTAAGGAGGAATTCTCAAATATTCCCAATGTTTGGCTTTTTAATGGAGCTATTGATAACCTTGTTGTCTAATAGAGTTATTACTATAGAATGCATTAAACTTCTTGGCCATAGCCAAATGGGTGAAACCAGAGATGGGATACACAGTGTACTTGATAAAAATGCTGTCTGTTTAAAGTGTTAGAGTAGCTATTATGTTCAAGTACAAAATTTTGATCCTCTCAATAAACTTAATCTAGGAAGAATAAATGTTTTAGAATGTTTTTAAATTTCACTAGGACACAGGGTACTTTCAGAGTTTGTACTTAAGATAGTGTCACATGTAATAGCTGATTTTGAAAGATTTACACATAATAAGTTCTGAGGTTGGTTCTGTGATTTTTTTCTATTATTGCATACTTGTGTCTAAGGATGTGGAGTGGGTGCATTTGTATGTGATTTTTATTTAGAAAGTTGAAAATGAAAAAGTATTCAAGTCATCATAGTAATATTATTTCTGTCTGTATGACATCAGAGGTAAGATTTTAATGTCATCTCAGCCAGCAACAAACTGTATAACCTCAGACACCTTTAACCTCTCCAAGACTCTGGAAATGGAGGATCATGATTATCTAATTTGCAGAATGCTTGTAAGGATTCAGAAGAGTATGTAGGATTTATTTTTTTCTATATACTTTAGTGATTTAAAATAAGTTAAATAGTCTAAACTGAAACAATATTGTGTATTGTAAAACGTGCAAACATGCAGAGTTAGGCAAAGATTCAAATAGTGCTAGTCCCTAGCACTAAAGTATGTAGGAGAAATAAATTCCTAATCTTTGATACATAAATAAATTTTATTTCCTTTCTCTTTCTTTATGAAAAACATGTTGTACACATATATGAGTACACTGAAATAATGCAATATAAAAGTGCAACATTTATGGGAGGCATAGAATGCCTCAGCTAGAAGGAATTTTAGAAATTATCTGGTTCCGTGCTTCTTAGCATCTGTTTGGTTTATAGACAACTTTGAGAATCTGATGAAAGATATGGTCTTTCTCCCCCACCCCAAAAATGCTTCTACACACAAAAATTAATACATAATTTAAGGGGTTCAAAAACCCTCTGACTCCCAAACTTAATACTCTTCATCTAAAAATGGAGAAATTAAGACAGGTAAGTGATATGCTGTTGAGGCTTAAAAGTTATTTTGAAGACATTTTTTGACAAATATTTTGTTTCTGAAGAAAAGTTTTTCTTTAAGAATTTCAGAACTAAACACTTACCAGTTATTTGAGAAGTGTTCTCAGACTACAGCTTCATCTTATCGTGAGCGTGCTTTCTTACCCACCCTCGATGTGTTAGATACAGATGAGCTCTTTGCAATCCATGCAAAGTTAAAAATTTGGGGTATTGATTGAATTTTTTTAACATTCTTTTCCTCCCATAATTATTCTGCTGCATTCTCAGTAAATATTCATTAAATACCTGCCATAGTCCAAAGCCTGCACAAGATAACTGTATGAATGAGACTCAGTTTCTGACTTTGATCTAGTACAGTTTAGCAACAGACTCATGAGCCTGTAATAGGGGAGCTCAAAGAGAGGAGCAACTCATTCAGCCCCAGAACTCCGAGAAGGTCCAATTTTAAGTAGCATTAAAGTAGAACCTTAAAGCAGAGTAGCAGTTTGTCAACCAAAGATTCAGATAGCCTAACTGGATGTTTGCAGATTTTACAATGCACAACTTTTTTGTTTACTTTAGAATATTTAACTTATTTTAAATCACACTTATGTGGCAATGTACTTAGTGCTAAAATATATGGGATGGTGCACTGAAGTCCCATTGCCTAACTTCATCAACCGTGCATCATCATTCTCTGAGCCATAAGGTCTCTAAACGTCAGAGTCATACTCTCTCTGGCCTGCAAATTCTAGCCACTCAACAATGTCTCACACATTCTTCCTTTGGAGTGTCTATGCATCTTTCCCTTCTTTTCTATTCCTGGTATCATCTTTCCATAGTTCACTATTCTACTAAACCAGACCCTCAGGATCCATGTCACACACTTTCACCAATCCTTCTTGGACACAACCACCAAATGCATTTTTCCTAAAATTAATTTATTCTGAGGCCCTGCTAATAAACATTTGCCCCTAGTTATTCATAGGATATAGTCATCTCGTCTACTTATTATTTTACTTAAAGTCTGCCGTAATCACCCATCATTCTTAGCACATTCTTACTCCAGCCAGGCAAGTACAAGAGCCCACATGTTCAAGTCTCACCTTCACTGCTTTTTAGCTATTGCATTTATCTCTTTGAGCATGTTTCCTTGTCTATGAGTTACATGAATAAAAAGCAAAGCTGCTAGGAAAATTTGTGTGCTAACATGTGGGAAGTGCCTTGGCTTGTGCCTGACACATACTTGGCTCTCAAGAAAATGTAACGTTTCTTTTTTTTTTTTGAGACAGAGTCTCCCTCTGTCACCCAGACTGGAGTGCAATGGTGCCATGTTGGCTCACTGCAACCTCCGCCTCCCTGGGTTCAAGCGATTCTCCTGCCTCAGCCTCCTGAGTAGCTGGGATTACAGGCACCCACTACCACGCCCAGCAGCTAATTTTTGTATTTTTAGTAGAAATGGGGTTTCACCATGTTGGCCAGACTGGTTTCGAACTCCTGACCTCAGGTGATCCACCCACCTGAAGCTATAACATTTGTAACAGTTGTTATTATCACCTTCCTCCAAAATGCACCCCATCTGTGTCATACAATATTTCTTCTCTAAAAATCCCTCCTCCTCTTCCTGAGGTCATTTGTTATTTCTTTAAAACCATGCTTCAGGCTTACCTTCCCCTGATGTCTCCCCTAGACCTGCTTTCAGCAGTCTTCCCTCACATTTCCTGCATCACCAATAGGTTTGCCTCATGTTGCTTCCAAACTTTTCCTAGGGGCCTTCTCTTCCTGACAAAACTAGAACAGCTAGAGCAGCCCCCAAATGAAGTAGGTTGTCATGCAAAGTCGTGAGCCTCCTTGACTTCATGCTTGTTTGAGGATGTTGAAATGTTCATGAAACAGATGAAACATTTGATCATTCATGTCTATGGATCTTTTCAGTAGTGATTTTCTGATTCTGAGTTGAGATTGGAAGTATGTCTCATACTGCCTCCTACTTCCTACAGCCAACAGCATTGTAGGCACACTTGACTATTTGGTGTTTCACACTGATTTTTCTAAAGAATTGTTGTAATTTTTTAACCTTGTCACAGAGGAACAATGACTTTCCATTCTGTAGGGGAATATAGTAGGAAGTATATATGGCTTAAGGGTTGAGGGATGTGAACCCACATCAGTACATTGCACTGTGTCAGAGCTACAGTGAGTATATAATGAGTATTTAATGAATAAGCACCGATCATAAGCAGTGTTTCACTGCATCATTTTACATCCCTTGGGAATACGTTAGAACAGAGCAAATGAAAGTGTCTCCTCCAAATTTAAGGCTGAGGTTTTAGGAAGAAGTAAATCAAGGGAAAACTGTTGCAGGGAAAAAAATGGCCTTTATGTTCCCCAAAAGAATCTCTTTTACTGAAAATTTGATTTTCTTTCCTCACAGCCTCCTTACTGGGCAAAGAGAAAGAGCCTATGAATCCCAGACAACATTTATCTTTAATGTCCTTATTGGGAACTGATCTTTACATTGTTTTGAAACAGTTTCATTACACAGGGCCTCTTTAATTTCTGCCAGCTTGCTGAATCTTAGAAAATAACTACTTTGCCTTCTCTGTAGCAGAATTTCAGGTAACTACATTTAGTCTTATTGTGGTCTCCCCTTTTTATACCAGTTCAGCTTACTGCTGAAAGAACCTTCAGCTTCAAAGAACACTTCTGCCTTCCTCCCCAACAACCCCCTCAGTTGAAAAGGT
The DNA here is from genome assembly GCF_007565055.1 of Rhinopithecus roxellana. Lineage (NCBI taxonomy): Eukaryota > Metazoa > Chordata > Mammalia > Primates > Cercopithecidae > Rhinopithecus > Rhinopithecus roxellana. The sequence continues at coordinate 71,154,249 of NC_044554.1, forward strand.
GGAGTGGGATGGTGGCTGGGAAATAGGGAGGAAATCAGTCAATTGCCCGCTGTCAGAGTTGTTTTAGGTGACTTTGTACTTCTTGAATTTAAGATCAACATGAACTATAGACATTTCAGGCTGGGAGTTTAAATAGCAACAAAAAAGCATGAGTTTTGCTAATGCCAGGAATGACTCATCTGGTGAGAAAGGTATTGTACTGATAATACAATACAGAGAGAAAGAAAAGACTGTGGTATCTGCTCTCTTTGTGTTGCTGACCTTGAGGAGAATTATAACTTGTTTGTTGCAGAAGTTGAGCATCTAATATGCTGATGCACCTGTTCTTATATATTAAATGGCAAAGCACTTGCAGTTCCCTGTCATTGCTTTGTGGGTGAAATATTTTCTGCAATCTGGTGAACTGGTTTTTTTTTTTTCTAAATAATGTATTCATTTGTATCTCTTGTATTTCTTGTTTCTTATTCTATTTCAACATTCTAGTCTCATCATTACGTCTTCAAAGATGTTTGGCTTTTTATTTTCAAGGTAACATGATTATGATTTTTTTTCATATAGAGACCATGAACCAAGCATCTCCTGCTAGAAAGCTGGAAGAGATTCTTCATCTGGCAGAGCTCTGCATAGAAGTCTTACAGCAGAATGAAGAGCATCACGCAGAGGTGATGACCTGTTCTCACTGTAGTATAAAGCTATATGTAAGGCTTCGCCATGGTGGTGGCTACACTGAATAAGTGGCCTGCCCATAGTCTTGATACATATCTGAATATTTAATGAATAAGCACCAATGATAAGCAGTGTTTCACTGCATCATTGTGCATCCTATTGCACATTCACATATGAAAACATATGTGAATTTTCTAAAAACCTAACTCCTATATATTATAAAACAATCGTGTGTGTGTATAATTTCATGTTTATTCCTAACAACAAACACTGATGGGATCTGTGCCATGAGAACTTAGCTCATCAGTTATTGAAGAAGGAGGAAAGTTAATGACCACAAGAGGACTTACAATGACCCTAAGGCAACTTTCAGAGCTATTCTGCAGGAAGAGATTTTTATTTCCCAAACCAGGGGGTAATTTCCACAGGGCTTTGCTTTTTTTTTTTTTTTTTTTTTGGTTCTGTATTTGCTGTCTCATTGGTAATAGCAAGACTGCAGCATCAAAGGAAAGAAATCTCACTCTATTTCTCTCATAATTCCATAGTTTGCCTGCCTTTCATTGAGAGCAGTTAGTTAACATTGAATGCAGTTAGTTAACAGCAAGGGCTACAGAAAAGTCCTGTAATTAATCAACCTGCATTGCCTTCAGTCCGAATGCGTAACTGGTAAGAGTCAAAGATAGAACACAAACCCATCTTACAGTGCTGCATCATGTGCTTTTCCCCCTATGCCATGATTGCTTTGGTTTAGAAATGTAAGTTAACATGAAAGGGGAAATTTTGTGATACACTATAAAACAAAAATTTAGTAGAAGACATTCATAATTGTATGGTTGATAACTCTAGGCTTTCACTCTTAATATCAAACTTTTCACTTTTTAAAATTAATTTTTCATCAAACCTGGATTGTTTATAATTTTTTAAAGTTCTAATTACATCTTAACATTCACTAAAGATCTGGAGTGGCTTTTCATCAGGCAAACTGCTTATTCTGAGACTTAAATTCTCACTCTTTCTAATAGCTATGAGTTTATTAACAAAAATGAAAGAGTTTTCTGACTTTGAGTTGGGTGGGGAGAATGTGTAGCACTAAATAGATATAATAAATATCAGTGCCCTGACAGTGCTTTTATTCTTGAGGAAGCACATGAAATGAGCAAGAATAAAGAAGACCAAATACATATGAATTTACAGAATTTTTGTATTTAATGAAGCCTAGTTCTAAAAAATCTAAGAAACCACAGGAACTACATTTTAAGCCAATTCATAGAAAAGAGTATTCATGAATCCTTACTATAGGTAACTAGGATTTATTGTATCTGGTTATAAATATGATATCTGGTTATAAATATGATCATTCAAAACATCTGCTTTTAGCTCACACTGTGGAATCTAGTTTTTAGCTTGCATCTGTCATGTGTGAACCTGTTATGGATATTTTATTTTAAACTGAAGAAACAGCTGCTTCAATAATTTGAAATGAATTCCCAGGAGGTTCTTTTCTAGGCTGGTACCACAGCTATGTTACAATGAAAGTGATTATGCGATAAAATATATGTATGTTTTGTCTTTGTCTTTTGTTAAAAGGCATTATTATCGGAGTATTAGGATTTTTTGAATTAAAAAATCTATTAATAATTGGATATTCAATTGCAGTGTATATTTCAGCAAAGCAGGTATATCTAATATTCTCAAATATTTTACAATTAGGATAAACTAAAAATTAAATGTTAATTATACTTCTTGCAATCACTAAAATGCTTGTCAAAGTATAATGTATCCAAACACAATTAAAATATATATGTTATTTACTAACCCACAAAATACAGCTGACTTTATTAAATAGAGATAATCATTATTCATAAATATCACTATACTATATACTGAAATATAGGATTATTATGATGACCTTTTTTAAAAATGTTTTGTAACACTATGGCAATTGTTCTACTCTGCAATGCTTCCAAATTCTTGGAAACCCTCAGGGAAGAGAGGTGAGTAAAATGATTTCCACTATTTTATTAGCATAGGATACCTCTTTTATGTGAATTTAAAATACAATCTACTCTGATTGTAGTTCATTTTAAAGCCAATTAGTCCTTTCTTTGAAATTGCGGTCTATTTTTCTTTGAATGTGCTGATTTTTGTTATACTGTTTTGTGCATGTATCTTATTAATAATTGCATGCATAGTTATGATGGTCATCTAAGTAAAACATGACTGAAGGGATGTTGATATTTGGTTTGTGTCTTTGGTTGTTTTATGTCCTTAAAAAAAAAAAAGAAAGAAAGAAAATCTCACGTTTTCTCTGAACAATATTGGGGAGTGAGTTCGTCTGATTCCGGACTGACTTCCAGAGTGAATTGGTGGATTGCATTCTGCACTGATACTTGTTTTGCTGGATGTTCAAGCTGGAGTTCCTTTGCTCCATGAAAGAGCACCTGGCTCAGCTCCCGTGGTGGAGGTTAATGTATCTGTCTCAAAGAGACCTTCAAGTGGCTCGCATGTCAGCTCCCTTTATTTTCATTCTCCCTCTCTCCACAGTGGCAGTTTACTTTTCAGGGCTAAGAGGTTGTTTCTATCCTTCAGCAATTTCTCAGTTAAGCAGGTTTCATGTCCTTTAGATCTTTGACAGTAACTTATCAGGCAGTTTTCCCTTCTCTTTGAAGGCCTCTCAACCTCTCTTCTCAGGCTTTTCTGCAAAATTCCTATGTTTTCTCCTTAGAAAGATAGTTTAAGTTCCTTTCCAGAAAATCTTTAAGGCTGCCTCCACATTTCAGTGATCAGACCGTCTCTGACCAGATATTTTACGCAAACTGATCTGACCACTCTCCATCCAAAAGCCCCTTGCTTTGACAGAGCTAGGAGGTGTCAGATGCCTTCTGGAAAAGCCATAGTCCCTCACCATTACACCCCCCACACTATTATACTGATAAGAAAGCAGACCCAGGAAAGCTGAGCAACTTGCCAGAGGTGCACAGCTAGTGAGTGACTGGGTGAAGACTCAGGCCAGACTCCAGACCTGGACATTTTCCAATAAGCCACATTGCTTGCAATTTAAGTAGAATGGCAGGAGTGATTGTCCTGCCTTGGTTCTGCTGACAAATTTGAACCGCAGCATTGCAACAGGGATGTAGATGCATGGGGTAGTGATCACAGTGCAAACCTGGTGATGTCCCTCTCCATTCTGTCATTCTCTTCTTTCCTTGTACTCTGGTATATATCCAAGGACTCTGCCTAAGGGGGATGGATGGAGTGCTGAGAATATCAGTAGAAGGGCTGAGAGGGAGGGACCATGAAAAATATGGGCACAACTCAAGTCATTACTTGGTTGCTTATTACTACAGCAAAATATTGACTTAAGATCCTTAAAATATTTTAAATACGATGTAATCCACCATATCCCTTCCACCATGGGCAAGAAGGTTGTTTGGCAGTAGTTTGGTATTTGTAACGCAGACAGCTAGCTCTCAGTTCACTGCAAATGGTTGATTCATTTGCTGGGCTGCTTCAACAAGAGCCTGGACAGTGAGAGTTCAGTGTGAACACACATATTTGTGTATATGTGCATTCCCCTAAACATCAGTATCTGAACCAAATTATGCTTCTGGTTGGATTCTAATGTAAAGAGAAAGGGTATTTAATTTTTTAAATTTATTTTTGTTGTTTCTGTGTATCCTTATTCCTCTCCAACTGGCATGCATGCCTGCCTAAGGAATATATTGAAGTGTTGTTATACGAAAGAATTGACCATGAACAAAATCGATGTCCTGTCTACTAACTAGATTACAATAGTCTCAACAGTTGAAATGACCTCAATTACACATGGTTTATATCTGGATAGTCAATGAGATAAACCTTTTTTAGGATAAGTTTAAATTTAAAATTATATTAGCCTCTGGACCAACAAATAGCCCTCATCTTGGAAGAGGATGACCAGCAAGTAACTTGCATATGACTCAGGTATAGAAGTAGAATTCCCTTTTTAGCAATGACTCTCAAAACCAATTGCATGAGCATGAATGCTCTACCAAAAGTGTTTGTTCATTATTTACTGATTTATAATATATATGAATGAGGATAATACTTTACATTCTCATATGTTTTGGAACATTTTCAGCTCATCACCTCACTTGGTTATTGCTATATCTATGCTTATCAACCTGATTATCAGTGAATCACAGGAGTTGTAAAAAACTTATGATTAGACAATAGGTGTCACCTGTTCATTCTGTCTGTCCCTTAAGAGAACTTAAATATTTTAAGAATATGGCCCTCAGAATCATGTCCCTAAATATGTGAATATGTGTGTATGTGTGTGTCAGGGGCAGGGGATACTATAGACACTGGATTGTCTCTAAAGCCTTTAGGATCATCTACAAGGTACAGAATTGCAAACTAATCTTGTCTTGGGGAGTAAATAGGCACAATATACGTTTCAAAGTCAGACTCAGTGTTTTTGCTCATTTAGGCAGCCTTTTTGTTTTAAATTATAAATTTTTGTTATATTTTGAGAGTAAAAGTAATCAAGGCCAGGTGCGGTGGCTCACGCCTATAATCCCAGCACTTTGGGAGGCTGAGGCAGGTGGATCTCCTGAAGTCAGGAGTTCAAGACCAGCCTGGCCAACATGGCACAACCCCATCTCTACTGAAAATACAAAAATTAGCTGGGCATGGTGGTAGGCACCTGTAATTCCAGATACTTGGGAGTCTGAGGCATTAGAATCACTTGAACCTGGGAGGCAGAGGTTGCCGTGAGCCGAGATTGTGCCACTGTACTCCAGCCTGGGCGACAGAGCAACACTTTGCCTCAAAAAAAAAAAATAAATAAAAATAAAAAATAAAAAAGTTATCAAAAGCTTCAGGCTTTATTAAAAATTAGAAAAGATATAAAGAAGTCAGACCATAAATCAAAAGATATTAACAGTGGTCTGATCTGCTGAGGATGGATGGATGGATGGATGGATGGATGGATGGATGGATGGATGGAGAGAAAGATGGCAATGTGCCATATGTGTCTCTCTTAAGAATACACTATATGTGTAAGAACTTGATCTCTAGACTCCAGCTGACTTAGATTCAATCACTGCTTTGTTATCTACCAACTGTATGACTTTGGGCAAGTTATTTAATCTCTGTTTGCTAACCTATAAAGTAAGGCTAATTGTACCATCTACCTGAAATAGTTGTTTGGGGGATTAAGTAAGATGATGTTTATAAAACTTTTAGAACAGTACTTGGCACATAAACACCATTTAATTCGTGTTGGATATTATTTTTAAAACACATAAACTCACATAAGATTTATATGAATTTCAACACATATTTGTAATTACTGATTATGGTAGTCAATTATTACATTTGTACAGCAATAAACTTTTGTATTTATTTGATTGCCACAACAACACTGGGAGAGGTTAGGGCAAGTATTGTTATTGCCAATTTGCAGATAAATAAATGGAAATGTACCCAGTGAACTGATTTGACCGTTATCACTCAAGTATCATCACTGAGTTCAAAAGCTCAGTACTCTGCGTCTAGGTTCAGGGTTCATTTTTACCTGCCGCCATTGTAAACTACATTTACTGATAAAACAGGCTTTCCAAGTATTGTCAGCCTGCCACATATTTGTATTGCTTATTTGTATTATTAATCCTGTATAAGTTTATTTATCGTTGGAACTTTGGTAGGAAGTTGTTTGTTTGTTTGTTTGTTTTAAGATAGTGTCTCACTCTGTCACCCAGGCTGGAGTGCAGTGGCACAATCTTGGCTCACTGAAACCTTCACCTCCCGGGTTCAAGCAATTCTCCTGTCTCAGCCCCCTGAGTAGCTGGGATTACAGGTGTGCACTACCACGCCCAGCTAATTTTTGTATTTTTAGTAGAGATGGGGTTTCCCCCTGTTGGCCAGGCTGGTCTCGAACTCCTGACCTCAGGTAATCCACCCTCTTTGGCCTCCCAAACTGCTGAGATTACAGGTGTGAGCCACCATACCCTGTTGGTAGGAAGTTTTATAAGCTGAAGTACTTAAAATCAAGGTTTGTTTTATATTTCCCTCTTAAGCAAATTAAACATTGCCTTCTGCCTCTGCCATCTCATTTACACTAATTAGTGGCTTAGCATTAGAGCCAAAAGAACTTTAACCCAGATAATCATGATTTCTGTTTAGTACCCTGTAGACAGATGCATTGCTGAGGGAGGTTTTCTCCTCCCTTTTGGAGTCCCTGATGCTGTTGAACCTCAGCCACACCACAGGAAGTAATACCTTAGGGAGGGAATTATACAGCCCCTCATCTTCCTACCAACCCAGGACAGGATGGCAAGAAAGAGAAGGGGACAGGTGGTAGACCAGACCCTGTATTCTCAAGGTAACTGAAACTGTTGCTTTCATTTTCAAGGACAGTGATTGCTTAAAGTGTTCTGAAGCCATCATTAGGAGAAGAGGCGTTCATCACAGATTGCCTTACATTCATTAAGAATATCATCAGGAGTACAACTTGAGACATAAATATATACTTCTGCAAAACAATGAGATTTTCCAGTTGATGGCAAAATCTTGCTAACCTGAAACTGTTTTGTAAAAAAAAGAAAAAAAAAGATGTATTCCATTTTATTTCATTCCTCATCCTGGCTCTGTCTTCCAAGTTAACTTTAAGAAGACCTTTAGGAATTTTTCTCAGAGTCCTGAAACAACCTGAACTAACATGACTGTTATTTTCTTAGTTTTAACCTTTTGCAAAGATATTGGTTGTGAACTGGAAGTGAGATTTTGAAAATGTCTCTTTGCAGGGCTGCATTTTTCTGTGCTGCTCTACTCAGAGTTGGGAATCTCAGGTTCTTCTTTTCTTTGTCACCACTATAGCTACAAAAGACAGGCGCAAGATCTGTGTAATAAAATCATGTATACTTTTTTGTGTGTTTTTACATTATGTCATACAACCATTTTGTCAAATATTTAACCAAAAAATATTCAAAGGTAATATTTGCAAAAAACAATATGCTCAATTTTCATCATGCGTACCATTCCCAACCAGTTTTCGCATTCATATATTGGTCACAGCATTGAACCAGGCATTAAAATGTCCCCAACTCTCAAATCTATTATTTATACTATACTGTTCTTCCTTAAGTCAGCTTTGACCATCTTCTTATTAATTACATGGCAATCTTTTTAGTTACTGATTATTATTTTATATCTATTATTTTAAGGCCATATTTACTATAAACGTGAAACATGAAATTTTTATAAACATGAACAGTTCTTAAGAAAATAGTGTGTCAAAATTTTGCAATCCCCTTTTATGTGATTTGTATCTTCCTGTTATAATCCAATTCATATTTGAAGCCAGGCGCCATGGCTCATGCCAGTAATCTCAGCACTCTGGGAGGCCAAAGCTGGCAGATCACTTGAGGCCGGGCATTGGAGACCAGCCTGGCCAACATAGCGCAACCCTGTTTCTCCTAAAAATACAAAAACACTAGCCAGGCGTGGTGGCATACATCTGTGGTCCCAGCTACTTGGGAGGCTGAGCCATGAGAATCGCTTTAATCTGGGAGGCAGAGGTTGCAGTAAGCCGAGATCAACCCACTGCACTCCAGCCTAAGCGACAGGAGTGAGGCCCTGTCAAAAAAATAAATGAAATGATGACTGGCTGCTGAATGGAGAATGGATGTGAGCAAACACTTTTCATAAAGAGCAGTTTGCAATGTGTGAAGGCTCTAAAATGCATACCTATTAATCCAGTAATTATTAGAAGTTTATCCTAAGGAAATAATCAGTACTATATTCAAATATATTTATGTAAAAATATTTACTACGCTATCATTGAGAATAGCAATAAATTGAAAACAGCCATTTTAGTAGGGTAATAGGTAAATAAATAACAGCATATCCTTATAGCAGAAGATTATGCTATTATATTAAAAGTGAAATCACAGGAAAATATTATAAAGTGTGATACTAAATATTTTAATGTTTCTATTCACAGAAACAAAAGAAATATTGGAAGTAAATACACCAAAAAATTCAGAATAGATATGTTTAAATTATGAGATAGAAATAATTTTTCTTTTTTGGTTTATATGTTCTAAATGTTGTAAACTAATCATGTATTTATTTTATAAAGGAATAAATGTCCTTGTACATTTTAATTCTATTTTGTATTTCATTCATCAGTGCCAAATGTATGATTTTAATTTGTACCTATAAAATTTTTCTCAGGCTAAAAAATATTATATTTTGTGTATCATACCTGTTTGTGAAACTAAGACATGTTATAAAATATTTTCAACTGGCACAGTATTTGTGCGTGTTTCTAAAAAGTAATGTATTTCTCTATGTTTTTATCCTTTTGTAGGCATTTGCTTGGTGGCCTGATTTATTGGCTGAACATGCAGAGAAATTTTGGGCTTTATTTACAGTAGATATGGACACTGCACTAGAGGCTCAACCACAAGACTCTTGGGATAGTTTTCCTCTTTTCCAACTGCTTAATAATTTCCTCCGAAATGACAGTGAGCATTTGCGTTTTCTTGAGTATATGAAATGGGGAGGGGTGGGAGAATGTTGAATGTGAATGTATTTTTACTGTGCCCTAGCACTAGCCTGACAAGAGTTCGCATGGGTAACATTTAGGTTTGCTCAGCCTGCCCGACTATGTTAGACCAGAGACTAAGGGAGCCCGGGGACACTCCCACACTCCACTGGGCTCTGAAGGTCCTCTCATTCCCATCCTCCTGCCTTCGTTGAGGTCTGGCAACCTACGCACCCTTCTCTATGAACCTTATTGTACTTTATGAATCTGAAAATCCTTAAAGGCTGACATTTCAAAAGTACTTGAGAACATTTACATCTCTGAAAGACACCTTAATTCATTATTGTAAAAATCATGTTATGTTAAGGCTCCTGCTTAAATCCATTGTGGTAATATTGCTGGCCTGAGGGTCGGTTCATTTCTACAGATGATAGGCAGATATTGCTATGTGGTATAACTTGCTCATTCAACATTTAGAAATTAAGGAGAATGTAAAATCTCTCTATTGAGACTTTTACTCTCAATTTAATAATAACTTTTACATTTATTCTGGTAGATGGTCTTCTAGCAAACAATACAAACTTTGTTTTTTATCAAGATTGTAACATACAGATTCCTAGGCCTTTCCTTGTAATGCTTTTTTAAGTTTCACTTAGTCTCAAGTTTGGTTACCACTGACAACCTTTGTTTCAACACTTGAAGTGACCATGGGGGTCACTAATTCCCTACTGAATAAAATTCTTGTCATGATACACCAAGGTGAACTCTGCCTCTTCCTGACCTCTGGTTCTGACCCATTCTCTTTGATCAATGCAACAGTTGTCTTCTATCATGTATTTTCTTCTGCCACTCTTTATTCCCTTATAAAACAACTCTGTCTTAACAATAGGGTTTTCATGCCCATTGCCGTTCTCATCACCCTACCCTAAATAGACCTCACTCCATTTCTCAGTGTTGTTCTGGAGTGTGGTGCTCAGAAGAACACAGTGCTCACCATGTGACCTGAATAACCAGACCCAAATGAGAGGTGCCTTGCTTCCTTCTTCCCTGTCTTCCTGCAGCCCATGTCTGCTCTGACTCTCCAAGGAACTTCTTCACGCTGTTAATACATTTAGAACTTGTTTAAAATTATACTTTATTTAGAACATTTTATATGTTAAAACTGCATGTGCTTTTGCTGCTCTCTTCCCAGACGGCCACTGCTATATCTTTCTGGTTGTAAACCTAAATTCATGTTTTTATAGTTGTGTTTGTTTAAAGAAAAAATCTTTATTGGTTTTGTTCATGACTCTAGTCCAGTCTTTCTCAACTTCCTTTGGTTGTTCACCCCTTTGAGTCTGTGATAAAACTGGGGGGGGGGGGGGATCACATAGATATGAAATTGTTTGTAATATTGTACTTTCCATGGACATCCTAAATTTAGGACACCAGGTTAAAAACCTCTGTTCTAGTAAGAGAGGCATCATGTTAGAGTAATTAGCAACATGAGCTTTGGTGCCAGACAGATTCACATCTCTCTGTCACTTACCACTTGACCTTTGACAATAGCTTAACCTCTCCAAATTCTAGGTGCTGTATCTATAAAAGAAGGAAAATAATAGCACCAACAGTGTCGTTGTCAATGAACATTAAATACGATGATAACTCACATATAATAGATGATAAATAAATATCGTAGATTTTGTTAGTCTTATTCATTCTCCTATCCAATTTCGTTTCATTTCCAAAGATGCTATTATAAGGTTACAATTCCTACCTTAGATTCAACCATAAGGCCTGCTCTCAGTGGTTGCTAATAAACCCACATGCAATTATCCATATGTGAATCATTCATTCTGCAAATTATCCTAAGCCAGGTGTTTTGTTTTCTTTTGTTTGAGACAGAGCTTACTCCATCACCGAGGCTGGAGTGCAGTGGCACAATCTTGGCTCACTGCAACTTCCGCCTCCCAGGTTCAAGCGATTCTCATGCTTCAGCTTCTCAAGTAACTGGGATTACAGGCATGCACCACCACGCCCAGCTAATTTTTGTATTTTTAGTAGAGACAGGGTTCCACCATGTTGGCCAGGCTGGTCCCAAAACCCTGACCTCAAGTGATCCACCCGTCTCAGCCTCCCAAAGTGCTGGGATTACAGGTGTGAGCCACCACACCTGGCCTTCAGTCAGTTTTTAAGTTCCAATTTGGTTCCCTCCTGCCACCTAGCCAATGTGGAATGACTGTCTTCCTTTCTCAATCTTATATCATCATTCATTTTCTGCTATGAAATTACAGTGAGGTTTTTAATATTATCTTAAGACAAATGTATAACAATAAACCTGCTACCAAAAATAAGTATATATATATATTAGGCATTAAGTTCCCTAAATGATAATAAGTAAGTAGGATGTTTTTCTTTTGTTTTGTTTTTTGTTTTTGAGACGGGAGTTTCTTGGGTTTTGTTTGTTTGTTTGTTTGTTTGTTTTTGAGACAGAGTCTCGCTCTATCTTCCAGGCTGCAGTGCAGTGGCGCGATCTCGGCTCACTGTAAGCTCCACCTGCCGGGTTCACGCCATTCTCCTGTCTCAGCCTCCCAAGTAGTTGGGACCACAGGCGCCCGCCACCACACCCGGCTAATTTTTTTGCATTTTTAGTAGAGACGAGGTTTCACTGTGCTAGCCAGGATGGTCTCGTTCTCCTGACCTCATGATCCACCCACCTCGGCCTCCCAAAGTGCTGGGATTATAGGCATGAGGCATTGCACCTGGCCATATGTAAGATATTTTTGACAATGTTTTCTCCATTTGAATGAAAACTCAAGAATCAAACATACTTAGATGTATGTTGGGGATTATTTAAAAATGAGGCATTTATTAATGTTCACCATCAAGCAATTAGTTAAGATGATGAATATTTTAACATATTCAAAATATTGTAATCTATTTTGTAGTGAAAACAAAATATGTTGTGGATTTCTTGCAAGTTCTGTTGGAGAACTTCTACTACAATGAATTAATATTTTTTGATGATATTCCATTCATCTAGAATGAATGGAATTACTTTTTTTTTTCAGGTATAAACTAAGAATTTAATGCAAAATCTGATTATTATTGTTGCTGTTTTACTCGTTTCTGTTTTTTTTTTTCTTTTTTTTTTATTATTATTATACTTTAAGTTCCAGGGTACATGTGCATACCGTGCAGATTTGTTACATATGTATACTTGTGCCATGTTGGTGTGCTGCACCCATCAACTCGTCAGCACCCATCAACTCGTCATTTACATCAGGTATAACTCCCAATGCAATTCTTCCCCCCTCCCCCCTCCCCATGATAGGCCCCAGTGTGTGATGTTCCCCTTCCAGAGTCCAAGTGATCTCATTGTTCAATTCCCACCTGTGAGTGAGAACTTGCGGTGTTTGGTTTTCTGTTCTTGTGATAGCTTGCTGAGAATGATGGTTTCCAGCTGCATCCATGTCCCTACAAAGGACACAAACTCATCCTTTCTTATGGCTGCATAGTATTCCATGGTGTATATGTGCCACATTTTCTTAATCCAGTCTGTCACTGATGGACATTTGGGTTGATTCCAAGTCTTTGCTATTGTGAATAGTGCCACAATAAACATACGTGTGCATGTGTCTTTATAGCAGCATGATTTATAATCCTTTGGGTATATCCCCAGTAATGGGATGGCTGGGTCATATGGTACATCTAGTTCTAGATCCTTGAGGAATAGCCATACTGTTTTCCGTAATGGTTGAACTAGTTTACAATCCCACCAACAGTGTAAAAGTGTCCCTATTTCTCCACATCCTCTCCAGCACCTGTTGTTTCCTGACTTTTTAATGATTGCCATTCTAACTGGTGTGAGATGGTATCTCATTGTGGTTTTGATTTGCATTTCCCTGATGGCGAGTGATGATGAGCATTTTTTCATGTGTCTGTTGGCTGTATGAATGTCTTCTTTTGAGAAATGTCTGTTCATATCCTTTGCCCACTTTTTGATGGGGTTGTTTGTTTTTTTCTTGTAAATTTGTTTGAGTTCTTTGTAGGTTCTGGATATTAGCCCTTAGTCAGATGAGTAGATTGCAAAAATTTTCTCCCATTCTGTAGGTTGCCTGTTCACTCTGATGGTAGTTCCTTTTGCTGTACAGAAGCTCTTTAGTTTAATTAGATCCCATTTGTCAATTTTGGCTTTTGCTGCCATTGCTTTTGGTGTTTTAGACATGAAGTCCTTGCCCATGCCTATGTCCTGAATGGTATTACCTAGGTTTTCTTCTAGGGTTTTTATGGTATTAGGTCTAACATTTAAGTCTCTAATCCATCTTGAATTAATTTTCGTATAAGGAGTAAGGAAAGGATCCCATTTCAGCTTTCTACTATGGCTAGCCAATTTTCCCAGCACCATTTATTAAATAGGGAATCCTTTCCCCATTTCTTGTTTCTCTCAGGTTTGTCAAAGATCAGATGGCTGTAGATGTGTGGTATTATTTCTGAGGACTCTGTTCTATTCCATTGGTCTATATCTCTGTTTTGGTACCAGTACCATGCTGCTTTGGTTATTGTAGCCTTGTAGTATAGTTTGAAGTCAGGTAGCGTGATGCCTCCAGCTTTGTTCTTTTGACTTAGGATTGTCTTGGCAATGCGGGCTCTTTTTTGGTTCCATATGAACTTTAAAGCAGTTTTTTCCAATTCTGTGAAGAAACTCATTGGTAGCTTGATGGGGATGGCATTGAATCTATAAATTACTTTGGGCAGTATGGCCATTTTCACGGTATTGATTCTTCCTATCCATGAGCATGGTATGCTCTTCCATTTATTTGTGTCCTCTTTTATTTCACTGAGCAGTGGTTTGTAGTTCTCCTTGAAGAGGTCCTTTACATCCCTTGTAAGTTGGATTCCTAGGTATTTTATTCTCTTTGAAGCAATTGTGAATGGAAGTTCATTCATGATTTGGCTTTCTGTTTGTCTGTTACTGGTGTATAAGAATGCTTGTGATTTTTGCACATTAATTTTGTATCCTGAGACTTTGCTGAAGTTTCTTATCAGCTTAAGGAGATTTTGGGCTGAGACAATGGGGTTTTCTAAATATACAATCATGTCATCTGCAAACAGGGACAATTTGACTTCTTCTTTTCCTAACTGAATACCCTTGATTTCTTTCTCTTGCCTGATTGCCCTAGCCAGAACTTCCAACACTATTTTGAATAGGAGTGGTGAGAGAGGGCATCCCTGTCTTGTGCCAGTTTTCAAAGGGAATTTTTCCAGTTTTTGCCCATTCAGTATGATATTGGCTGTGGGTTTGTCACAAAGAGCTCTTATTATTTTGAGATACATTTCATCAACACCGAATTTATTGAGAGTTTTTAGCATGAAGGACTGTTGAATTTTGTCAAAGGCCTTTTCTGCATCTATTGAGATAATCATGTGGTTTTTGTCTTTGGTTCTGTTTATATGCTGGATTACGTTTATCGATTTGCGTATGTTGAACCAGCCTTGCATCCCAGGGATGAAGCCCACTTGATCATGGTGGATAAGCTTTTTGATGTGCTGCTGGATCGGGTTTGCCAGTATTTTATTGAGGATTTTTGCATTGATGTTCATCAGGGATATTGGTCTAAAATTCTCTTTTTTTGTTGTGTCTCTGCCAGGCTTTGGTATCAGGATGATGTTGGCCTCATAAAATGAGTTAGGGAGGATTCCCTCTTGTTCTATTGATTGGAATAGTTTCAGAAGGAATGGTACCAGCTCCTCCTTGTACCTCTGGTAGAATTCAGCTGTGAATCCATCTGGTCCTGGACTTATTTTGGTTGGTAGGCTATTAATTATTGCCTCAATTTCAGAGCCTGAAATTTCAGAGCCTGAAATTACTTACCTACAATGAATTTCAGAGCCTGAAATTACTTACCTACAATGAATTACTTATCTACAATGAATGGAATATCATTAATTTCAATGAATTAATATTTTTTCATATTTATTTTTAAGAAGAGTTTTTTCAATGCAAGTGTAAATTTGTGGAGTAATAAATTAAAACTACATAATTTTCATAATTATAACTATGAAAATGTAATTTTCAATCATATTTACAAATATTTAATTCACATATAAATGTGTTTTATATTTCTTTCCTGATTTAACCATTTCTATACATTGACTACATATCATCTTGTGCTATTTTGTTGTACAGTACTTAGCCAAAATAGAGAAGCATTTAGTACTGATCTATTTTGAGCACTGTCAATTTTGAGGGTAAGTCTAGGTCTTGGCTTTTATTTTATGATGATTTGCAGATTTTAGAAAACCTGATTTATTTCTGAGAAAAACAGCTCCTCCATGTACAGAGGTAAACCGAAAAGTTCCCCAGTGTCATACTTTCCTTTTGGTACTGGGAGTATGGTGTTATCTGGGGAACTGAAATAAAATGCAGTGACTTTTATCCCATACTCACAAGTTTCCATCCAAAATCAAGACCACTGAGTAGTTGATAAAACATAATTCTTCTAGCTATTAATATCACCCTTGGTGATACGGAAGACCATTGTTAATAATTGTGTGTTTGTTTTATTACATTCCTTAGATACTGAGTGATTTATTGAATTCAATTCAAATGTTTAATGTCAACCTGCAGCTGCCCCCAAATTGTCCTTTTGGAAAACTATGGGAAAATGTTGAACTTCTATCCTTTTAGTACCCCTTACAATGAGGCCATAGCATTACAGTTTTTACCATGTTGACCCAATTAGAGTTATTGTCTAAGTTCCAAGTAATTACAATTTTAACTAGCCAGAGGTAATAGGACAGAGAGCTCTGAATGTCCAAGGAAGGGAGTTATTAGGAAGGGAGTTAATTTGTTGAAAAACAATGCTTGCTTGCATAGGCATAAGTCTGTGTGTGTGTACATTATACAAAATAGGCTGTTAATTATATTTAGATTTTTAAACAGTTTGTGATTTATTATTAATGATGTTGAATATTTATGTTTGCTCTCCCAAAATTTAAAATTACCAAGACCTCTCAAACTAATGGAGATATTAGTTAGAATTCGTACTTTATTAGTGGCTTGAAAACTTTATAGCTGAGTTGGGGGTGGTTCATGAATAATTCAAATATCCCAATTGGTTACTTATCTTCCTTATATTAAAATTTTTATGCTTTGATGTTTAAAAATAGCTTTTTACCTTTTGGAGTATGGAAGGGATCTTAAACAAAACTCTTCATTTTCTAGCTGAGGAAACCTAATGCCTAGAGGCAGGAACTCGGGCGGGGGCTTGACAGTAGGGAGTTAAGGACAGAGATGAGTCAGAGCATGAGTACTGTGTCTCCAGTTCAGTCTCATTTCACTGTAACAAAAGCAGATTCTGTGGGCATTGATAAAATAATATCTTTTTAAGGAAGACAAAAGAGTCCTTGAACTTTTATTTTTTAATGAGAAAATATTTATATGGGCATTGTGTTGTGGGGGGCAGAGGAAAGCAGTTGGTTAAAGAGTACAGAAAGGATGAGATAGAGGTATGTGTGGTCTTAGCATGTATGTTAGGAATCATCTGTGACAAGACTGCTAGGGACTGAACTAATTAGGGAAGGTTCAACACAGCAAATTTGGTTTCTATTTTAAGGAGAAAAAAAAAAAATCTGTCTGGGGTGTATGCCTTTCCTTACAGTTAGCCGTGATTAGGGAAAGTCATAGCTTGGAGAACCCTTGGAGTTGAAATGTGGAGAACCCTTGGAGGTGAAATGTGGTTTTCCTCAAGGGAAGAGCACCAGCTGCACCACGATTTTAGCAACTGTCCCCAATCTCCCACCCCTCACAGACTCACTCACTGATTCCCAGAGCAAGACTGATGATGAAAACAAAGCCTCCATTTCTGGCCAAAAAAGACCAAGCTCTCACTTCACTCTCTACCCTGCCTTCATCTACCCCAATCTACTCCCCTACTAAAGAGGTAATTTAATGGGCAATCAGTTTAAATGGTATCTAAGGAAATAATTTTGAAGGAGAGCTGTATTAAAATTGAGGGAAGATAAATGTTTTCATAATGAAGTAATTAGCATGATGGTTCAATGATACTGGGTGACTATAAAGCTAGTACAAATAGATTCTACCCTTGCACGCTATTTCCACAGTTGTTCTGTCAATAATAGATAAGGCAAGTGACCGCGTCTGACAAATGAAAGCCATCTGCAAATGGCACAAATCATTTCTTTCAGCACTACTGAAAGGCAAACCCTTGGAGCTAGTCACCTTTTAATCTGTGGATATGCTAGCAAGTGGCAAATGACCATTCTATTGGGAACTGGTTCCCAACTGAAAAATACCACGGTGCTGCTTCTTTAATTAACAGCCTTTTCACATTACTAGCACATTAAAGCCATCCCAAAGAACACCCGTGCTTATATAATCAATGTCACAGCGTCTCTGCCTAAACGAATAATAAATGTTCCTGCTCTACACTAAGTGAAAACCTATTCTCCAAGACTTTCACCTTCATAAAGATGGGCTCATAAAAATCGAAAAAGGAAAAATTGGAATGTGGTCTCATGAGGATAAAAAGGCTAGTGTTAATAATTAACAAGGAGAGTGAAGTGGAGTCAAATTAGCCATAATAGAGCCCAGAGTGACTGGCAAAGTCACCTCTCATTATCAAAAAACTCATTAAGAAATGAAGAGGTGGAAATCCCGCTGGGTTATTCTCACACTTAGGCTGTATCAGAGATTATTTTTCAGATTTCTTTCAAATGAAGGACTGTTAGGTCACCATATTGTATATTAGGTTAATCTTCAAGCTTTGAAATATGGAAGGCTGACACCTGCGTGTTATTCTATTTCAAGTGCTTAAATGAGCTGTGCATCTGAAATTCACGAATTGGTGTTTATAGATATATCTGGATATACATATACCAGGGACAATGCAGAAAGGGTATAACATCTAGATTACAGCAAAGCTGTGTGTGCCAGCTTAGTTTTATAAGTATGCACTTTACAAATGATGAAATAAGGGCCAAAATGTGAGAATATATTTAACTCTAATCCCCAGAGTTGACTGAATTCAAAATGCTGTGTCAGAATTTGTTTTACTAACCAGTATGGTAAAGGAAATATAAAAGCAAGGAGTCACTACCTTTTTCCCCTCAGTTGAATTCCACAGTACTGTTCTAATTTCTTTTTTTTTGTTTTTGTTTTGTTTTGTTTTTTGAGACAGAATTTCGCTCTTATTGCCCAGGCTGGAGTGCAATGGCGTGCTCTTGGCTCACTGCAACCTCCGCCTCCCAGATTCAAGTGATTCTGCTGCCTCAGCATCCCAAGTAGCTGGGATTACAGGCATGTGCCACCACACCCAGCTAATTTTTATATTTTTAGTAGAGGTGGGGTTTCTCCATTAGGTCTGGCAGGTCTCGAACTCCTAACCTCAGGTGATCTGCCCGCCTTGGCCCCCCAAAGTGCTGGCATTACAGGCGTGAGCCACCACGCCCGACCTGTTCTAGTGTCTTTACTACTTGTAGACTTTTTAAAAATTTAAATCTGCTTTTTATATTTTCAGAGGATTTAGTGGCTTAAAGATAATAACCTACTCTAAAATGCCAGTGGGTTTTTTGTAACAGATTAACCGGAACACCTGTAACTTCTGAAAACCATGGGCATCAGGAAACCCACCCTTGAGAGAGTTATTGATCATGATATAGCTGTACTCAGTCATTCCCACTGATGGGGCAAGTATTGTGAGACATTAACTCAAAGATTAGAAGGCTGTGCATAGCTTGAGTAAAATTACAGACTTTTCTATTTGCCTTTAATATTACATAATCTCATAAAAAAAACAAAACAATGTGAGGACTGCTGGACCATAAGACTTCTTTGTTTATCTTTGCCTTATTAGCTTTGGTTAAGGTTTATATTGACTTTTCTGAATTAATCTCACACGAAACAAGTGCTTAATGCCTGCAATTTACAGATCCTAGGCCTCTTGCAAATACATAGATAAATAAGAAATGATTCCTCCCCTTGAAAAGCATAAAATCTAGTGGAGGATATGCACACATATACACAGATAACTTGATGCAGTAGAGTGTAGAAGTATAACTCAAATTATGTATACCATCCTATGAAATTTTTTCATTATAGTTTTAAACTTGGATTTGTTGCCCAAAAAGTAAGAAACGTTTAACAGCTGTGTTCTATCACTTCTTGTCACTTTCTCTCCCTAGATAGACGTATATGTGTATGAATATATATTAGCAAGTGCCACTAGGGAAAAGGAAGAGCTGGGTATGGTTTCAGGGGTTATTATGCTAGTTAATGTATACATTAATATTACCAAACTATAAAATTACTTATCAAATTTTTAATTAAAAGGACAATAGAATCCAATGTGTTTCCTAGTCTACTTAAATCGGATGCTCTTGGAGTTTCCGTTAGGAGGTAGATTATTATTTATATTTATTCAATAATGAGACATTTATTGAGTGACTACGTAATGTGCCAGATTCTTAGCTGGGTGCTATTCCTAGATCTCAGGGAGGGATGAAGGTATTGGGGGTTGGTTGAGGGGAGAGAGAGAGAGAGAGAAAGTAGGTGAGTGTTTTCCTTTTACATAATACTGTTCTAGACTGCAGTTCTCCTGGCTTTTCTCCTGAAGCCCATATTCATATTTCCTGTTTCTGTGGTGGGGGTCTTCATTATATGCATTTGTCAACATGAAGAGTGACTTACTAATTTTCTTAGTCCACTGTGCTTGCTTTGCTTAGAGTTGATACAATTCGTAGTCTCTTAAATAATTGTTTTATGGCAAAGTCTGTTGATTTTATCGTGGTTGGTATTGTCTGTTTGTTTTGCTGGTAATGAATTACCCATTTCCTTCTGAAATGCCTAATTCGAAGTTTAAGGAGAAAAATCTTTCTTTCTGGTAATCCACTAAAGCTGGCTAATTGGAAGAGGATGAGCACTATAAAATTAGATTATATGGGTTCAAGAGTCAGCAGCATATTTTTACCCTAAAAACAATATATGAATTCTTTTATTTGCTTATTCTTTATTTTACCCAGTGATTACTGTCTCAGTAATTGTTACTAATTGGATCATAGTTTAAATTTAAATTCTCTGTTGAAATCTTACTACTAAAAGCCTATGACAAGTACTTTTATAAGTGTAAGACTTTTTAGTATGAAAATAATCAACACTAATTTATTATCGGGGATTTTCAAAATAATTGGGCATATTGCATCCTGGGTTTAGCTTATATTTAAGCCATTTGTTTTCTTTTTGCCATTTCTAATTGTACCATAGGGCTCGATGTCATTGATGCCTCATTATTTTCTAACAAGGTGATATTTGGAAACATGGAATCTTTTGGGGAAAAAAGTTATTTTTTTATCTGAAAAGTAGGTGCTGCTTTTCCCCTTAGATGGTAATTACTTTTTGAGACTCATTCTGAGCAGCTCTTTTCACTCCCACATACTTGGGTATGGTGTCAGAAGTGCTCTCGGATGAGGCCGCATTAAGAACTTGCCTCTTCCAATGAACTGTTGTAATGGGTGCTTTGTAAAGGCTTGATTTGGACAGGTGACAGCCCCAAATCATAACCTATCCTTATTAAACCATATGGAGAAGATAGAAGCACTTACTCTGATGCCTCGGGCTACATATTAAGAGGGGCTTTTGACAGTGTCTGATAGGAGTGGAATGCAAGCTGCCATATGGACAACTAAGGAAGGAGCATACATTTACATAGACAAGTGTAGTGTAGTGTGTGTTTCTGTAGCTTGTCTTTGGAAACCAAATATTCTCTTTCCTTTCTTTCCCCCTCTTTGTGTATTTCTCTTTATTTCTCCTTTCTTCCCTCCCCTACCCCTCCTCTCCCTCTCCCCCTCCCCTCTATCATTTTCTCTTTGTCTGTCTCCCCCATTTCTCCCCTACTCCCTCCTTCCTCTTTCTGTCTAATTACCAAAGAAATAATACTGCCAATTTTCTAAAACTTTCAAATGTGGGTTTATAATTTGATTTTTTTTCAAATAAAAAAGAACGTTTTGCTGAATTCTGAGCAAACTTTTGGCTAGAATTTAAGATTTTTTTGTAGTTCATAGGAAATACAGGTAATCTTCATTTTCTTTAAATCCTGCGGGATATTTGCTATCAAGATTCATAACTGACCAGAGAAAATCCTTTCTTTGCTACATTCATTAAAATAAGAAACATAAAATAACCAACTTTCATATTCATTAGAATTTTTAGCAGTCTGATCTTGTACATACGGGTTAAAAATAGAACTTATAGCCATATTATTTAATGCTATATATTTTATACAAAGTATGAGGGGTATATACAGGCCTCAGTAGGTTTTATAGGTGTCATTTAATACAATCTTCTGAATAATAATGTAGTAATATTAGTATTCAAGTATTCATTCATCCAACAAACATTTGATTACTTGCTCTGAGCCAGGGACTTTCCTGGAACTTAGAATACAGATATAGTTCCTGCCTTGAGAACCTTAAATCCTTGTAGGCAGCAAGAAATATGTCAGCGAGAAATATGTCAGCAAGAGAAGATCACTTTTATAACAAAAACCACAGTGGAAACCTGTCCAGGGTAGAAAGTAAACAAGAGAAGCCAGTAATTGGGCAAGGGGACAGCAGAATGAAGCATTTCTGGAAAAGATTTGAGGAGCAAGTGTATACTGAATCATGAAAATCATGATGACTCTACCGCAGGAAATGAAAGGTAAGGCAACAGAAATGAGCTGGAGAAGTAACTTGAAGACAGATCTTGGAAAGCTTTCATACCATGCTCAGGCTTTTGAAGCTTGTCATAATGATCCACTAAAGGATTATAATCTTTAGAGGTGACCTTCTTAGTTTTATATTTCAGCAAGCCCCTCTGCTTATGATTTTGAGAAGATGGATTGGCAGAGGAAATATTAGGATCCTAAAGACTAGTTAGGTTATTATTGCATTAATCAAGACAGGAGATGAGAGGGCTGGACTAGTGCAACAGCAGTAGTGATGAAGAGAGCACAGTAACTTACTGAAAGATACTAAGAATATAAAATACACCAGTCTTGATGACTAATTGGTTGTCAGAGTGAGGAATGGTAGTTTTATAGAGGTTAACATGGAGTTTTTATATCAAATCCTGGTTATATTAATGACAAAATAATCTTAGACAAGTATCCTAAACTCTCTATGACTCAGTTAGCTTATTGATAAGTTTAAAAAAATAGTTCTAGCCAGGCGTGGTAGCTCACACCTGTAATCCCAGCACTTTGGGAAGCCAAAGCAGGTGGATCACATGAGGTCAGAAGTTTGAGACCAGCCTGACCAGCAAGGAGAAACCCAGTCTCTACTAAAAATACAAAAATTAGCTGGGCACGGTGGCACACGTCTGTAATCCCAGCTACTCAGGAGGCTGAGGCAGGAGAATCACTTAAACCCAGGAGACAGAGGTTGTGGTGAGCCAAGGTCGTGCCATTGCACTCCAGCCTGGGCTGCAAGAGCAAGACTCCATCTCAATAAATAAATAAATAAATAAATAAATAAATAAATAAATAGTTCCTCCCTCGTAGAGTTTCTGTGATGATTAAATGAGATAAGGCACAGATAGGACTTCACATAGTGCTTGCTACTCCAAATATGCTAGGGATGAGGAGGAGGAAGAAGAGAATGAGAGTCCTTAAGTAGAGACCCAATAAATGCAGATATCAGTATATTTTTCAGATTTGCGTACTACAGCGAATTAGATGGTTTGAATGAGAATATTTTATCCTTAAAGTTTAGCATGCTTATTTAGGTGGCATTTGATGAAAGTAACTGAATTTTTTGAGCTGTAGTACCTTCTAGCTTGATGATTGAATCTCCAGGAATAAATAAAGGTTCTTTCAGGGTGCTAATGAAAACATCATTAAGATAACATTAGTCTCCTAAATAAGACACCTATCATTAAGTAGGATTATCTTTCACAATTTAATGGGAAATATTTTAGCATATAGCTGAGCTGGGAAAAGATTATTCATCCACAAAAAAATACTAACCCATATCAATTAGAGGTAGAAAAAAATCTATTGTATTTCCTTCTGTGTTTAGAATTACTTCCCATACCAATTTATGTACCTGTAGTTGTCCAGCCTCTGACAAATTTCAGAAACTCGTAAAGTAACATATCGAAGACATCTTCATATACATGCCACAGTGATAAACATCATATCCTTTGACCAAGATCTAAAACACTATTAGGCTTTTGGGATATTTTTGCCCTGAGGAAGATAATGTAGGAAGTTGTCATAGTGAGTGTTTTATAAGACACGGCTATTGGAGTTGCTAGTAATTAGATTTAGTAATGATACGCATATATAGCTATTCAGATCCATAAAAGTGGATGAGATTACTAACTTTTCCCCAGCTTCTACCTCTTCACCCTAGTCAAAGCCACTATCATCCTTTACCTAATCTATTGCAGAAAACAACTGAGTACTAACCTTTTTCTCTGTTTTCACCCCTGGCTACCTAGTCCATTTTCCACGCAGCAGCCAGAGAGATCATATCATAATCATAAGCGTCGTCAAGCTTCCCATCACAGCCACTACGAGCAACACTCCTTACTCAGTCCTAGGATCTAGACCCTGCTGTGGGCTGCCCGTCCCCCTCCCTCAGTCTATTGCAGTTACTCTGGCCTTTCATCTCTCTGCAAAGACCCAAGCTTATTCTTCCCCAAAACTTGTTTGCTAGCTGTTCCCTCTACCTGGAAACCATCCCTTTAAGTCTTCCATGGAAGGTTCTTTACTGTCACTTAGATTCAACTAAAATACCATCTCTTTAGGAATATGTTTCCTGACCACACAGTATATTTTTAAATCAGCACATTTTCGCTTTGAGGGCCACAATGGGGCTTAGGGCATGTTCTTTGAGAAATATTTACAATTCATAGTATTGTCATCTAAAATAAATTCTTTATTAAATATTACTTAGCATTACTTACTGTTTTCCTATAGATGCTCTGTTTTTTCATGGTGCAACTTAGGCACATACTCACCTATATTTTAATAAAATTGTATCATCTGCATAGAAAACATTCATCGCCTGAAAAAGGTGAGTGTACCTTGCCCAGCAGCCTTGTAGCACAAATTCTAGGACTTTTGTCACTACTTTAGGTAGGATGTTCCATACTACCATTTATTAAAGACAAATGGAAAACTGAAAAATCCATGTGATATGCTGACTGTTTTTAAATACAGATATGCAAAATTGAATGACTAAAAAGAAAAATCCACAAATAACTATAATGTTCATGAATCAAAATAGATATTCCCAAACCCACAGACATCCTCCTGAGTGAACAAGAATAGCGTTTACAAGTAATCAAGCTTACCTCATAGAATTGAGCAGATTTAGCTCCTTTGTGATACACAGCATAGCACAGAGGTTGTAACTCTGCTTAATTGCTGTATTTACATGTGTCGGGACCTTCAGGGGAGCTGGCAGCTCCCTTGAATTTCCAGCGAGTGGTCATGTGCCTATGTGTTAAACCTCTTAGAAAATAAAAACATACCACCTGCCAGGAGAATTTTAGAGAGATATTATCTATCTGTGTTTTGACAGTCATATATAGAAGGCTAATTATACTTTTTGATCAGTTTCCATGATCTGATATTCAATATGGGGGATATGATCTACTCTCATCTGCATTTTATCAGTTCTTCTGTGTCAGACTCTCTCAGGAAACGTGGTTTTTTTTTGGCCCATATTTTCCAAATGTCTGATATTATCCCTCTGACAAACACTGTTTCTGCTTGGCTATTTCAGCACTTCTGTGTAATGGAAAATTTCACAAACACTTGCAAGAAATCTTTGTACCCTTGGTTGTCCGCTACGTGGATCTCATGGAGTCCTCCATCGCCCAGTCAATTCACAGAGGTTTTGAGCAGGAGACATGGCAACCTGTCAAGTAGGTATCTTACCTAGTGTCCGTAGAGCACCTGCCTCTTCAACCTTGACCTTATGATTTTACACATGGCCATCCATCTGTAGTTATCGCTTATGGTGGTCCCTTCCCACGTTGTTTGTTTCTTTACAGGAATATCGCCAACAGTCTTCCCAATGTAGCTCTTCCAAAAGTTCCAAGTCTGCCTCTTAATCTTCCACAGATTCCTAACATTTCTACTCCTTCGTGGATGCCTTCTTTATATGAGTCCACGTGTGTATTCCTCACTTATTTCCTGGTGGTGTGTTAGCTGGTGCATGGCCTGGGCTGTGTTCTGCGCAGATATGTTTAGACTGCATGGCATTTATCATCGTTGGTTGAGGAATACTGCTTTTTTTGTTTTGAGTTTTTTAAGCTAGTAAGCTAAGCTTAGCATATCTGTAATGAATGATGTTGATTAAAAAGAAAAAACACACTAGTTTAATGTAGTTCATATGTAATATGTGGGACAGGAATCATTTGGTGACATTCTACCCTAAGTAAATCATTTGGTGACATGGTACCCTAAGTAAAATAACCAGAGTTCTCCTTAAGTATACAAGGCATTTTGAGGATTCTTAGCTCCAGCTTTATTACTGACCAGATGACTCACCTTGTGCAACTAGAAAACCTTTGGAAGAATGGTTTCAAGAATATAATCTTTTTCTATTTTTATCTTCATCTCAACTTCTAAAAAACAGTACTGCATCATGCAGGGAAGGGGTTGTCCTTTCATTGCCAAAACCAGGAAGTTCTTTTGTTCTTTTATTATGCAGTTGGTACATCTTGGTATTTTTAAATAGTCTTTATATCATCAAAAACCATATTAACTTCACATCGGGATGAGCTTGCCTATTGCAGAATCAGCAACTAAGAAACACTGAAGTGAACAGGAATGGGCTTTTAAATTGATCAGGTCTGAATTTAGATCTTAGCTTATTAATTGTAAGTCTTTCTTAACCTGAGCTTTCTCCTCAACTCTAAAACAATTATGACACCTAATTGAAAGATGATGTTTTTGTGATGATTCTTTAAAAAAAAAAAAAAACTGTATTGAGGCACATCCTAGGCTCTCAATAAATTATTAGTACTATTGGCATATCCTAGGCACCCAGTAAATGATAATTACTACTACGCTACATTGTTATTTTTGTTATTATTACTATCATCGGGCATCGTCATTATAATTTATAATGGTATAGCTTTTAAAACTCTGCCTCACAGCGATCAGAACCAAGTAATAGTCCTAGTTTACAAATGGGAAAACTTGGGCAGTTACCTGCTTTGCCCAAGATCTCATATGAAATCAACTAGAAAGAATAATCATGAAAGGAAGAAAAATAGCTTCCATTTATTGAGAATTTACTATGTTTCCAGTACATTGCCAAGTTATTTATCTCATTTAATCTTTATAACAACCTCGTATCATTATCCCCATTTTACAGTTAAGGAAACTAAGTCATAAAGAAACTAAGAAACAAAACTTACCCAGTATCTCACAGCAAGTAAGTGACAGAGGCAAAATTTGAACCCAGGTTTGTTTGACTACAAATTCCTCACTCCTATCATTAATTTGTTCTGCTCTCACAGAACATTGTGTTTAAGAACTTGCTATTTTTCTACCTGTCTCACCACCAACTGCAAATCCACACCCAGTCAGGTATGCACACAATCAAGAAAAGAGATAGGAAAAGACCAAGAAAGAGAATAACTTGCAAAGTAATATGGCAGTATTTCTCCAAGTTAAACATCATAACTACATTCATAATACTCACTAGGATATTATGTTACATGTGAATTTTTTTTCTTACAGACAAATGCTTTTGGCCATTAGAGTGTGTAAAGTGATGTCTGTGTGTGCTCAGAAAATTACCTACAAAGCATAATAAACCTAAGTGTATGATTTTTTGTTCTTTTTTACACTGTTTTATAATGTAACTCATTTTCTTCCTAATTTCTCATCTATTTAACACTTGATTTTAGGCAAGAACACTATCATGGGCATTATCCTGTGAAATTTAGTTTTTTGTTAGTACTCTTTTATTAACTTTGGGATTTTTATGAACTCCGAATCCCTTATTGAGGACTCTTTTTTAAAGTATGTTAATCTCAGGACAGAAATAATGACAAATTGGGGCTTTGTAAGTAAAGTGATCGTGCTTTCACCATTCTGGGGAAATTTAAAAATGTTTTTTACAAGTTGATCACCATTATCTTTACCTACCAAGGTTATCAACATTAGGTTCTTTGTCAGAGTGTCCAGAATTACTCATAATGTTATGATGTTATTGCCCTTTGTTTTTTGAAGTTTGAAACATAACAAGAAACATTTATATTTAACATAAAGAATTAAAAATACAACTACTGATTAAATACGAAGAATATAAAAGTAACCATGGTTTTGAAGATACATCCCTGCCTACTAATGCATAAATCATGCAAGGATTGCTCATCCACGTATCTATCTGTATATAAATCTTTATTTTTTTTTCTCTAGAAATGAATGCCAGTAAGTTAAGTTTCCTGCTGGCATTTTTAGGAAATTATCTCAGAGTCTATTATTCACATTTGAATTCTTTAATCTGTTAATAATATCTTTAGGAATAGGTCACTGATTAGAAATAATTTTAAAATGAAAAAGCTCTGAATAAATTGCAGGTTATATGTACTAACTCCAGAGAAAACCTACTCACATTTTTTTCATATATCTGTCTAATTACAACAAACACTTGTTTTCTTAATTACATTCCCAATTAAACACATTTAGTGTCAAGAATCTTACTATAGAATCAAACAGAAGAAAAATATAACCATATTCTCTATAAAGGTTGTCGTATATTATTAGAAAACATATTTTTAGTAGAATTCTGCCTTTACCAATAGATATTTTGTTTTATGATGTTTTTTCTTGTCATTGTGTTGTTAAAGAATATATACATTTCAAATAGTTACATTTCTCCAAAGTAAAAAGATTATAAGAAGTAGATTTGCTTCGTTGCCAATTGTATTCAGTTATTGTTAAGACTTAGTTCCTCTAATCTACCAAACTGTACACTGTGGATGTGAAAGGAGATTTTGTTTGGTCTTTTTTTCTCTTAATTGTATTATATATGGCAAAAGGAGAAATAAAGGTACTGTTTTTTCAACACTTTCACTGTAGAATCAGCATGGTGTTGTCTGGTGCTCTTATTTAATGGTGCATTTGAGGCACTGAATATTAAGGTGAAGAGATTTAAGTGAATAAAGTGCTATGGTAGTGTTCACTGCTTTGCTGTGATTGGTCCCTAGAGAACTGAAATCTGAGGGCATTTTGGCTAGACAAGGAGATCAGGAGGAATTACTGGCAGAATGAGAAGAGAAAAGCAATGGAGGTTTGTGATAGAGCTTTGATGCTGAGGCCAGGGTGGAGGGCAGAAATAAGTTTTTCATTAGTCAAGAGCAAGAGGTGACTTTTTTTTCTAAGCTAGCTCATTAAGATATATTTAGCTAAATAATGTGGTGCTTTAAGCAATTTATTTTTTTTTTTAATTTTACTTTAAGTTCTGGGATACATGCACAGAATGTGCAGGTTTGTTGCATAGGTATTTTCCACTGAGATGTTGTAATAAATGAGTTTATTTTTCTTTTATTTAATTTTCTTTTGTAGACTAGAAATACAAATTTGAAGTTAGTATATGTGAAGCAATTGTTGGAAAGCTGAGAACAAATGAATCATACAGCAGCTTTTTTTTGGCTTTTGCTTTTATGCTTTTTATAGTTAAATTTCAATATGTTTTGATGTAGGAATATTTTACTTTCAAAACATTTGTTTCTGTATTAGCCTGTGTACTTGCATAATGGAAAGTAATAGCATGACCCTTTGCCAAAATATTATACGAGTTACCTTCTTACATGGGCTGATAGCACAGTCCTCTAGAGTAATTTCACCATAGTAGTGAATGCTTAGCAAATCTTGACTCCACAGTTAGGTATAAAGAACTGAAATGCATTGTTTTTCTCCATCTTCAGAGCACCCTGAATGTCATTCCTCTGTTAGACCACACATTGCACTAAGTTGGCTAAGTTGGGTTTTAATAAGCCAGAAAAGGCAAAAAATGAAAATAAAAGATTGCTTCCCTACCTAGCCCATTTTATTTCCAGTACCTATCTCACCTTTACCTATAATTGAGAAATTTAGGGACCCTATATTCTATACACGTGTAGATAGACAGAAACCACCATGGTGACAGAGGCACATATGCATGAATAATGGCAAAGGTACTGGTTGCTAACATAAGAATTTTCCTGCATAAAACATAATTTTGGGGATTTGCAAGAATCTTTATCCTAGTGAACAGTTACAATGTTTGTTCTTATGTACACAATATAATTTCCTTAGTAAAGTATACGTATCCATTTAACCTCTTTGTATGAAACCCTACCACCATATTTTTTTTGTTGTTTTCATTTTGTTTTGCTTTTTTTGAGACGGAGTCTTGCTCTGTCACCCAGGCTGGAGTGCAGTGGTGCCCTACCACCATATTTATTTCTATTTTGTTCTCCTTGCCCTGCCTTATTAAGAATTGTAAAGGAACAGTTAGAAGGCTGAACAAAGAAAATATTGGATCATTCAAGATTTTATATGATTTTTTTTCACTGATGGCAATTGATACAGAAAAGAAAAAACAATGTATTAATGATAAATCTAATTAACAGGAGGAGTTCATGATGTTCATTTTTCCTTTTTCTTCTAGCAATGGCTCAGCAACATCAGAAGACCTTTTTTGGAAACTTGATGCACTGCAAATGTTTGTCTTTGATCTGCACTGGCCAGAACAGGAATTTGCCCACCACTTAGAGCAAAGACTTAAACTAATGGCCAGTGATATGCTAGAGGCCTGTGTCAAAAGGTAGACATGTATTTTCAAATTGATGCTTAATGTTCCAGCACCCAAAAATATCACTTTTTATCAAGTACTTAGTATATTATTGTCACAGCCAAGGTTTCATTATGCACTACTATTCCAACATTTAATGAGCATTAGGTTATCTTGATTAAATTCTGAGGACTCATGTAATTGATGAAATTGGCTGGATACTTTTTTTCAGGTCTCCCGACTATTGCCTTAATCAGTAACATCTATACCGTATTAATGGTTTCTTTAGGGCTTATTGTTATCTCTCTGGGAATACTGTGCTTTAAATTCCCAAGGTAGTATCTCCTGACACATATGAAAAAGGTCTGTTATGTTCTGTATGCATTATGTACTGTGTCTGTGTGCTGTGAAATGGCATAGTAAACTCAAAATAGGATCAGCACCATCAGTTATTCTGGGATTACTAACTATTTTCTGGTATTTTCTGCCCACATCTGATGAGTTCCAACTACCTGCTTACATTCTTTATAACTTAACTGGAAATAAGTTATGAGGCTTTGTATTCTTCCAAATGTGCTTTCATTTTATAATAGTTTTACAAAATCAGCTTTGCATCCTAATTGGTCAAGCATTTTTTTTCCATTGTCCTTGTTCATTATGTATACAAGGACAATATGGAGCCACATATTAGAAAAGCATTCAAACACTGGTTAGGGCAATTGGATATTTCTGAAATCTTGAAACCAAGAAAAAAAAAAACTGTCTTTAGAATAATGTTCAGTGACCTCTTAAGGCAAGGCCCTGGATTAGGTAGTTTAATGTTTTTTAAAAATCATCTTTGATTTTGATGTCTCAAATCTGTGGATTTTCATAGGATACTTCAGCAAAACCAATTCAAATTGCTCATGATGCAGTTTCTTTCAAAACCCTGTCTGCAATTTTAGGTTTTTGAAAGAGAATGTAAGTGACATAAAAGAATTACACATTGTCTGTCATACATTGATTACGATGTTTAGAGTTTTCTAGATTTGTGCTTATTTTTTTCTAATTTGGTAAGCCCTCGCATAGAGGATATTTTCTGCTTAAATGCATACAAGTGTGTGATTTTTCTACTTGTAAATTCAGACAATTAATTCAGACAATAAGTGAAATTATGAGTTTTTTTTCCATTAAATGTGGTACTCTAGATATAACAAAAAGTTTCATTTGGGTTGTGATACTACCTGAGTAACTGGATGAAGCTAGGCTTAATATAAAAATATCACAATCTAATCTTTCATTGAGACACCTGAAAAGAAAAGCATCCCACCCCTTAGCACCCAAGCACTACCACACTGCTTACTCCTTATTTGCATGTTTTAAATTAGCATCTTATAGAGTTGATTTCACTTTTTACAAGACAGGTGAGGTGTATAGCAGAATTTCTTACTCTGAATTCATGTTTTAAAAACTAGAACAAGAACTGCATTTGAACTCAAGCTACAAAAGGCAAGCAAAACAACTGACTTGCGCATTCCAGCTTCTGTTTGCACTATGTTTAATGTATTAGTCGACGCCAAAAAGCAAAGCACCAAACTCTGTGCCCTGGATGGAGGACAAGAGGTATGTAGAATTTGCCACATGGGGAAAGGAAGCACAGGGTGCCTTGGCATGCGAGATGCTCTTTCCACATGGCATTCTCTAGATTGGATTGAAAAGACCAAGTTCTCCAACACCAAATATTTGATCTTTTCTTTATTATAATAATAGAATGCCCTTTATCCTTTGCTCATGTCAGTTTCTCCTTTTTGATATAAATACGGTCTAAAATTGCATAAGTGGCCATGAATTTTAGATACAGCTTTTAACAGCTTTAGTGTTGTGTCATTTACATAAACCTTGCTTTTTACAAGCAAATGAGAAATCTGGAAAGCTACCTGTTTTGTTTATCAAATCTAGAGTATCCAAAGTTTGCATCTATAAAAGACACACAAAAAGTATGAAATAGTTTATTTACACAGTAGTTCCCATTTTAAAAAATTTAGGTAGAAATAGACTTAAAAATCTAGACCTAGTTCTTATCAATAAATACCCTATTCTTTCTATTTGATTTATATTTTGTTTGGTTTTATATTCAGAAGTACAATTTTATTTTACCCCATGATTTTTTGTTGAGAGTGGTGATTGGGTGAAAATTGATTTATTTTTCTTCAA
This sequence comes from Rhinopithecus roxellana, assembly GCF_007565055.1. Taxonomy (NCBI): domain Eukaryota; kingdom Metazoa; phylum Chordata; class Mammalia; order Primates; family Cercopithecidae; genus Rhinopithecus; species Rhinopithecus roxellana. The sequence continues at coordinate 71,186,425 of NC_044554.1, forward strand.
TTATCTGTTTAAGTTGACATTTTGTTGCCTTTTTTTCCCATTGTAATTATTTTTTCTCCATTTCTTTATTCTTCCCTTCTATTCTCTTTCATCATCTTTTTTTTCCCCCCCATGGCATGATCCAGTTTGGTAGTCAATGGGTAAGTCTCATTTTTTTTTCTAAAAGCACATTTCATTTGAGTTATTATTTTTGTAAATGTATATTTTTATTTTCATCTTTTCAAATTAGAATTATGTAAATTTATTTTCAGATTTTTGGCTTCTGTGTTCGCATATATAAGGCTAACAGCTTACAATAACATAGCAATAGTCCAAAGATTCATTAAAACACTAAATACTTATACCTTAAATAATGACAAGGGGAAGGTTTCTCCCCTGTTAGGCTGCAGAATTTATAAACTACTCTTAGAATTTTAAAGATAAAATGATTTAAAACCAAATTAATTCACCTTCTTTTAAATTGAAATCTGAATAGCTATAGGAGCAGAGTGATTACATTTTTCAAGCATTTATCTACAGTATACTTTTAATACCAAAAGAATTTCAAGTTTGGAGCTTTAGATGACATATAGCCCCTAAAAACTTGAACCAGAAGTCCACACCCAAAGTCACTTCATAGAGATGAACCCAGTGGTGGATTTCGGTGAGGTACAAGCCCACCAATGATACAGTCTTTCCTCCCACTCATGGCCTAGGTTGTGACCATCATCAGAGATAAGGAAGAGGCAGGCCTATGTCATGAGACTTCTGCCCTCCTCCACAACAGGTCATCATAAAATACCATCCCAGAATCCCTGAGTTACAAGGTTAGAAAAACTTTATGCATAAAGGATTGACTAGTGTATCCTTTTTTTTTTTTATTTTTTCCATGAGTCAGAATGTCTTTGTGTCCTGCAGGTAGGTTACATCTTACAAGTCTTACAGTTGACAATTGGGAATCAAACTCAGGGTGATTCTTCCTGGGCTGACAATTCTCATCCAAGCAGAAGGGCTTAGTTAATTGTGAAGGTAGATGGGAAGGATTACTACTTGTGAATTCTATAGCTATTGCCCCAGATATAGACATTAGCTATTTGGCCATAATTTATATTTATGCATGAATACACAGTTTTATTATTTGAGCAATTCAGCAGAAAAAAAATGTATTTGTAATACCATAGCATACAACCTTACAAATATATCAAGTAACTGATATGTGTTATAGAATGTTCAGTAATTACCATTCTCTGATCGCTTACAACATGATTTATTATATCTAATTATCTGAATAAGTAGGCGGCTGGCTTAGATACCAGTGTTTCCTATTTACCTCCTCATGTTTTTTTAATACCCAGATGTAAGCCTTTGATTGTCTGCCTGAGAATATTATCTTGTTTCTTCATAAACCTATTCTTTTCTCATCTGGTTTGTGGAATCATCTTCCATTGATCCTGGGTTTATCCATTTGTTCTTATTTTAACATACACTGCAGTACCTGACATGCAGTAGGCACTTAGTAAATGTTTGCTGAGTGAATGAACAGATTTGTTGTCACGGCTTTAAAAATCCTCCCCTGTAGGAAACAACTTGCTGTAGTGCTTAAGAGGAAAAATAGGCACACACACACACGCGCACACACACACACACACACACACACATGACGAACACTGTTACCTTGTCAAATGATTCTTTACATTAATAGGTGGGTGGTTTTGAAGAGGAATCTACTGCTGTTCATTATGTGTGCACCTTCGCATTCACACCAGAGACAATTAGTTCCCCACAACTTTCACACAATTAACATAGTTCAAAATGTGCAGGTGTAAAACCCATTAGCAACCGTGAAAAAGTGGCAAACAAGAATTTCATTGCAAAAGAATTTTATACTTTGTTTTTTCTCTCCAGTAAACATACCCACATAATTGCATAGACCTTCCCTCTCTATATATGCCGAGATAAGTTTTGGAATTATTGAAAATTAGTGTATACATTACATATACAGGTGAGTCAGTGAACCCCATTTAAAATAGCAACAAAGTTGTTGAAAAAACTAGATCATTAGACAATTTGAAACTATATAAAAATATGTACTACATAGTTAAACACAGCAGCAATGTTTTTGCTAAATTATAAATAAATTACCTCTCCAAAATCTCTAGTAAATTTGTTATATTGTCATCGCTTGGATAAAAGTTGCCCAACTCCTTCCCCACAGTGCATTCCCTTCTGTGCTTCTAAGTTATGATTCTGTTTTATTACATGCTCCATGATGATGCCAACATGTTCCACTGAGGCCCAGAATAGGGTTTAATGGAGTGATTAATGGGTGAATGATCTGCTCATGTGACAGCTATGTGAAGTGAGTCAGCAATCTCAGGCCAGTCCCTCAGGGACAGATGTTGAGATCACAAAACCACCAAAGTGTTTAGGATCTTCATTATCCATAACTGCACAAAAGCAGATGACTACATGGGCTGTAGGCATTCATCAGCCCTCAGAACCACTTCATTCAGTGGTCCCATTAGTTGATGATGAAGGTGAAAACTCATTAATATGGCAATTCAGGGGAGCAAGGGGCCCTACTTGGGCCAATTTTATTCTCAGTTAAATTAAAATGCACCCATTTCTGGAACTAACAATCCAGTACCTTTAAAATGTTATATACCCCAAGACAAGGTCCAGAATCTTTTAAGAAAGCTGGAATTCACTGGCATCTAATTAGTCTTCATTTCCTGAGTGTGTTTGTGTAACAACAGTCAGGTGAAGTGGTGCTATTCACCTGATTGTAGAGAGGCCAGGATTTTGGAATGTGCCTGACCTATGATTTCCCTGGGCTTCAAGAAGTAAGGATTCCTGAATGGTTATTTGAATGTAAGTTCAGAGTCACCTGCTGGGAAAGCAGGCACAGTTTGCCTTTGAGGGCAGATGTGGGGAGACTTAGCTTAAGAATGAATTGAAATCTGACAAAGCCCTAAAATCTAAGATTATCAATCCAACTGGAAGTATTATAAGAATTTTATTTTTTTCTTTTTTTAAATTTCAACTTTTGTTGTAGATATGGGGGTACATGTGTAGTTTTGTTACACGTGGGTATTGCACCCAGGTCCTGAGCTTGGTACTCAGTAGGTAGTTTTTCCATCCATATCTCCCTCCTTCCCTCTCCCCTCTAGTAGTCCACAGTGCCTGTTGTTCCCATGTTTATGTCCATGTGTTCTCAGTGTTTAGCTACCCACTTATAAGTGAGAACATGCAGTATCTGATTTTCTGTTCCTGTGTTAATTTGCTTAGGATTATGGCCTCCAGCTGCATCCATGTGGCTGCAAAGGACATGATTTTGTACTTTTTAATGGCTGTGTAGTATTCCATGGTATATATGTACCATATTTTCTTTATCTGGTCTACCATTGATGGACACATAGGTTGATTTCATGTCTTTGCTACTGTGAATAACATGGCAATGAACACACAAATTCAAGTGGTTTTTGTTTTGCTTTTGCTTTTGTTTGTTTGGCGTAGTGATCTGTGTTCCTTTGGATATGTACCCAGTAATGGGATTGCTGGGTCAAATGGTAGCTCTGTTTAAGTTCTTTGAGAAATCTTCAAACTGCTTTCCACAGTGGCTGAATTAATTTACATTCCCACCAACAGTGTATACGCATTACCTTTTCTCAGTATTTTTTATTTTTTTGTCTCCTTTTGTCACCCATGCTGAAGTGCAGTGGCATATTCATAGCTCACTGCAACCTCGAACTCGGGCTCAAGCGATCCTCCCACCTTGACTTCCGAAAGTGCTGGGATTACAGGCATGATCCACCATGCCCAGCCTCTGATAAAAACTTTTTAGGTTTTTATTGTTGGAAACAAAAATGTACCAAATTCTTACAAGAATGTCTGTTATAATAAATGGGAAAAAAAAAACTATCAATTTTATCTTGTAAATGTCTATGCAGATAAACTCTGTTTTTACCTGTGATCTCTTTTTGCATGTTCGTGTTTGTGTTTGAAAGTTATCTGAAAATTTCTAAAAGGCTGCTTTTGTGAACTAGTTTAAGCACACCACTGATCTTAGAATGTTTTAAACAACCACTGAACACTCCTGTACCCACCCCAGATGAACACACAATATCCATTGTTATTTTGGCAGTTTTTGACTTGCCTTATTTTAAATGTGTGCACACACAAATATTACTTTCACAGTTAATCATTAATTACATTCATTGACATATTTCAATTTCTGGTTTCATCCTTGTTCCTTAATTCTACAGCTTCCTTTCATGTTAATTTGTCATTTTCCTGAAATACATCATTTAATAAATCTTTTAGCAAGGGTTAAAAAAAAAAAAAAACCAGAAAAAGAAAAAGAAAGTTATCTGGGTCCCCTGATGAATGACTTTTTCTAGCTAACTTTGTATTACCTGTGTATGGCATATGTGAGTTATAATCTGCAGAATACATATGTAAAATGGGAATTCTCAGGCCATCTTTTCTCTCACGCTCATGCGCCTCTACCACCCCCACCACCTGTGCAGCCAGAGCAGATTCTGAAAGTTTCCAGCAGTTGTAAGATTAGTGTAAGTCATATCTAATCAGATACATTTACAATAGCAGAATCCCATATTATAGAAATCTGAAAACCTCACACTATTTGGATTTACTCCTTGGGTATTAAATTTAAGATGTATACTTCTTTCTTTATTCCTTTCTTTTTAACATTGTATGTGTTTATTTTTGTTCATTCATTCTCATTTTCTCTCCCTCCCTCCCCATCTCTTCCTTTTTTTCTCTTTCTCTCTGCTTATGGCTAAATCAGGTATCAAAGCAAGCAACAATCTACAGGTGTGTATTATAGGAGAATTTAATGGTTCCTGTTGTCCCTTGACTTTCACTGCTTTTCAAGAAAATGGGTATCAATGACCTCTTTTGTGGCTCATCACTTAATTTTAAAAGATTTGCCAGAATCAATTCAACCCAAAAGTTTAACATGTAGAAGCTCTGTATTTTATATACTATAGCTTTCCGATGACATTTGATCACTTTGAGTTCAAAAAATGAAAGTTATGAAAACACAGAAAAACATTGGGGATAAGGCATATTTAGGAAACTGCTTGGAAGTCTGGGTGCCTCAATGCCTGTATGCTTTGGAGCACTTTCCATGTAAGAGGGAAGTGAGATACTTGAAACCCAACACCTGTATCTCTTTCCTCTTCTACTCCAAAGAGTATCACATGGCATTTCATTTCCTCTTGCTGCATACACTGATCTGGAGTAAGAAGGGTGTGAAACAAGAGTGGCAGAGCGGGAGAGCCAGGCAGAGCTTATTTGCATAAGCTTCTCCATCGCACAGTCAGCTGCACAGCTTTCAGACAGGAGCTGGGGGCCCTTTTTTTGTAAGTGTGTCTGTGGAGGGATTACCCTACCCATCAGCCCGTGCACTGGAATTGTTCAGCTTGTCTCAGATATGTTCATGTGTGGGCCTGCCTGGCTCAGAAAATTATTAATAATTTAGATTGGATCAGAACTTTAACTGCCAGCCAGTGTTTTCAGGCTCTTTTTCTTCTACCTGTTTTTCTGTCTTCTCTCCCCTTTTCCTTCTCTTCAAGATAGAAACTCACTCTCTATGTTTCAATTCCATTTATCCTCTGGGGAGCACAAATTTGGGAATCGATAACGGCTTTAAGTGAGACAGATGCGCTTCAGTGGGTGCAATATGTGCCCAGAAAATTCCACATTCACACTGATGTGGTTAATTTTAGATCACTCATCATTACGCACTTATATTCACACCCACACACACTCAGACTCACACAGAAAAAGAAAATAATTCAGACACTCCAAAATTATCCTTCCTTTCTTTATTATTTATGCAGGTTGATGATAACCACTTGTAACTGTCGGAACCCTTGGGGAGAGGGGTGGAGTGTCATTCCTGAGTATTCCAAAGCAGACCTAAGTTGATGTTTTGTTCTGTGTGGAAACTTTGAGACATGTTTTCAGCACAAAAAAAAAATAGCTTTCAAAAACTTACATCTTAAGAAACCATTCAACCAGCAGTGAAGTTGGTCTAATGTTTATATTGACCTGAGTACTTTTACTCTATGCATTTTGTTAGCTGTTCCAAGAAGCCTTGAACCATCAAGATAGGGTTAGTCTTTACAAGTCACATTTTCTGTGAAGTGGCTATTGGGGACAATCAGCTGTCAGATACATGCTTCTAAAGGAAGAATTACTGTTTAAATGGATTTACCTTCACAAGCCTTGGAAGCCAAAGCTTCTGCTAATTTAAGAATGGAACCCTCTAGTATTCTCTAAAGAAAAAAAGAAAAAAAGTCTTTCAGGTTGATTTTAAATACATCTTTTTTTGGTATTTATTTAAAGGCATCTTTTTCATGAGGAAGCGGTAATAAAACTATGGAGAGTGAGTGATGTTTCATTATACCTTTTATGGCCTATTAATTTGTTACCATCTATTCACCTTTGTTGATGAAATTCTAATTTTGCCCTTGCTCGAGCATATTGTAAGAATTGTATAAACTGCTGCTCCCTGTGCTGACAAAAAGGTCCTTTTAGAGTGAACAATTGGGAGCTCATTTTATTTCTAGAGCACATTTAAAATAACTTATGAATGAGAGTTGTCAGACATGAAATGCAGTATTAATTAAATCTTTTTCTAGTCTTTTTGCTTCTCCAGCTAAACCAACCCTTTAGAAAAATACATGGCCACCTTAATTATAGAGGAGAAGACAAAAAGTATCCTTCACATTCCTCTGCCTGAATAAGAATAAGAACTCGATTCATCTAAATAATAACCCCATTAGCTGCTTAACTCAACAGTGCACATGGGAAAATTTTCAAACCACAATGTGAAAAGTGTTGATTGGGTGGATCATTTTCAAGGTTTTGTTCTTTTAATGTTCAAAATGATCATTTAAAATAAATCTGATAGGTCATAACTAGTAGATTTAGAGCATTTGTGATTGATGACAAAAATTTTGTGTCCATGTCAACTAATGAATTTTTATCTTTTAATATCTAGCAACAGTACCATTCAAAAATAGATGATCTGATCGACAACAGTGTAAAAGAAATCATTTCACTGTTAGTTTCAAAGGTAATGTATTATTTATTCACCTTTTTAAATCAAAGTGAAAAATAATTTTCAATGGAGAATTTTTAAAATATTTTTAAATATCTAATTGAGAAAAAATGTAGTTTAAAAGATTAGGGCAGGAAAATATTAGAATTTTCAGAAAAGTTAGGAGCAAAAAAGGTTAGGAACGACTTTTGATTGTTTTTTGTATATAATAAATTTTGGCTTTTCCTAAAATTGTTGTCATTTTAACACTAACTCTTCTTCCAGTAAAACCTTATTATGTCACATTCATGTTCTCTTGCTATTTAACTCCACAGAGCTTTGAGTAGCCATCAGTCCTTGAATTTAGCCCATCTGTGGTGGCGACAACACTAAGGCTGTATATCTGGTCTCAGAGACAGACAGAGAAAGCCGCAGGGTGACGTCTGAGGTCCTCCACGCCCAGGAGTTTCCCAGGATTTCCCATTTGATGCTCAAAATACCTTTGATAAAAGCTATGATCTTTCCCTGTATAAGTAGAGGTGAAGCAGTGGACGCCTCATTTAGTGATTAGATGATTTAGATTCCCACTAAGGTGTAACAGATGGTCATGGGTAGCATTTGAGATCGGGGGCTGATAAGGAAAGGAAGAGAGAACGTGAGAGCACCAGGAGTTTAAGAGGATGAACAAAGAGAATGGTCATGTTCCTAGAGGTACTTTTCGTATGAGCAGATATATCCCATGCTCTCACAAGGCTTCATCAAAAAGCCCCAAATCAGGCTTCTTCATAAAACAAGGATGACAAGAAGCAAAGGTAAAACCACCCCCAATGTAATAAACAGACAAAAGACATCCTGTTTAGAAAAGAAAAAAAAACAGAGATGTCCCATGAACATGAACAATGTTAATCCTCATTAATCCTCATTAATAATTTAAGGAATGCAAAGTGAGCTACAAAATATGCTATTTTCTCTAGCGAATTAGCATACATGTTTTTAAAGTAACATTCAGTTTTAGGTGAGGCGAGACACTCACCTTTCCTATATAGGGGAGTATAAATTGTTACAGCCGTTCTGGAAAATAGTTTGGAAATACATCAAGTACATTAATACCTTTTCACCTTTTTCTATTTTGTCATACTACTTAGATGCACAAAATATATACTATTGGTATTTGCCATATTATGTCTTACCAAAATTTGGAAACAACCTTAATTTCTAATAAGGGAAAAGGTAAAGCAAATTATGGGACATCTGAAAAGGTAAAGCAGATTATGGGACATCTGTATTAAGAAATGATACTATCAAAGACTATTAATGGTAAATGAAGAGTTTCATAATATAGTGTTAAGTGAAAACAGCTGAATATTTAAAAGTATAAAGTATGGTCTGGATTTGCATCTTATAGGAAAAAGACTGTTAGGATAAAGACCAGAATGTTAACAGAGCTTTTATCTGGGTAATGGGAGTATAGTTCATTTTTTATTTCATCTTCAATTTTTTTTGTATTTTTCAAATTATCTAGTGTCATGTCTTAGAGTGGAAAACAACCACAAAGAAAAACGATGTTAGAATCACACCACCTCACCAGCTTATTTTTGTTCTCCTGATTTTTACCACTGCACCAAATACCTACACATACACATACCTCACACACTCGCCAACAAGTGGATAGATAGAGAAAATAAAATAGGAAAACCATGGAGGGAAGGGGTGAACCACTGGAGAATCAAGCTCTCTGAGGAAGAGCAGTGAGATTTCCACCCTCTGAGGAGCCCAGCACAGCAGCTTGCATCACCACACAGTCAACCCACTACAGTGAAATAAAGTTAACTTTGCACCTTATTCTCTGTGAGGCCTTCAGGGAAATTTTATCCAGATATAACCAACTCATGAACGTAGTGCTCATGCGGAAGTTGCCTTTTGTGAGAAGTTTGCATAATTGGCATCATTCAATTATAGACTAGCTATAGATGATACAGGGTTAATCAAGCAGCAAGGAAAAAGTCCAATGAGTTTTGCTTTGGGGGTGGGAAGGAAGAGTACAGAGAAGGCAGATGGGGCTGCATGTCATCTCTGCATCCATTTCTGGCAAAGTAAGACACTTAAATTTTTCTGTATCAAATACATCTGGTTAATTTTTAAAATAGTGTATTTGAGCTAAGTAAGGAAAAGATATTCTAAAATAACCTGCACAGTCCACCAGTAGCTACTAGCCACATGTGGTTGTGGAGTACTTGAAATGTGGCTAGTGAAGCTGAGAAATTAAATTTTTAATTTAATTTTGATTAAAAGAGCCTCATATAATACTGGATATTATATTTAGAAATCAGCACTAGGTTATAGTTTTCCTCTATGCCTAATTTATTCTGCTCTCAAATAGTACTTATCTTTAATTCTTTGGTTGAAAAGTATAAAATAAGTTTACTTGATAAGTTGAACCAAACATCTCAAGCTTCTGTAAGAGATGACAATAATTAGTGTTTTCGAAAAAGATGATGCAAATTAATCTCCATAATTATGATATTTTAAAACCATTTTATTGATATATTAACAGACAAAAAAAGTGTACATGCTTAATATATACAAGATGAGTTTGTAGATAAGTATACAGCCATATAAGTATATAATCATAAAACCATCACCTCAAACTGTACCATAAACTTACCCACCACCTCCCAAAGTTTCCTCCAGCCCTCTTAAGTAATTATTTCTGTGTGTGATAACAGTCACATAAGATCAATTCTCTTAGCAAATAGTATTGTTTTCCGTAGCACTATACTGTAGAGTAGCTCTCTAGGACTTATTAATCATGCATAACTGAGACTACTTTTGACAAATATCTCCCCATTTCACCCTCCCCTCAGCTCCTAAGAAACCAACATTCTACCTTCTGCTTCTATTATTTTGACTACTTTTAATTCCTCATATAATTGGTACTATGTAATATTTAATCTTCTGTGTCTGACTTATTTCACAGAGCATAATATATTCCAGGTTCATCTGTTTGTCTCAAATGGCAGGATTTCCTTCTTCTTTTGAGGCTGAATAATATTTCATTATATGCACATAACTCATTTTCGTTATCCATTCACCTGTCTTGTGGATATTAAAGTTGCTTCCAAGTCTTGCCTATTGAGAAGAATGCTGCAGAGAAATGAGAGTGCAGATATCTCTTCGATATACTAATTTCAATTCCTTTAGCTATATACCCATTAGTGGGGTTGCTAAATCATATAGTAGTTCTATTTTTCATGTTTTGAGGATTCTACACACTATTTCCCATAACGGCTACACCAATTCACATATCCACCAACAATGGGCATTTTCTCCACATTGTCACCAATACCTGTTATCTTTCGGATTGTTGATAAAAGCCATCCAAACAGATGTGAGCTAATATCTCACTGTCATTTTGATTTGCACTTCTCGAAAGATTAGTGATATTAAGCTCCTTTTCGTATACCTGTTGGCCATTTATACATGTTCATTAGAGACATAGTGCTTTGCTCATTTTTTTAATTTTTAATTTTTTTTTTTTGCTATTGTTAGATGTCAACTCCTTATCAGACAAATAGTTTGTAAACATTTTCTCCCATTTTGTAGGTTGCCTTTTCATTATATTGATTGTTTCCCTTGCTGTGCAGAAGCTGTTTTATTTGATATAATCTCATTTTTTAAAAAATTTTGTTGCCTGTGCTTTTTGTATCATAGCCAAGAAATCATTGCTATGGCCAATGTCAAAAAACTTTTTCCTTTTTCCCTATGTTTTATTCCAGAAGTGTTACGGTTTGGGGTCTTAAGTTATTTAATCCATTTTTACTTGATGGTGTTTTGTTGATGGTTTTGTTGATCCATTTGTTTATGGTGTAAGATAAGGGTCAAATTTTATTCTTTTGTATGTGTGCATCCACTTTTCCCAGCACTATTTATTGAAGAAACCATCCTTTTCTCTTGACACTCTGGTCAAAGACCAGTTGACCGCATGTGTGGGGGTTTATTTCTGAGTTCTCTGTTTTGTTCTGTTGGCCTATACTTCTGCTTTTATGCCAGTAACATTGTTTTGCATCACTACACAGTCGAAAATCAAGAGTTTTGATTATTTTAGCTTTGCAATGGATTTTGAAATTAGGAAGTGTTGTGCCTCCAGTGTATTCTTTTGCTCAGAATTGTTTTGGTTATTTGAAGTTTTTTGTGGTTCCAGATTAATTTTAGGATTGCTTTTTCTATTACTTTAAAAAAAACTATTGGGATTTTGATAGAGATTGCATTAATGTGTAGATCACTTTAAGTAGTATGGACATTTTGACTATAATAATTATTCTAATTCATGAACATGGGATTTTTTTTTTTTTGTTTATTTGTTGTTTGCTTTTATTTCTTCAGTGTTTTATACTTTTCAGTGTACAAGTTTTTTGCCTCCTTGGTTAAGTATATTTCTAAGTACTGCATTATTTTTGATGCTATTGTAGATGAGATTGTTTTTCTTAACTTCCTTTCCAAATAGTTCATTGTTAGTATGCAGATATACGAATGACTTTTTTTATTATACTTTAAGTTCTGGGATATATGTGCAGAATGTGCAGTTTTGTTACATAGGTATACACCTGCCATGGTGGTTTGTTGCACCCGTCAACCCGTCATCTACATTAGGTATTTCTCCTAATGTTATCCCTCCCCTATCCCCCAGCCCCTGACAGGCCCCGGTGCATGATGTTCCCCTCCTGTGTCTATGTGTTCTCATTGTTCAACTCCCATTTATGAATGAGAACATGCGGTGTTTGGTTTTCTGATCTTGTGATAGTTTGTTGATTTTTTTTCTGCAACTTTTCTGAATTTGTTTATTCTAACAGTTCTTTTTTGTAGAGTCGTTAGGGTTTTCTACGTATTAAGATCATGTAATCTGCAAACAGAGATAATTTTACGTGTTCTTTCCTGATTTGCATGCCTTATGTTTCTTTTCTTTTTCTTTTTTACTTATTTATTTTATTTTATATTTTTGTCTACTTACTTTGGCTAGGACTTCTAGTACTATGTTGAATAGAAGTGGCAAGAGTGGGCATCCTTGCCTTATGCTGTATCTTAGGGAAAAACGCTTAGTTTTTCACCATTGAATATGATGTCAACTGTGAGCTTTTCATATATAGCCTTTATTATGTTGAGATAATTTCATTCTATTCCTAATATTTTGAATATTTTTATCATGAAACATTACTTAGTTTTATCAAGTGTTTTTCTGCATCTATGGAGATGATCTTGTGGTTTTTATCCTCCATTCTATTAATGTGGTGTATCATAACAATTGAATTGCTTATATTCAAACATCATTGGATCCCAGGGATCAATCTCACTTGGTGACGCTGTATGATTTTTTAATGTGCTGTTGAATTCAGTTTGCTAGCATTTTGTTGAAGATTTTGGTATCCATGTTTATCTGGGCTTGTAGTTTTCTTTTCTGGCAGTATCTTTTGTCTGGCTTTGGTATCAGGGTAATGCTGGCCTCATAGAATAAGTTTGGAAGTGTTCCCTCTTCTGGTTTTTTTGTTTTTTGTTTTTGTAGAGTTTAAAGGGAATTGGAATTAATTCTTCTTTAAATGGTGGAATTCACTTCTTCAAATATTTGGTAGAATTCACTTTTGAAGCCATTTCTTTGTTGGGAGGTTTTTGAATACACATTCAGTCTCATTTGTTATCGGTCAGCCTTATTTTATTCTTTCGATGGTGTCATGTTTCCCTGATTCCTCATGATCCCTGTAGCCTTACACTGGTATCTGCGCCTTTAGAGAAACAGTGACCTCTTCCCCTATTTACAGATTGACTTCAGCAGGAAAAGCCCTTCATCACTCACCCCAGCTAGAAATTTTGTGTGGGCCAGCTGTTAGGGCTTGTGCGCAGGTGTGATGCCAGAGTCCACAGGCAGGATAGACTGTGGTTTTATTTCATTAAGAAAAACTAAAACATCTTATAAGGCAGTGATTCTTAAATGTTAGCACACATACACAACAAAATTACCTAAAAGCTGTTAAAATGTAGATTTCCATACCCCAGTCTCCAATGATGCTGAGTCTTACGTTTGGGAAGAGGGGAAGGAAGGGGCATGTTTAACCAGCCACCGTGGTTATTTTACAATAGGGAACCATGAGTTAGACTTTGAGAAACACTGCTCTGGTAAATCTTCATCCAGACTGGCATGTAAACCTTTAAACTTTAGGATATTAAAAAAAAATAGCCTATAAGATAGTTTATTCACACTTGTTTTTACCAAGGAAGAAATGAATTTTTTAAAAGAGTTTTAAAGTACCTACTATGAAACAGTCACTGTAACTATACATATGTGACTTTATTTAAGCCTTACAAAACCTATGAAATGAACATAAAATAAAGTACTTTGCATAAAATTATATAATGTGACTCTTCCCCTAATGAAATGGGCAGTCTTATCCTAAGTCACTGATAGGAACATAATTCTCAAAGTACTTTATTAAACTGATGCACGTCAAACACCTAATTAATTAGTGAGAATCAGGATTCAAACCTCTGAGCTTCAGATCCTTAATCTAATACACTTAACTGATTCTACATCTCTGGGAAATCTGTAAAGAGCAACCAGCCCTTAAAAATTAAAATATGTGGTTTCTACATTAACTGTTACTACACTGTCAAATTCTAAGAGTCATGTCATAGACATTTTTATATCATAATAATTAACTCAACATAAAGTAGATGAAAATAACACTGAATTTCTCATATCCCAAATATTTCTTCCCATATTTTAATTGTTCTGTGCATATTGATAAAAGTATTTGCTACATCTGGATAAATAATAAACTGCACTTTCTTCTTTTTACCTCTCCTTTTCAAGCCCACCTTTATATCCTTTTCTTACCAAGCATGTTTTCACAAGTAACATGAGAACGAGCCCAGGTTCTCAATCACATACAGTACTCAACAGTATGTGTCCCTCCCTACTATATACACATTTTATGCACCTAGAAAAAGTCTTGGCCTTCCCTCTCTGTGCCCTTCTCTCTTCACCAGCAACTAAGTGCTGTTTCTTCTTGGGCCACCATCACTGGTCCTCTATTGAATTTTTTTCTACAAATTTCTGTGACTTTTACACTTCCAGCTTTAACTCTGTGCTTGTGATTCCCAGCTCTGTATGTGAAAGGCAGTCCAGAATCGCCGTTAAAAGCCCAACTTCAGACCTGGGTTCAAATTTCAACTCCTCCACTAGCTGTCTAATCTTAGTCAAGCTACTTAAACAAGCTTCCTATGGCCCAGTTTCCTCTCCTATATAAAGTAGGAGTAATATGATAGTAGCATTTATGAGTGTTAGTGAATAGTAAGTAAGTTAATACAGATAGAGTCTTAGAACAGTGGCCAACACATTGTAAGTATTAGTTGATATTGTTATTATTCCTCTCATTTTTTTAATCACCTAAAACCCTGTATTTCCAGTTGCTTTCTGTACATCTCTACAAGGTCAATGTCTAAAAATACCACATCACCTCCACCCCACCCCAGGTGCCTCTTGTTTTGCATTTGCTGTCTCCATTGGCGGTACCCATCACCTCATTGTAAAATCTCGTCATCCTAGAGTCCCTATCTTTATAGAATCTGCTCAAGCACGTCACACAAGAGGACATCAGGGCCTTGAGTCAGTCTCCTAAACACTCCCTTTTCTGTCTCATTCCATTCTCACTGGTACTACTTTAGTCTTCCAGGCCCTCATCATTTCCCCACTTTGCCTCACTGATCTCCACCATGGTTCCCCACTTCACCCTTGATATGGTTTGGCTGTGTTCCCACCCAAAATCTCACCTTGAATTATAATCCCTATAATCCCCATGTGTCAAGGGTGGGAGCAGGTGGAGGTAATTGGATCATGGAGGTGGTTTCCCCCATGCTATTCTCATGATAGTGAGTGAGTCTCACAAGATCTTATGTTTTTATAAGCATCTGGCATTTCCCCTGCTTGCACTCACTCCATCCTGCTGCCCTGTGAAGAAGATGCCTGCTTTTCCTTTGCCTTCTGCCATGATTGTAAGTTTCCTGAGGCCTCCCCAGCAATGCAGAACTATGAGTCAATTAAACCTCTTGCCTTTGTAAACTACCGAGTCTCAGGTGTTTCTTCATAGCAGTGTGTGAACAGACTAATGTAGCCCTGAAGCCAGAGTATCTTTCCAAAATACAGATTTGACCATTTCTTGCCAATGCTTTATATGTTGTAGGCATTCCTTATTCCCTGTGCCATCATTTCCTAAATTGTGTCTCAGCGCACCTTGTACTTGAATTTTGTTGATGTCCCATGAGATGAGGTTGCTAACCCATTTGGGGTACACTGTATTCCTTGTAGTTCAGGATGATGCACTGTTTGAGAGTGCGGTGTTCCTACACTTAACCTGTCCTGGGGCCCTTTATTCCAGAATTCCTAATAATTTCTTGAAGGAATTAATATTCCTTAGAATATTGTTTGTGAAAGGTTGACCCACAAGAAAAACTTTTTAGCATCACCTACAAGTCCCTTCACAGTATAATTGTTCTTGTCCCTATAACATTCTCCCCCACATCTTAAACTCTAGCTATTCCAAAGTTCTACTGTTTTCACAGTTTTTCAGACCCCTGTGCCTTTTCAAATTCTGCCCCCTATTTGAAGAGCCCCTTTTTGCTTTATTCTTGTAATTCAACTAGAAAAGTCTTGGTTTGCTCTCCTTTCTAGAAGACATCTTACCTTCCTAAGCAAATTTAGCCCTCTCCTCACCCAGTGCCCTCTGTGTCCACTTTCTGTGCCATTTCTTCATGGTTATGTGTGTGTCTCTGAGTCCTCTTTAATGTATTATTCTTTGTACACTGCTTGTCATATAATCCAATGAGTGTTTCCTGAATAAGTGGCATTAAGAAAAGGTGAAAGTAAGTCTGGAAAATGCTAAAGAAATGTGCTCTGACATCAATACTCTAGTTCTTGTCTCTACCCTAAAATATAAAATAAAGTCCTTTGCATAAAACTATATACTGTGACTCTGTCCCTAATGAAAAAGGACAACATTCATTTTTTAAAAAGGATTAAATTCGCAGCCATGAGGCAATGTAGAGTTTCAAGATGCAGCTCTGTGCCAGAAAGTATGCTCAATGCCAGGGATACAGTGCTAAGCAAAACAACAAGGTCCCTGTCCTCAGGGACTTTGCTAACCCTTGGAGAAGACACACTAACAAACATAAAATGCAACCCATACACATGTGTCATGTAGGATTATCTGTGACAGAGTGACTCATTTAGTCAGGGAGGACAGGAAAGATTTTCCCAAGCAAGTGAAGCTTGAGCAGAATTCCTAAGAATGAAAGAGTTAACCAGGAGGACATGAAAGGACCATTTAAGTAGGAGAAACTGCGGAAACCAGGACCTCGAGCAAGACAAGGCTGCAGAAGTGAGCAGAAGCTTGTAGGAAGTACTAAGGAGCTTAAAGTCTTTATCCCAAGAGCAATGGGAAGTCACTGAAAGGTTGGAGAGTGTGGGTAGGGAATTAATCAGATTTGCATTATAAGAAGATTCATCTGACTGCCTGTAGCAAACAGATTGGAGAGGGGGTAGTCTAGAAGCTGTTACTTGGTCTCTGGTGAACTAATCCAAAGATATTTAAGATGTACAATGAAAAGGGAAATAGTAAGGAGTATCTTAGGTTTACGGCCTCAATGTTAGTATCATTCCCGAATGTGGGCTGTCCTGGAAGAGAAACAGATTTGGAGAGAAAGACCATGATGTCAGTATTCGACATGTTGAGATTGAGCTGCCTCTGAGACACCTGAGGGAGGAGACGTCGAGGAAGACATTAGCTATTTGGGTGTGGAGCTCAGAGGAGGGATATGGGGTCAAAATACTGATGTGATTATAAGCTTTCAACAATTGAAAACTACTATATCAGCAGCCACTGTTCTCAGGCCAAGGTGCTGTAACTGGAACACCTATGGAAAAGAGGGGAAGTAACCTTAAAAGAAAGGGGAAAAGCCAGAAAAACACTTCAATAATTTTTACCATGGGAAAAAAATAGGAGCATTAAATCTTACCAAGGAAAGAGTATAAGAAATGTCGTATTTATTGCTACTTTATATTAAAATCAAACCAACCGAAGTGTAGCATCATCAGAAAAGCTGGATTCTAGTTCCATTTTCTAATGTTACCAGCTGAGTCTCCTCACATGACTCATTTGCCTCATCAGAAAAAGTGGGGTTATTGGATTTTAAAAAAACTGACAGCCTTTTCTCAGTCTAGAACAAAAGTCCTATGCACATATCTGCATAGAACCTGCTGGTGGCCTGCATCTGTTGTCTCCAGGCTCTAGAAACTCATAGCACATAGAATGCTGGACTTGGAAGAGTCCTGAGGTCATCTACTAGGGACTTTTCAAACATTTTTATAGTTTGTAAGAGAGACTTTTATATGCTTAAAAATGTTTATAAAATATATTAATGTCTCAAATATACATTAGCACTGCAAAAGGTAATACCAATCAAATAAAGCGTTCATGTCAGTCTGATTGAGAGGCCTGGGGCCCTACCTGGATGGCCTCATCTTTCAAGGCAGGACTAGTCATCAGTCCAGCCTCCCTGTTCACAGATGACGAAACAGAGACCCAAGGCCACTCAATAGATGTCAGCAGAGCCAGGATTTGGCCCTGAGGTCCCTAAGCCTGTGATGTCTCCACAACACCATGCAGAACTTAGCCAGACCAAGGAGGAAAGAGTGGCTTCACCTTTGTCTTCTTGTGTCCCTTTTATATCTGGGTTGTACCAGCCAGCCTGTGGGTCCCTCCATGCAAACATTCTGTGAGACCAGCTTGTAGAGTCCAGCTAGAGTAACCGGGTGGGGCAACTCTGAGTCAGGTAGATGAAAATGTGATATATTATATATAGCAATGAAAATGCCAAGGCTGGGTGCAGTGGCTCACGCCTGTAATCCCAGCACTTTGGGAGGCTGAAGTGTGCAGATTACTTGAGGTCAGGAGTTTGAGACCAGCCTGGCCAGCATGGGAAAACCCTGTGAGATAACTCAGTTATTCAGGTGGGCCCAATGTAATCACAAGGTCTTTAAAAGGGGAAGGAGGTGGCAAAAGAAAAGAATCAGAGAAACAGATGAGATAGCAAAAGTAGGTTTAGAGAGATGCTATGTTGCCAGCTTTGAAGATGGAGGACAGACACTATGAACCATATAATGCAGGCAAGAAGCTAGAAAAGTCAAGAAAACAAATTCTCCCCTAAAGCCTTCAGAAAGGAATTCAACCCTATTGACACTTTAATTTTAGCCCAGTGAAGCATTTATTGGACTTCGGAACTACAGAACTATGCCATAATAAATATTTGTTGTTTTAAGCAAAAAAAAAAAAAAAAAAAAAAAAAAAAATGCTGGGCATGGTGGCATGTACCTATATTCCTAGCTACTCGGGAAGCTGAGGCATGCAAATCACTTGAACCCAGGAGGCAGAAGTTGCAGTGAACTGAGATCACGCCGTTGCACTCCAGCCTGGGTGACAAAGTGAGACTGTCTTAAAAAAAAAAAAAAAAAAAAAAAAAAAAAGCCAAAGAAAACTGGGGGAAGGCTTAGAATAAGAATATGGTTAACAGAGCCAAGAGTGAAAAAATGACAACTCTCAGAAAGCACTCCTGAACAGGGGCCTCATTCAATTCCGGGTATGAATTAAAAGATAATTTCTATAATGTCCAACTTCCTAGATTCTCAATTATTGTAAAAAAAAAAAAAAAAAAAAAAAAAAAAAAAAGGATTCAGGAAAGAATATATACTTTTCCCCCAACTGTATTGATACAGATATACAAATGTATATATATTCTCTCTGTCTCTCTCTCTCTCTCTCTCTCTCTCTCTCTCTCTCTCTCTCTCTCTCTCTCTCTCTTCTCTCTGTTTCTGGTAACTTAGAATATTTTCCCCTGGATTTCTCTTAAGAATAGGATAGATAGAAGATAAATCTGATCTGACTCCCTACATTATGTAATTAAAATTTCTTGTTAATTTAGCCTGCTGAAATTAATTTCATTAAATTTACTCAATTTACTTGTTTGGATCAAGGCCATATGTTCAGAAGACACCTGTTCAAATCCAAGTATGTGCCCAAAAGGAATAGCATACAATTTTAGGAGCCTTTAGCAGAGAGAGACGCAAAGTAAAATAATTCACTGTATTTGTGGGGTAACAGTGAAAAGGAACAGTGAGAGAAAACAGTGTGGTGAATTCACCAACATCTGGTCTAGGTGTGCTATTTTAGAGGTTGTCCTAGATACTTTGCAGAACAAGGTATGTTATGAATAAATGCATGCTGTCACTCTCCCTCCTTCCTATAGGTGTGTAGGATCCGGTAAGACCTTTTAGGAGTCAGTTGGAACAAAGCTTCAAATAAGGAGTTTCACAGCTGGATTCACACAAAGGGAATGGGAAAGAGACAATTGTATCATGTTATTTATATATATATAAAATATATATTTTTATATATTATATATATTATATTATATAGGGTTTCACTATGTTGGCCAGGCTGGTCTCGAACGCCTGACCTCATGATTCACCCGCTTTGGCCTCCCAAAGTGCTGGGATTACAGGTGTGAGTCACCGTGCCTGGCCTCATATTATTATATTATATATTAACATTCTGATTTAGGGAAAACAACCTATTTTCTCCTAGTTCATGATATTCTGGTTCTATGTTCCCATTTTTTTAGAATATGTTATTGAAACATTTTTTTTTTAATTTTGAAAAGTTTTTAAAATAGATTCAGGGGGTACATGTGCAGATTTTTAACAATTCTAGGTAGTCCTGATCTTAACACACAGAAACAAAACAGCTAATAGATACCCCTTGTCCCATCCTTCCCCACACAAAACACTTAGTTTTTCATTATCAGTCATACTAGGGATGGTTGTGTTTTCTGTGAAAGATTTTATAACATACAGTGTAAATGATGCAGATATTCCTTGCTTATTTCATGAAGTGTCACAGCTAAAAATGCAAGAACTCTGTGTTTTGAACGCTAGCTGGAATCCTCCCTGTCACTTAGAATTTATGGTTCTACCTTCCATATGAATCTTATATGCTGTCAAAATCAACAAGAAATGTAAATGCACATGCCTTGAAGCACACTTCTTGTTTCCTTCTACCAGTCGCTTCCAAGGGCTTCATGAGACAAAGTTAGTAATTACGCAGACAGATTTAGGTGTTAAATTTTTTTCAAACAAACCCAGTTAATGGCATCAGTAATAAAGAGCAGGGAAACAAAGAGATTATAGTGTTTCATTCCAACCCGACATCCTCAGGAGAACAGAGAGCACAAGGCAAACCCATAAGTGTTTATATACTTCCTGAGCTGTACAGAGAAAGTTCACAGGGAGCAGTTAAAGATGCAGCAACTAAACCCAGCATTTAACTGGGTTTCTTTGGAATCTTGCTGTTTTATGCAATCAAAAACCAGGTGGAAGGTATATCATTACTAGTCAATCTTGAGGTTTATAATAGGGTTTGATTTTTAAGGTAACTCTTTTACTAGGTGTGCCTCAACAAAAATCTCACAAAGAAAACCTTCCTATAGGAACTGTACAGCTCAGCTGGTTAATCCCAGAGGTGCTGTCGCTGCTCACTGCCATGTAAGCACTTAGATTCCCTGCTGTACTGAGCCTTTCCAGGGGCCTTTAGGGATAGGGAGGAACCCGAGGAAAGATTCTCCACTACTTTTGAAATGGAGACAAAGAATTCCGAGGCGTGAATGCACCAGACCACAGGTTCACACCTAGGACTAACTTGTGTATCAGCCAGTGCTGTGTCATGCTCTGAAGAAGACGAGCCAGACAGGCTGGCAGATGCCACAATGGAGAAACTTCTGCCCTAAATTCATTTGCCAGCAACCTTGCCAGAGAGTCATTTTAGCCACTCCATCTCTGCTATCCTTCAACTCAGCTCCTGTGCCACCTCATAAATGAAGCTAACCCCATATCCTGTAGTCAAAGACATTCTTCCCTCTTCTGGTTTCAGCTATACTGCTTACCATCTACACTGCCCATAACACTTCTGCCTTGTGTCATGTGCAGTTATGTTCATGTCTGTCTCTCCCACTAGTTTGTATTTCCCAAAGGGAAAGGTCTAAGACTGTTTTGTTTTTGTATTTCTTATCCGAGGTACTCGTTAATAATTATAACAAAATGACACTTACTCTGCCTTTGTTTTTTTTTTTTGTTTTTGTTTTTTTTTGTTGTTGTTGTTTTTTTTTTTTTTTTTTTTTTTTTTTTTTTTTTTTTTTTTGAGATGGAATCTCACTCTGTTGCCCAGCCTGGAGTGCAGTGGCATGATCTCGCTCACTGCAAGCTCTGCCTCCCAGGTTCACACTATTCTCCTGCATCAACCTCCCAAGTATCTGGGATTACAGGCGCCTGCCACCACAGCTGGCTAATTTTTTTGTATTTTTGGTAGAGACGGGGTTTCACTGTGTTAGCCAGAATGGTCTCAATCCCCTACCTCATGATCCACCCACCTCAGCCTCCCAAAAATGCTGGGATTACAGGCGTGAGCCACCGCGCCTGGCCAAGCTCTTTTTTTGTTTTTTTTTGTTTTTGTTTTTGTTTTTTTAACTTGAGACAGGGTCTTCCTTTGCCATCCAGGCTGGAGTGCAGTGGTACAGTCATTGTTCAGTGCACCCTGAAACTCCTGGGCACAAGCAATCCTCCCACCTCAGCTTCCTGAGAAGCTACAGGCACACACCACCAGGCCCAGCCAATTTTTTAATTTTTTTTAGTAGAGACAGGATCTTGCTGTGTTGTCCAGGCTGGCCTTGAACACTGAGACTCAAGCAATCCTCCTGCCTTGGCCTCCCAAAGTGCTGGGATTACAGGTGTGAACCACCACACCTGAACTCTTGCGTACTTATATGCAGGGCACATTGCATTCAGCATATCATTTAATTCTTATAATTCTGTAGCATGATGGGTAAAGAGCATGTGCTTTGGAGCAAGACCACCTGTGTTTAAAGCCTTCCTCCTTCTGCCATCCGCCAAATAACCTTGAAACAGGCAGAATCCCAGTGGTTTTCCAACTTATAGCCTCAGCTCTATTCTACCTCCATAGAAGCCCCATAGATTAGTTAAATTAGACCCATTAGCTTAAGTAGCAAACTCATTCCTCTTTATCACTCAGTAATCCTAAGGCAGCCCCCATTAACTTGTGACTTAATGTATTCAGGTTTTTAGACACAGATAGTGATTTTGCTAATCATATGGATAATATCACTTCTTTACTTTTTTTAGTGTTTGGCTATTTTCACAGTTCTTTCAGGTAAATTACCTCCACTGATCTTCAGACCATTCTTGCAAGGTGGGCGGGATAGCTGTCCTTTTCCCCACTTTCCTGAGAAGTACAATGAAGAGAGAGAAGCAAAATGACTTGACATTTATCTCATAGCCAGACAGTGGCAGAGCTGCAACTTGAGCCAAGATGTAAATTCATCGACAGGCTTCCTGCCTCTATCTTGCTTTGTCCCTCAGCAACACACACGTGTGTATGCACAGACTCACTAGCAGGCACCAAGAACCAGGTGTTGGGCGAGAGCGTCCATGGTTCAAGCTGTCTAGTAACCATAGCAATTGCCGCTGTCCTCGTGGCAAATGAGATCACCCAGCACACACTTGCTCCAAGATTTGAGTTACAAGAGATGAGGCATTTTCCTCAGAGAGCCATTAAGTTTGGAATTCCCTTTCCCTGATCTGACATAACCCTTGAGTATTCGTCTTCTGGGTCCTTGCAAACCACATCAAGTCGAGTTAGCCAGTCATGATTGGTAAGAAATCCTAACAGTCAGGAAGAAAGTGCTAAATGAACTTCTACGTGTAAGCAATTTGCAATTTTGTGGGTGGATTTTTTTTTCCCTAGGTATCCTTTAGGATAGCTACCCAGGCATACATTATTCTCATTCTTTAAAAATGCACTTATAGTTCACAGTCAGTCTGCATGGTTTTGTTTCTGTGTTCTTACATCATGTCGCAAATGATGTGATGGAGAAACCTATAGGGAAGTTTTTGTTTCTTTTGCATAAACTATTTTGCAGTAATTGATCAGCCATAAAGAAAATATTATCTCCTGTGCACTCACAGCGAGTTCTCTGGTCACCAGAGACCAATAAGCTGTGTCCCTAGAACTATTATCACTTTGTTGAAGAAGCTGCTATGTGAACAAAACCCAGCCTTTGTTAATTTCCCTTTTCGTATTTAAAAAACCTTGTCAGTATTTTCCCTTTGGGAATCTATAATTTGTCAATAGTGCATATTATTTTAGTTCTAAGGAGGAGAGATGTAGGGCAGTATGTCCTTATTAAGATCTCTTATTCATCAATCTTCATGCCAAATAAAGTAAAATGCTTCACATTTTTACTATATTATAGTATATGTGTTTAGTTTCATTTCATAGAAGTTTATTATTTTTAGAAATGTAAACAACTTTTGAGACTGATTGGAATTCCACATCCTCCCCCTCATGCTACTCCATTTAACTGATGGTGGAAGCCTGAGAAGTAAGGTGGTCAAACTGAGTCTGCATTCTACTGAGTGATGGAATTGGGATATACCTTCTGAGTCTAGCGCTCTTTTCCATTGTACTCTGCAGTGTGTATCTGTTTTCTCTCCATAACTGCTACGTAAGCTTGGGAAGCAGGGATGATCCTTATACGTGCCAATTAGAACTGCCTGGTAAATGGTTGTTAACTGATGTCAGCCATTGTGTCATAGTTATAAGAGTTCACGTTACGACACCTCCCTTTCATTATCTGTTCATTTTTGTTTGGGTTTTTTTTTTTTTTTTTTTTTTTTTTTAGACAGAGTTTTGCTCTTGTCACCCAGGCTGGAGTGCAATGGCACGATCTCAGCTCACCGCAACCTCCGCCTCCCAGGTTCAAGCGATTCTCCTGCCTCAGCCTCCCAAGTAGCTGGGATTACAGGCATAAGCCACCATGCCCTGCTAATTTTGTACTTTTAGTAGAGACAGGGTTTCTCCATGTTGGTCAGGCTGGTCTTGAATTCCTGACCTCAGGTGATCCGCCCACCTCGGCCTCCCAAAGTGCTGGAATTATAGGCATGAGCCACCCTACCTGGCCCATTATCTGTTCTTTTATATTCAGCCACTTGTGTAAATGTAGAAAAAGTTGAAGGATAACCAGTCATATACGATAGAAAGGAATCTGATTAAGCTTGCCTGCCATTGTTTCTTAACATCCACATTGAAATTGAATAATGTTTTAAAGGAAAAATCTCATGGACCTAAGATTATTTACAAATGGCTTCAGTGATCTCATATGTATAGTGACTAGATTCCTATGACACATCATTTTTCATTTTTTAAAAAATTGTGTATTATTGGCCAGGCACGGTGGCTCACACCTGTAATCCCAGTACTTTGGGAGGCTAAGGCAGGTGGATCACAAGGTCAGGAGTTTGAGACCAGCCTGGCCAATATGATAAAACCCTGTCTCTACTAAAAATAGAAAAATTAGCCAGGCATGGTGGTAGGCGCCTGTAGTCCCAGCTACTCGGGAGGCTGAGACAGGAGAATAGCTTGAACTCGGTAGGTGGAGGTTGCAGTGAGCCAAGATCACGCCACTGCACTCCAGCCTGGGTGACAGAGCAAGCTTCCATCTCAAAAAAAAAAAAAAAAAAAAAAAAAAAAAGTGTATTATTTCCAGCCATGGGAAATGAAAGGACAGTAGAGTTCATGTTCAGAATGAAAGCGTAAACATCACAAGTTAGTCTGACCTCAGCTGTCAGTTTATTCATTGTGAATTTTTGTGCCATGGAAGAAATTGGTTCAGGAATTGTTTGTCCTGCTATTAGTTTGTATGCACAGTAACATTCTAAATACTCACTATAACTATATTATAGTTTGTTTCAGTGTTGGAAGGTGTGTTGTCTAAGCTGTCAAGGTATGATGAAGGCACTTTCTTTTCATCCATTCTGTCATTCACTGTAAGTATTTGAATGAGTTCTCTTCTGTGGTCTTTTAACTGTTGTCATAGTACTTATATGGCAGTTAAAAAATAATTCTCATAATTATCTCTTTCTTTCCCACTTAAGGTGAAAGCAGCTGCAAAATATGTTGATGTTCCAGTAAGTATTTTTGTATCTGCTTTTTAAAACTATATGTAATTCTTAAAAAAAGAAATTACAGTTCATCATGGGTTTATTTCAAATATTTAAACCAGTGCCATTCCCTTAGGGAGTAGTTTATTTTCCTTAAGCAAGCACTAACCTTCATAACAAGGCGTAGCAAGGTTATTTCGTTGACGTTTTCTGTTGTAACTCAGAAACTCTTAAGGAGGCCAATTCATCATAAGAACATATCACCTGAGTTGCAAAGGGAAGTTTTAGCACTCTAGGATGGGGTAGAAAATGCCTCACACTATGTATAGAAAAACTGCTCGCTTTTCTTCCCCTTTACATGAAAGCTATGACAGGTTTCTTATAGAAGGTAAAATAATGATGAAGATGAACAGGTTAAAGAATTAGTGTTATATAAATATGTAAAGAAAAAGTGTTATATAAATCAGTAGTCACTTATTTTAACATTTGGTTTTTCATAGAATTCTTGGGAAATAACTCATAAGTTGTTCCAAAATTAAGATTCCATGAGCAGAAATCATGAAACTGACTTAGCTACAATGAGAATATTCACATGGTAAACATAACCAACAAGTTGTGCAGCATTTTTAAGCTGATCATCATTCCTAATTAGTTTTTAATTTAAATTCTATTATCACATATATGATCAAGGCCTAAGGTGTTCTGTTTAATCATTTATTTTGGCATATATGTCAATTTTCAAAGAATTAGAATTAGAGCACAATGAAAAATAAATTACGATTTAAGACTAGATGGAATACAAATTCGCTCTTTGTATTTGAAGAACATTATGCTCATATATCTCTACATTGCCATTAGAAATGGTAGCAGTTTTGAGTACTGGCAAGCTTTATATATCAGTTGTAGATAGCTCTTATTTTTAGTAAGTATTTTAGGTTACACAACCACATTTTGTCTCCAGTGGTCTAAGCTAGAATAATTTGAGCAAGCCGAACTGGGTGGAGCTCAGAGCAGCCCAAGGAAACCTGCCTGTCTCTGTAGACTCCACCTCTGGGGACAGGGCACAGCTAAACAACAACAACTAAAAAAGCAGCAGAAACCTGTGCAGACGCAAAAGACTCTGTCTGACAGCTTTGAAGAGAGCAGTGGATCTCCCAACACGGAGGTTGAGATCTGAGAACGGACAGACTGCCTGCTCAAGTGGGTCCCTGACCCCTGAGTAGCCTAACTGGGAGACATCCCCCACTAGGGGCAGTCTGACACCCCACACCTCACAGGGTGGAGTACACCCCTGAGAGGAAGCTTCCAAAGTAAGAATCAGACAGGTACACTTGCTGTTCAGCAATATTCTATCTTCTGCAACCTCTGCTGCTGATACCCAGGCAAACAGGGTCTGGAGTGGAACTCAAGCAATCTCCAAAAGGCCTACAGCTGAGGGTCCTGACTATTAGAAGGAAAACTATCAAACAGGAAGAACACCTATACCAAAACCCCATCAGTACGTCACCATCATCAAAGATCAGAGGCAGATAAAACCACAAAGATGGGGAAGAAGCAGGGCAGTAAAGCTGGAAACTCAGAAAATAAGAGCGCATCTCCCCCTGCAAAGGAGCGCAGCTCATCGCCAGCAACGGATCAAAGCTGGTCAGAGAATGACTTTGACGAGAGGAGAGAAGAAGGCTTCAGTCCATCAAACTTCTCAGAGCTAAAGGAAGAATTACGTACCCAGCGCAAAGAAACTAAAAATCTTGAAAAAAGAATGGAAGAATTGGTAGCTAGAATAATCAATGCAGAGAAGGTCATAAATGAAATGATAGAGATGAAAACCATGACACGAGAAATACGTGACAAATGCACAAGCTTCAGTAACCGACTCGATCAACTGGAAGAAAGAGTATCAGCGATTGAGGATCAAATGAATGAAATAAAGCAAGAAGAGAAACGAAAAGAAAAAAGAAGAAAAAGAAATGAACAAAGCCTGCAAGAAGTATGGGATTATGTAAAAAGACCAAATCTACGTCTGATTGGGGTGCCTGAAAGTGAGGGGGAAAATGGAACCAAGTTGGAAAACACTCTTCAGGATATCATCCAGGAGAACTTCCCCAACCTAGTAGGGCAGGCCAACATTCAAATTCAGGAAATACAGAGAACACCACAAAGATACTCCTCGAGAAGAGCAACTCCAAGACACATAATTGCCAGATTCACCAAAGTTGAAATGAAGGAAAAAATCTTAAGGGCAGCCAGAGAGAAAGGTCGGGTTATCCACAAAGGGAAGCCCATCAGACTAACAGCAGATCTCTCGGCAGAAACTCTACAAGCCAGAAGAGAGTGGGGGCCAGTATTCAACATTCTTAAAGAAAAGAATTTTAAACCCAGAATTTCATATCCAGCCAAACTAAGTTTCATAAGTGAAGGAGAAATAAAATCCTTTACAGATAAGCAAATGCTTAGAGATTTTGTCACCATCAGGCCTGCCTTACAAGAGACCCTGAAGGAAGCCCTAAACATGGAAAGGAACAACCGGTACCAGCCATTGCAAAAACATGCCAAAATGTAAAGACCATCGAGGCTAGGAAGAAACTGCATCAACTAACGAGCAAAATAACCAGTTAATATCATAATGGCAGGATCAAGTTCACACATAACAATATTAACCTTAAATGTAAATGGACTAAATGCTCCAATTAAAAGACACAGACTGGCAAACTGGATAAAGAGTCAAGACACATCAGTCTCCTGTATTCAGGAGACCCATCTCACATGCAGAGACATACATAGGCTCAAAATAAAGGGATGGAGGAAGATCTACCAAGCAAATGGAGAACAAAAAAGAACAGGGGTTGCAATCCTAGTCTCTGATAAAATAGACTTTAAACCATCAAAGATCCAAAGAGACAAAGAAGGCCATTACATAATGGTAAAGGGATCAATTCAACAGGAAGAGCTAACTATCCTAAATATATATGCACCCAATGCAGGAGCACCCAAATTCATAAAGCAAGTCCTTAGAGACTTACAAAGAGACTTAGACTCCCATACAATAATAATGGGAGACTTCAACCCTTCACTGTCAACATTAGACAGATCAACGAGACAGAAAGTTAACAAGTATATCCAGGAATTGAACTCATCTCTGCACCAAGCGGACCTAATAGACATCTATAGAACTCTCCACCCCAAATCAACAGAATATACATTCTTCTCAGCACCACATCGCACTTATTCCAAAATTGACCACATAATTGTAAGTAAAGCACTCCTTAGCAAATGTAAAAGAACAGAATTTATAACAAACTGTCTCGCGGACCACAGTGCAATCAAACTAGAACTCAGAACTAAGAAACTCAATCAAAACCGCTCAACTACATGGAAACTGAACAACCTGCTCCTGAATGACTACTGGGTACATAAGGAAATGAAGGCAGAAATAAAGATGTTCTTTGAAACCAATGAGAACAAAGATAGAACATACCAGAATCTCTGGGACACATTTAAAGCAGTGTGTAGAGGGAAATTTATAGCACTAAATGCCCACAAGAGAAAGCAGGAAAGATCTAAAATTGACACTCTAACATCACAATTGAAAGAACTGGAGAAGCAAGAGCAAACACATTCAAAAGCTAGCAGAAGGCAAGAAATAACTAAGATCAGAGCAGAACTGAAGGAGATAGAGACACAAAATACCCTCCAAAAAATCAATGAATCCAGGAGTTGATTTTTTGAAAAAATCAACAAAATTGACAGACCGCTAGCAAGACTAATAAAGGAGAAAAGAGAGAAGAATCAAATAGACGCAATAAAAAATGATAAAGGGGATATCACCACGGACCCCACAGAAATAGAAACTACCATCAGAGAATACTATAAACACCTCTACGCAAATCAACTAGAAAATCTAGAAGAAATGGATAATTTCCTGGACACTTACACTCTTCCAAGACTAAACCAGGAAGAAGTTGAATCCCTGAATAGACCAATAGCAGGCTCTGAAATTGAGACAATAATTAATAGCCTACCCACCAAAAAAAGTCCAGGACCAGATGGATTCACAGCTGAATTCTACCAGAGGTACAAGGAGGAGCTGGTACCATTCCTTCTGAAACTATTCCAATCAATAGAAAAAGAGGGAATCCTCCCTAACTCATTTTATGAGGCCAACATCATCCTGATACCAAAGCCTGGCAGAGACACAACAAAAAAAGAAAATTTTAGACCAATATCCCAGATGAACATTGATGCAAAAATCCTCAATAAAATACTGGCAAACCGAATTCAGCAGCACATCAAAAAGCTTATCCACCATGATCAAGTGGGCTTCATCCCTGGGATGCAAGGCTGGTTCAACATTTGCAAATCAATAAACGTAATCCAGCATATAAACAGAACCAAAGACAAGAACCACATGATTATCTCAATAGATGCAGAAAAGGCTTTTGACAAAATTCAACAGCTCTTCATGCTAAAAACGCTCAACAAATTCGGTATTGATGGAACGTACCTCAAAATAATAAGAGCTATTTATGACAAACCCACAGCCAATATCATACTGAATGGGCAAAAACTGGAAAATTTCCCTTTGAAAACTGGCACAAGACAGGGATGCCCTCTCTCACCACTCCTATTCAACATACTGTTGGAAGTTCTGGCCAGGGCAATCAGGCAAGAGAAAGAAATCAAGGGTATTCAGTTAGGAAAAGAAGAAGTCAAATTGTCCCTGTTTGCAGATGACATGATTGTATATTTAGAAAACCCCATCGTCTCAGCCCAAAATCTCCTTAAGCTGATAAGAAACTTCAGCAAAGTCTCAGGATACAAAATTAATGTGCAAAAATCACAAGCATTCTTATACACCAGTAACAGACAAACAGAGAGCCAAATCATGAATGAACTTCCATTCACAATTGCTTCAAAGAGAGTAAAATACCTAGGAATCCAACTTACAAGGGATGTAAAGGACCTCTTCAAGGAGAACTACAAACCACTGCTCAGTGAAATCAAAGAGGACACAAACAAATGGAAGAACATACCATGCTCATGGATAGGAAGAATCAATATCGTGAAAATGGCCATACTGCCCAAAGTAATTTATAGATTCAATGCCATCCCCATCAAGCTACCAATGAGTTTCTTCACAGAATTGGAAAAAACTGCTTTAAAGTTCATATGGAACCAAAAAAGAGCCCGCATTGCCAAGACAATCCTAAGTCAAAAGAACAAAGCTGGAGGCATCACGCTACCTGACTTCAAACTATACTACAAGGCTACAGTAACCAAAGCAGCATGGTACTGGTACCAAAACAGAGATATAGACCAATGGAATAGAACAGAGTCCTCAGAAATAATACCACACATCTACAGCCATCTGATCTTTGACAAACCTGAGAGAAACAAGAAATGGGGAAAGGATTCCCTATTTAATAAATGGTGCTGGGAAAATTGGCTAGCCATAAGTAGAAAGCTGAAACTGGATCCTTTCCTTACTCCTTATATGAAAATTAATTCAAGATGGATTAGAGACTTAAATGTTAGACCTAATACCATAAAAACCCTAGAAGAAAACCTAGGTAGTACCATTCAGGACATAGGCATGGGCAAGGACTTCATGTCTAAAACACCAAAAGCAACGGCAGCAAAAGCCAAAATTGACAAATGGGATCTCATTAAACTAAAGAGCTTCTGCACAGCAAAAGAAACTACCATCAGAGTGAACAGGCAACCTACAGAATGGGAGAAAATTTTTGCAATCTACTCATCTGACAAAGGGCTAATATCCAGAACCTACAAAGAACTCAAACAAATTTACAAGGAAAAAACAAACAACCCTATCAAAAAGTGAGCAAAGGATATGAACAGACATTTCTCAAAAGAAGACATTCATACAGCCAACAGACACATCAAAAAATGCTCATCATCACTCGCCATCAGAGAAATGTAAATGAAAACCACAATGAGATACCATCTCATACCAGTTAGAATGGCAATCATTAAAAAGTCAGGAAACAACAGGTGCTGGAGAGGATGTGGAGAAATAGGAACGCTTTTACACTGTTGGTGGGATTGTAAACTAGTTCACCCATTATGGAAAATATGGCGATTCCTCAAGGATCTAGAACTAGATGTACCATATGATCCAGCCATCCCACTACTGGGTATATACCCAAAGGATTATAAATCATGCTGCTATAAAGACACATGCACACGTATGTTTATTGTGGCACTATTCACAATAGCAAAGACTTGGAATCAACCCAAATGTCCATCTGTGACAGACTGGATTAAGAAAATGTGGCACATATACACCATGGAATACTATGCAGCCATAAAAAAGGATGAGTTTGTGTCCTTTGTAGGGACATGGATGCAGCTGGAAACCATCATTCTTAGCAAACTATCACAAGAACAGAAAACCAAACACCGTATGTTCTCACTCATAGGTGGGAACTGAACAATGAGATCACTTGGACTCGGGAAGGGGAACATCACACACTGGGGCCTATCATGGGGAGGGGGTGGGGGGAGGGATTGCATTGGGAGTTATACCTGATATAAATGACGAATTGATGGGTGCTGACGAGTTGATGGGTGCAGCACACCAACATGGCACAAGTATACATATGTAACAAACCTGCATGTTATGCACATGTACCCTAGAACTTAAAGTATAATTTAAAAAAAGTATAATTTGAGCAAGGAAATGTGTAAAGTAATATTGGATTATAATCCAAAGCATAAAATAAATATCCATTGGTCCATACTGATACAAGTAATACTGATACAAGTAAATATTGAAGTACATAATGGGGAGAAAAGACAGCTCTCCCATGCAGAAGAAGTCCAAATAATTAATATAGATACTTCCCTCTCAAGGAGGTGGATCATATACCCCCACTCCTTAAGTGGAGGATATACATAGTCACTTCCTTCCTAAGTGTACAATATGCAAAGGAAGATGGGGAGAATAAATTTCCAATGGAGAAAGTTGAGAAATATTACCCCAGCCAATTGATCAAAGGTCAACATCTGCAGTGATAAATCATACTGATAAGATCAGCCCTTGACAGGATGTGATCAAAATGGCACTTTACCTCTATGATCTTCCTCTTGTAGTTACAGTCTAATCATGAAAGAAAATCAGACACATCTCAATAGGTGATACACTACAAAATATCTGAGAATACTCCTCAGAATTTTCAAGGTCATCAAAAAGAAGGAAAGTAGGAGAAAGTGACACAACCAAGAGGAGTCCGAGGAGACCTAAATTACTAAATGTAACGTGGTATCCTGAATGACATCATTGAAGAGAAAGAGGATATTGGGTAA
Source organism: Rhinopithecus roxellana (assembly GCF_007565055.1). NCBI lineage: Eukaryota > Metazoa > Chordata > Mammalia > Primates > Cercopithecidae > Rhinopithecus > Rhinopithecus roxellana. The sequence continues at coordinate 71,218,905 of NC_044554.1, forward strand.
AAATGAAGGGAAACTGAATAAAGCTCACACTTCAGTTAATAATATTGTGTCAATATATGTTCATTAATTGTAGCAAATGTACCATACTAATGTAAGATGATAATAATATGGGAAATTGGGTATGAGTTATATGGAAACTCTTTAATATTTCCACAGTATTTCTGTAAATCTGAAATTTTTCTAAAAATGTTTATTAAAAGAAAAGAGCACTGACCAAGGACTTAATAATAGCTTACCATTAATTGATTGTATGTGGCTATGTGTCCTTGAAACTGTGTGACCTGGGGCATTACTTAAGTGGCCCCAGTCTAGTCATCTATAAAATGAGTGAATAAGCTACCTAACTGCATTAGTTCTTTTGACTTTAATATTCTGTCACCTTGTGAGCTCTTGTCCAGTTCTCTCTATGAGACAAGAGAGCCCAAAAATTCCCCCTGGAAGATGATGAGAAGATAAAAAGCTGGAAAAAGTTTTCTGGATAAGAAGGCAATACCTTCTTATACCATCACTTACCAGAATTTTTTTTTTTTTTTTTTCACAGCCTCACTCTCTCCCCCAGGCTGGAGTGCAGTGGCCTGATCTTGGCTTACTGCAGCCTCCACCTCCCGGGTTCAAGTGATTCTTGTGCCTCAGCCTCCAAGTAGCTGGGAAAACAGGCGTGTGCCACCACGCCTGGCTACTTTTTTGAATTTTTTAGTAGTGATGGGATTTCACTGTGTTGGGCAGGCTGGTCTGAAACTCCTGACTTCAGGTGATCTGCCTGCCTTGGCATCCCAAAGTCCTGGGATTATAGGCATGAGCCACCGTGGCTGGCTGGAATGTTTTTAAAGCAATAAATAAATTGATTCTATAAGGTGAAAATTACAAATGACGTTAAGTGACATTCCTATGCAGAAAAGGAGGAATTCATGTTTCTAGAACATACTTATTTGTCAGATATTCCTTATAATTATAGCACAGTTGAAGATGTATGAGTTAACAGAAAATGACCCAAATCAAACCGTTTAAATATAATAAACATATTCTTTTGTATCTTTGTAATGTATACTTCTCATGATACTTTAAGAATGAAAAAAATATACATAGGAGAAAAATGCTTCATTGTGGTCCTGAACAGAAATAAATTTCAGGCACGTGCCTCTCGGCAAAGAAGTTGGTAGGATTCTCCTTGATATCTTTCTGATCTAAGTGATGAGCTGTGTCCTTCAGTATAGTTTTATAGATTGCTCTTGGCTGGACAACTCTATCTTGGGGAGAAGTTCTGTGGCAGTTATACAGTTTATGGCCCTATCATAGAACCTTGGAATGTTCATGCTAGCAAAGACATCAGACATTTGAAAAAAAAAGAGAGAGAGAGAGAGAGAGAAAAAAAGAAAAGAAAAGAGAAAGAAAAAGAAGAAAGAAAGAGAGAGGAAAAGAAAAGAGAAAGAAAAAGAGAGGGAGGGAGAAAGGAAGGAAGGAAAAGAAAGGAAAAAGAAAGAAAAAAGAAAGAAAAAGAAAGGAAAGAAAGAGAGAGGGAGAAGGGGAAGAAGAAAGGGAAGGAAGGCAAGGAAGGGAAGAGCAAGACCTGGATGAGGTGAGTCTGTCCTATTCAACAGTAACTTAGAAGGGAACTCAGATCTGACGGAAATTAGATGCAGGACGAGGGTGAAAATGTTCACATTAGCTTTGCAGATAGAAATACTAAGCCAAAACCAAAAATTCTGCAGGTTTAAATTATTTTACTAACCCCCTCCCACAAAAAAAAAAAAAAAAGTTTTGCTCACCTATAAGATACATAAGATACCTACATCTTATAGGTAAGATGTAGCTGATAGTAAATGTATGTTAAAAAGTTGTATAAAAGATCAGGTTTGACAATAATATGGAGTAGTTACTTTTTGAAAAAATCAGGTATACAGATCTGTGGAGGTTGTGTGACAGAGGGGTTACTAACAGACTGAGGAACCAAACTGCTAGCAGTTGAATTCTTGCTCCATCACTTCATCTGTGGTCAGTGTGACCTCAGGCACGTTTCTTCATCTATAAAATGGAGATATACTTACACCTCTTATAGGCTTACTGTGAATATGTTAAACACTTTTCATAGTTCCTAGAATGGAATTAGTGTGCAACAAATGCTAGCTATTATCATACATTATTATTATTATTGATTACAATACAATCTAGTATCTACATTCTAGGAAATAATCATTTCACTTATACTGTATTGATCACATCTGTATGATTGTGAACAAGTCACATCTGTATTCTTTTAAGACAACATTTTCTTTTTACTTTACTTCCTCCTATAGAGAGGAGCCAGGCTACTTAAGGGGATCTGGAAATAATGGCTTATGAAGGAAAAAAAAGAAAAAAGAAATCTGACTGTTCCTAGAAAGAGGGAAAAAAATCTAAGATATAAGATAGCCCTGATCAATATGTAAAGGGCTCCTGTTTGGAAAAAGGAACAGCCTAAGCCTGTATCAGTCAAGAAGATAGGACTAGGAACAATGACCAAAAACTAGTGGGAGCAGAACTGAAATCAGTGTAAGACAAAACTTAAAAAGAAAAATTGTTATGTACAAAGGTGAAATAGTAAAAGCTGCACCACTATTCGCCAGGTGTGGTACTGAAGATTTCTGCATTATGTAGGAAATAGGACAAGATGACAAGAAAGGTTCTTTCCAACTCTGATTCTGGAATTTTATTCTATTGTCATACCAGTTACAGGACATTCTGGGGTATAACGATGTGTGTTGATGTGAAAAATCCTATTTAAAATGCTCTTTTTAACATTATCACACACGCTGCATGCCAGCTCTATGCTAGACACTAAGGTGAAACAGCTGAAGAGACTTGGAGGATATGATAAAGATTACTGTGGCCAAGAAAAGACCAAAACAATGAGGAAGGAAGAAGAAACTGTCTCTCTTCATGGGCTTAATCGTACTGGTGCCTGATCTTGGCAGTCTGTCCTAAGATGAAGGAGATGGCTAATCTTTCTCTTATCTTCATTAGGAATTCTCTCAAATATTCTCTCATCTTTATGATAATTGCCAAAGATTTCTCATTTCAAAATCCCCAAAAGGTGGTTCTTACCCACCTCTGAACTTCACAGACTTGATATGGGGTCGAGGATCTGAGTTCATTTTCCACCTTGCTCCTATCCAGCTGTTTCATCTGTGGGCTTCCATTTTCTCACTCATGCAGTGAGGATAATAGTATTTAAAAGTATTGCCATTATTTTAATGGCAAAAAACACAATCACTTTTGTACCAACCTATAATCCCTGTGCTGCCTCCCTCAGTAGGTTCTTATGAGAATTCAGAATTCAATGAGCACATTAACATGAATATGCTTTGTAAATGTAAAGCACTATTGCAATACATTGTTATCATTTCTACCTGGAATGATGCTTCTGGCTCCCATGCATTACTCCCTAGTTCCCGCTCACTAATTAAGAACATGACCAGTTACCGAAAGAAAAACTAGTTGCCTTCCACAGAGTGAACAATATTAGCTTTTTATTTTTTCATTTATGTTCCTTTTTAGAATAGTACACACTTTGCGTATATCAATGGTGGCTTTTAGGGTATAATCAGTCAGTTCAGTGACATTAGTGTTTTCCCTCTTCCTTCTTTTGCTTCCTTGCTTCTGATATTGTTTACTACTTAAATAACACCACCTGAATACTCGGAGCTTTACATCAGCATGAGAGCCAGACAGAACTCGGGGAATGGCGCTCTTGCCCACTGGGGCATATTCACCTGGAGAGAGGGATGCACACCAGGACCAGATTAAGAGCCTCCCTTGCCTAGGAGTGGAGGAGGTCGGGTGTTGTGCTTTCCAGATGAATGTTTTGCTTCTTTATTCCTTTGTGTTGTATCTGTCTGGCTTTTCTGGCTTTTCTCTCTTATGTAAGGTAAATCCATGAGCTGCCTCCGGACACTGGCATTCTAGCACCCTGAGGCATCACTTAAGCCAAAACCTGAATGGTTCCAAATTGAGCTGAGTAAATCCATCCCAGTCCATCTAAACTTTAAAAGCTAACAATGAAATAATGCAGCATTTTAATTTTACTTCTTCAAGTTTTCATGTAGTATTTTCTAATTGACACACCTGAAGATAGATGAGGGAAAGGCTAGTGAACTGAGAGATTTAGAACCTTCATCATCATTATGTTAGAACCTTCATCACCATTATGATTGCTACTCATGAATATAATAGTATAAAGCTCATAGGTAGTGTACACATTAGCATATTCTGCGTTTGGTGCTACTGTATTAGTGGCTATTCCTCTAAACTCTGGGATGTTAGTGATCTAACCATAGATCAGAAATAGCAAGATACTTGTCCCAAATGGGGAAGGCATTGTAAACCCATAGATCTCAAATGAAAATTAACCTGCCTCCTTGAGTAGTTCAGGCTAATATCTTAAACTATCATCCAATATTTATTTTAATATTTAAAAGAAACTTCACTTTGAAAGGATTTTCCCCAGTGATACAATAAAATGTAACATACTAATGCTACATAACTGTTTCTAGACCTATAAATGTATAAATTATGTAACTACTTAGAAGAAATAGTGTGAAACATTCATGTGACTGTTAAGAATAAGAGTAATATGACTACCTAAGTTTCAGTAGCATTAATTATAATAGATTCTGATATCAGATACTTTCATAGCATTAAGGTAGGATTCTGCCTTTTTACCAACTATACTCAAGTAACAGACAGAAGACCCTGATCCAGGGCAAGAACTCTGCAATAATGGGACAGCTCCTTAGAACTGTGGGATTGAATGAAATGTACGTACTTAAAACACACGTTACATGCTCTAAATCTAAAAACTGTTTTCAAAAGGATGTGGGTGTCATTATTTTTAATTTAGAATTTTCTACTCCCAATTTGGAGTCAAAAGTACCTAAATGTATAATAATGTTAATAGAATTTTGAACACTGCTAAATTTAACAAATGTTGACTGGCTGCTTCATTCTTTAAATAATAGTTTGGAATTTTTCTAAATAGCAATGAGTTTTTTTCATTCATGGTTTTTAAAAATCTATTTTTAAAATGCATATATTTGTGACTTGTTCATTGTTTAAATGTCTTCCTCTCTGCCCCTTTTAAAATTATTTTTAGAGACAGGGTTTTACTTTGTCACCCAGGCTAGAGGGCAGTAGTGGGATCATAGTTCACTGCAGCCTCCCACCTCAGACTCCCAGGCAGCTGGGACTACAGAATGCAACACCATGCCTGGCTAATTTTTTACTTTTTTATACAGGCAGAGTCTTGCTATGTTGCCCAGGATGGTCTCAAACCCCTGGCCTCAGGCAATCCTGCACCTCAGCCTCTCAAAGCACTGGGAATATAGACATAAGCCACTGCATCCAGCTCCCTCTTTATCAACTGTTTCTCTTCCCATCATATTTATTAAATATATAAGTTGGCATAAATGTAATAGAAGGCTCTGTAATCTCTATGTATTTCCTTTTGGTTTTCTGTGGGAATACAATATAATAAATTTACTTTGTAAAAACTTGGCAAACTATGGTTTTTTACAACATAATCACGAATATATGAAAAAACCTTTTTTAAGTATGTGAGAATATATAACTTATTTAAACTACTTCAAATGCTTTTGAAAAGTTTCAGAACATGTTTATTCAAATATGAAAATACAGAAATTAATAGATAAATGCCAGAGCATTAAAAGATATATTAAATAGTGAAAGAAAAATAATTGTTTTTAACAATACCTGAGATAAATTATGTGTTTGTAGAACTATGTTCTATGATCAATTATAATTTTTTACTGACTCTTAAATGCCAGAGTTGAGATATAAATTGCTCCTACTACAATTTCAAATTTCAAAGACATGTTATTTATTGTCTTATATCTTACATGATCCTTTTTTCCTCAAATGGTAATGAATGGTCAGACACAGGTATTTCATTTACAAAGCATGCAGATAATCATAACTCAGGATATTACACTTCTACTCTTGATTGTTTCTTCAAGGCATGCTTTTCTAGGTTATGAGAAGTGCACTTTTAAATTAAGTCAATTACACTGTAGCTTCTAGTTAAGCTTTGAGACTGGAATAGCATATTTAAAAATTTGTCTCCTTGTTAAATAGGCACCATGACAGTGTTTGTGTAGTGTATTGTTAACCTCCAGTGGAAGGTTAAGCAGCTTCTTCTGTATCTAAATCTGTTGCCGTGAAAAATGACTGCAGTGTTGCACCCACCTACCCATGAATAGGGAAAGTGAAGACTTGCACCTGTGGGATTAGGTGTAGCAGCAGGAAGCAAGAGCGTTTGCAGCATATAATTAACAAGGAATTCTTTTCTCTTCTTTTTAAACAGCATGTTCATCTTGCTAGGTTAACTAGTGATTAATGCTTGGAAAAAAAAATGCTGGAGTCTGCACCCTTTCTTAAACTCATTCACTCACTGATGTATTCGGTTACTTATACAGTCTCAGAGGAACTCGCCTTAAAATACTTCATTTCCTCCCGTAGTTCTTGATCCCTTTGTGCTCATGAGGGACTTTTTTAGATTTTTGTGTTCTTTTACTATAACTGTGCTAGACAAATTCTATTATTTTCTGAATGAGATTAAAAGTAATTTAGGAACTGCTACTTTGATTTAGAGATTACTGTCTTAATAAAAAGATGGAAAAGTTAGTGCGTAGTGAACTAAGGCATTTAATACGTAGAGCACTGACTATATGGTTTTTGTTATTTTTCTCATATTAAGAAAACTATTATTACCAATTTAGGAGAGATTTCTAAATATGGGTCTCTAGAATACAATATTCTTAATAAAAGCTAATCCAAATCCACAGCTGTTGAAGTTTAACAGGCTACTCTTTTGATATAATTGGGTAGTCATGCATTTGTATCAGAATGTGTAGTTATAGTTTGTCTTTACAGTATACTCATATGTATTGTTTTCATTTACACACCAAAAAAAAAATACCCACAAAAATGTACTATCATACTTAGTTGTTATTATTCTCACTAAACTTCATTTTCTTTTAAGATAACACTTAATGGAATTAGATGCAGTGACTTGCAGTGTGTAAATTTTACCACTATAATAAAACAGAGTCTTAGCACATGGGAGCATTGAACCAGCGATAATGTGTTCTATCCAAACACATTTGTACTGTATGTAGAAACTGTTTAAAAGGAAAATTACATTTTTTTCAGCAATTTATCAGAGATAATTACCCTTCATACACCAAATGAAGGATAAAGTGTTTTAAAGAACTATAATTCTAATTGGTAAATGTCACCAGCTGTTGCAGTTACTCTTACTTATGTATATTCTTTTAATGATTATACACTCATGCCACAAGCTACATGAAAATATATTCACTAGGTGTGAAATTCCCATATGTCACAGTTTCAAGAATAGGTAAACAGCTCAATGATAAAGAAGGAAATAATTCCAGTGAAGAATGTAAGAATCCTGGGTTTGCTTTTTAGGCAAGTGGATCTTAATTTGCCAGAAGGGAAGAAAATGCAATTTTAAAAAGAAAAGGAAACACTTGATTTTTTACAACAAACTTTTCAATGAGCTTTGCCTCATATCCTCAACCAGAGATTTTTCTTTCCTTATAAAATTGTAGAACTGTCTCAACTTAGAAATTTCAGTATTATAGCCCTTGGATCTGCCAATAGGGAAAAGCATTTCATTTTCTTTCAGGCTTAAACTGTAAACTGTTTGTTAGTTTTAGATGGCGGAAGATAAACTCTTCCTGGACAGTGCTTCATGATAGTCTAATCTTATAAGTGATCAAGGAAACAGAAAAGAAATTACCCGTGTCTACGGTGAATGTTTAAAGTCATTATTATTCAGTCTCCCTGGCCATAACTTCGTTTCCACTGAGACTGATAGGTCTAGTGACTGACTGAACTGAATGTCTAAGCAATGGCCTTTAAAAGATGGAAACACAAATGGGGTTGGGGTGGGGAGAAATAGTAGTAAAGACAAGGCTCCCATTTGTCTGTTCTTCAACTCCCAATTCAACTGGGCTGTACCCAACTACCTTGGTATTTTGTACATTACAGCATCCTGTTTCTGGGTACTTACCTGAAACTCAGATACTGAGCTAACTTGCTAGTGTGTGTTGAAAATCGTTCTCATGTCATTTTTGTTCTGCAGCAGTAGGTTTTCTGAATGTTCTCATTTTCAGTGTTTTGACAGAGTTTGAGAGGCGCACAGAGAGAAATATGTATCTTAGGAGTTAGTTTCCTTCAAGGTTTTTTTTGTTTGTTTCTTTTTTTTGAGACGGAGTCTCTGTCGCCCAGGCTGGAGTGCGATCTCGGTTCACTGCAACCTCTGCGTCTGGGTTCAAGCAATTCTCCTGCCTCAGCCTCCCAAGTAGCTGGGACTACAAGTGCAAGCCACCACGCCCAGCTAATTTTTTTTAGAGAGACGGGGTTTGGGGCTTCACCATATTAGCCAGGATGATCTCCATCTCCTGACCTCTTGATCCGCCAGCCTCGGCCTCCCAAAGTACTGGGATTGCAGGGCATGAGCCACTGCGCCCAGCCTCCTTCAAGTATTAATAGTAGTAATCTTTGTACAAATTACCCTGCCTCTTCACTGGAAAAACTAATGTATAATCTCCCCTGCCCCAAAGAAGAAAACAGTCTAGCTTTTTAATTGACTATCTTTGTAATTGTTTAAACTTTCAAACATTGCTCATGAGAATTATTGGAATAGTGAAGGAATGAATTTGATAAGTTGCCTCCATTAGGTTGAAAATAGATTGCCAACATTGTGTATGAGTGCTATTAAAGGAAAGACCAGTAAAGACATTTATATAGTTATTTCAAGTTACAGCTAATGTTGTATCAGGGTGATTTTGAAAGGATCCTTGAATTTATGTGGTATATATTGACCTTTAGACTACATATAAGAGCAGTAAGAAATTGCAGTAATTCTTACTGCACAGAAATAACTTTGTAACAAAAAATCAAATTATTTTTTATAAATGGAATAAATAAGACATGCTCATTGCCTATACTATATATTGGTTAAGAGATGGACAATTTTATTATGTTATATAAATATGACCCCTCCAAAAAAAATGGCAAGAACTCTCTTTCTTTTTTTTTTTCTTTTCTTTTTTTTTTTTTTTTTGAGACAGAGTCTCGCTCTGTTGCCCAGACTGGAGTGCAGTGGCCAGATCTCAGCTCACTGCAAGCTCCGCCTCCCGGGTTTACGCCATTCTCCTGCCTCAGCCTCCGGAGTAGCTGGGACTACAGGCGTCCGCCACCTCGCCCGGCTAGTTTTTTGTATATTTTAGTAGAGACGGGGTTTCAACATGTTAGCCGGGATGGTCTCGATCTCCTGACCTCGTGATCCTCCCATCTTGGCCTCCCAAAGTGCTGGGATTACAGGCTTGAGCCACCGCGCCCGGCAGAACTCTCTTTCATTTAGGGAGATGTGACCACTGTCCTAGCATCACTCACATGCATACCTTGAGTTGTTTTTCCAGCAATGGTAATAGTTAAATGGCCTATATCCTTTTTCACCTAATTTTCTTATAATATTTACTTTTGCAAATGAGTCTGCTGACAAAGGTTATAGATGTGTTCTGTGAATATGAAATGATGCAAAGCTAACTGACTTATTTGGGCATCAGTTCTACCTATCTATCATTAGGTAGATGGATCTACCTAATGTAATAGATCTACCTATCTAACTGGTAGCAGATCTCCATAATGATAGATATTTATCATTTTGTTCTTATTAATGTCATACTCTAATCAGTAACTCAATACAGATTAGGAACCAACCCCAGGTGTAGATGGCACAAGTAAGCGTTTTCATTATCTAATCCAGCTACATGAAGTTCAAGAAAGAGCTAAATATAAATCAAGAAGAAAAAGTCTTTAGCAGCCATGCAGGCTTCTATCCCTTCCTAGTACTGACTTTGTAGCATCTATAGCAAGGAGAAATTGTATTACCTCCTCTGCTATTAGAAGACACCAAATGTTAGATAACTTTGGAAAGGTATTTAATCCACATCTTTGGCTCTACATAGGAAACTAGTTCATTGATACTCTTACCACATTTCTAAAAGGAAATAAATTGTTCAGATAATATTGGTAAATATTGAGTAGAAGCAATGGATAATCCACAAGATATTTTATATTTCATTTTGTAATATATTAAATATCCCAGTATCTTCCTCATAATTTACTCAGCTTAATAAAAAAATTTAGTTTGTATTCCTTGAACACCCATAATAGGTGAGAGAGGCACCCTAAAGAAAGCTAACACTTTTTGGTTTGGTTTTATTTTGTTTCATTTGTTTGTTTGAGACAGGGTCTGGCTCTGTTACCCAGGCTAGAGTACAGTGGCACGGTCACAGCTCACTGCAACCTCAACCACCCAGGCTCAAGCAATTCTTCCTCCTCAGCCTCCTAGCTAGCTGGGGCTGCAGTCGCACACCACCACGCCCAGCTATTTTTTTTTTTTTTTTTTTTTTTGTGGAGAGGAGGTTTCACCATGTTGACCAGGCTGGTCCATGTTGACCAGGCTGGTCTTGAACTCCTGGACCCAAGCAATCCACCTGCCTCAGCCTTTCAGAGTGCTGGGATTACAGGCATGAGCCATGGTACTCACACATTTTTAAATATTATTGATAAGCCAGCCAGAGATGATGCAAAGTAAATTGTATTTGCAATTGATAAATTATAATTACACATGGAAAATTTTTGGAAAAATTTGTTCATGTATACTGCTTGACATACTGGCCTTTCAAGATAGCCATTTAACAAACAAACAAAAAAGATATCTACAGATCTACAACTCTGTATTTTCAATTTGATCTCAAGTTGTGAAAATCAGTAATAAACTTTTATTTGCTTTAATTATAGAATGTATTGAAGATGCTCACTGTTGGTTTAGTCTTAAGCTCATGTTATGACTGTAATTTTTAAAATTATATTTCAGGGTGTGATTAAATAATAATTTCACAATTGAGACCTGATGTTATTTTGTTCCCCCTGCTTTTCCTTCACAACAGAAACCAGGAATGGATCTGGCAGACACCTATATTATGTTTGTTCGGCAAAACCAAGATATTCTTCGAGAAAAGGTCAATGAGGAAATGTATATAGAAAAGTTATTTGATGTAAGTAACTTCCCTTGCAAGGTATGCTGACACCATAGATAAACTGCAAAGAGAAAAGTTGAATTTTGATGCTATAGTTGCAAAGCCTACTCTCCTTTTTGTGATCCTTTATCTTCTATACTAAAAAGTTGAAGCCGGCCAGGTGTGGTGGCTCATGCCTGTAATCCCAGCACTTTAGGAGACTGAGACCAGTGGATCACTTGAGGGCAAGAGTTCGAGACCAGCCTGGCCAACATGGCAAAACCCTGTCTCTAATAAAAAAAAAAAAAAAAAAAAAAAAAGAGGCATAACTGGGTGTAGTGATGGATGCCTGTAATTCCAGCTACTCGAGAGGCTGAGGCACAAGAATCGCTTGAGCCTGGAAGGCGAGGGTTGCAGTGAGCAAAGATTGCTCCACTGCACTCTAGCCTGGGTGACAGAGTGAGACTTGGTCTCAAAAAAATGACTAAATAAAAAAATAAAAAGTTGAAGCCATTCTAGAAATAGACCATCAAAGATATATTTTTTGGTGTGTGGGCCAGGGGAGCCGGCGGGGTGCCTTCTGAACATCTTCAGTTTTTTGTCTTGGTTACCTATTTACTGCAATCCATTCTTGCCATCAGTTCATTATAAAGGTAGAAGTTTTTTCTCCTTGAAGTTATTCCCCATTTCCAACTCCTCTTCATTTGCAGCTAACATCGTTGATAATTTCTCTACTTATTTTGACTGCTGATGGAAGCCTTAATTAGCTTCCTTTTCTACATGAACATTGTCACCATTAGAATGAGTCTCAAAAACCTGAGGTTAGTTATAACAAGCTATATAATAATAATTTTACCATGATGTTCAGCATCTTTTCACTTGCCTTTTGTAGCATTCCATAAACCAAATCATGTTCTAATGGATGTGGTCCCTACTATAAGATGTTTTAAGTCAATATGATATTCTACAGTTAAACAAATAAGCTACAGTAAAGCCAATATCTGCCACTCTGCTGTTGAACATTTTTATCTGGATATAAAGTACTAATGTATGCTAAATATGCAATATTACAGTTTTATCAGTACTAAGGCATGACAATGCCTAGTTTTATCAGTACTAAGGCATGACAATGCATTTAGGCATGACAATGCCTAGAAATGAGAATTGTGGTTTTGTATGCTGTAATCATCACATTTCATTTATTCAGTATCTGTAAAGGAGACTAAGAGAGCAGTCAATTTAAATAACAATGTTGTCATTCATTTGTAATCATTTTACAGTCAGTTCAAAGGAAATGATACTTTGCTTGTGACATAACTTTGCATAATTCACCACAATACAGATTCCTAAATGTAATATTTGCTTTGAAGCTTATTTGTTTATGTACATCTTCTCTGCATTTTAGAAATGCTTTTCTGGCAGTTTCATTTAATTATGCAAGTTACTGCAAATGTTTTCGTAACAACAATTCACGGGCTTCATGGTGACACTTCAGCTGTGGCAGTTACAGAAGGTCCTGCTACGTCATCCTCTCTGCCATGGTCTCTCGTGTCAGTGTTCACTGTCAGTTTGGGTGGTCAAAATGAATCTTATCTTTCATGTTTTCTGTTTCTACCGTTTACTCAGGCCATCTTACAATAAAAAGTATCACCTGTTCTAATAAGCTAAGTGTTAATATGTGTGAAAAAAATGATTTTCTAAATGCTTTGATGCCCTGCAGGGGTAGAAAAATTATCCATCCAGCTGGCTCTTTTACAAAATACTGAAACCATATTAGCAAATTCTGCTTCCATTTGGTATTCCTCTGAATTTACAAGCATATGTTCCATTTCCAAGTTCTCTTTTACTTTTTCTGCTAATGTGGTGATTTTCAAAACTGTTGAACAGAAGAGGGAAATTGAGTTGATGTTATTCCCATTATGATTCTTCTTAGAATAGCTAAAGCACATCTTCTATGATGAAAAGTTAAAGTCATTCTATAAGTAGACCATCGTAGATAGATTTGTCAAGGGGAGTAGGTGAACCTTCTGAACATCTTCAGTTTTTTGACTTGGTGACCTATTTACTGCAATCCATTCTTGCCATCAGTTCATTATAAAGGTAGTTTTTTCTCCTTGAAGTTATTCTCTACTTCCAACTCCTCTTCATTCACTGAAGTTCTTTGGAAGACTTTCTTTGTGGCAACAATAACAGACAGAGGGAACTAAAGTGACTCTAAGGAGGCCAACATTAAAATATGACACTAGTTTAATTGCCCTTGTTATATATACTTTCATTCAATACCTAAGCATCTGACATGGCTGTGAGTCTAAAAGTAACCCTTAATAAGCAACCATTCTGTTTTGGTTGTGAAGGTTTTGTATTTTGAATATCCCCGGTAGAACACTGGACTTGTTATTTGTAAAATAATTGTAATGTCCTTAAACATTCTAATATTTTAAATTGCACATTTTTTAATTACTTTATTTAAAAATAAAAATAGACCCTAATTCTGTTGATTTGTCATCAAGAATAACATGTATGAGAGGATCTAAAAGCCCCTAATTAGCCAAGACTGAATTTGCCTCAATTACAGTTAGAAAATGAGAGGTTATCAAGTACGTGTTAAAAGGTAAAGTAGAACGTGTATCTTAAGCAACAGATCATTACTGAGAGACATTATATAATTATTGGAAATCCACTTGGCTAGAGCCTAAAATAATATTGTTAGGTGTCAAAAAACAGTTGAAAATAATGACCCTATAAATACTGTTAGCAACCTTAGCCTATTACAGATAAAGATTGAAGAGAATAATTTCATTCAGGCATCACGACAAACTTTTGCTATTCCAATTAGAGTATTTCCTATATAAGTAAGTAAATGGATCTTGTTAACTTCAGATGCAAGTGAAAACATGCTTACACACGTATTATAATGAGTTAAAACTTAGTGGTTTTAACCAACCCAGATAAGAAAACAAGGGCTACAGTTTCTGGGTCATGCAACATGAGGGCTTAAACTCTTCAAGAAATTCACTTAGTTTTGGAAATACCACACATAACACTATTTTTATATAAAACAATTAGTCTGCAAAACATATTCACCCTGCCCTCAACATTTTTGGAAAGCATGTTTTACTAAATAGTCTTTGCAGGTGATGCGGCTATGTTAAAAAGTTTGTGGAACTTTCCCTGAGTGTAGTAACTAACTACTCACAGCATCCCTGACCTCTATAACTTTTTGATCATTTAAACATCTTGATTGTTCCTTATTTTTGTGATGAAATACCCCAGGTTTTGGTTTAAATAAGGTGCTATTGCTTAAGACCAAAAACATGACATTGCCCTAGATTTGTGCCCAATTTTTTAGGAATGAGAATGATGTCTTCAAGAGTTTTCAGTGTACAACCTACACAGCCATTTACCACACAAAATCTGCTTCTGGAGCATTCTGCACTGCTGCTATCATTCCCATCTCCAATAACAAGTCATTAATGTCAAAGTATGAAAGAGGAAATGAATAAAATGTGCATTACCTTAAAGATCATAAATAGGATAATCTTCAATTTTTACATCAAATCTTGAAATATTAAAATTAAAAGTATCCTTTGAGAGTCACAAAAGCTAATATTAGGACAAATGTGAAGGCATTATATTCACTTCCTAAGTAGTCAGATTTACAAAACACTTTTTGCTCAAAACAGAAATAATTTTTTAAAAGTATAAATAAATTATAGCAGGTCCATGATGTTAACAGAGAAAACTAAGTTTGTTTAAGATACATCCTTAATCTTTTCAAGCTATCAAAATAATAGCCATAGCTTTCACCACTACCATTCCCTGGCCACCTCCTTGTTCCAGGAAATGTGCTAGGTGCTTCACCTATATCATTTCCAAGCTCCTAGGCTAGATCCTGTCAATCCCATTTTATTCCTGTTTTTAGGTTAAAATGATCTCCCACTCAGAGAAGATAAGTGATTTGTGGATTGTTGAGTTAAACTTTGAAATCGTATTTCTCAAGTTTCAAAATCTATGCTGTATCTACCTTACCTCTGACTTACAAAATTTGAAATGATAAAATAGTGTTATGGGAAAAGCTCTGGTCTGAGAATGCAGAAACTTGAGTTCCAACCACAGTTCTGCCATTAAATATCTGGTTGAGTTTGAAAAAGTTATGCCATCTGTGTAAGACTCAGTTTACTTAGTACATGTAAACTAAAGATGTTGGTCTGGAACTCCAGATGATTTCTGAAACTCTTCCAGATTTTAAACCAATTTTAATGTTAGCAATGATGACAGAAATTACTGGGCTGGTTGCGTAAAGGATCTTGTACTTCAGGATAGTAATTTCTAAGTTATTTTGTGATAGCCAGGTGAAAACAAAGTGTCCCACCTAAGAAGCAGTAGCATGTGCAGTAGATTAATAGAAAAGAAAATCTATCTATAAAAATAGCTGTGCTATATATGACATTGTGTATATCTATCACTGTGGGTCTGAAATCCAAATTTTTTTAAAAAGTTGCAATACATATACTCTGTATTCAGGCTCAGTGTTTCCAGGTGACCAGGATGTTTTAAACAGAGGGTATCTCTGCCTCTCACGTGGCCACTGAGGCACAAGCTAAGTTTATAATCTACATGCTACATTTACTTTTCCAATTTTAAAAAAGTGACTTATTGGGTAAGAAAACCTGAAAGAAGTTATCCTGTAGTAGGAAAGATCATGATATACCAAAAGAAAGTTTTTCTGCTTTGAGGCTCTCTCTCTTACCCCAATGTCCTTTTTTTTTTTTTTTAAACACATAAGGCATCATTGTCAGCAGTCTTTTTAAAATTTTTATCAAATCAAAACCACCTTCAACCTGATCCCAATATAAAATGTATGACAAAGATTTTCTAATTCTTCAATTCCATTTTTAATGCCTACTATGATGTTTCTTCCCAGGCAGAGTGGCTGCTCACTCTCTTAGGTTTCAGAACATGTAGCACAAGCCACACACATGGGTATACATGTGCCAGCAGAGATGCCAGTACATTTCTTCAGAGCTTTGGCTCTCTGGGCTGGAAAGTAGTGATGTTTCAGAAGTCAAAACTGACATCTGTAGTAATGACCACAACAGCATTTCTCTTGTCATTTTCTAAGGTTCAAGAATGTTGAAATGTGGAGGCAATTGAGAGTTGACTGAAGCACATCTTATTTTCCCAGATAGACACTAAACCTACCTAACTCTCTAAACCATTGTGCATTTATTGGGCACTGCCCACCTTGACTCCCTTGGGAACTATCTCATTTTAGCTCTCATGATGCTGAAGACACATCAGGGTACAATATTTAATTGGTAAATCATGCAGATTAAACATGCTCTTTGTTATAAACTGATTGAATGTTTAATTGTGGAGGAGTTTCATCTCCACAAGATTTTTTTAATGTTATGATGTCTTGTAAAATTTAAAGTAATTCTTTAAATGACAGTTAATCAGTTATATTCATCCAAACAGCATTTTATAAAGGATTAATTTCCCAGGGCTTTCTGTGAAAAGAATGCTTACTTTCCAGTAAAGAAACTCTAAATTAAACATTTTAAGTAAAATTGACCTGCACTATATAAATGGATTCAGTAGCCTATTAGTGTAAGATAAAAAGAAAATAATGAAAATATTATAACTGAATGTGCTTCTCAAAATGAAACTGATTTTGCACTTACATGCTCTTGTTTGCCTCTGGACTCCCAAATTTTAAGAAAGGGGAAAATGCCCAGAACTTTTTTCTTTTTTTAGATGGAGTTTTGCTCTTGTCACTGCGGCTGGAGTGCAGTGGTGCAATCTCGGCTCACTGCAACCTCCACTTCCAGGTTAAAATGATTCTCTTGCCTCAGCTCCGGAGTAGCTGGGACTACAAGCATGCATCACTATGCCTGGCTAATTTTTATATTTTTAGTAGAAACAGGATTTCACAATATTGGCCAGGCTAGTCTCAAACTCCTATCCTCAGAAGATCTGTCTGCCTCCACCTCCCAAAGTGCTGAGATTACAGACATGAGTCACCACGCCCACCCTGCCCAGAACTTTTGAGCTAGTGTTTCACATCAATGCCCAAACATTTTGATGTGAGAATTTACTCATTCTTGGTAAGATTAACACTGCTATTCTTACTGTATTTAAAGATTGTTTATTAGTATGTTGATTTCCTGAGAATAGTTGAAATCAACAAAACATGGATAAGAGTGACCATTAAATAGAACTTTCACAATACACAATTGAAATCAACAAAACATAGATAAGAGTGACCATTAAATAGAACTTTCACAGTACACTTGGTTATATGCATTTAGCGCTGATAATGTATTTTTTCAATCATATTATTTGGACGAATTTCTTTGTATATGTAATCAGCCTGTTTACTAGGAATGCAGGCTGGAACCCACTGAGATGGAAGACCATCTTTGCCTTCTTGCATGTCTTATAATTCCACGATATTATAGAAGTATTCTAGCTGGGCAGGGTGGCTCATGCCTATAATCCCAACACTTCAAGAGGTCAACGTGAGAATGATCACTGAAGTCTAGGAGTTCAAGAAGATCCTGGGCAACATAGCAACAAATTGTTACTCTCTCTCTCTCTCTCTCTATATATATATATAAAATAGATATTATATATATTATATATATAGCAACATATAACAATTTGTTGCTGTTATATGTTATGTTATTTGTTGCTATGTTATACATATATATATATATATATATATATATATATATATATATAAATTAGCCTAGCGTGATAGTGTGTTCCTGTAGTCCTAGCTACTTCATAGGCTAAGGCGAGAGGATCATCCAAATGGAGGAGTTTGAGGCTGACAGAGCAAGACCCTGTCTCAAAAAGAAAAATGGGAAACTTTCTTATATGTGAGTGTCGGTTTTAAAATAGCAGTTTTCCTCTTTTCAATTATGTTTCACTTTTTAATAACTGTGTAGTTGTTATATGGTCTTCATATATTAGTATAGATTCCCATTAGAGTATTTTCATTTTGGTTTTATTTTTATATAAAAGTACTATTATATATAATAATTAACTGTTGTACCAGTATGCCCAACCATGATTTTCCTATCAACACTAAAATACTAATATTATTCCCATGTCATAGCCATTATTTTCCTTTTCCATCAGTAGAAAGGGATGTATGATATGAGTACAGTGATGTACTTGAGGCCGTTTGAGGTTATTTATTTATTGGGTTTGTTTGTTTTTTTTTTTTGAGACAGAGTCTCATTCTGTAGTCTCAGCTAGAGTGCAGTGGTGCAATCTCAGCTCACTGTAACTTCTGCCTCCCAGGCTCAAACAATTCTTCCTCAGTCTCCCAAGTAACTGGGACTACAGGTGTGTGCCACCATGCCTGGCTAATGTTTTGTACTTTAGTGGAGACAGGGTTTCACCATGTTGCCCAGGGTGGTCTCGAACTCCTGAACTCAGGCAATCTCCCCACTTTGGCCTCTCAAAATGCTTGAATTACAGGCACGAGCCACCATGCCCAGCCGAGGTAATTTATTTCTAAACATCATTGTGTTGTGTACCTCAGTACCTCATTGTGTACTAAAGGTGGATAAAAAGTTTAACCTTTTGGTTATATGTATGATAAGAGGAGTGTCTCATTCATCTCACGTGTTGTAGCAATGTGTTACTTAGCTGCTTTCAACACATTGTTTTCCAGCTGTTGTCATTGTTGTGTTTCATTGTATATAATCCTTCTTTGGTTTACTTATGGTATTTGGACTCAAACTGAAGTTGTTTGACCTGTTTTAAGATAGTCATAGCCAAGCCTGTTTCTGTGTTGTCTTCTCTGCCTCAGTAGATGCCATACAGAGCTGCTCCTCAGCTTTTTTTTTTTTCCTTAAAGTTTGTTTCTCTTTAAAACCTCTGCTCTCGAATTACAGTTGTCTGGTTCATTTGAGTTAATAATCCTCATTGTAATGTTAAGTTATTATTTGTAAGTGTAAGAATTTATAAAAAGGATCAACTTTTGATGTATGATGTATGCCAAAATAGCTTTGGCAAGTCCAGACGTGGTTCAGAGAGGCCAAAGGCCCTCATTTGAATCAGAGCTGTTGGTGAATTAAAACCTGAGAACCTTGAGATAAGCATGCCCAATTGCTTAAGAGAAACTCAATCAGAAAGTGTATTATAGCTTGTTGATCTTATTTCTTTGATAATTCAAAAGAATGTTCAAGAAATATGCGGGCTTCTTGCTTAGATTCTTGAAATGTGATCGTGGAACACAATTGTCATTTGGCACATTCCCAGAAATACACATCTTTGCATGAGGCACCTGGACATATGTGGCAGGTCTGGTAGAATCAGCTAATTAACAACACAGGCTTAAACAGGCACCTCATCTGGCAGTGCAGTTAGTTGCCTGATGGTGCTCAGCAGGATTTGGTAGTGCTTTTTATTTTTCTATCCTAATGGTCTGCTGCCCACCTAATTTTGCCTTATTGTCAGTCACTACTTACCGCAGCTTGGGGCCCTCCCAGGAGGCTAAATTATTATCAAAGGATTAGGGAGATGTAGCCTTGCAGCTCTGACATTTCTGATTACTTGTCTATGCCAGAACACTAATTAGCTGTGACTAATTAAGAAAAATGTTCCTGCCATAGAAAACCATTTAAAAGAACTGAGAAGTAGAAAAGCAATTCAAAAGCTGAGCAGTGCTCAGATTTGCTGATGCTCTTTAGATTTCCACCAGAGCCTTAACTCACCTTTAATTGTGCCTAGAATTAAAAAAAGAAATTCCACATGCAGACTGACTGGAGGATTTTGCTTGAATAGGAAAAAGAAAAATGTTGATCACCTAAGCTCTCTTAACAATGGTAAAACTGTGTTTGATGAATGGAAGGTGACACAACTTTCATTTTCATGGAGAAATTGTTCTAAACACCAATTGCATAAATGTATGTTTGCATTCATCCACCTGAGTCAGTAACAAAGGCTTAAGTCACTGAAGAAATTAGAATATTCACTCTACTGATTTTATAAAAGACTGTTGAATTGATTATAAGGAACATGTTGAGCATTTTGAAAGTTATTTAGCCTTGCTTTCATGTATCTTTCATCTTTAAGATGGTCTAGAAATTCTGACCTCTCTATGTAGAGCCTGTGGCTTTGCATGCTTGCGCTTCAGCTGGTCTCTAGTGCCTTGTTCATGGAAATGCCTAGGCTTCCGCTGAGACCAGCATTTCTATCGGTTGACCATTGCAATATTTTCATAGAACAGATAGCTACTACCCTCCATCCCTTCCATCCTAACTTCTTAAACAAATGGCATGGTGGCTTTAAAGCCATTTTCTATGCTGGCTTGTTGTATTCCCCCTCTGTGAATCACACCTTCTGCAAGGTCAGACCATTCACAAGTGGGCACAGCAGTGGCAGCCAGGTCACCAATGTTGACTAAATCCAAGTAAAGGAAAAAAAATCTGTGTAAGGAAGCAACAGAACCATCATTACATGTGATTATTGAATGCATTTGCAGGAAACTATATGTCAAATAATTTTAAACTTTTGTATGAACACCTAACCTGTAAGAGAGAGCCCTGAATTTCCTGATCTTAGCACAGCCCTAGATAACACATCATCTAAATTTTGCTCTCTTATTACGGACAAAATATTTCACTGGGGAAAAAAAATAGTTCTCACCCCTACCTCACCTACATTCTTCATGCTGATTTTTAAACCCATTTCTCTCTTTTCTCTCATTGGAGAATAAAAGGCAGGTAGCCAGCATCCTCTAAGGAATAATCCTTCCTAAATATGAAGACTGTTATTAAGGTACCTGTCATACTTGTCTACTCCAGGATAAATAATCCCTGTTTGTTCAACTTCACTCCGTAGGCCTTTTTTTCTAGCCCTTTAATCATCTTTGTGGCTGTCCTTTGATACTTCTCAAAGTGTTCTCTGTTATGCTTAGGGTTTAGAGTCAAGGATAGGATGCAGTATTTGAATGTGGCTGAACAAGATTCTTTCAAGCCTTCTATTTATTCATTCCAATATATAACTTTCCCATACTTTTGCTCTACTGACCTCTATAGTTCCATATATTCCCTGTATTTGTTTTTGTTGACTTTTTCTCTCACTGGCTACATATCTTAAAGATAGGCAATAATCTGAGGTCAGGAGTTCAAGACCAGCCTGGCCAACATGGTGAAACTCCATCTCTCTTAAAAATACAAAAATTAGCCGGGTGTGGTGGCACACGCTTGTATCCCAGCTACCCGGGAGGCTGAGGCAGGAGAATCACTTGATCCCGGGAGGTGGAGGTTGCAGTGAGCCGAGATCATGTCTCTGCACTCCAGCCTGGGTGACAGAGCGAGACTATGTCTCAAAAAAAGATAGGCAATAAATGTATACGTTTATTGATGTAGAATATTTATTTTTGAGGCAGTAAAAGTACATGTTGATTGATGTAGACTATCCATTTCATTGGTGTTTTACATTATAAGATCTAGAAAACAAACTCATCATTCAATTACTATGTGTAAAAAAATGGTGGGGAATGTTGAGATTAAAACTTCAGGCCCTGGCTTTGCCCATAGAGATGGCTATCTATGTCACAATGACTCAGTAGGAATCTACTGAGAATAGAAAGTTGAAACCCCTCTTATTAATTATTTAATTATATTTATCAAGCACTTTTTAGACCACACACTTTGCTAGAGGCTGGGAATACAGTATTAAACAAGATAGACCAAGTCCTTGCCACAAGGGAGCTTACCAAATGGGTATTTTAAAAAAATTTTTATTTCCACATAAAATGTTTTATTTTTTATCTGAAGAATAGCTATCCACAGATTTTTTTTTTTTTTTTGAAATGAAAGTACTCTGGTGAACTGAAAGTCAATTCTGTTTCAAAATAGATACTAATAATTAATCTATTAAGTTGTTTATTTCTCCCTCTGCTTCAAGTGGATGATTGTGAACTTGCTAAAGATTTAGAGCCAACACAAAGTTTGTATCCAGTTCTAGCACCTGCATCAAATGACGTGACTGTGAGATAAGAGCACACTCTTGCTCTCTATTCTTCCTGGGTTCTTAGCTCAAAAGCCAGGCTTATATCAGCTCCCAAACAAGCTCTTATATCCCTGCAGACGGAAGTCACTATTTCCACAGCAACAATATGTTTCTGCCTTTCTTTAAAAACAGCTCACAAAGCCAACAAGCGTAGAAGGCACCCAGGACATGTCACTTAGTGGTGAAAATACACAGGCAGCACAGCCACCCATGCCTCCCAATATACCCCATGGCCTCAGAATGAGTACCTTTAGACCTGAGCATATGCTAGAGAGGCAGCTCCCTGCTTGGGGGATAACCTCTGGAGGGCTGAGTACATCAACATCTGAACTCATAGTGTTAGCATAGCTTTGTGAGTGAGTGAGTGTGAGTGTGTGTGTGTGTGTGTATTCTCATATATGTACATAGATTTGAAAGTTTATCAGTTTATAGTACTTTCTCTTTTATTTCATTCATCACCTAGAATTAAATTAGACTGTCACATTTTAAGCCCCTGTTTTAAATTTTTTTGAGTCCTGTTTTAAATTTTTTTGGCCAAATGCAACTGTTTACTTTTCAATGATTTATACAGCTTTAACATGTATTTAATTATTTTTCTATTAAGGAAATATGTGATTCAAGTCGACAGTGAATCTGGCTCTAGTATGCATCTGTCCTTTGTCTATTGAAAAGCTGCCTGTCTACTATTATAGATATAATATATAGATATATAATTTTATATTTATAAATACTTAAATGCATGCAGTCTTTTCATGAAAATTGAATGCATGCTCTGTGCCAGACATTCTACTAAGGGCTGGAGATAGCAATACAAGTAAGGTTCAGTTAAAGCCTTGTGTATACTCACAGCTGATTGAGGGGGACATAAACTACATTGTGCAATATTTTTACAGACACCTGTGTAGAGTTCTAGGAGCAGAAAATAGGTGAGCCCCTAATTGTACCTAGTAAGAGATAGTATTGGCTAAAAAGCAGAGATAATGAATGGTTGAGCTGAGTCATGAATCTGGACAGGGAGATGTAGTTGGGAATAAAGTCCCGACAGAGGAATGGGCATGCCCAGAGACCGAGGGTATAGAGAAGCCTAGCATGTGGCAGAGCTGCAGGTGGGTCAGTTTGCTGAAAAAGGTTCCTGTGGGACTGCACCGGGACTCAGAGACAGAAAGGTAGCTGTCTACTCCCGTCCTTAGGAAACTCTTAAAAGAAGATTTTGGAATGTGTCACATTTTTATAAGGAAACTGAAGCAGAAAGACCTGCTAACAGCTGATTCTCAGGTGTGAGTTTTATCTCAAGACTAAGTTGTACCATTTAATAGCGGTTCCAAGAGCCCAATATACTTTTATGTAAATCCTATATTATGGATTTAAAATGCAATATTTACCAAAATTTTATATACTATGTTCAAAATAAGTCAACCAGATGAAAATATCATACTGCCTAAAGGAATCATTCATGAAGACGATGTTTACACCCCAAATTAGTACACACACCGTTATAACTGGATTTATCAATGAGCCAAACCATTAACTAGTCACTTCACTCGAAAGATTAGCCAAACCAGTATGCATCCCATCAAGGACACTAAGAAAGGGAGGGGAGAACAACTGATTGTCTGAAATTTTCCCTTTATAATTACTAGTCTTTTTAGTACTAGGAAAGGAGCCACAGAATAAGCTTGCAGAGGCACTTGCTTATTTGATAATAAAGAAAAGTATTTTTAAAATACTTTTCATGTAGTTTGAAGAAAGAGGTAGTTTATTACTTTGAGGACATCTTGGAATGAAGGGAATTTTGGAAGTAGTGGTGAACTGAAAAGAGCTTTTGCAGTTCCCAATTTACGGGGAGTAATAAACTGAAGAGGATCTAATTTGTCTGTAAATATCTCTGTTATTATATTCATGTATTTTTTAAAACATGAAGTATGGAACTCCAAAGATAGGGAAGTTTTTTCAGCATTCAACAAGCATTTACTAGGCACCTATTTTATACCAACCTTCCCCATGTTAGCACTTTTTACATTTTTCATTCCTTAATTGATATGATATTCTTAATTTGCAAACTTCCTGATGGAGCTAAAAAATGAAAATTGCCCTGAATATGACTTTATTCAACATGGAAAAAAGCAGCATGAATCTCATGCTTCTCTGTTCTGATTGAAAAAAAGAAAAGATGATGAAGACAGTCCCATATATAGAGTTCTACTATGGATGAACCAAGGATCTTCTTTCCACATTGCATTGTTTTGCTACAGTAGAACAAATATTTTCCAGTATTTTAAATCATTATGGTATATAGCCTTTAAAATGCATCTTAAGAGAGTATATGAGATGTATAGCATAATAGCCATTTGACTGGTTATCCTAATAAGGAGTGTGATTCTTCAAAGAATTTATTTACATTGTATATTACATTATTGGATTTACAGAATTGTTTAATCTTTAGAAATGTGGATTGTTTCAACCTGCAAAACAAATTAAATGGGCTTTTTTGAAAATAATTAATAGGTACCTTCTCTATTTGTGCACAATCCTATGTTACAGTGACTGTCAGTAAGGACCATGAATGCTAATGACACTTTTCCTAGTTTTCTGCTAGAAGCACCAAACTGCTCTTCAGAATCAAAGGTGTGGGAACTGAACAATGAGATCACTTGGACTCGGGAAGGGGAACATCACACACTGGGGCCTATCATGGGGAGGGGGGAGGAGGGAGGGATTGCACTGGGGAGTTATACATGATATAAATGATGAATTGATGGATGCTGACGAGTTGATGGGTGCAGCACACCAACATGGCATAAGTATACATATGTAACAAACCTGCACGTTATGCACATGTACCCTAGAACTTAAAGTATAATAATAAAAAAATAATAATAATGACTAAAATAAAAAAAAATTAAAAAAAAAAAACACAGAAATCCAGATGTCCTTCTAAAGAGAAGTGTAATAACACAGGAGTTATGAGCACAGACTCTGAAGTATAAATATAAGATATAAATCTTTACCACTTAAGTCATACTTGTATAAACTTGAATAAGTAAATTGCTTAATCTAAACTCAGTTTTGTGTCTGTGTAAACTCGGTTTCCAGATACGCAAAATGGGAATAATTACACCCACTTCATCAATGTTATCACAAGAATTAAATGAATTCTTTGTTGTTTGTTTTGTTTTGTTTTGTTTTTTGAGACAGAGTCTCACTGTGTCAACCAGGCTGGAGTGCAGTGGCGCGATCTCAGCTCACTGCAACCTCCACCTCCCAGGTTCAAGTGATTCTCCTGCCTCAGCTTCCCAAGTAGCTGTGATTACAGGCACACGCCACCGCACCCAGCTAATTTTTTATATTTTCAGTAGAGACGAGGTTTCGCCATGTTGGCCAGGCTGATCTCCAACTCCTGGCCTCAAGTGATCCACCCACCTCTGCCTCCCAAAGTGCTGGGATTACAGGCGTGAGCCACTGCACTGGCCTAAATGAAATTTTAACTGAATCACTTGCACTTCCTATGAAGGATAAAATAAATATCAGATGCCTTTATAATTAGAATTCATAAAAATAATACTAATAAAAACAGTATATGTAATTCACAGTCCTTTATAAATCTCATTCCTCAGTATACTTGATTGTTTCATTTTTATGTCTATACATTAAGAGGCCAGATGAATAAGTTAAAAACATAACAGACAATAGAAAGTTCTGGAACTCTAGATGATTTTTCTTTATTCTGGA
Organism: Rhinopithecus roxellana; assembly: GCF_007565055.1. Taxonomy (NCBI): domain Eukaryota; kingdom Metazoa; phylum Chordata; class Mammalia; order Primates; family Cercopithecidae; genus Rhinopithecus; species Rhinopithecus roxellana. Next base: position 71,244,779 of record NC_044554.1, read on the forward strand.
AGAATTCTGTAAAAACAGAATGACAACTGACTTTTTCTCTTCCATTCATTTTTACAAAAATCACAAGCTCATCATGCCTTTTCCTCTAAGTCAAATTTAAACTCAGTATTTCTATAGAGCATTCAAATCTTAGTATATTAAAGATAGATTCATATAATCTACCCCACATATTACAGATAAGAAAGCTGAGGCATAGAGAAGGTGTGTAACAGGCTCAATCAAGCAAATAGTAGCATAAAAGGGGCTAGCACTGCCTACCCTCACGGGATCTGCATTTGTGATCTTCTCTGGTGTGTTGACAACCAGCCCACAGCTGCCATGTCCAGATGCAAGTCTCTTCTCTTCCCCTACCATGAGTGCCTCTGGATCAAGCTGGGAATGTGACTGGCATAGGTTGGGTTAAACACTTCCTGTGTTTTTAACCCTAATAGGCTGGTTTCACTTTTCCTTAAATATAGCCCTTATTCCTATTCCAAGCCAGGAAAGTATTCACACTCAAAACTTGCAAAATGCTTGTGCCTGGTTTTATGGAACCAGGTATGATAGTTTCAGTGGGATGCATTTAACAGAGTGGAAAAACTTTGATATTATTATATTAAATTTACCATTAATATAACATTTGCATTTTAGTGCTTAGACATGAGAAATGAGTGAAACAGAGCCACACATTTAGTTACATTATATAGATGTACTGTTGACAAAATGAACACTCAATGTATAATGAAACATTCATATTTACTTTTTAATATATTGGTGAAATTGTAGTGCATTAATGTTTCTAAATATTTTGTTGCTCTTTAAAACTACTAAAGGATCTTAAAGGATGGTTTATATTTATCAAATTTATCCAGGCCTTCATCATTTAAAAAGTACTGTTTGTTCTTTCATTTAATTTAACTTTATATTTAAAAGGTACATATTTCCTAAGGTGAGATTTTCTAGGCATTATTTCATTTTAGCACAATGGCTCAACTCTTGCCAAACATACAGATTCTTTTGAAATAAATGAAGAAATACATAATATGGAAACATGGCCATTCCATGTCTTAATGCACTAAAAAGTGTTGGTTCTTTGGTTCTTTTTCTTTTCTTTGTCACTTATTGAGACAAGCATAGCTGGAGAAGAATAAAAATACATCAGCTAGTTGTACCAATTCATAATCAATAAAAAGCTAAACACTTAAGTAGAAAATATATCACAGGTTTGTACCCTAGCGAAGCAGCTATTTTTACCTTGCCATCATCATCAGAAGCCGCATTCTGACAAAAATCATTTGCTTGAAGCAGCCATGATATAGAAACCCTATGTGGTCTTGTGATTCAGATTTAGGAATATCAGCCTTGCAGGGTGTAAAGGCATTGTGCCTTAGTATGTATGGAGACCTCTTTCCAGGTGGCAAGCAGCTGGACTTTTTGAAAATAAAACTTCCAAAATAAAGGTGAAGTGCTTGTTTCCAGGCAATACGTGTTATATTTAATTGAATCGTCCTCAAAATGCTATAAATTAGGCAAAAAGGAGAGTGCATATTTAATATATTTGTTTTGTATTTCCAATAGTCAACAGAATAATGAAATTCCTTAACTACTTCTCTTTAACTTGCATGAAGAAAGCACGGTATGTTGCTAAATCTCTTTTCACCAGCTCTGCGGAGAAACAACTTTAATCCTTGTTAGAAAATTGCCGAGTCTGGGACTGACAAAGAGCTCATGCTTGTTCTATTGTTAGTGCTCCCCGGCCCCAAGAGCAGAGCCCTTTACAGCTGCGTGGATCCCGCCTGGCTCAGCTGCACTATTTAGGAGATGAGGTTTGTCAATTTCTATTGACAATGGAAAGAGTTTTTCAGGGCCTGTAGCAGTGCTGACACAGTTGGGGATCAATGCCAGCCATTCAGACTGCACCCTCTTTCATTGCTTTGGTTTGTTAATTCAAGACTAAAGGTCCACTGAGGGGGTTCAGGGTGTTTAAGAAAGCTGATGAACTGTTTAAGAAAGCTGATGAACTGCAAGCGTTTATAGCCCTGGTGTGGCAATTTCCATAGTCAGTGGCAACTCCTGGCACTGAGGGAGCTGTGTCCTTGTTGACCCTCTTGTTATTAAAAATGCACAAGTGCTGCGCTTCTCAATATTTCAACACTCTTTCATTGTCAATACCACCTTCTGAGCCCTTCAGCTTGTTGCTTGCTCTAAAGATCTTCTTAGATTGGGTTTGAAAACTTCACCTTAAACACTAGATTAGACTGATGTTCTGTTTTCCGTGCTCCTGTTGATTTGTTGAACCTTCCCAGGGCTGGAAAGCAAGTAGCAGCTTGATGGGGAGACGGGCTGCTAATATGATTTACCAGTCTACAGTCATGCACAATAAGTGTGAATAAATACAGGGGTCTCACAGAGTCAACCCTAGCCTTTCCTTTTCTTCTATTTTTGCTTTAAAAGAGGTATCTCAAGAAAATGAAGTGAGTAACGCATGCTCTTACAGGAGTTGAATGAACCACAAAAAGAAGAAAAAAACATATTTTTGCTAAAGCGGTAGGCTGCTGTCATGGATTGATGTAGAAAAAATTTGTAAAATATACACTTACTTCTTTATTCCTGTGTAGACCAAGGCAAAGAATAAAGCAGTAATGCCATTCCCATACCTTCTGTGCAAGCTGCAGCACCCCTTCCTTTTCATCCCCTGCAGGGAAAAGTGAATGGTCAACCAAGTTGTTTTATAAAATTAACTTTTCCAAAGTGAAAAGGTGCTTTCTTTTCATGGAGACTTTACTGCACATTCACCCTTTTCCAATTTTTTGTTTGGTTTGGTTTGGTGAAGGGGGTTGGGGAATTAAGAGAACTTACCTTTGACTTTTTTCTCAGTGTGAGAAAATGGTACCTACCCTATTCAGTAGTCAAAAGAAGGACATATTAATTCCAGCACTAGAAATAAGAAGGTGCTAGAGGTTTCTCTTTGGTGGCTTTCATTGTTTAAGGTGTGTGCGTGTATGCGCATGTGTGTGTGTGCGCGCGCATGTGTGTGTCTGCGTTTTACTGTATACAAGAAAGCAGTCATAGTGGGATTTTTGTTGTTGTTAGCCTATTCTTAGTGGCAGCAAATATTCTGAGCTAAGTTGCTGCTTTTCGTTAATCATTTGCTTAATTTAGCTGAAATGCCTCTTGAAAATGCTTTGACTTAGGAGCCAAAAATATACATTCTTATTTGATAGAATAAATTTTTCTTAGAGGCTTTTGCTGATAGAACAATTTATTGACCCTCAAAGTAAGATAATGATAAAGTAGCTTAAACATTTTACTTAATAATAGTTCTCTTTTTCTGTTTTTGCAGTTAATTTTAGATCATTTTATTCCCAAATTCTTTTTCTCTAAAATTATCATTTTGGCATTGTATTAAATAAGTTATATATAAATGATTTCTGTGTTACATTGTATGTCTTTTCAGTTATCACTTAATTACAAGTACCATTATATATGGTGGAAAATGAAGTTAATTTTAAATTATATAAGGATTTTCAAGAACATGAAGATGCATATAGAGTAATTTTAAGAAAGTTTGTTCATTTTCCTCAAATTTATGTAACTTACCAAGTTACAGTAACTGTGCAGTCTAACAGAGTAACTAGTATGTTATGATAGACTTCGTAAAATACATATACTTTCTCTCCTTCAACAAGAAAGAAAAATTTACTATCCCATGCAAAATGACTGTAATTTTTAAGAGTCACATACATTAGGATAATATTTTCACTTTCAAATTATCTAGAGTGTGGTGTGGTGGAAGGGCCTCAATTAACTGTACTCATATTCAATATCACCAATACTTGTGAGTGTCTGCCTGTATTAAAATAGAAATCAAGAAGTTGAAGCTGTAAATAATTTGAAATAAGTAGCTTAGAATTTAATGTCGGAAATTAAAGTATCTATAAAAGATTTTGAGACTTAATGTGCCAGTTAAAGTACTGAATTTACTAGAAGTTTACTTTTTTAGGAATTTTGGAGTATGACTGTCTTGTTTTATAAAACTTATTGCTGAAATTTTTACATGTCCTGAATATTAAGAAAGTGCTTATTAGGAAGGAGCAAAATTAGGTACAGGAATAACATATTTTTAAAAAATCATGATCCATCTCACATTTTTAAAGCTTGAAGCTTTTATTTATCCATTTGATTGCTATTATTTAGTATATCAGTTATCCATTTAAATTAGCTTATCTCATTTGATGCATATATGTTCATTATACTAACAAATTAATAGAAATAAGCATGTTAAAAATGTAAAATTCATTTTTAATTTATACTTAAAATACCATTTATTGTTAAACTAAATTGTATCCAATACAATTTATAAATATAAATCCAGATGAATTTCAGACTTGGATCAGTGAAAATTTATTTTAGAAGTTGAATTTATGGTTTTATTATGCAGAGAATTTTTTTTTTCTAATTTTTTTTTCTGTGTTTAAATTCTTAACGTATGCACACACATATGTAATCTGGACTGTCACTATGTTTGTATATACAAACAAGGCACAAAATCTCTTGTCTTTAAAAAACTCTTTTGTCATTTCCTAAATGCTGAGTGGACATTGATATTTCTCACTTTTATCTGAATGAGTAGCATTATTCTTAGAGTGTTATCTAAACCTAGCTCTGAATCACTGTATCCCTTAAAAATGTCATTTGTAATGGCAGATTGTCTTATTTGAAAATAGGAACAACATTTTCTTTTTCTAGACTGACAGACATATAGGAGCAGAAAACCGCATTAAAGAAGAATTTCAGTTTTTCTCTTAAGAGAGTTGTAATAAACAGAAAAATTATGGAACCTCCAAAACTACAAAATGAAACACATCCTTTTCATTCATAATTTGGTCAACTGACACCTATTTTGTCATTCTTATAAGAATTCAGTCTTTGTAATGTTTCTTCCTAAGATCTCAATGAATCTTTATTTTAGATGGTTTTAAAGAGCTTGGTAAATATTTAATTGATAAAGGTGTGATTGAGGATTACTGTTTAATAAGTTGTAGGGTTTTTTTTTTTTTTACCATCGCTCCTTTAAAATGTAATTTTTAGGTGTTGACTACATGACTTATAGCATAACACATCTTCTTTTTGATTTTTATTTAACATGCAGGCCAATAGAAAATTTTCCTTTGAAAATAATTTACCTCTTTTTTCCTGCTGCTTGGCTGTCCATTCAGTCCTAAAACATGTATTTAGGACCCTTTGTTACCTACAAATTACAAAGCAGGCCACTAGGCTGCAAAGTGCAAAAACACTGTTTCCGTGAATATGTTACAGCTGAAAGACTGTAATGTTAATTCATTTAAAGAACAGCCTAGGTCAACTTAACAGATTTTCTAGCAAAGCATACAATTCTGTTAACAGGAAATTATAGCATTATTGACTTCAAGTGCTGATCTGTGGTCATTTCAGAGTGTTTTATTACCCCCTCATTACCGAATCTGTTAAATGAATACTGCAGAGGTTGTTTTCTTTTTTGTTTTCCTCCCCTGTGCCCCAATTCTCCATTCCAGCAATGGTACAGCAGTTCCATGAAAGTCATTTGTGTGTGGTTGACTGATAGATTAGACCTCCAGCTCCATATTTACCAGCTGAAGACGCTCATCAAGATTGTGAAGGTAAACAAAATGTGTTTAGATATGAATTGCCCACCAAGCTATAAGGAATAATGGCAAGATACTGACATACAAGAAAACTGTATTTGATGTAACTAAAAAGTATCACTTATTAGCAATGATGTGCTGCTGTTTACTTCCATTTTTAGATTAATAAATGAATATAAATTTATCTTTTTTGCGCTAGTAAAAAAAATTTGCTCGCAAATAATCACAGTTTGAGATTAAATACATAAAGCCCCAGCACAGTTACCTGAAGGAAGTAGGTTCACAATAATTTTACATTAATTTTCTTAAGCATATAAATGTTTTATCATAATACAATTACTTCATATTTATTAGGATCATATATCATTGTGAGGGCTTTTGAACTATATTTTGCCAGAAGAATAAGGAGAGTCTCAGTTATTTTATTATATGCTGGTACAAAAGTAATACATTGTCATTGCCCAGATTCTTTTGGAAGCATGCCCCTTCTGATATGTAAAAGGTAATCATTCGAGTGTTGGAGACCACCCAAAACTACTGACGTAGACATCACGTAAGTTCGGCAAGGCTGTTTTGACTTTAACTCTTCAAGAGAAAAGCTAATAAATTACATGTCATGTTTAGGGAATAAAATCTTTAATATATTATGCATAATTTTTCACACTTTGTAAATTCTAATGGAAGCACAAAATTTACCCCAAGTTTAACCTTTTCTTAAAACTGGGACAGAAATTTCACCTTATGGCAGAAAACATTAAGCTATTGAGAATCACCTATTTATTTAAACAAAAGACTTTTACTTTCATTATAGTACCATTTATTAGTAGTATATATGTGTGTATGTACCCACACACATAATGTGTATATATGCATTTATGTGTATGTGTGTATATATGAGTATACACAGTAGTTTGCAAAGTGTCATTCCTCACGTGCTATTATCATCATCACCTGAAAACTTGTTAGAACCACAAATTCTTGGGCCTCACCCCAGACCTACTGAATCAGAAACTCTGAAGGTGGAACCCAGTAATCTATAGATTAACAAGTCCTCCAGATGGTTCTAATACATGAAAACATGCTAAAGTTTGCAAAGACCCACTGTGTTACATCATTAAAAGATGTTTCTAGCCACATTAAAATATTTTCTTTATTCCCTTGGTTCCTACAGTCTAATTAGAATACAAATTATTTTATGCCTGCTTGTTAATCCTTGTTAGGCCCACAAATAGGAAAGTTCTGTTCCAAAGTCAGAAATTGGCAAATCTACTGGAAAGTAGAACCAGACCTAAAATGTCACAATAATAGCATTATGATTACTCATAAATAACAAGTAAAATTGTAGCCAGTCACAAAATGTTAATACTATAGCTACACATTACATGTCAATGGAGAAAGTACTTTTGATCCAGAACACTTCTTATATGGTGTTCTTTATTTTACAAAGAAACTGAAAGGACAATATGATAGGTTCATAATTGGCTTAGTTCTCCATTGTTTCTTGTTTCTATAAATGTGACTTGAAGTACTTTCAAATGAAGTTTGTTTTTCAAAAAAGAGAATCAGGATAATGTATTTGCCACATATATATATATAAAATATGTACATATATGTACACACATACATAACAGTTGCACTTTATACAGTGATTAATATTACAATTAGCTATTTATCCTTATGATAAACCATATTTTCAAGCTAATGCCTACTGTGTTCAGGATTTCAGAGGTTATATATTCAGCCCCCTGGTGTCAGCTGATAGATTATTAAGTTCTTTGTTTTGAGAATAAAAATCTCCATATTAGCCCATGATTTGTTTCTTTCAAAATTATTCCTCATTTCCACACATCTTTATAGTTAAAGATTAAGCAAGAGTGAAATTTTTTCATTTTATTGATGTATAATTTGAAAGCAAAAATTGTTATATACTCAAGATATACAGTGTGACTTATTAATGTATACTTGAAATTTGCTGAGTAGATCATAAGGATTCTCACCAGTGAATATTTTAGCATAAAAGAACAATAATTTTATGAATTATATAGTGACATTTTCATTGTACTGTAAGTCAGTATATCTTCTTTTAATATATTCTTCCTAATGATCCATAATTGACCAATAAATATGAAATTAATTTTCATGAATATGTTTGATTGTCCATGTTTTAGTTTTCACAGGCAAGTCTCCAGGCTTAGCCAATGTGTTCTTGGTCTGATACATTTAATCAAGTCATAGGGAGGACTCTATTTAATAATTAGAAATGATTATTTTTACAATAAAAATCAAACTGAATAATTTAATGTTCTAATTGTTTTTTCTACTTTGAATATAAACAGACTTTAGCCGATTTCATACATAGATTCATTATTCTTTAGAACTTACATAGTTTTACTTATAATGATCATTTCCCAATGAATTTAAGAAGCTGTTGAATCGCACACATTGAGAATTGTGAAGGCCCATAACCAGAATATACTTCCATCCAGGTCACTTAGACTTGGCCTGCATGGTACAGCAGAATGGTGTATTCTACCCAGGACCCAAACTACTTGACTTTAGCAGTCTTGTCCTTACTACTTATAGGGATTGCCATTCTTCTATGCCCATGGAGACCTAGATGCCATCAAAATTTGTATAATAGCCAACTTTACCCTAAACACAGACACTTTTACACCAGTTGGTTCATTCATTTGCACACTAAGAAAAAAACAAATCCCAGAAAGGGTTGCACAAAAAAATTAAAGACTGAAATTATTTGCAAAGTTTTTACCTCAGAATGATTTATTTGGGGTAGGAAAGTAAAACCCTCAAATAATCAAAATGGTTGTATTTATGTTCTCCATAGTGGCCACATGACATCAAATGCAGTTAACATAAATTGCCTGCTTCTTTTGCTAGGAGGGAAAAAGTGAACAGAACCCTGTGGCAGGCACTTGTCTTAAGCAAGGGCCAACCAAACCTTTGTGGAAGCCACAGGTAACGTCCAAGTGTCAATAACATTTTATGAATTCTAAAGACAGAGAGAGAAAGAGATTGCAAGGCTGTCTGCCTAGTACCTCACCCAACTGGTTATTGCTTTCTAATTGAATAAGAAAGCGGTCTTAATTATATATAAATTAGAAAGCCTTCAGGACTGCGGATCCACAATTCAGATCTGCTCTGGCCTACTTAATGGTAATTAAGTCAAAGGAAAGTCATTCCAATAAAATAAGAAAGTTGAACTCACAAACTCAGTATATAATTGTCAGTGGAACAATAATACTTTACATTAGATGCATCATCTGTGATGAATATTTTATGTTTGACATGTTTAATCTAATTACAAGACGGTTATAGGAATAAACACAAATCTGTGGTAATAATGCCATGTTTATCAGTTGCCAGATTATCTAGACAAAACATACCTTTTAGAGTTATCTCACTGGTTCTGATGCAAATTACCATGAGTTTTGGTGTAAGAGAGTACTACCTTAGTCACAATAACTTATGACTCAGAATGAGCTTATTATGACAAAATCATATCCCACAAAATGAAATGTCTTCATTTGTTGTTTCCCCATTTAACTAACTCTGAACTTTTTCTCCTACTTTAAAAATCAATAATAATAAAATACCAATCATGTTTAGCTGCAGAAAATTATATGGGAAGAAGATCACACTTTAAAAAGTGAACATGGCTGGGTGCTGTGGCTCACACCTGTAATGCCAGCACTTTGGGAGGCTGGGGTGGGCGGATCACCTGAGTTCAGGAGTTTGAGATCAGTCTGGCAGACACAGTGAAACCCCCAAAATACAAAAATTAGCTGGACATGGTGGCATGTGCCTGTAATCCCAGCTACTCGGGAGGCTGAGGTGGGAGAATCACTTGAACTGGGGAGGCAAAGGCTGCTGTGAGCCAAGATTGTGCCACTGCACTCCAGCCTGGATGACACAGTGAGACTCCATCTCAAAAAAAGAAAAAAGTGAACATGGTCAGGCACAGTGGCTCAGGCCTGTAGTCCCAGCACTTTGGGAGGCTGAAATGAGGATCATTTGATGCCAGGGGTTCAAGACCAGCCTATGCTACATGGCAAGACCTTGTATCTACAAAAAATTTTTAAAGTTAGCCGAGCGCAGTGGCACACACCTATGGTCTCAGCTTCTCAGGAGGCTAAGGTGGCAAGATTGCCTCAGCCTGGGAGGTCGAGGCTGCAGTAAGCAATGATCACACCACTGTACTCCAGCCTGGGTAACAGAGTGAGGCCTGTCTCAATCAATCAATCAATGAATGTAAACATAAAGAAAACATAGATTAATATTTTAAGTGCCACAGAAAAATGTTGTTGGCTTTTGTTGTCTTGAAAATCATTGTAGAAATAATAACATGGTATTCTGTTTTTGATATATAATACACCACATTTTAATGTTTTAAGAAAAAATGTAAATACTTGTTTTGCTATCCCATCTATGGAAGCTTTATGCCAGAATTCGGCACTTCACATCCCAAGGGAATTTCAAAAGAAAAGGGCAAAATTCATCCGGACATTTAGATATACATAAATTTTTACCTAGTAGTACATGTAAATTTTTATAATTCACTGAAATGCTGAAAATGTGAACTTCTTTTACTGATAGTAGGATTAATCTTCTTCCTCCACACAACTGCCCCCCAAAATTAATGCATTTTATAAAATGTATTTTTCAGTATTAAAGGAAAGTCCCCTCAATTAAAAAAAAAACTAATTTCTCATTAAAAACTTACATAGGTACGTATTTTATTTTTGCTACAGGTTATTCAAAAGGTAAATTGTGTGCAATTAGTAATGTTCTGAGGGGAAAGTAAATTTGTCATCTGATAGTCACAACATAGTCACAACATTTTGATATAGTAATTGTAGTTTGAAGCAATAGCCAAAGTCTGTCATTGCATTTACTCCCCAGAAATACACCAAGAAGATGATTGGCATGGACAGCCACATGAACCTATCAGTGGATTTCCCCAAGATCATTTTTGAAATGCCAACTGAGTATATATCTATGTACATACATATAATCTAAGTTAAAGTTACCTAAGCAAATTTTCTCTTCTTTCTGCAGAAAACCTACAGGGACTTTCGATTGCAGGGTGTGTTGGAAGGAACACTGAACAGTAAGACTTATGATACTGTGCACAGACGTTTAACAGTAGAGGAGGCCACAGCATCTGTTTCAGAAGGAGGAGGACTTCAGGGCATTACTATGAAAGACAGTGACGAAGAAGAAGAAGGCTGATATCACACAACTTTGCAGAAGGAAAGAAGACCTTGATCGACATGGTTGTTTTTTTTTTTTTTTTTTTTTTTTTTTTTTTTAACCTTGTCCTTGTAATTACATTCATTGTTTGTTTTGGCCAAATAAAAATGCTTGTATTTCTTTAAAAAGTAAACCTGAATGTAGAGTAAAAGGGGAAATGCCAAGATTTTGGGTTTTTTTGTTTTGTTTTGTTTTTTTTGGAGAAGAGTATCCTTTTTTGTGTTGTTTGACCTAAAAATGAACCTTGGCTCTGCTTGTGATTGGAACATGATTTTTTTTTTTTTTAAAGATTTGAGCATTTTTCTGTAATCACATCAAAATGATGTTTTCTGTGTAAAGCGAGATACATATTTCTCATAATGCAGCATTGTGAGAAGTCACGTCCGATCACTGCGCCAACACTATCGTATCCTTGTTAAAATGGTGTGTACCTTACAAATTATAATTTATGTGCCAGGTTTGTTTTGTACTTAATTTGCTATTATTGTGATGTGTATAAAATCTTTAATCTTGGTTCTTAGTACTTTGAATTGGTCTACAGGTGTATTCCTGGGATGAAAGGATTGCCAAACCCAAATATAGACTAGATTATCCAAGGGGTTTGTGTCTTTGTTCCATTCTCAACATTTCTTCTTTCAACTATAAGCAAGCCCCAGGTGTGGGGTAGCAAGTGTGCTTCCGTCAAGATACTATATTCTCCTATTCCAGTATAACAGCTTGCAGGCAATAAAAATCTATTTGCTCATAACTACTTCTGTATTTATTAGACTTGTATAGGGCAAATGCAGTAAAAGAGGTTTGCAGTGTTTCAAACATCCCAACTATCTGACTCTGTGTTTTTGTTTCTTGGGTTTTTTGTTTGTTTTGTTTTGTAATATTTTGTTTTTAATCAAATGAGTAAAAGATAGTAACACTGACTGTTCTTTGGACCTAATAGGCACACACATTGTTAAAAGAATTACTATGACAGCATATTTCCACAGCAGAGGAAGTATATATTTCATACTCATTATTAATATTAGTAATCAGTGTTAACTAATAGTAATATTACTAATGTTAACTAGTAGTTCACATTAGTAGTGGTTCTCTCAAAATATTTTCTTGCTAGGGTTTGAAAGATAATTGTATTATGTTGTGTAAGTTCTCTATGAATTATTTTTGTAATATTTCCTAAAGTATATTGTCAGATTGTGCTACTGCATTTATTAATAAGTAATTTTTAAATGAAGTCAGTGCAAAATAAGTGGAGGTATCCCTGAATTTGTGAAAATGTTTGTTCTGAAACTTTAGAAATGAAAAAACTTGGACCTCCAGTTCTGTTCTCCCATGGTAAAATAAGTGGTCATTAGGTATCTAGACTAGCCTTAAAAATCTAATCTACAGTTACTATTTAGCATTGTTTTGGCTCATTTTCTGGGTAAGATAACAAACAAAAAAGGAGGAAATTTCTTCCTTTTTCCAAGATTAGATACTAACTCTACCAACTTACTGTTTTTGAAACGACGTTTGGGAATGTTCTCCCTTCTTTTCTTCTTTATCCACACACCAAATAGTCTTTTCTCCAAGCCCTCAAATGTTCAGTCATGCTATCCCAAACTTTCCAATGGCACCATCCCCAAGCTTGCTGTTCCACCACAGATTGCTCTGTACTTGGTAATTACCCACCTTTCTTTTCCTTTCAATAAAATGTCCATTTCCTTGATACATATCATCTCCAAATAATGGATCCATTTTGTCCTGAAGTGTGACTAAGTGATGACCTCAAATGTATTAAAATTCTGCCTTTGTTAAAGAAAAGTGTATTTAAGAAATGATAGCTGATGGAATTCAGAAATAAGAAAAGCAGATGGTGCAGGGGAAAGTATTTGGGGCCTGGAGGTTCTTGCTGCTGACCTGGCATGTTTAACCTGCCCACTGGCACCCTTGGCTGGTCAGCCCCTTTGAGGTTCTTTCCAGATTTTTATGTTCTCTGCTACTTCCCTTCTACACCCAGGAGATTTCTAAAAGCTCCTTGCCTACTCTTCACCCACAGTGGCTTCCAAAGCAAAGGCAATAGCAGTCAGAGGCAGGTAGTGGAGCTACTTACATACTTATGAGAAAATTGGAGACCAACCTTTGATCCATAAAATGATGTATGAAAAAAATCATAAAGTAACTGAAAAAGAATGAAAAGTGATTTTTAAGTTTTCCCCCCAAACTAACTGCAAATTGTTTGAACTAATTGCAAAGTGCTTGAAATGACTTAATTGTTCATTGATGGGTATAACTATTAGGATGAATACCCAAGCATCTATTAAAGGGTGCCACGTCTTATGTGTTATTACTCTTTTTAAAGTATTTTTTTAAGAAAATGAATTTAGCCAAGAGTCTAACAACTCTTGCAGAATTTTCTAAGTGAAACTTAATTTTAACTAAAAAGAAATAGCTATACCGTCTAAATGATTTGGGTGAAGGGCAAACAGGTACATTCTTTGGACAGTTTGCTTAGTGTTGCAGGAGGTAATAACTAATACCGTCTAACATCCAACCAGAATCGGTGTGTTAAATAATACGTCTAGAAGGAAAATTTCTTCAAACACTTGAAGAAAAAATAATAATAATGCCCATTCCCAGAAAGGGAAAGAACCATACAGAGCTTAATGTAAATCTCTTGTCTCCAGCAGTGGGTCCTTCTTGTGTTCACTGATTTTTCCACTTGAATTCCCTTTAGTGCTTGCTCATTGTCCCTCTCTCAGGAAAAGGGAGTTCCCGCTTCTTTTGCAATAAACGCTTTTACAAAGCGTCTATGTGCTGCCACCCCGCCACCCAGGGTCACAGTCCAGGCTGGCCTGGCGCCGCCCTCCGCCCTCAGCTACCGGCGGTGAGAGGGTCCACCGGCTCCTTGAAGGTGTGCTTGAGAGGGAAAGAGGTCACTCAGCCGTCGTTGCTCAGAGATCCTCGAAGCCCCTTTGCGCTGCCGCGGTCTGCCTCCTGAGAGGGCCTGGGGACTGGACCGAGTGCGCCGGGAGTTCACAGGAACCCCGCGCCCCAGAGCTCGGACCCGGCCTTCTGATCCCCGCCAGCCCGCGTGGAAGGGCCCGCGGGGGGAGATTAGAGCAAGAGCTTGGTCGCTTTTATTTCTTATTCCCAAAACAGAAAATGAAAATTTCCCGGTCCGGGTCCTTAAACGGAGGTGACAGATCGATGTTCCGGAGAGACGTTCACGCTCGACTGGCGGCGGGGCATCTGCGCGCCGGGATAGCAGCCCAGCCTGCCAGCTTGCGCTCTGCGCCTCTCGGCTCTCAGCAGCTCCAAGACCCCGCCACAGCCCTCCGCCATCCACCTCACTTTTGTGCAGAAGTTGGAGGCCTCGCGTGTGGGGTTTCCGGGAGGCCGGTGGTCATCCAGTCTTTACACAGAGTTCCCCCAAGACCATCACCGCTACCCTATCCCAGTACTGTGCAGGGAAACGAAGTCGTTAGTTCCCCTCCTTCTCCCTTCAAGTACTGCTCGTAGTAACCTTCGAGAAAGACCCCAGACCCATTTGGCCCCCGAACTTTGCTACAGATGGAGTCGCGTCCACAGGCCTGGGCGGCCGGGCAGTCGCGGAGAAGGGTTGAGAGCAGCGACGCCCTCGAGGCGCGTGGCTGGGCAAGTGCCCCAGCAGGAGCTCAGGGAGAGCCTTTCTCTGGGATACCCCAGCTTCGGATTGAAGATGAGGCGCAGGGCTGCCTTAAGCTGTTCTCCTCTGTGACATTGAGTAAAATATTAGGGGAGTAGAGGCGGGAGCAAAACTCTGAACCTGGACTCCAGATGTCATTAGAGGGTCAACCGCTCATTTGCTTTCAGCGAGTAGTCACTGGAGTGCGACCATGTGCCACCGAGAGATGAGGAGGTGAGGGAAGAATTCGATCTGTTTCCCAAGTGAAGAAGACCTCCGATTTTACTACCCAGATTTGGGTGTACCTGACAGCAGCTTGGACAACCGCAGAGCCCCGAGTTTGGTGTCAGAAAAGTCTGGGTTTGGTTACTAGTAACCACATCTCTTCCCCAAGTCTGAGCCCTGTGGACTTGGACAAGTTACTCAACCTCTCTGTAAAATGGGCATTTCATAAGGATGGTTGCTGGAAAGATTAGAGACGTCATAAATGGTGGCCATTATTAGCTGTTTCTTAATGTACGAATGGATTCGAAAGAAATCGTGGGAGGCTTGCCTCTGCCAACATGCACCACCTGTCTCACCAGCCATTCTCTCTGGGGTTGGCACAGGGTCCTTTTGGATCACAGGCAGCTCTGAGGATCTTCAGCCTAGCCCCTGGCGTGTCTGTGAACTGGCTAGAATTGTCCAGTTCTCTGGTTATATATATGGCCAGCCCGATGGGAGAAGAGGAGGAGACGGGGAGGGTCAAGCTAACTCTGGTCTCAGAAAGGGCCCGCATCTCTAACAGCAGCCCCTGTAGCTGCGGTTGGGAAGGGAGGTAGCTAGAGATGTGTTATTGAGTACACTTGCAGGTTATGCTGGTCAGGGGCTCTGAAATGGGACGGGGATGATCCAGGAGGTGCCAGACCACAAGCGAGGAATCTCAGGCCTCGGCTATTGTGGTCAGTGGGTTGAGTTCAAGGGAATTTCAGGTGCAAATTGTGTTCATTAATATTTTCCGAAGCTTATAGGAGCATAGAACGATGTCCTGCGTCCCAATTCAGGGATGCAACAGAAGGATGCACTTGCAAACTGCGAGCGGAACCGAGAGAGAAAGTCAGAGGGGGGCCACACGCTTCAAGGTGGCCCCAGCTGCGGCAACCAAGCAAGAGAGGGGGAGAGAGAGAGACAGAGAGAGAGAGAGCGAGACCAGGCGTTTAGGACGACTGCCAGCACCGACTCCTGCCCGGAGTTGCTGGACTGCAGTACTTTCAGGCTTCCAGGAACACTTGAGCAACGCGGCGGCACAGGGTGGGGCAAGGGTGCGCTCCAGGGTCACAACCCAGTACATCGGTGGCACACGAGACGCGCGTCCTGGCGGTCCGGGGGTCCAGCACGCTGTGGCCTTGGGGAGGTAGAAACTGAATACTCGTCGGGAAAGGGAAAGAGACGGTGCCCGGCTGGGGCTGGAGCCACTTTTTTAACCGGACTGGTGGTCTCCACCCCAGTCATTTCTTTAAAGTACCCAGCCGCAGCTTCTGAGTCCTAGACCCAGTGACTCAATATGATAACGTCTTTTATCTCCCTCTGCTTTGCAATTTTGCAGTGAGGATAGTTGTATTTGTGTGCTCATTTTTTAATAAATGTATTCTAGACTTGTCCCCAATCTCTGCCTCCGTTGACTCTCCCTAAGATCAATGATTCTCATATCAAGAGGAAGTGAAGAGTTGGTTTCAAGAACCATCAGACAAGGCAGTTACTCTTCCCATAACCCTGGCCTAGGGTTGTTTATAGAGCCCCTACACATAAATGACATCAATATTTCCCTGTGCAAAAATTTAAAGTAGTGAGTCAAATTCTTCTCTACTCTAAATCAATGATTTCCTCTTTAGCACTACATCTCTCTTCTCTCCCTACAAATAACATCTCTTCATCTCTTTTGGGTGAAATTGAAAAAAAGAAAACTTGATTAAATGCTGAAGAAATGCTAAAGTTTCTTCTATATGGCATTTCCTTAATATGCCAAGGAAGCAAAACCAATTGTAACTTCAGAAGGAGATTTTGGTAGGGAGGTAGAAAATGTTTCAGTAAAGAAAGTTGCGTGGTAAAACATCAGAACCTAACAGGACTGAATCCCAAAAAGTGGAAAGTGAAACATGGAAAGACTGAGTGGGCAGATTGTGGGAGAGTAGGGCTTTTGGTAGGTCTTGCCTGCTGAACGACTGGGTAATAATTTTTTAAAACAGCTTCAAAGTTGCTGCATTCAAGAAGCTTATTCACTGTCATTTACTTATTTCTTTTGTTACTTCATGTAATTACTAGGTGTGTTCTTTCATAAAATTACAATAGTCTATGGAAAGTTCATTAATTTCACAAATGCATAACCACTTCTTAAATGAAATCTGCTTTACTCAAACTGGGATTTTTTTGAAAAGCTTTTGTCAAGGTTAATTCCTGAATCTACAGAAGAAAGTGTTCCCCAGGAACACAGTACTGAATGTGGGAGAGCAGACATCTAAGGACAAGGAAAGTGCTTGAGATTGTGAAAAATACATAGCAAATATGATTCCTGCGTATATTTTTAACATTTCCATGTGATTATCCTGAAATCTATCACTGAGCAGAGGAACTGTTTTTAAGTCCAATTGTCTGAATAATATTTTGGAAAAATTTATAGCTAACTTTTTTTAAAAGGTGATAGCTTTTCATATGTAAAGCGGATTTATTTTAAAATTTCTTTTCTATGTCCATGTCTCCTCTAAATGAAGGGGGCTTTTATTTAATCCCATTTTACAGAAAAACAAAACAAAGGGGAACTACCACTATCCACTACTCAATAAGTTCACTAGCTGTGTGGCCTTCCTCAAGTCGGGGTACTTGGGCTGGAGTGCCAAGACAGCACCGGAAACTAGCAACATTTATTCTCATTCTCAAAATGTCTGAGACAAATTGGCCTTCTGAGTGTTTATGAAGACTTTTCTCAGAATGAAAGACCAGTTGTTCTCAATTTCAACAGATAATTGAAGAATCCAGCTTTAAAAGGATACTGAGGAACAGGGTGAATAAAGAGGGATTATATTTTACCCTTGATCAAGGCTGCAATATTAGTGGTGAGGTGGGGGCAGAATAGATAGCATACTTTTTGGAAGAAAAGGTCACATTTTCTCATCTTACGTTCCAACTTATATGTTTTAAATTAAAATCTTTATAAATTTATTTTAAATAACTGCAAACTACTGATGGATTAGATGAAATGTTAGAGAATATGGCCAACTTTGGGCATGTATTTTGCAGAGAAATGGGAGCCCCAAAAAACTAAAATTCAGAAGGCAAAGAAGGGAGAAGAAATCTCTTTCCTATTTCTGACCTCCAGCCACCACTACTCCCATACTGAAACAATAAGAGTGAAGGGCTCAATTGCGCACCCACTGTGGTGCCAGTTAGCTTCCAAGTGACTATGGGAGTCAGGCTTACTTGAAGGAGGCACAGTGAAAAAGACCAAAGGGCACCTGAGCCTCTGCCCCTCTTAACTAAAATAAGGGGATACTGGGATCCTACCATCCCTGCCCCTGACTTTCCTTTTGCCCTGTGTCCCAAGGGGAAATTGGGGGCAGGGGGACTGCAAACAGAGTTCCAAAATTTGAATTACTGGTGGCATCTAGAAGAGTTCAAACGTGGGAAGGAGGGGTTAGGGGGATTCAAAAAGCAAATACAGCAATCACATGTATTTTGCTGCTACTGTAGTTTACTTCGCCGTCCTCTATTTGAGTTGGCAAGTGGGAGTTGAGCTGACAGCAGGGTCTCTCTTTCAGGAGAGACTGTGGCCTTCACTTATTTATGGAAATAATAAACTGGAATTTCCTATTAAAGGGCAATGACTTTGCTTTTAAAATGAAACGCTCATGCCAATCAAATAAAAAGGAAATAGATACTTTGGAGAGTGAAGGACCCCAATTATTATCATGCCTGCACCTTTTGTACACAACATATGCTCTAAAGTTTTAAAAAAATCATTCACCATTATTCAGAAATCTAAATCAACATCATTAAAGCCAATTTCTCTTTCTCTCCCTTTTTTCTCCTTCCTTTCCTCTCATTTCAACAGTGGTATGAGAGTTCAGATATTCTCTGTTGTGAGTAAAAAGCTCTGAAAATCAGCTAATGTGCCAACACCGGGAACATATCCAGGCCCATAGTGCGAAAATGAAATATGTGCTGTTGAATTATTATTTTTGTCCTTTAGGTTTACATCTACACCCTTGTATTATGTAAATTTCTGAGAAGCTGTGAATCACAAGGTTAGGTAAAGGAGGGTCCCTCCCAACCCCTCAACTCTCCCCCTCCTCATCTGTCTTCGCAAGCAACAGGAGCCGACCCCATTTAATCTTTGAATGATTCTCAGCCTTGTTCCTTTCTTTTTCCGGCTTTTTACCCCAGACCTCAACTTCCCTCCCCACCCTCGACCCAAAGAGCCGGCAGGAGCCAGAGGCCGTGGTTGCAGCCCAGGGACCCGCAGCTGGCCGCGTTCGTGACGTCAGCCAGCCGGCCCCTCGGGTCACCGTGGCCGCGGGATGCTGTTTGCGAGTTGCCAGCGTCAACACTCGCGTGGGGCGCTTAACGCTTCGCGTTGTTTCCCGGAGACTTTTCCTCTGTGTGGGACTACTGAGAAAGTATGAGGGCAGGCCCACTGTTAGTGAATTCAAAGAATTAACTGAACTTGAATTAAGAGGAGACAGTGGAAAGAGAGAGAGAAAAAAAAACCTTCCAAATTAATTTAAAGTGAGAAGGCAATCACATTTTAAAAGGTAGTAAGATTTCTTAATGATGGATCAAGGATCTTCTTGGGATTTTCTCAGAGTGGATCTTAGAGCTCAACTCTTGAAACACGCACAAGGCGTGCAGAATCTGGTCTGGGAGAGGCCTAAGGGCGGGAAGGGAGGAAACAGAATAGCATCCACTTCCATCAAGAAAAGAGGGCCGGCCAGTGGCTGAGTGCTTCCTCTTTTACAGAGGCTGTGAAGGCCGGCGGAACGTGGCCACGGGGTATCTCCCTCTTCGAACAGCCATGAAATCTTCTTTTTAGAGGAGATTGACCGGGAGAACTCGGAAATGAAAGGACGAATTGGAGAGTAAAGCCAAAGAAGGGAAGGTAGAAAGGCCTTTCTGTTAAGGTCTTAAACAGGAGAATCTAGTTAGAAAAGTATCTTTGGGACCATCAGGTGACCCCAACTACTCTTAAGCACAGGCCAAAGGGCTTCAAAGGGAGGATTCTCGGAGGAAGGATGTCGGCTAAAAAATTCACGAAAGGTTTTTGGAAGAGATACTCAGAGATACTCCTCAGACATTCTTAAAATTTGACTTGAGAACTTATTTTCCAGGAAAGTCAAAATGACAGGCAAACCTAGTGAAAAGATGCTCTAGTTCCTCCTTTAGGTATGCCACACCCCTGGGCCTGTTTTCTTTCACCTTGCATCTAGATTAAATGACCCTTCAATTACACCCTGAGTGGTCAAAGCAAGTCTATTAGCTAGTGCCTGTTCAAAAACTTTCATCCAGGAGCTCTCCACCATCTGTTACGCGGTCTCTTAAACCGAATCCGGCGCCCCCTCCCGAAACTTTCTGGAGCCTCCCTTGCCATCTCCCCGCCTTGGGGGGATGGAGCCGCCCCAGGACCTGCGGGAATGCAGAGGAGAAGGGGAGGAGCGCGATCGCGCCCGGGATGGGTTGCCGGGCCGGCCGGAGCGGTGGTGGTCCAGAGGCCCGAGGTCGACGGGACCTGATCGAAGGCAGCGCCGCGTCGACCGACCCCGGGAGCCAGACGCTTGGAAATCCCAGCACCGCCGCGGCGCCCAGTCACTGAAGTTGCGCCCCAACTCCCAACCGCCGCCTCCAAGCTTCTCGAGCTACCGTTCCTGGCCCCTCCATGGGAGTCTCACAGAGCTCGGTGGCCCTCGGCCTTGCCAATGTCGTTTTAACTGTTTGGAACTCGTGAGCGAGAACCGAGAAGTGGAGAGCCCAGCTGGGAAGTTTTCAGCTTTTCTGTTTCACTTCGGGCTTCTTTTCAAGTGGTTCTGCGCTGGCCAGCGAATCCAGAATGAGGCGGGGCTCCTCTGCCCCTACGCCAGCAGCGGGAACTTGGTTCCCCTGGGCAGCCGGGGGCAGGGGGCGCAGAGGCCGCAGCGATAATGAAGGCTGAGACGGCCAAGGCCAGCGGGTCGGCGCGGGGCGCTCCCGGGCCGGAGTGGCCATCGGTCGGAGTTCAGGAGGTAACTGAATTTATAAGCGGTTCTTACAGATTTCTGGATCAAGGATTTGTATTTACCTCCACTGCTTCTCCATTTCTCTAAGCTCTGTGGTCTCTAAGTTCTTTGTTCTGTGTTATTTGAATTTCTATTATCGACTTGTATTTCATGGGATCACTAAAGGAAGTTTGAAAATAACATCCAAAAATGCTTCAAACCTCGTGGGTAGTGTCAAGGAAAGAGTCGAACTGTGTCTTGAATATGGTTTGTGTGTGTGTGCGTGTGTGTGTGTGTGTTTAATTTTGACTACAAACAAAATGTCTTTAAAATTGTCTAGGGACTGCTGCAAAACGCTAATCAACTAATTGCACAAAAACTTTTTTCTATCATTGGAGGCAAGTATTTCAGTGTAGAGCAATAGAGCATGTTTGGGCTATCTTCTAATTGTTCACCTTCCAGATTTCAGTAACACCCTTGTAAGTGACAAGCAAAACTTTGCTGGGTTTTGTTGCTTGACGCTGTTGCTCCACAGTAAAGGTTGGATAAACTGGGTTGTTTTATAAACTTCTTTTTTCCACAAAGTCCAGCCCTGAGTCGTAGCCTCTCAGTCTGGAGGGACACCTCACAGGCCTGTGGGAATGGGTGAGAAAAATCTCAGCATTAGTGGAGGGTCAAAAACAAACTGAGTCCAAGTGATCGCTGTCTGCATTGCCTGCTGCCTCATTAACAGCTCTCACATTTGGGCTCTTCATTTTCTTTTACAAACTGATTTGCTATGTAAATGCTGTTTTGAGAGAAATAATTTCACTGGGTTTAAATGAAATTCTAATATAAAAGAAATAGTAACAACAAAGGTCTAGAGACAAACAACCCACCCTCACACTTCTTCCCCCAAAGAGAGGAGGGCTCTGTGAGTTAACCAACCCTTCCCACACTTACAACCTGTGATATTTTCCTTCACAGGCTTTGGGAAATTAGCAAGAATTCTTTATTTGCTACCAAACTAACTAAAAGCACACTGGTAGCCTTAAATCTGAACTTGTTGCCAAAATGTTTACTAATGTGCTGGAAAGTTAGTTCCCGTTGTGTATTAAGTAATCTGAGGTACTCAAAAACTCTTTCCTTGAACCTTATAGACCTTTGCTATTTGTGTCCCATCCCATCACCCTCCCTCCATCACACACCAAAAGAAATAACCAAAGACCAACCAGAGATAAAGACTATGAGCAGAAAATGTAGAGGAATTTAAAAATGTGTTTTTCCTTCTAGAAACACAGTATGTTGCATTTGGTGCTATGTATTAAACAGGAAAAAGTGTAGATGTGCTTGAGTGTCAGGGCTGGGGTGGGGGGTGATGTTAGAATAATAATAATGCCTTCGTCTCCCCTCCCTTAGCTCACAAGCTAAAGCAAAGAGAAAGCAGACTGTTGTTCTTGGTGAAGGGGCTAGGGGTCAGAGATGTTGAACAGGCCAGAAAACTCTAAAAACATGACCAGGGACAAGTCAATGAACTAGGCAGAAAGTGGAATTAGTTATAATATTTTCCAATCCATTTTTAATTAAAAAAAATCAATAGCATTTTGTGGCATATCAAGGAACAAGAGATTAGAGATTATGGCTTATTTGGTAATGTATGGCTCTGTTATCTTATTACCTTTAATTTTAAATTGCAGTAACCATAGGCAGAAACTGCATTTGCTTGTGATAGGGACTTCAACAAAAAGCCTGTGAAAATTATGCATGTTTTTTAGTAATAGCAAGAACACAGCTTAGAAAGTATTGAAGTCAAAATTAGATTCCTTAGAAAGAGAATTTTAAATTACTTTAGAAGAACAGGACTTTTTCCTATTTCTAAAATAGATCTTAACACAGAGTTTGTTATCTGGCCTCTTTATATTATGAACTGCTGTGACTTCCTCAGGATATTTCATAAAGGACAAACTATACACTTAAACTCGCCTTCCATCAGGATTTGAGGTTATAAATACTGCCTTTCCGTGGATGGAAAGGGGAGGCACACTTAATTATCAGTTCTCAGAAAAAAAAAAAAAAAAGAGGGATTATAGGATTCTCAAAGAAAATCGAAAGAAACTGTAAGAGTTTCTATTTTGTCATTAACAAACAAGGCTCCCTTGCATTTGTTTTAGTAAATTAAAAAATACTTCTGTTGAAACATTTTGAAAGCTTCTGAATTTGCTGAATATACTCTGTTCTTATTGCTTTTTTTGTCATTTTCAAATATATTTGTAAATAAAGCACTGGACAGATTGGACAGTAAGACAGAAGCCCTTTCTAAATACATTTTGTGTTTTATGACAATTCTTATTTAATAGAGATAGTATTGCTAATTAACATGTGTTTTTGGTTAGGTTTTGAAAAAATTAACAAATGTTGGATATCAAGACCTGGAGTTGTAAAGCATCTTTTCAGTCTTTAGTAAACTCAAGGGCATCTTAAAGGAAGAGTATAATTGATGCTTTGCCATATTTGTGTTAACTCAAATGACATTTTCAAACACTTGCCAAAAGGGCAAATCCTGAAAAGACCAGTGAAAAGCAAACTGTTGAAATATAAACTATACAAAGCATGCATACCTCTTAGCCAGTATTTTTTCCTTTTTAGTTTTGTATACACCAAAGGAGAAATTTACAGAGGTCAAATAAAGGCTCTTTTCCAGTTAAGGAGAGGGGAGGGGGAGGAGAAAAAGGGGAGAGGGAGGGACACACCACAAGCATAAAACAAACTGGTGACATTCAGTCAAGAAGGCAGGTAAGGCTCCAGAGGCCGGCGAATTGTGCACAAGTCAGCTGGACTCTCTAAAGTCTTCCAGAGCCGGGCTGTTTCGCGCTTCTTGGCTTTTTTCTTTCAACCTAGCCCTGTGGCGGAGGAGTGCAGCAGGAGGGGGATTTTTTCGCTGTTGGGAAGTGGCAGGTAGGAAAAGGAATCTGATCCGGACCAAAAGTCAGCAATTAAAGTCTTAACCGCGACCCATCTGTCGTGGGACAGAGAACCTCCCCACCCCCCTTTGCCCCAGCAAAGCCCTTCCCGTGCCCTTTGTCTGAGCAGGGGAAAGGAGGAGTCTAGTTCTGCGGCCCCAACAGCAAAAGGAAAGAAAATTTCCAGCGCTGACCAATACTGAGTGTCTGCGCCCGGTCCAAGTACAAGTCCGGAGCGCCTCTCGGGGGTGTGGCGCCTCTTCGCTTGCTCTGCCCAGGTGCTATGCCCCCTGGCCCCAGCAAAAGGAAAGAACATCTGCAGCCTGGGCGAATCCAGAGTAGGCGCACCCAGGCCAAGGACGGTTCCAAAGCGCCGCCCGGGAGTGTAGTGCCTCTTTGCCTGCTCCCTCCGGGCCCTCTGCCCTTCTCTGCTGCATCAGTTGCCCCAGTCTGAAACCAACTCGCGACCTGAAACGAGGCATTCCCAGGCCTAGCTGCTGAAGCTGGTCGTATTCAGCCAGACCTCTCCCCCGTCTTGCCCCTTGGTTGTCCTCAACTTCCAGTAGGACTCACTCCCCCTCCCCCATTTCTTCAGCCTCTGAGTTTTCCCACCACCCACCCAGCGCCGCTGCCTTTCTGTTAAACATCAGGCGCGTTCCCAGCCCAAGCTCTCTTCCTTTCCACTCCTCTTGGCTCTTGGGGCAAAGGCGGAACTGATTTTCGCGGAAAGCTAGAGAGGGGCGGAGGGGACCGGGTGGCTTGTCTGGCATGTGTTGAGAATGGGGTAGAGAGGAGGGAATACTTTGAGGTCAGTTTCCTTCGTTTAAGGTCCAGTTTCTTATCTTTGAGTGAAATTGGACAGAGACTTAATAATCCCAGGGTTTCTAGTCCGCCGTTATCCAGCCTTCCGGGGCCAACCCTTTTCAGAGCTCTAGCAGAAGGACGCCCCACTACACTTGGCCCAATACCTGACACCCGCCACCACCTGTTTCACAGCCACGTGGGGTTAACTCACCATGCAGATGGCACCTTGAGCTGCTGCGGTCGGCCACTCACTTCAGGGTCCAGGCCCCATCGCCGTTTGCTTGCAGTTCTGTGAGCTCCCTTGGCCTCCTCACGCCAGGTCACAGCTGCCGCGTCTTCCAACTCTGTGCAGCCCTCCATGAGCGCCTAGCTCCGGGGTTCAGCTCTGCGTGATCGCCGGCTGGCAAGGGACTGCGCCGGGGAAGGTGCGCGCCGCAGCTTCCAGCGCGCTCCTGGACTCTCTTGCCTGAGCGGCGGGAACCAGCACAGTCTGAGCTGCAGCCACAGGCGTCTTTCCGGAAACTTCCACGGACTCCACCGCGCCGCCCCAAGAGTTTGGGCCAAGGCGCCACACCCGGCGAGTTCTCGGCTGGGGGTCGTTGCACGGGAAATGGTCTCTACGCGCGCTCTTTGGGAGGCACAAGTGTAGCTGTGGACACAACTCCGGCGCCGGCAAGTCTCTTTGATGCGCACAGACACCCAGGCTGCAGCCTGCGCTGCTTAGAGGAGGCTTGCAGACACCGGCAGCCGGCGTGGGGATTAATACATTCTGTTTCCCTTTTCCGCTCGGCATTCAGTATTTAAAATGCTCCGGGAGAGCTCTAGCTGAGCGCAGGTACTTAAGAAAGAAATGCTTTTTCCAGACTCTCAATGTAAACTCAGAAGCGTGCGCGCGCGCGCGTCTGTGTGTATCCTGGGTGCGGTCCGATCGAGTCAAGGTTTCTTGTGGTGTGACACCCGATTATACCTTGCAACTCCTCAACTTTGTGGATGAAAGTGCGACTTTCCCAGGCCGATTGCAGCGGGCATTGCCTTTACAAAACCACAAACACTTAACAAGCCTCCCAAGGCTTTTAATTCTCAGGGGCGTTTTAAGAGGCCAGTTACCTGCTGGCGTCTTCTCAACGGTCCAGACTCAGTTCGGGCCGCGGAGACTCTGGGATTCCGGGAGCGGGCAACCCCGAGCCCTGGAGGAAGAAAGAGGTCTGGGGAGGTGCCACAGACCTGACCCCGGCCCACCCCGGCCGGGCCTGGCCCAGCGGAACCAAGCAGCGAAACCTCGGATTTCGCCGCCTAGGCTTCCTGGACGAGGCTTTCTGGAGCTTGGCGTTTGATAAATATAGCCTGGCGTTTGCCCCTGAATTAGACTCCGTTTCCTTATTTAGCCCTTGCACAATGATTTTAGATGATGTCACTTAGAGCTAAACGAGAAAATTGATCTCAGATTTGCTTGGCCTCTAAAGCCTGGTTAAGCAGATTGAGAATTAGAAAGACAGAGGAAGCAAAAGGGGGGTGGGGGTGGGGGAGGGCGGAGGGTAGTGAAGTGTGCGCGGCAGAGTGTATGCGCGGAGGGGAGGGCGCGCCAAGCGGGTGAATGCGCCCCCGCCTTTTCTGGGCGGGGAACCTCACTCACCAATGAAAAGTAGCTACTGACTGCAGAGGAAAAAAAAAAAGTTTTCCTGTTGACTGTTGGAAGCGAATTGAGCAATTATCTAGTTTACCTTCTCCTCTTGGAAGTTAACGATTGGCGAGATCTTGGCTGCGTTATTGACACAACACTTTCTATTGATAGAAATAAGTAGTGATTGTCCCCGAGTCATTGGTGCGCCAAGAACTCTGCGATGGGCTGGCAGGAGTCCATTGGGCTGGGCAGGCAGGTTCGGCTGGTGATGCTGGGGAGGAGGAGGAGGAGGAGGCTACTGGTGGTGATGGTGCCCGTCCCCCTCTCCGCAGGTCTGTGACAAGCAGGGAACAAGGCAACGGACGGCGCAGCCAGCCCCGGCTGACGGACGCTGGCGACTCAGACATGGACAGTAGCTGCCACAACGCGACTACCAAAATGTTAGCGACTGCTCCAGCTCCGGGCAACATGATGAGCACGTCCAAACCCTTGGCTTTCTCCATTGAACGAATCATGGCGCGCACCCCCGAGCCCAAGGCCCTGCCAGTCCCCCACTTCCTGCAGGGAGCCTTACCCAAGGGGGAACCCAAGCACTCTCTGCATCTCAACTCGTCGATCCCTTGCATGATCCCCTTCGTGCCTGTGGCGTACGACACGAGCCCCAAGGCAGGAGTGACGAGTTCCGAGCCGCGGAAGGCCAGTCTGGAGGCCCCGGCTGCGCCTGCGGCGGTGCCCTCGGGGCCGGCATTCAGCTGCAGCGACCTGCTCAACTGCGCACTGAGTCTCAAGGGCGACCTGGCCCGCGACGCGCTGCCGCTTCAGCAGTACAAGCTGGTAAGGCCGCGTGTGGTCAACCACTCTTCATTCCACGCCATGGGCACCTTGTGCTACCTGAACCGAGGTGACGGCCCGTGCCACCCGGCAGCCGGCGTGAACATCCACCCGGTGGCCTCCTACTTCCTCAGTTCCCCTTTGCACCCGCAGCCAAAAACGTATTTAGCCGAAAGGAATAAACTGGTGGTCCCGGCGGTGGAGAAATACCCTTCTGGAGTAGCGTTCAAAGACCTGTCCCAGGCTCAGCTGCAGCATTACATGAAAGAAAGCGCCCAGCTTCTGTCGGAAAAAATCGCGTTCAAAACCTCGGACTTCAGCCGAGGCTCTCCTAACGCCAAGCCCAAAGTTTTCACTTGCGAAGTGTGTGGAAAGGCAAGTACTATGCAAAACGGAGATCCTTTCCCTTCCTTCCTTTCTTCCTTCCTTCCTTCCTTCCTTCCTTCCTTCCTTCCTTCCTTCCTTCCTTCCTTCCTTCCTTCCCTCCCTCCCTCCTCCTTTCCTTCCTCCCTTTTTAGTATTTTGGGGGTAATTATTTGTATACACTTTTTGTAAGATTCTCTTCCTCCTACCCTCCCTCTGCCCAGTTTGATTTCAAAGTTACTTGTTCGGCTAACCTGTTCTACGTGTGTTTAATTTTAAGGTCTTTAATGCGCACTATAACTTAACCCGTCACATGCCAGTGCACACAGGAGCCAGACCCTTCGTTTGCAAAGTGTGCGGAAAAGGTTTCAGGCAAGCAAGCACCCTGTGCAGGCACAAGATCATTCACACGCAGGTGTGTTCATCTGTCTCAATTTCACCTAGTTTGCTTCGGAAATGTTTGCAGAAAAACAGTCGATAAAGCCTTAGTCTTTAGGATAAGGGTCGTTTAAAACGTGCTAGCTAAACAGGGGTGAATACCATATATTGTTTGCTTTTGTTCTGCCTTGAAAGTGTTTAAGCATTACTGTGTTTTGAGCTTGCAAAACTTCACATAATTAGAAAATATCTAAATGTCTCTGCTTTTCCTTTCTCTTGCTTAGGAAAAACCTCACAAATGTAACCAGTGTGGCAAAGCATTTAATAGAAGTTCCACTTTAAACACTCATACCCGAATACACGCGGGCTACAAACCGTTTGTGTGTGAATTCTGTGGCAAAGGGTTTCATCAAAAAGGTATGGAAACCAGGAAATGTTGTCTCTCATGGTTAGTCTTACGAAAACTGATACTTAATATTTTCGGGATGTTTTAGAAGACGATGTTTAAAGTGTAGTTATGTGGCGCATTTGTTGCCATTCTAACCCCCTACCCGAAGTCTGATTAGTATTAGAGAAAGGCATGATTCATAAAACAAGGGTATATTTTTTAACTGCATGCTCTGATTCTATGTAATTGGACTGATAAATGTGTATTAAAATTTAAAGGAAACAGCATCACCGTTGATGCGATGTTTGTAAATAAACTTTGGGAGACAAGTGCAGGCACGGATAGCAGCCCTGCACTGGTTGTGGGACCCGTGGCGGTTCTTCTGCTTGCCTGGCGCTACCTTAGACGTGTCTGCTCCTCCCTTTTTAGGGTCTTTTTTCTCTCTTTTTTTTTTTTTTCAGAACCACATCTCTGTCATTTGTGTGTTTCAGGGAATTACAAAAACCACAAGCTGACCCACAGCGGGGAGAAGCAGTTCAAGTGCAATATCTGCAACAAGGCTTTCCACCAGGTTTACAACCTCACTTTCCACATGCACACCCACAACGACAAGAAGCCTTTCACCTGCCCCACGTGTGGCAAGGGTTTCTGCAGGAACTTTGACCTCAAGAAGCATGTCCGCAAGCTGCACGACAGCAGCCTAGGGCTGGCCCGCACGCCAGCTGGCGAACCAGGCACTGAACCGCCGCCCCCGCTACAGCAGCCGCCGCCGGTGACGCTGCCTCCTCTGCAGTCGCCGCTGCCAACCCCCGGGCCCCTGCAGCCCGGGCTCCACCAGGGCCACCAGTGATCGAGGCCAGGGTTCCTCCCAGCCTCCGCCGGGCCCCCACGCTGAGACAGCGGCAGACTAGAGCTCGTGGTCCGAGTTCCTCTGCAGACCCCGGCGCATGTTGGGCCCCACACTTTAGGGCCAACCAGAAGCCTCTGCGTCCCTTGGCCTTTCGCCTCTTGCATGCACCTGCTAAATGGTTTTGTGTATTATATTCTATATAGGCACTAACAATTATGAAAAACTTGGAGGGTTTTGTTTGTTTTCTGTTTTTCTTTTAATTTGGAAAGACTTTTCATCTTGGGTGAGGAGATGGTGTTTGTTTTGTTTTGTTTTGTTTTGTTTAAACAAATTTCTTCTATATTTATTGAGATCTGTATTATTCTACCCGGGAATGCTGCATCATTTTAATTTTATTATTGTATATATTTCCATTGTGTTGATTCTCCCGTCTCAAGATGTCTGCAGGATGTTTATCATTTCCTCCTTTCCTGAAGTAACGAAACACTGTGTGTATGTCATCTATACACACATAGATGTGTGCGCCCATAGGGGTATATTCCACATTCGTGAGCACACACACATACACATTAGATAAGGGTGGTTCATTATGGATGATTTTGAATTTTGTTTTGATTATTGCACGTGAAAATTGATTCATTGACTGTTGGAAATAAATACTTGGAACATGCTTATTTAATCAACAAACTTTAGGGCTCTGTTCATACTATTCAGCTAAAGATTCCTAACTGTGACCCCCTCATCCATCCTCCTTTTTAAAATCTAAAACCCTGGATTAATAATACTTAATGTTTTCGTCTGAAAATCTATCAAGTGCAAAGGTGTAAAAAATGGTTACACCTTTGGATAAAGTTATGAAATCTGGTAAATTTCAGAAGCAGAAGACATGGAGTTTTCGAACAGAAACACAAATTTGGCTTGGACCACCTGATATGTTCGCAGTGCACAGTTAAACGGGAACAACATATCCGGTAGCTGTATGCAACGTACATCTCCTCAAACACATTACAATCATAGATAGACAGGTGTCTATTGTTTGCATCCTGAAGGCACATACTGACTTATACACAGCTGGCAAAGGGAGCCTCTGTGTTTTTACATGTGTATATATGTTTATAGACGAATATACTTCCATTCAAGGAGGAAACATGGATGAAAACCAAACTGTGGCGGGTGCCAGGTCCTTGAAATGCTTCAAGTGTTAATCAGCGGCTCCGCTGTGAGCTCGGGCTCTGGTGTTTCTAACTGCAAGTCTCTCCTGTTTTCTTGCCAAAACAGTGAAACAACTGCTAAAGACTTTAATTAAGAGGGGTAATTAGTTCAGATTTATCAAAGCCGGGTTGTTATACTATTAGCTGCTCAGTAGAAGCTGCCAGACAAACTCACAGCCCAGCACAGTAGTGCTACTGCAGCGGGGCCACATCTTGGGAGGGCGACTGGGGGGAGCGGGCCCCGGGGTCTCCGCCTCGCCGCCTCGGACTCCACCACCTCGCCAGGCCCGGGGCCAGTGCGGCCAGCCCCGCAGGCCTCAGGTGCATCTTGGCCCCTACTCCGGCCCACGCTCTCCCCCCAGGGCTGTTGATGTGGAGAATCCACCACATCACGGGCCCAGGTTCTACAGAGTCCAGGGGTCTCCTTTCTGCACTCACCGTAACGCGGCCTCACAAGCTCCGGGACCGCCCCGACAGTTGCAGGGAAGAAACTTAAATCTGTGGCCCCGCCTCACTTCTATGCGTCCTGTGGCGCCCAGGAAAAGGCTGCGCAGAGCGACAAAAGGCGAGACCGAGACCGGAGATGTGCAGGGGACACTGCAGGGGCGCGGCGGCTGACACCCGAACTCACATTTCATGGCGGGGAAAGACCGACGGCTCTGGTCACCGAGAGAGGGTGACCTGAGTGCTTTTCGACGGCCTAGGAAGCAGGGAGATTACTAACAGCCCCCGTGGGGCGACGACGGAAGGGTGGGTGAGCGGGCACCGCGGGGACCCTCACGCCAAGTCCGGCCTGAGCCCCTTCCAGGTTGTGGAGAGACGTTGGGGGAATCTAGAGAGCACGGACCTGGTGTGGGCTGGGAAGGTCCCCAGAACAGGGAAGTCCTGACACTTCCTGCAGACGTCAGGTCCAGACCATTCTCAACATTTGTGCCAGGACGCACGCCCTTTGGACACTGGGGACAAGTTCCAGCCCAGCCACTATTAGATCGAATCCCGATGTTTCTCCTTTCCTGACCTCCTCACGCCCCGACCTTGTCCACTGTTGAGGCCAAATCCCTGTTAGATTTGACTTCGGAAAGTGATGGAGGTCTTATAATTCCAAAGTTGGCTGGATTCCGAATCCATCCAGCCCTAAGTAGCTCCATCTCTCACAGAGTATCACAGCCATTTGATAATCTTGTCCCAGGCTCTGGCCACATTCCGTGACAGCTGCCTGTGCCTCCGAAGGAGTTTTGAGAGATGCTGCAGAGTTTATGTATCACCCTTTCCAAAGTAGCTTAGTTGGACCTTTAAAGCATTTGGTTTGAGTAAATGAGAATGAGATCAGGAGTCATTATAATTTGGAAACTGTACACTTCAGTGAAAAAGCAGGAAATGGCCTTTGCTTCTTGAACTTGTTGTGAATACATATTTGAACTTATTCTCAAAACCCAGGGTGTAGATTCTTCTAGACATTTGAGATGACACAATCTTACTAGTGGAAAGCAAAATGAATATTAATGAGCAACATTACTCAAACATTAAATACCCCAGGCCAGAGCACTTTGACATATTGAGGGTGGGGGGGACTCTTCTATGGAATAATATAATTGGTTTATTTCAATCCAGAAAGAAAGAGAGAAAAGAGGGAGAAGGAGAGAAGAGAGGGAGGGAGGGAGGGAGGGGGGGGGAGAGAGAGAGAGAGAGAGAGAGAGAGAGAGGAGAGGAGAGGAGAGGAGAGGAGAGGAGAGGAGAGGAGAGGAGAGGAGAGGAGAGGAGAGGAGAAGAGAGGAGAGGAGAGGAGAGGGGAGGAGAAGAGAGGAGAGGAGAGGAGAGGAGAGGAGAGGAGAGGAGAGGAGAGGAGAGGAGAGGAGAGGAGAGGAGAGGGGAGGAGAAGAGAGGAGAGGAGAGGAGAGGAGAGGAGAGGAGAAAAGAAAGCCTGAGAAGAAAAGAAGATAAGAAGGACTAGAATAAGAGAAGGGAAGAAACAGAAAAAATCGAGAATCAGTTATTATATATTCCACACTGTAATGTGGAATGACTTTGCTATAAGGTCTGATCTGGGATGGTGCAATAGTTCCAGTGAAGGCAGGCACAAGGAAATTATTGTTTGATAACATGTTTGAGCAGCTTGGAGTGTTGGTGATTAAGTAGAGGAGGCCAAAAGGAAATTCTCTAAAATGAAGCACTCAAGAGAACTACTTTTCAGGAGGTAAATTATCAATGAACTTTGATTTATGATAAAGCTGTTAGAGCTTACATCAAGGAGAATCTTCTTAAAGCAAGTATAAGCTTAGGGATTAAGTTTATAGGAGAAAAAAATTGATGAAGTGGAACACTTAGCTAATAGTCAGGGAAAGCCCTTACAATTATCTCCCCTCAACTAATATTGAAAGATGATTTTTTCCTTCAATTATCTAACCTCTGCATGTGTGTATGTCTCTGTGTGTGCATGTCTCTGTGTTACATGTGTCTTATATAGATTTTTATGCTTGCTCACGAAACAGCTTCCCTAAAAGTATGAATTGAAACTTGGTTTTGTTCCAGTCCACCTTCTTTTGATCAGACATTAGCCAGCAAACTCTCTCATGTTTAGGAGGAAGAGAGGCCACTGTCCAGACTATCTGCTGAGGGAAATGGTTTACCTTCAGCTCCCTCTTTTGGAATTAACTTTTGGTATAAGGAACACGGCCTTCCTCTGGAAAGGGCAGCAGAGACTAATTTAAAAAACTTAGTGATTCACTGAGACCTTATATTTAGTTCCGTTTGGGAAATCAGATCATAGAACAGAATTCACATTGTAAGTAAGTAGTGATTTCCTATCTCTTTTTTTTTTTTTTTTTTTTTTTTTTTTTTTTTGAGACAGTGTCTTGCTCTGTCACCCAAGCTGGTGTGCAATGGCACACTCATGATTCATTGCAGCCTCTACTTCTGATGCTCAAGCAATCCTCCTGCCTCAGCCTCCCAAGTAACTGGGACCACAGGTGCACGCGACCATGCCCAGCTAATTTTTTTTCTTTTTTTTTTTTTTTGAGATGGAGTCTGACTGTGTCGCCCAGGCTGGAGTGCAGTGGCACGATCTCGGCTCACTGCAAGCTCCGCCTCCCGGGTTCATGCCATTCTCCCGCCTCAGCCTCCGAGTAGCTGGGACTACAGGCGCCCGCCACCACGCCCGGCTAATTTTTTGTATTTTTAGTAGAGACGGGGTTTCACCATGTTAGCCAAGATGGTCTCGATCTCCTGACCTCGTGATCCGCCTGCCTCGGCCTCCCAAAGTGCTGGGATTACAGGCTTGAGCCACCGCGCCCGGCCGCCCAGCTAATTTTTGCATTTTTGGTAGAGACAAGATTTTGCCATGTTGCCTAGGCTAGTCTCGAACTCCTGGGCTCAAGTGATACTCTTGCCCCGCCTCCCAAAATGCTGGGATTACAGGCATGTTACATGTGTCTTACCACACCAAGCCAAATTCCTATCTATTTTATTTTAACAAGGACTCAAATCCTGATTTCCAAAAATCTCTTCCAAAGGTAACAATTTGTTTAGATTTCCCAAATTTTAGTTTAAGAACAAGTTATTATGCAAGAATAAGACTAAGGTGTCAATTTTTAGTAGTAAATGAAAGCATTGCACATGGGACTCATCAAAGCAGTTACTTGTTAGTGATGTTTGAAGCTTAGTGAGTTTCTTGTGGAACTTTGCTCCTCTCCAAGTATGGAAGAAATTAATCTACAAGATGCAATGAAGTCATAATTCCCAGAATCTGTGCATCCTGTTTGATAGATTCCCCCTCATCAATATCAGAAATCCTGATTTTACTAGAACTGGTAACAACTCAGAATTAACTAAAGTATAACTGTAGTGGGTATATTTCACCTTGTAAAATATTTATTGTAGGGGGCGGAGCAAGATGGCCGAATAGGAACAACTCCAGTCTCCAACTCCCAGTGAGAGTGACACAGAAGACCGGTGATTTCTGCATTTTCAACTGAGGTACTGGGGACATCTCACTAGGGAGTGCCGGACAATCAGTGCTGGTCAGCTGCTGCAGCCTGACCAGCGAGAGCTGAAGCAGGGCAAGGCATCGCCTCACCTGGGAAGTGCAAGGGGGAAGGGAATCCCTTTTCCTAGCCAGGGGAACTGAGACACACAGCACCTGGAAAATCGGGTAACTCCCACCCCAATACCGCGCTTTAAGCAACAGGCACACCAGAAGAATATATCCCTCACCTAGCCGGGAGGGTCCCACGCCCACGGAGCCTCCCTCATTGTTAACACAGCAGTCTGCAGCGATCTAACCGCAAGGCAGCAGCGAGGCTGGGGGAGGGGCGCCCGCCATTGCTGAGGCTTAAGTAGGTAAACAAAGCCGCTGGGAAGCTCGAACTGGGTGGAGCTCACAGCAGCTCAAGGAAACCTGCCTGTCTCTATAGACTCCACCTCTGGGGGCAGGGCTCAGCTAAAAAACAACAGGGGAAACAGCAGAGGCCTGAGCAGATGCGAACAACTCTGTCTGACAGCTCTGAAGAGAGCAGTGGATCTCCCAACACGGAGGTTGAGATCTGAGAACGGACAGACTGCCTGCTCAAGTGGGTCACTGACCACTGAGTAGCCTAACTGGGAGACATCCCCCACTAGGGGCAGTCTGACACCCCACACCTCACAGGGTGGAGTACACCCCTGAGAGGAAGCTTCCAAAGTAAGAATCAGACAGGTACACTCGCTGTTCAGCAATATTCTATCTTCTGCAACCTCTGCTGCTGATACCCAGGCAAACAGGGTCTGGAGTGGACCTCAAGCAATCTCCAACAGACCTATAGCTGAGGGTCCTGACTGTCAGAAGGAAAACTATCAAACAGGAAGGACACCTATACCAAATCCCCATCAGTACGTCACCATCATCAAAGACCAGAGACAGATAAAACCACAAAGATGGGGAAAAAGCAGGGCAGAAAAGCTGGAAATGCAAAAAATAAGAGCACATCTCCCCCGGCAAAGCAGCGCAGCCCATCACCAACAACGGATCGAAGCTGGTCAGAGAATGACTTTAACGAGATGAGAGAAGAAGGCTTCAGTCCATCAAACTTCTCAGAGCTAAAGGAGGAATTACATACCCAGCACAAAGAAACTAAAAATCTTGAAAAAAGAGTGGAAGAATTGACAGCTAGACTAATTAATGCAGAGAAGGTCATAAACGAAATGACAGAGATGAAAACCATGACACAAGAAATACGTGACAAATGCACAAGCTTCAGTAACCGACTCGATCAACTGGAAGAAAGAGTATCAGCGATTGAGGATCAAATGTATGAAATGAAGCGAGAAGAGAAACCAAAAGAAAAAAGAAGAAAAAGAAATGAACAAAGCCTACAAGAAGTATGGGATTATGTAAAAAGACCAAATCTACGTCTGATTGGGGTGCCTGAAAGTGAGGGGGAAAATGGAACCAAGTTGGAAAACACTCTTCAGGATATCATCCAGGAGAACTTCCCCAACCTAGTAGGGCAGGCCAACATTCAAATTCAGGAAATACATAGAACGCCACAAAGATACTCCTCGAGAAGAGCAACTCCAAGACACATAATTGCCAGATTCACCAAAGTTGAAATGAAGGAAAAAATCTTAAGGGCAGCCAGAGAGAAAGGTCGGGTTACCCACAAAGGGAAGCCCATCAGACTAACAGCAGATCTCTCGGCAGAAACTCTACAAGCCAGAAGAGAGTGGGGGCCAATATTCAACGTTCTTAAAGAAAAGAATTTTCAACCCAGAATTTCATATCCAGCCAAACTCAGTTTCATAAGTGAGGGAGAAATAAAATCCTTTACAGATAAGCAAATGCTTAGAGATTTTGTCACCACCAGGCCTGCCTTACAAGAGACCCTGAAGGAAGCCCTAAACATGGAAAGGAACAACCGGTACCAGCCATTGCAAAAACATGCCAAAATGTAAAGACCATCGAGGCTAGGAAGAAACTGCATTAGCTAACGAGCAAAATAACCAGTTAATATCATAATGGAAGGATCAAGTTCACACATAACAATATTAACCTTAAATGTAAATGGACTAAATGCTCCAATTAAAAGACACAGACTGGCAAACTGGATAAAGAGTCAAGACCCATCAGTCTGCTGTATTCAGGAGACCCATCTCACATGCAGAGACATACATAGGCTCAAAATAAAGGGATGGAGGAAGATCTACCAAGCAAATGGAGAACAAAAAAAAGCAGGGGTTGCAATCCTAGTCTCTGATAAAACAGACTTTAAACCATCAAAGATCAAAAGAGACAAAGAAGGCCATTACATAATGGTAAAGGGATCAATTCAACAGGAAGAGCTAACTATCCTAAATATATATGCACCCAATACAGAAGCACCCAGATTCATAAAGCAAGTCCTTAGAGACTTACAAAGAAACTTAGACTCCCATACAATAATAATGGGAGACTTCAACACTCCACTGTCAACATTAGACAGATCAACGAGACAGAAAGTTAACAAGGATATCCAGGAATTGAACTCATCTCTGCACCAAGCGGACCTAATAGACATCTATAGAACTCTCCACCCCAAATCAACAGAATATACATTCTTCTCAGCACCACATCGCACTTATTCCAAAATTGACCACATAATTGGAAGTAAAGCACTCCTCAGCAAATGTAAAAGAACAGAAATTATAACAAACTGTCTCTCAGACCACAGTGCAATCAAACTAGAACTCAGGACTAAGAAACTCAATCAAAACCGCTCAACTACATGGAAACTGAACAACCTGCTCCTGAATGACTACTGGGTACATAATGAAATGAAGGCAGAAATAAAGATGTTCTTTGAAACCAATGAGAACAAAGATACAACATACCAGAATCTCTGGGACACATTTAAAGCAGTGTGTAGAGGGAAATTTATAGCACTAAATGCCCACAAGAGAAAGCTGGAAAGATCTAAAATTGACACTGTAACATCACAATTAAAAGAACTAGAGAGGCAAGAGCAAACACATTCAAAAGCTAGCAGAAGGCAAGAAATAACTAAGATCAGAGCAGAACTGAAGGAGATAGAGACACAAAAAACCCTCCAAAAAATCAATGAATCCAGGAGTTGGTTTTTTGAAAAGATCAACAAAATTGACAGACCACTAGCAAGACTAATAAAGAAGAAAAGAGAGAGGAATCAAATAGATGCAATAAAAAATGATAAAGGGGATATCACCACCGACCCCACAGAAATACAAACTACCATCAGAGAATACTATAAAAACCTCTACACAAATCAACTAGAAAATCTAGAAGAAATGGATAATTTCCTGGACACTTACAGTCTCCCAAGACTAAACCAGGAAGAAGTTGAATCCCTGAATAGACCAATAGCAGGCTCTGAAATTGAGGCAACAATTAATAGCCTACCCACCAAAAAAAGTCCAGGACCAGATGGATTCACAGCTGAATTCTACCAGAGGTCCAAGGAGGAGCTGGTACCATTCCTTCTGAAACTATTCCAATCAATAGAAAAAGAGGGAATCCTCCCTAACTCATTTGATGAGGCCAACATCATCCTGATACCAAAGCCTGGCAGAGACACAACAAAAAAAGAAAATTTTAGACCAATATCCCTGATGAACATCGATGCAAAAATCCTCAATAAAATACTGGCAAACCGGATTCAGCAGCACATCCAAAAGCTTATACACCATGATTAAGTGGGCTTCATCCCTGGGATGCAAGGCTGGTTCAACATTCGCAAATCAATAAACATAATCCAGCATATAAACAGAACCAAAGTCAAGAACCACATGATTTTCTCAATAGATGCAGAAAAGGCTTTTGACAAAATTCAACAGCCCTTCATGCGAAAAACACTCAATAAATTCGGTATTGATGGAACGTACCTCAAAATAATAAGAGCTATTTATGACAAACCCACAGCTAATATCATACTGAATGGGCAAAAACTGGAAAAATTCCCTTTGAAAACTGGCACAAGACAGAGATGCCCTCTCTCACCACTCCTATTCAACATAGTGTTGGAAGTTCTGGCTAGGGCAATCAGGCAAGAGAAAGAAATCAAGGGTATTCAGTTAGGAAAAGAAGAAGTCAAATTGTCCCTGTTTGCAGATGACATGATTGTATATTTAGAAAACCCCATCGTCTCAGCCCAAAATCTCCTTAAGCTGACAAGCAACTTCAGCAAAGTCTCAGGATACAAAATTAATGTGCAAAAATCACAAGCATTCTTATACACCAGTAACAGACAAGCAGAGAGCCAATTCAGGAATGAACTTCCATTCACAATTGCTTCAAAGAGAATAAAATACCTAGGAATCCAACTTACAAGGGATGTCAAGGACCTCTTCAAGGAGAACTACAAACCACTGCTCAGTGAAATAAAAGAGGACACAAACAAATGGAAGAACATACCATGCTCATGGATAGGAAGAATCAATATCGTGAAAATGGCCATACTGCCCAAGGTTATTTATAGATTCAATGCCATCCCCATCAAGCTACCAATGAGTTTCTTCACAGAATTGGAAAAAGCTGCTTTAAAGTTCATATGGAACCAAGAAAGAGCCTGCATTGCCAAGACAATCCTAAGTCAAAAGGACAAAGCTGGAGGCGTCACGCTACCTGACTTCAAACTATACTACAAGGCTACAGTAACCAAAACAGCATGGTACTGGTACCAAAACAGAGATATAGACCAATGGAACAGAACAGAGTCCTCAGAAATAATACCACACATCTACAGCCATCTGATCTTTGACAAACCTGAGAGAAACAAGAAATGGGGAAAGGATTCCCTATTTAATAAATGGTGCTGGGAAAATTGGCTAGCCATAAGTAGAAAGCTGAAACTGGATCCTTTCCTTACTCCTTATACGAAGATTAATTCAAGATGGATTAGAGACTTAAATGTTAGACCTAATACCATAAAAACCCTAGAAGAAAATCTAGGTAGTACCATTCAGGACATAGGCATGGGCAAGGACTTCATGTCTAAAACACCAAACGCAATGGCAGCAAAAGCCAAAACTGAGAAATGGGATCTCATTAAACTAAAGAGCTTCTGCACAGCAAAAGAAACTACCATCAGAGTGAACAGGCAACCTACAGAATGGGAGAAAATTTTTGCAATCTACTCATCTGACAAAGGGCTAATATCCAGAATCTACAAAGAACTCAAACAAATATACAAGAAAAAAACAAACAACCCCATCAAAAAGTGGGCAAAGGATATGAACAGACATTTCTCAAAAGAAGACATTCATACAGCCAACAGACACATGAAAAAATGCTCATCATCACTCGCCATCAGAGAAATGCAAATCAAAACCACAATGAGATACCATCTCACACCAGGTAGAACGGCAATCATTAAAAAATCAGGAAACAACAGGTGTTGGAGAGGATGTGGAGAAATAGGAACACTTTTACACTGTTGGTGGGATTGTAAACTAGTTCAACCATTATGGAAAACAGTATGGCAATTCCTCAAGGATCTAGAACTAGATGTACCATATGACCCAGCCATCCCACTACTGGGTATATACCCAAAGGATTATAAATTATTCTACTATAAAGACACATGCACACGTATGTTTATTGCAGCACTATTCACAATAGCAAAGACTTGGAATCAACCCAAATGTCCATCTGTGACAGACTGGATTAAGAAAATGTGGCACATATACACCATGGAATACTATGCAGCCATAAAAATGGATGAGTTTGTGTCCTTTGTAGGGACATGGATGCAGCTGGAAACCATCATTCTTAGCAAACTATCACAAGAAGAGAAAACCAAACACCGCATGTTCTCACTCATAGGTGGGAACTGAACAATGAGATCACTTGGACTCGGGAAGGGGAACATCACACACTGGGGCCTATCATGGGGAGGGGGGAGAGGGGAGGGATTGCATTGGGGAGTTATACATGATATAAATGATGAATTGATGGGTGCTGACGAGTTGATGGGTGCAGCACACCAACATGGCACAAATATACATATGTAACAAACCTGCACGTTATGCACATGTACCCTAGAACTTAAAGTATAATAAAAAAATGAAAAAAAAAATATTTATTGTAACACATGCAACATAAAATACAATGATCTCAAATTCAAAATTGGAGCAGAAACAAAAATATTTTATTTTTCACTTTATAAACTCACGTACTGGGTAAATGTTATTCATGAAGTTTATGATTTTAAGGGCCCACAATTTATTGTTGTTACCAAACAGAGTGCATTTTTAAAAGCATTAAAATTAAAACCAACCTAAATTTCAGTGGGTAAGAATATGAAGTTGTTGGCTGTTGAGATAAAAAGTAATTTTGAACCCAATAAAACATTGTCTTTTCACTATATTTTTGCTAAAGCCACAGATTACTCTCACACTAGAAGTTATTTGTGTCCATTAGGTTAATTAAAATCTGAAGAACAAACTGTATTTGTGAGTAGAAAATACCTGGTTATGAATTTCATTGCTGGCCAGGTACGGTGGCTCACGCCTGTAATCCCAGCACTTTGGGAGGCCAAGGCAGGTGGATCACCTGAGGTCAGGAGTTCAAGACAAGCCTGGCCAACATGGTGAAACCCCATCTCTACTAAAAATACAAAACATTAGACATGTGTGGTGGCAGACGCCAGCTACTTGGAAGGCTGAGGCAGGAGAATTGCTTGAACCCTGGAGGCAGATGTTGTAGTGAGCTGATATCGCACCTTTGCACTCCAGCCTGGACAACCAGAACAAAGCTCCATCTAAAAAAAAAAAAAAAAAAAAAAAAAAAAAAAAAAAAAAGAATTTAATTGCTTCTGGAAAGTAATGCATGCATGTGTCCATTTCAGCTTCAGCACAAACTAAAAACAAATAATGATATACTAATCAAAACACTGGTTATTGTTATAATTTTGGTGTTAAAGCAATTGCCAGTTCAAGCTAGCCTAGGTTATCTCACTCCATGCAAAAGCAAAGAGGATGCCTAGCGTTTAAATGACATTGATATGAAAACCTACCTCTGCTATTGTAATTTTCTCCATACATTGTTACATATTACCTATAATGAACTTGGAGAAAAAGTCAAAATTCATCATGTAATTGAATGAGTATAAAGTTATTACAAATCATTATGCACATTTTCTGTTCAAGACTGACATTGGTGTCAAATGAAATCATGTCACTGTTGGTGCTATGGAGATTAAGGTACACTAAGTAAAGATTAAATAAAATTCAGCCAATACAGGTCTCCAGGGTTAATATTTTGCTGTCAAACAAACAAATGTTGCTCCTGGGTATAAAGGTGTGGGAATGGAGAAAGAAAGCATGAGGTGTCAGTTTCTAACTGGAGCTAGAAATCTATCACAAAATGTAGAGCAGAGCATCAGTTTGATTTAACTTTGTTCTTCTTAGTAGGAATAATGAAGACTTTTTTTGTCTGAGAAATCTGAAAGTTTAGATCAATGCATGACTCTCTAGTTACAATAACAAGGTGAAGTCTTTTGACAAGTCACAACAGAAATGTAACTTATCAATTAAATATGATAAATATAACCAAATCTGGAGTGTGTGTCTTAGTTAGTTCAGACTGTTGTAATAAAATGTCATAGACTGGGTGACTTAAACAGCTGAAATTTATTTTCTCACTGTTCTGGAGGCTGGAAGTCTCAGATCAGGATACCAGCATGGTCTTGTTCTGGTGAGAGCTCTCTTTCTGGTTTGCAGATCTACCTTCCTGCTGTGCATTCACATGACCTCTTCTTGTGCCTTCCTGGGAGAGAGAGAGAAGGCAAGCTCTCGATTTTATCTTCTTATAAGGGCACTAATCCCATCCAAGTCTCCACCCTCACAACCTCATCTACCTCTATTTGCCTCCCAGAGACCCTATCTCCAAACACCATCCCCATATTCAGGGTTAGGGCATCAACAAATGAATTTTGAGGGGACACAAACATTCAGTACATACAAGACAAGTGGGGTGCAGTATTCCAAAAGTGTACCTTGTTTATACAAAGCTCTTAATAAAAGTGGACTTACATTTTTAAAATTTCAGCAAAAACTACATTTTGGGAATCTCTAAAGGATAAACAACCCAGCAACCCAGTTTCTTCAACAAATTGTAAGGGAGAGAGAAAAGTAGAGGCATAGGGAAAGGAGAGAAGAGAGAGGGAGAGAGAGAGAGAGAACAAGGAAACCTATTTTCAAAAAGACTTAAAAAACAGAATAACCAATTATTACATGTGAATCTTATTTTAATCCCAATTCAATGAATAAACTGTGAAAATAAAAGTCACATATTACATCTAAAATTACTGGGAATTTGAACACTGGGCATTTAATGAAATTAAGGAATTGTGCTTACTTTTTAAGATGTGTAAAAGGTATCATGCTTGTATCTTAAAATAGTTTTTTTAGAGCTCTGTATTCTGTTATTTAAGTGTAAAATGATAAGATGTCTGGGATTTGTTTAAAAATAATATTGGAGAAGGGGAATGGGTATACATATAGATCAAGTGAGAGCTATAACATCAATCTTTTGATAATCATTAAAGCTGGATGATGATAAGGATTGTATTATACATTCTGAATACTTTCAAGTCTTACATTTCATACAACAAAAAGTTTTAAACAACTCTTTCAGTGAATTGTACCATGTCACAAAACATTTTTCCCTAAACACTCATAACCCTATAACCCTAAAGCATTACTTGTATTTTTTACATTATTTTTTTTAGTCTGATTTCAGGACTAATACCATTACTATATAGAGCTTTGAACATTTGTGAAAAAGTTTAAAAATTAAGTAAAATAAGATATGTAGAAATATTTGAAATGGGAAAGGAGGTAGAGGCAGGAAAGACGCCTTTCAGTAATTATCAGTAAATGATAAAAAGGAAGAGACCAATGGATCTATTACTCTTGTGAGAGGAAGGGAAAATTGAGGGCCAATGACAATAGAAAAATTATATTTATTAAAGCTATTTCAGATAGTGAGGAAGACACATATATAGGTTCCACCCTATAAATATGTATAGGGTTGCAGCTATCATCTACCTAATAGAGACCAGGGAATTTGCTAACATTTCTTAAATGTATAGGATAGTCCCATATAATAAAGAATTTTCTGGACTAAAATGTCAATAGTGCCAAGATTGAGAAACTCTTACTTAAAGCTTCTAGTTCCCAGGGCAGGTTCTAATAGGGTCAGTTTGGCCTCTTTATCTGACCTGTTCATCTGAGTATTAATTCATGGTCCACTCAATTGTGGCCAGAGCATCAATTTAGGCTTCTAGTGACCTGTCTTAACGTTTATGGATTTTTTTCTTCTTCATTGTCCAATATGCTATCAGAGACATCCAGTAAAATTTCAGGTTTATTTTTCAGTTCTATAATTTTCATTTGTTCTTATTTTATAGTGTCTGTTTATTTCTCTGCTGAGATTACCTATATTTTTACTCATGTCCCATTTTTTTTTGAATTATTGAAGACTTTTATAACAGCTGTTATAATGTCCCTGCCTGCTAATCCTGACCTCTTTGTCAGATTGGGATCTCTTTTAATTGCTTATTTGTTCTCCCAATTATATGTCACATTGTCTTGCTTCTTTATTTCTATTAATTTTTATTGTATGCTAGATATTATAGATTTTATATTATTGGGAGTCCAGATTTTTATGATGACAGTTCTGCACAGTCCATTGTTAAATACCTGAAACAGATGCTTCATATATGTTGTCTAGTTTTACAGTTTTTTGTTTGTTTGTTTGTTTTACAGTGGAAACGTATCTCTAATAGCCCTTACTTCATTATTGTAGGAACTGTATGTTTAGATAAGTTTCTTCCAAAGCACTTGGTGTAAACCATGAAAACTATGCCTAGAAAGAGCTATATGGATTGTTTTTCTCAGGAAGGGTCAGTGACAAGG
Source organism: Rhinopithecus roxellana (assembly GCF_007565055.1). Classification (NCBI taxonomy): domain Eukaryota; kingdom Metazoa; phylum Chordata; class Mammalia; order Primates; family Cercopithecidae; genus Rhinopithecus; species Rhinopithecus roxellana. Next base: position 71,288,819 of record NC_044554.1, read on the forward strand.
CAGGCAACTGGACAGTTATGAACTATTTACCTTTACAAAAAGTATACAAATTTTAATGTATGTTTTAAATGTTAATATTTGAAGAATATTTAACTCTTCATTTTTAACATTGCCTAACTTGTTTAGCTATAACCCCTTGTCTGGAACAGTGTTTGCCACATAGCAGGTGCTTAATCATTGTTGAACTTATACTGGATCATCAGCATGAGTGTGACTATTGATGGAAGGAGACAGAGTCAAGTAGCTTTGAAAAGGTTTAAATTTACAAACAGTTAATGATAATATAACATTTGCATGTTGTTTTATAAATAAATCAAGATTATTACATATTTTATATATATTATAATCATGTGTGTGTGTGTGTGTGTGTGTGTGTGTGTGTGTGTGTATAAACCCTATAAATCTTGGCACTATTGACATTTTAGTCCAGAAAATTCTTTATTATATGGGACTATCCTATACATTTAAGAAATGTTAGCAAATTCCCTGGTCTCTATTAGGTAGATGATAGCTACAACCCTATACATATTTATAGGGTTTATATATATAAAATTTATATATATATATATATATATATATATATATATATAAACAACAGACAGTTATTTTTTTGTGGTTCTGAGGGTGAAAGTCCAAGATTAACGTGTTGACAGATTTAGTTCCTGGTGAGGACTCTCTTTCTGGCTTGCAAACCTCCACCTTCTCACTGGGTGCTCACATGGCTTTTCCTTAGTGGTTGCAAAATAAAATTAAGGTGTCAGTCAGACTGAGTTTCTTCTGGAGACTCTAGGGAAGAAATGTTGTTTTTTCCAGCATTGAGAGGCTACCTGCAGTACTTGCCTCATGGTCACATTCTTGTTTTATATGTTTTAAGCTTTTATATATATGATCTTATTTGTTTATCTTTTAAAAATTATGAGTTAGAAAGACCATGTTTAACAGCATCATTTTACAGTTGAGCATTTTGAGGATTTTAGAGGTAAAGAGACATGCTCAAAGTCACCCAGCAGTCAGAAGACAGAACTAGAAGACAGAAATAAAAGGCAGAAGACTGGATCATGGTGACTCCAAGACAAAGACGCTTTAAGCTATCATAACAGAGAAATATTGGAGTCAGCAAGCCCTGACAGTTAATGTTCTGGTAAACTAAAGGAGTATGGCTTATGAGAGCCAGAACCAGAACCAGGCATGGCTCTACTTTATAATAATGATAAGCCAATGGGGGCTGTTTTTTTTTTCAATATCCCCACAATCAGAAATAAATTACACTCTTAAAACTCACAATTTGATATTGAATATAAGAAGGAACTTCTAATTGTTAAAAAAAAAAAAAAAAGATTTTACAGTTGGATGCATTGGCATGACCTTGTAATCCCAGCTACTTAGGAGGTTGAGGAAGGAGAATCTCTTGAGCCCAGGAATTTGAGATCAACCTGGACAATACAATGAGATCCCATCTCAAAAAATTAAATACTTAAATTATATTAAATTAAATGATTCTACAGTAATACAATCAGGAAAGTTACAGAGTTTTTATGGCTAATGGTAGACAATGGAGTACTATATGATTCAGTTGGTTGGGCACTCTTTGCCTTTGAGATAATTTACATTTCTTTAAGGCATTTATATAATCAATATATCAAATGTAGCCTATAAAAAGTTGGAAAAGTAGTATGCTTAAAAAAGAAATAGCTTCAAGTAAGGACTATCCTTAATGTCACACAAAGCAATTGGCAGAAAATGCTAAATTCTACTGGATAATCCTTGGTGCATCTTAATACATAGCTATACAGTTCAAATACATGTATATTCAATTAAGCACTGATATTTTACAGGGTGAGTTTAAAATATTACATGAGAAATTAAATACATTTCAAGTATGTAGTGCACTATTTCAGTCTTCATCACAGAACTTAAAGGACATCTAGAATGGAAGCTTGAAAGAAAAATTTCAGAAGTACTAAGAAAGCTAAATCAGTTGGTCAACAAAAATGTGTTGTGTGCATTATGAGACAGGACTTGTACTAAATGCTAATGCAATAGTAATAAAATAAAGAACATTGTCTATGCTTTCATGGATCTCAACCATAATGTATTTAATAATAAATACCTAATAAATAATTATAAGCATAGAAAATAGTATGGAAAAGAAGTAAGAGTTTCTGAAAGGAGGATCTAATAAAGTCAGAGTGAAAGTCAGCATGAAAGAGGTGGGTGTTTGTAAAAGCTGTCCTGAGGAAGTGATTTTAACAGGAATATTTTTACCATCATCTGTATCTTTCTTGTATATAAGCCATTTTCTTCAATAAAAGACTTAAATCTTAGGGAAGAGAAGAAAATATATTTCTTGAACAATAAGATTATCTTTGTATTTTTACTGTACCTTGAGTCTCAGAGTTAGTCTTTAGGATCTATAGTTACATGTCTTAAAATCTAGACTTTGTAAGGAAAAAATATTTTTTATTAATCTCAAAAGTCATATTTGGTCCTGCTGAATATCTTGAGATAGTTTCAAATATTAGTACCAAACACATAAGATACAAATATAATTATGTTTATAAATTCATCTGTTTGGCCTGTGTGAAAGAAAAGTCAATTTTGGAAAATGATACTTGAATCATGCAACTTAATCAGGGGATGATTCCAATTTTAACTGTTGTCCCAGTTACAGTTTCTTCTGGAGTAATTAAACATATCCCATGGGCCTGGCATACTGTTATCAATTTGGAAAATGTTTCTTTTCTTTGGTGATGGTGAGAAAAGACTGCCTGACATTTGCTTTTACTTGGCAGGGGTAGCAATATACTTTCCTCTTCTTACCACAGAGCTATGTGAATTCTCATGATGTCTGCACAATTTATACTGCACAATGTTCACTTCAAATTATAAAATGGCAGTATAGAAGTAAGCTGACTTCACTCCTTGCTCCAAACAGAAAACCAAAAAAAAAAAAAAAAGAAAAAAGAAAAAAATACAGCATCAAGATTATTACCAGCAATATTCCAGAACTCAAATATGAGAAGGAGGCAGTTCCCAGGGCCACAAAGAAGTGAAACACTCCCAACAGCTTGTAAGAGAATTGGATTTTCATATCTGTGATGCCCCTCCCCTCAATCTGTCCAGCACCAAACTCATGGAAAATTAATGTGGGAAAAAGTAATATGGAGGTGGACACACAGCTTTCCCATCATCTTGGCCTACCTGGCAGGAGACTGTTCCTGACATAGCCCATAGGCAGCATTGGAAGTGTCTGAAGGAAGAAGTATCCTTGAGGACAACCAGAAACAAAGGGGAGAGGTGAGACTACCATCCCTAGCCCTGGAAATTCTGCTCTATAACCCAACAAAAGGAGATTCCAAATCAGAGTGGCTGTTCGGCAGCACAAGCTGTAGGAGGTTCATTTGACAGGTCCCTTGAGCATAAACCCCTAGCTAGCCTTCCCACATTGCCAGGCCATCCCCGCTTTGGACTTATCCCATGTGGAATGGGTGGTACTCTGAGTCTTTAACTAGAGCTGAGGCAAACCTGGGCTTAAGGTGCCATCTAGTGCCAAAAAGGAGACAGTGTCCAAGTGTGAAAAAAATAAAGAAAATCAACACATAAATTACAAAGAATCTCTGTGCAAGCATATCCAATAAAAACCAAAACAAGCCAGACAGAGAAGATGGATAAGTAATTCATATTTCAATGTGAAAAAATAGACATATATCCACAGGAAACAATCGTAGACAGGGAACCATAACATCCCCAAATGGAAAAAGCATGGAACCAGTCACTGACACTAACAAAACTGGGATATGTGAACTCTCTAAGTAATCAAAATAACGGCTTTAAGGAAACTCTGTGATCTCCAAGATAACACAAAAAGCAATTAAGAAATTTATCCAGGAAATTTAGCATAGAGATTAAAAATTAAAAAAAATCAAACAGAAACCTTGGAACTGAGAAATACATTTGCTAAATTGAAAAAGGTAATAGAGGCTCTCAACATCAGAATGAGTCAGAGAAAAGGAACAAGTGAGGTTGAAGACTAGCTATTTGAAAATACGTAGAGTTGGAAAAAAAATAATAAAAAGGAAGACTAGACACATTTTTCAAGAAAGCCTAAGGGAACGTTTTTTTAATCTGAACAAAGAAAATCACTGATGTGCAAAAATAAAACATTTGAAGGCATATAAAACCCACGGGTAAAATTAAGTACATAGACAAACCCAGACTACTTTAATACTGTAATTGTGGTATGCAGTCCACTCATAGTTAAAAGTATGAAGCTCAATAGGCAAATCTATCAAAAACAAAAATAGCTATAGCAAACTTTTAAGAGACAGGCAGTATGAAAATATGTACATAGAGACATCTAATCGAAATACAGGGGCAGGAATTAATGTGTAATTTTAAAAAAATTTTATTTTTGTCATCTAAAATAAGTTGTCATCTATTTAAAATAACTCTCTCTCTCTCTCTCTCTCTCTCTCTCTCTCTCTCTCTCTCTCTATATATATATATATATATATATATATATATATATATATATATATATATATAATTTGTAAGCCTCATAGTAACCACAGTGCAAAATCCTATAGCAGATTCCCTAAAAATAAAAAGCAACAAACAAAAACACACTAACAAAGAAAATCACCTTATCACAAAGGAAGAAAGGAAGACAGGAGTTAAAACAACCAGAAAACAAGCAACACAATGTCAGTAGTAAGATCTTACTTATTAATAATGCTGAATGTAAATGGTCTCATTTCTTGAATTAAAAGGCATACAGTGGCTGAATAGATAAAGAAACAAGACCCAACTATATGCTCCCTCAAGAAACTTCCTTCACCTATAAAGACACATATAGTCTGAAAGTGAAATAGTAGAAAAGGTCATTTAATGTAACTGTAAATCAAAAAAGCAGCAGTAACTATAACTTGGATAAAATAGACTACAAATAAAAGACTATAAAAAGAGACAAAGAATGTCACTATTTAATGATAAAGGGATCAATTCAGCAAGAGGGTATAACAGTTAAAAATAGCTATACATCCAACAATGAAGCTCCCAAGGATATAAACCAAGCATTAATAGATCTAAAAGGAGGCAGGCACAGTGGCTCATGCCTATAATCCCAACACTTTGGGAGGCCAAGGCAAGTGGATCAATAGTGAAACCCCATCTCTACTAAAAATGCAAAAATTAAACAGGAATAGTGGTGGGTGCCTGTAATCCCAGCTACTTGGGAGGCTGAGGCAGGAGAATTGCTTGAACCCAGGAGACAGAGGTTGCATTGAGCTGAGATCATGCCACCGCACTCCAGGCTGGGCAACAGAGCAAGACCGCATCTCGAAAAAACAAAAATAAATAAATAAAAAAAGAAGAAAGAGTTTGAAGAGGACACAAACAAATGGAAAGATCTCTCATGCTCATGAATTGGAATAATATTGTTAAAATGATAATACTTCCCAAGGAAATATACAGATTCAATGTAATCCCTATCAAAGTACCAATTACAATTTTCACAAAATAGAAAAACAATCCTAAAATTTATATGGAATCAGAATAGACAAAGCAATCCTGAGCAAAAAGAACATAGTTGGAGGTATCACACTACTTGCACTCCCAAGCTTATTGCAGCATTATTCACAATACCCAAAATGTGGCATTAACCTAAGTGCCTGTCAATGGATGAATGGATAAATAAAATGTGGTAATAATACATGATAGAATAATATTCAGCCATAAAAAGAGTGAAATTTTTCATTGCAGCAACATGGATGGAACTGGATGTTATTATGTTAACTGAAACAAGCTAAGCACAGAAAGACAAATATCACATATTCTCATTCATGTGTAGTAAGTAAAAAAGTGAATCTCATGGAGATAGCAAGTAGACTTGTGGTTACTAGAGGACAAGGAGGGTAGCAGGGAGCAGGAAATAAAGGAAGGTTGAATAATGTGTGGAAATGTACAGTTTGACAAAAGAAATAATACCTAGTGTTTGATAGATGAGTAAATTGAATGTAGCTTACAATAATCTATTTTATATTTCAAAGTAGATGAAAACATAATTTGAATGTTTCCAGGATAAAAAAGACAAATATTTAAGATTATGGATATCTCAATTACACTAATTTCATCTTTACAAATTATATAAATGTATTAACTTATCACATGTACCCAGAAAACACATGCATCTCTTATGCATAAATAAAAAATAGGCTGGGCACAGTGGCTCACACCTGTAATTCTAGCACTTTGGGAGGCTGAGGTATCACAGAACTTAAAGGGAAAAAAAGGAACTTGTTATCAAAAAAAAGAAAAAAAGAAAAAAAAGTGAAAATGCTGCCTAAGATGCAGTGTGCTGAAGCAGTAACTGATGCACAGTCAATCCGTTTCACACTAACACCAGTTAGAAGTGAACCCCTGAAGCATTATAATCCCAAGTAGACAAAAACCTTCAGATACAGTGGATAAGGGAAATTCTCTTTTTAAAAAGAAACTTTGAGTAATACATCTGATGCCCACTTGAAGGAACAAAGGCAAGAAGTATGTATCTACATTTATTCACAAGATACAGCTAATTATTTGCCTACATGGTCAATGACTGAAATGGAACATGATTGGAAAAATTGTGAAAAGAAGACCTAGAAAACAGAATGGTAAAATGGACATTTCTTAATGGGCCCAGCATGTTAGGATATTTATGTCCCAAATGAGTGGTCACTAATGGGTATCAACTCGGATGAAATCTTTTGATGATCAGTTGAACAAGATAACTTGCTCTGGGGTTATCAATCAATCTCTCTCCCTAGCTGTGATGGTTAATGCTGAGTATCAACTTGATTCGATTGAAGGATGCAAAGTATTGATTCTGGGTGTGTCTGTGAGGATGTTGCCAAAGATTAACATTGGAGTCAGTGGGCTGAGAAAGGCAGGCCCACCCTTAATCTGAGTAGGCACAATCCAATCAGCTGCCAGCATTGCCAAAATAAAAAGCAGACAGAAGAGTGTGAAAAGACTAGACTGGCTTAGCCTCCCACACTACATTTTTCTCCATGCTAGACGCTTCCTACCCTCAAATGTAGGACTCCAAGTTCTTCAGCTTTGGGACTCAAACTGGCTTCCTTGCTCCTCAGCTTGTAGATAGATAGAATAGGCATAGAATTTGGGATCTGCCATTTTTGAGGAGAAGATAAAGTCAGTTTAGTTTGTATGAGCAATTATTGTATTACGTTAGACAGGAGAATGTTGCAGTTTCTTCGAAGTTCATGTCAAAAGATTGTGTATAGACGCTGACTAGTCAAATGGAGTAGACCCTGCTGGATGTTGTCTATGCCACTTGACATCTGTTTCCACCCTCTTTCCACTGTAGTGCAGGTGACATAAGCCAAGGACATTTCTGAGATGTGTTTGCTGCCAGAGTATACATGTAATTTAGGTTCTACCAATGAAGTATATCTGAGTGAGACATGGAAAACAGAAAGAATTGGAGAGCCATTCTTCTTAAAGTAATTGTAGCTGACAGGCAGACTTGAAGATACAAATCTTTTTATCTCTCAACTTCATGCATTACTGTCTAGTTGCTGTTGATATATGTATGGGTGGTATAATGTTGGCAACAATTATAGCAGAATTGGCTTTAAGATGAGTTGAAGCCTAGTACTACCCCGATATCTTCTGCTCTATCAGCTCTTCTAATAAATTGAAAAATATCTTTCCACTTTAATCCCCGTCTACTGGAAACATCTAAAGCATTTTTCTTTCCTGTACTGAAATCAGTGTGATATCGATACAGTTATGGGCCATATAATGATATTTTGGCTAGTGATGGACACCATGTATTATGTGGTCCCATAAGATTATAATACTGTATTTTTACTGTATCTTTTCTATGTTTAGATATGTTTAGATACACAAATGCTGGCCATTACATTAAAATTGCCTACGATATTCAGTTCAGTAACATGCTGTACATGCTTTTAGCCTAGGAGCAATAGACTATACGATAGCCTAGGTATGTAGTAGGCTGTATCATCTAGGTTTCTGTAAGTACACTCTATGATATTCACACAATGATGAAATTGTGCATTTTGCACATCATTCAGTGACAGATGATTGTATTGGGATAGACAAATAGAAAAATGGAACAGGAAAGAGAGTCCATGAATGAAACCTCATATATAAATAAACTTGATTTGTATAAGAACTGGCACTGCAGAAGACTAGCAAAGAAAAGAAAGACCATTCAATAATAATGCTGAGTCAAGATGTTAACATGTGGAAAAAATAAAATTGGATCCTTACTTCAGACCACACATAAAAACTGTGTGGATGATGAATCAAAGACTTATATGTGAAAAGAAATATATTATAATGTTTAAAATATATTTTTCTATTGTTTCTTTAAGACTTTGGAATAAGAGTTCATTAACAAATAAATACATATTGCTGAAAATAGAAAGGAAAAGTTTGATAAATTCTATTACATTAAAACTAAGAACTTATGCTTATCAGAAAATACAATAGGAAGCAAACACACTATATATTTGAAGAAGGTATTTGCAACACATAACAGCTAAAACAACATATAATGGTCTAATAGTAACCAACATATATAAAGAAGCCTATATATAAAAGATTGACAAGAGCCGGGCGCGGTGGCTCAAGCCTGTAATCCCAGCACTTTGGGAGGCCGAGACGGGTGGATCACGAGGTCAGGAGATCGAGACCATCCTGGCTAACATGGTGAAACCCCGTCTCTACTAAAAATACAAAAAACTAGCCGGGCGAGGTGGTGGCGCCTGTAGTCCCAGCTACTCGGGAGGCTGAGGCAGGAGAATGGCGTAAACCCGGGAGGCGGAGCTTGCAGTGAGCTGAGATCCGGCCACTGCACTCCAGCCTGGGCGACAAAGCAAGACTCCATCTCAAAAAAAGAAAAAAAAAAAAATTTTTGACAAGAAAACCAATAGAAAAGTGAGCAAACATTTGACAAGGAATTACACAGAAGAGAAAATAATAAAAGGCCCATATACATGTGAAAAATGCTTAACCTTCTTAGCAATGATCAAAATACAAATTATCACCATAGTGAGATCCAATTTCATACCAAACCACCTGGAAAAATTAAAATTGTTAGAATAGCAGGAGTGGTGAATATTCAGATCATCTGCAACACTATAACCTCCTAATGAGAAAGTTACCTATTTATCACTTTAGAAACATTTTGTCGTTTTCTGGTAATTTTGCCTGTACACATTCTCTATCATCTAGATATTCCTCTATTAGTTACATACTTCAAAGAGTTTTTGGAACACAGGTTTCTATAGGTATATACAAGAATTCATAATAGCACATTTATAATTATAAATACCTGAGAACAACCCCAATGTCTATTAACAGGAAAATAATAAATAAATTACAGTGTATATATACAATGTCATAGTATACAGCAATGAAAATAAATGAATTACTGCCACATGCAAAATAAAAAGAGTGAATCTCAAGAACATAATTTAGATCAAAATGCTTAGGTAAGCAGGAAGAAATACTTTAAGAAAAAATAAAACAAAAAATAAAGAGTAATGAGAAAAAAAATGAGAAAAACAATGAGAAAAAATTATGAGTAAAATAATAGAAAAGTAAAGTAACTAATAATGAGACCATGTTGGCTTTTTAGGAAAAAAGTAAATCATGGTATTAAATAGTATTGGGACATTGTGTAGCCATTAAGAAAAATAAAGGTAGATGAAGACTTCAAACCCTAACCAAGTACAAAAACCAGAAACACAGACCAACAGAACAGAATAGAGAACCCAGAAATAAAGCCACTCACCTACAGCCATCTAATTGTCAATAAAATCAACAAAAATAAGCAATGAGGAAAGAACATCGTATTTAGTAAAGGGTGCTGGGACAGCTGGCTAGCCACATGCAGATAAAAGAGACTAAACCCCTATTTTTCACCATATACAAAAATTAACTCAAGATCGACCAGAGATTTAAATGTAAGACCTCAAACAATAAGAATCCTAGAAAAAAACCTAGGAAACCTTGCGAAATAATTTATGACTAAGTCCTCAAAAGCAATTCCAACAAAACAAAAAATTGACAAGTGGGACCTAATTAAACCAAACAGCTTCTGCTTAGCAAAAGAAACTATCAATAGAGTAAACAGACAGCCTTCAGAATGGGAGAAAATATTTCCAAACTATGCATCTGTCAAAGGTCTAATAGCCAGAATCTATAAGAAACTTAAATAATTAAACAAGCAAAAAGCAAATAATGCCATTAAAAAGTGGGCAAAAGACATGAACAGACACTTCTCAAAAGAAGACATATTGAGTGACCAGCAAACATGAAAAAATGCTTCGCATCACTAACCATCAGATAAATGCAAATCAAAATCACAATGAGAATCACAATGTATTAGTCCATTTTCATGCTGCTGATAAAGACATACCCGAGACTTGGCAATTTACAAAGAAAAGAGGTTTAATGGATAACCCACAGTTCTGCGTGGCTGGGTAACCCTAACAGTCATGGTAGAAGGCAAGGAGGAACAAGTCACATCTTACGTAGATGGTGGCAGGCAAAGAGCTTGTGCAGGCAAGCTCCCGTTTTTAAAGCCATCAGATGTCATGAGACTTATTCACTATCACGAGAACAACACAGGAAAGACCCGCCCCCATGATTCAATCATCTCCCACCAGGTCCCTCCCACAGCATGTGGGAATTATAGGAGCTGCAAGATGAGATTTGGGTGGTGACACAGAGCCAAATCATATCAGATACTATCTCACACCAGTCTGAATGGCTATAATCAAAAATTTAAAAAAAATACATGTTGGCAAGGCTGTAGAGAAAACAGACTGCTGGCCAGGCATCATGGCTCATGCCTGTAATCCCAGCACTTTGGGAGGCCAAGGCGGGTGGATCACCTGAGGTCAGGAGTTCGAGACCAGCCTGACTAACATGAATCGCTTAAACCCGGGAGGCAGAGGTTTCAGTGAGCTGAGATCATGCCATTGCACTCCAGCTTGGGCAACAAGAGCAAAACTCCGTCTCAAAAAAAAAAAAAAAAAAAAAAAGAAAAGAAAAGAAAAAGAAAAAGGACTGCTTACACACACTGTTGGTAGGAATGCAAATTAGTTCAGCCACCATGGAAAACAGCTTGGAGATTTTTCAAAGAATTTAAAGCAGAACCACCATTCAACTCAGCAATCTCATTACTGGGTATATATCCAAAAGAAAATAAATGATTCTACCAAAGAACACATGCACTCACACCTTCCTCACAGCACTATTCACCATAGCAAAGACATGGAATCAACTTAGGTGCCCATCAACAGTGGAATGGATAAGGAAAATGTGGTACATACACACCACACCATGGAATACTATGCAGCCATAAAAAGAAATGAAATCATGTCCTTTGAGAAACATTGGTGCAGCTGGAGGCCATTATTCTAAGTGAATTAATACAGGAACAGCAAACCAAATAATGCATGTTTTCACTTCTAAGTTGGATCTAAACATTGTGTACTCATGGATTTAAAGATGGTAACAATAGACACTGTGAACCACCAGACGAGGGAGGAACAGAGGGGAGAAAGGGCTGAAAAACTACCTATCAGGTACTGTGCTCACTACTTGGGTGATAGGATCATATCAGGTACTATGCTCACTACTTGGGTGATAGGATCAATCATACTGCAAACCTAAGCATTACACAATATAGCCATGTAGTAAATCTGCACATGTACCCTCGATTCTAAAAAATAAAATAAAAGTTGAAATTAAACAAACAAACCAAAATAAACCTTAACCAAAATAAACCTAAACCAAAATAAACCTTAACCAAGGTAAATTACAAAAGGTCAAAAGTTTAGATGAAAAATATGTAATCATAAAAGCCATAGAAAACAATGTGGAAGAGTTTTTTTAATATATAGTGAAGTTAATTTTCTATGTACGATGACAAATCTGGAATTCATTTGAAAATGTTGAATACTTGACCACATAGAAATGAAAAAAGTTATGCATGTTTAAAAAATTAAACAAAGAATAAAATTAAACAATGGCAAAGACTAGATGCATATTATAAAACAGACATAGGACAAATATTAATATATGAAGAGTACCTTACACATTTATAATTAAAATGATGTACTTTGTAAATGTTCACAGAAATAGTTCAGAGAAATGAAAGTACACATCTTTTTAAGACATCAGAAGATGTTTAACCTCACTCATATTTAGAGAATTGGAGACTGAAACTTCAATGAAGCAATTTCATCTATTTTATTCACAAAGATCTAACACACAGTAGGGTTGAATAGGCATTGCTAGTCTATTTACATTGCTATAAAGGAATACCCACGTCTGGTGTTTTATAAAGAAAAGAGGCTAATTTGCCTTATGTTTCTGCAGCTGTACAGGAAGCATGCTTCTAGGGAGGCCTCAGGAAGCTTCCACTTACTGTGCAAGGCAAAGGGGAGCAGGTATGTCACATGGAAAAAGAGGGAGCAAGAGAGATGTCGAGCTTTTTTAAACAACCATCTCTTACATGAACTAATAGAGTGGGAGGTCGTTACTGCAAGGAGGGCACCAAGCCATTCGTGAGGGATCCACCCTCATGACCCAAATGCCTCCCATCAGGCTGTATCTCCAACACTGAGGAGCACATTTCAACATGAGATTTGGAGGAGACAAAACATCCAACCTATATGATAGGCACTCTCATCCATTGCTCATGGGTAAGTTAAATTGGTAAATCTATGGAGGAGAACTTCGCAATATCAGTAAAATTATAGGAGCCTTTTCCTTTGATACCATAATTCTGCCTCTAAGAATTTATCTTACATGTGTGAAATGCTTTCTATATAATTTATTTCAGTATAATTTATAATAATAAATACTGGAAACAACCTATCCATCTGTAGGGTTTGGTTAAATTTATTGCACTACATTTATACAACAGAAACCAGACAATCATAAAAATGCTGAAAAAGTGCTTTATAAATTTGAATGGAATCATCTCCAGTCAGAGTTTACAAAGCAAAGTTAAACACATACATACACACACACACACACACACACACACACACACACACGGGGGGGGGAGTTTTAAAGCAGTGTAGTAGCATGCTATCGTTGCAAGAAAAATGTGTTCTGCTTGTATATGCATATAGTATTCCTGGAAGGAATACTATAAGAAATACAATAAGAAGAACAAGAGGTACAAGAAGTACAAGAAATAGTGACTTTTTCAGACTTTTTCAGGCTACTCATTCAGAGAACTGGTTGACTGGAAGTGTGGGAGAGTAGTGGGGAGGGAGGAAATTGTTTACTTTTGAATTCCAAACCTACTGAATGTGTTACCTGAACTGATCAAATATTTTTTAAATGACTTATAAAATACTTGAGAGAATGAAGTAGCTAGATCAGGATGATATTCTCTTCTACTTACCAGGCACACCCTAAAGGACAATTCTCAGCTTTCCTTCCTTAGATGTAATCATGTGACCTGGTTACAGCCAATGAAAGAGGCCCAGAAGTGCAGTGTTTGATTTTTGGCCACTGCTATTAATAAGCAACCTGTACCATCAAGCAACTGTGTGCTTGACGGGTGCAAATGATGACAGGGATAGTGGAGCCTCAGGGTGAAAGGAGCATATGGATTCCTGAATAACCATGGCGATGTGAGTGACTCACATATCAGGAACCCTTATTTGGACTAACACATAAGCAAGAAATAAACTTATTTGGTTGGCGCTATCACATGTTTTTTAGTAATATTTATTAGCTCAGATTTACCTGCCTTAATACAGAAATTGTAACTAATACAGGAGTATGGTATTGCTGTGACAGAATGGTAAAATACATGCCATTGATTTAAGATGGTGTGTGGCAAGAAAACAGGTACCATACGCTATAAAGTTGGAAACATGCATTTTCTTCTGCAGTGACAAAACATTTGATAGAACTACCACTGCAATAAATTGGAAGGCAAACACATGACTGCTGAGCCAGAGTGTTAGCATATGTCGACTTTTACCTGCTGCTTTGAGAAGGAAAGATGAAAAAGATGGAAAAGACAACTAAATCCCAAAGAGCAAGTTTGTACACTTCTATATTTCCAACCTAGGTGGTTAGTTCAGGCAGTACCTTTAAGTTGAGAGAGAGGCATAGTGGATTATACAGTTTGGATGTCCCCTCCAAATCTCATGTTGTACTGTAATCCCCAATGTTGGAAGTAAGGCCTGGTGGGGAGTGTTTGGGTCATAGGAGCAGATCCCTCATGACTTGGTGCTGTCCTTTCAATAGTGAGTTCTTGCAGGATGTTCTTGTAAAATTTGGCATGTCCTCCCTCACTCTCTCCCTCTTGCTCCCATACTATGTGAGTGCCTGCTCACCCTTCACCTTCTGTGATGATTGTGAGCTTCCTGAGGCCTCCCCAGAAGCCAGGCAGATGTCAGCACCATGCTCCCTGTAAAGCCAGCAGAACTGTGAGCCAATTAAACAAACCTCTTTTCTTTATAAATTACCCGGTTTCAAGTATTTCTTTATAGCAATGTAAGAACAGTCTAATACAGTGGAGAAAGATGAAACTCATTTAATCAAGTATAAAAGTTACGCCACCTAGAAAAGAACTTTGAATATGGTTATAGGCACAAGGAATTTTTGGAAGCAATCAAGCCAGGCATTTTCTAGTCTGAGAGTACTGTATGTCTAAAGAATCTATGAAAACAAAAACCCAAATATATTTGATCATTTTGGATTTTGAAATAACCCTTGGATCCTCAAATCCGCATGAGGAAAAAGTTGGTGCAAAAGCTATATTCTCCCAAGGAGAAAATATTCTATAATACTTACTACATATATGACATAAAAGATAAGGACCAGGGAGAACGTGACAAAGGGCAGTGCCAGGGGCAATAGAAAAGTAGTCTAATCTCAGGTTTATCTTTTTGGGCTTCTCTTCTCCATGTTGGTCCTCCATATTCTTACTTCCTTGAGTTTTCTGATGCAATAAAATAGACTTAAAACATAATTTCCTCCAATTTTTCTAAGTGTATTTGCGGAAGAGTTTTTCTGTGTCAAGTTTATCCATAATTGCTTGAAGAAAAAGTGTTTCCTTTTTTTTTTTTTTTAAGAAAGCTTCCCAGGTGATTCTATTGATAATACGCAGCAAAGACTGAGCAGACTCTGTCCTTCTTGGTACTTAAGCCAGTCATAGAAAATGGGAAGTCTCTGACTCAGTAACTTTAGTTTCATTATATATCCACACACAAAAAAAGAATTTTGTTGTTAATGAAGAGTGTAATGGCTCTCTCCCCTCCTTAACCTATCTCAACAAATTATTGTCTATAACTTAATACACAGCTTCTATCCTTTGGTTTAATATAAGGTTTTCTCTTTTATTAAAAATGCAACATGTATGTAAGTAAAATACATTACTACTTAATTTTACACTAAAATTAAAAGTTAGATAATTAATTCACTAAAAAATTTAGTAGTTACTATGGCTCATGTCTAAACATATAAGCAAATTGCAAATGTGAAATTAAAACGTTTAAATTATCAATGTTTATATGACACAAATTTAATGATATACATAAATATCTGAGATGATAATTTGGTTATAAAGATTAAATGGTTTGATTAAAGCCTGTAATTTGCTATCAGTGTGTGACAGACATTGTTGTTTGCCTGTCAATAGTCATTTTCATTTTCTTCCATGCTGGAAAAAAAACTGATTCAGGTGTTCATATTCTGACTTCTAACTCAAACACTTTTTGCTTAATTTGTACTGTTGGGTTTCATTTTCCTTACTGGGAGTTTGTTGAGAGTGGGCAGTGGTGTATTGGTAAATGTTTAACCACTAGCTCTCAAAAGAAAGAAAGAAGGAAGGAAAGAAAGAAAAAGAAAAGAAAGAGAGAAAGAGAGTAAGGGAGGGAGGAAGAAAAGGGAGAAAGAAAGGGAGAAAGGAGGAAAGAAAGAAAGAAAATGAGAAAGAAAGAGGAAATAAGGTCTCTGATTTGTAGCACGTAACAATGTCTCTGGTGTGGCCAGTTCAAGCTACCAATGTGACATCAACTGGCTCACAACATTCTTGGAAATTTGACAGTTGGCTCCTGCAAGCCAAGATGAACCTGTTCCAACACACCAGCGAGGATGAATATCTGTGTGGGTCCCTACCAAGGAGAAATGAGGAAAGTTTGGAGATTACTTTAGAGAAAGGTTTTATTACTCATAAAGAGAGAATCAGAAGAATAAGACAATCATTCTCTTTCTGGTATTTTTCCAACTTTTTATTATGAAAAAACATTCAGCAGATTTGAAATAATTTTATAGTAAACACATATACTTATCACCTAGATTCTACCATTAACATTTTAACATAGCTATCAATACACTTTGTACTTTATCTATCCAACAGACCACATTATTTCATAATGCTTTTCAAAGTAAATGTCAGCTATCAATACCCTTCTAACTAGATACTTCAGCATTTGTAGTATTAACTAGAGTTCACTATATTTTGTAGTTTTTCCTTTTTTTGCAGTAAAATTTATAATTAGATTTAAAAATCCTAAGTGATAAATGTGTATACTTGTGTAACCCGAACTCCCAACAACAAATAGAAAAAGTTTGCCCCCAAAACTTCCCTTGCTCTTTTTATAAGTTAATTCCCACCTTCTCACACAAGAGGGAACAACACTTCTGATGTTTTTCTAAGGTAGATTAATTTTGCCTATTCTAGAGCTTCATATAAAAAGAACCATACAATATGCCCACTTTTCTATAGGGCTCTTTTCATCCAGCATAAGGCTTTTGGGATTCATCTATGTTGTTGTATATGTGGTTTTGTTTGTTTTTATTGTGCAGTTAGTATATCATTGTATGAATATGTTGCAGTTTCTTTATGCATTCTCCTATGGATAAACATCTGGGATTTCTTTCCAGTTTGGGCTATTTTGAATAAAACTGCTATCAACATTTTATACAAGTATTTTTGTGAACATGTTTTTATCTTGAGTAACCACCTAGAAGTGGGATTGTTGGATCATAAGAAAAATATGTATTTACTTTTATCATAAAGGATTTTCAAAAGAGATTAAAACAATTTATACTGCATCAAAGATATTTGTGAGTCCCAGTTGCTTTGCATTTGGCCAATATTTGATATTGGCAGTCATTTTAATTTTAGCCACTGTGGTGGGTTATGGTGGTATCTCATGTCCTCGTTGGCTAATGACATTGAACACTTTTTCATGTGATTATTCGTTGTTCATATATTCTTTTTTAAAATGAAATGTTTAATCAAATATTTGACTTATTTTTGTTGTGCTGCCCATGTTTATATAATTAAGTTGCAGGGGCTATTTATATATCCTAGATATATATTCCAGTCCTTTGTCAGATATGTTTTGCAAATATTTTCTTCCAGTCTGTAGCTTGCTTATTAGTTTTCTTAAAGATAACTTTTAATAAGCAGTTTTTAATATTGATAAAATTTAACTTTCAAAACTTTTTCTTTTATTCATTCTCCCTAAGAAATGTACTCTTTGTCCCAAGTTGCTAAAGTTTTCTCCTGTTTTCATTTAAATACATATACTTTAAAAATATATATAATATATATTTAACATATATATAGATCTAGATATATATATTTATATATATATATTTCCTCTCATTGGATTGCTTTGGTGCCTTTGTAGAGAATCGAATAACCATATAATGGTGGATCTACGTCTGGGCTTGGTGTGCTATTCTTTGGATGTATTTGTGTATCTTTACTCTCACAGTATATTGTCTTGATTATTATAGCTTTACTTTTACTATTACTTTGCTATTTTAAAAGATTACTTTTAATTTTAAATGTTACTATCAAAATTCTAAAGTCTTTGGATTTCCACACACATTTGCAAATCCACTTGTCAATTCATAAACACAATTCTGCTGGAACTATAATTGGAATTGAGTTGATCTATAGATCAATTTAGTAAGAATGGACGTATTAACAATATTGAGTCTTTCCAAAATAAACCGATCACAGATACATAGACAAGCAGAACAGTGAGTTGACTTCTTAATTACTATTAATTCGGGGGATTGTTCATCCTCAAGTTGAAACAAGTAATTATAGTATAGTGACGAGGGAAAAAATTCCTTATTTTGCACACCACCTACCATCTGGCAAGTTTTTATCTAATGTCTTCTAGGCTGATCCTGGAATTTGGGCCTGAACTTAGTGGTTTTGAGAGTCCATGCAATGTGCTTTAAAATTGATTCCTTTCCATAAATCTCAAACATGAGAAAAGATCAGCAAAATCCCAAACAACTTTTAAAGCAGTTTTAATAAATTTAATAAATAAAAATATCAATTTCAATAACTCCCAGGCTGGAGTGCAGTGGCATGATCATAGTTCACTGTAGCCTTCAGCTCCTCGACTCAAGTGATTCTCCCACCTAAGCCTCTGGAATAGCTGAGATTACAAGCAGGAGCCACTGCCCTTGATTTAAAGTAGCTGGATTGAGATGCAATTCACAAATCATACCATTCACCAAAGTGTACAATTGTTTAGTAAATTCACAGAGTTGTATAACTATGGCCAAAATCTAAGTTTAGAAAGTTATTGTTCCCATGGAAAGAAACCCTATACTCATTTTCTTCTTCCTGCCTCAAGCCCCAGCATTTTCAGCCTTGTGGCACCTGAGGTGTAGCTTCCACCCTATGCAACAGAGCTGCTTGGGGATGGTAGGCCTGATCCTCTCAGTCCTAGAATAGAATTTCTGTGATATGAGGCTGGGCAGGGATGGGGAAGGGAGAAGAAATGATGGCAGCTTGTGCCTTCTAGGGAAAATTGGAGACTCAGGCTGGGAGCTGGAAGGAGAGGGAGCCCTGTCTTCTTGGCTGCAGCTGCCTGGAGTAGAGCACCCAGGGTAGAGCTTTCAGAACATGGAGCTGAGAGTGGGTGACAAGGGAGTGAGTCATGATTCAAATGCCACAGACTCTCACTGGTATTACAAGAAAATTTGGCTGATTTTCTTGAATGTGTGTTTCTCCATTTGCTGTATGCCCTTAAGGACAATTTCCAGAGATTTTAACCATTTTTTAAAATATACATGTATACAATTTTTACCAGTTAAATTGTTTTGCTGAAACATGGAGGCCTCTGAACTCCTTACTATATTATTCTGAAGTCTCAAAATATTTCTTGGTCAGGCTTAAAAGATTTCTGTGCCAGGTTAAAGGCGAACTAATCATGCCTAAGTCTTTTACTAAATCCCTGCTCCTTCACTCCACAACCTTCACAATGGTATATATACCATTGCATGCATGTCACGCTATGCAGTTAGCCAGTGTTGTTTATGTTGTTTAGGACTGATGCTCTCTTGGGTTAGTGAGGAATCAAGTGAAGGGCAGTACATTCTTCCCTGTCAAGTTTTTTATTTCTATTTTTTTGGTTTGTTCATTTGTTTTTGATGATGCCTGTCTCCATCTGCCTACTTCTACTTGTTTCCTACATATTTCAATTCCTATCAGTCTCCCACCTTCTAGATAGCTGCATAACATTGAAGTTGGTCTGTCTTTTGATTTCTATGGGCATCTCTAACTTTTGCCTATCCTCCTTCACTAAGCTAAGCCTCTGGTGCATTCTGCTTTTCTTTCTCTTATTTTCTTGCTTCCTTTACCTTGTTTGGCAGCCACTAAGAGCCCACTTAGACAATAGCATTATGAGATCATCTGGCAGCATTTGGTCTTAGGTACGGAACAGAAGAGTATATCATGGTAGAGTGATGCAATGAATTGGACAAAAGGTCAGGTCACAAATTGAAAAATCCTGGGGAAGTATAGTCAAGAATAATATTTTGTTTAGCATTACTCTTGCTATTTAATTAATGTCAATCAGTATCAATTCCATTAAAATGGTCACCCATAGGCTAGGGGACAGAAATCCCTAGCTGAATATGGAGGAACCTCTTGCATTACTTGCTGCTGCCAGACCCTCTTTCAATCCCTCATTTACTTTCCCAGTATTTGAATTGATGGATGTGGTTCATCAATTCTGGCATTTTGAATTGGCAGATGTCGTTAAAATTAACAATCTGAAGCTCTCTTACTTTAAGTCTAGTTAGCATTGACTTCCCTTTGGACTATACTTCTTAACTAGTTTACTTATGATTAGCAATTATTTCAAAGCTTCTTTTAATGCACACCCCTATTATTGATTAATGCTCAGATCTGCTTAGTTTTCACTTATCAGTGATCCCTTCTGTGGCCTGAAGTGCTGAGCAATATTTCTTGAAAATTTATAATGGAAAGGATCAGACTCCTAAAGGATACTAGGCAATTCTAGAACAATATTACAGTACTTTGATTTGCAACTTCTGGTGCTCTTGGGAGAAACTGAGATAAGTGTGTCATTTCCAATTCCTTTACTCAACATATACTTGGTGAGTATCTATGACTATCGTAAACACTAAAGGAAATAAAAATTTGGACAAAATGTGAGTTGTGCCTTCGTGGAAATCACAGCTTAATATTATATTTATGGAAAAAATTTATAATGGTATGTAGACTGTGTTCTATTCTGTGATAGAAATACAAACAAATGCTTTATTTACCTGCCTGGGCAACATAGTGGGACCCTGTCTGTATTAGTTCGTTTTCACGCTGCTAATAAAGACATCTCTTAGACTGGGTAACTTATAAAGAAAAAGAGGTTTCATGGACTCACAGTTCCATCTGGCTGGGCAGGCCTTATAATCGTGGTGGAAGGTGAAAGGCACGTCTTACATTGGCAGAAGGCAAAAGAGAAAATGAGAGCCAAGCTAAAGGGGTTTCCCCTTATAAAATCATCAGATCTTGTGAGACTTATTCACTACAGCAAGAACAGTATGAAGAAAAGCACCCCCATAATTCAATTATCTCCCACCGGGTTCCTCCCACAACATGTGGGAATTATGGTAGCTCCAATTCAAGATGAGATTTGGGTGGGAACACAGTCAAACCATGTTACCATCTCTAAACAAAACAACAAAAACAAACAAACAAACAAAAACTAACTGGGTATGGTGGTGCACACCTATAGTCTTATAGTCCTACCTATTTGGGAAGCTCAGATGGAAGGATCACTTGAGCCTAGGAGGCCAAGTTTGCAATGAGCATGATTACCCTGCTGCGTTCCAGCCTGGATGACAAAAACAGACTCTGTCTCAAAAAAAAAAAAAAAAAAAAAAAAAAAAGACTTCATTCATTCTTTCAATAAATATTATTGAGTGTCTACCAGAGTCTGGAGATACTACTGTGAATAAACAAAAGTTTTGTCCATGAGACCTATGGGTAGGGAGAGATTGCTTACATTTGCAAAAATTAGAGAAGCCTCCTTTAAGAGGTGGCATTTAAGAGGGTCCTTAAAGAACAAGTAATATTTAGCCATGTAGAAAGGCATTTCAGGAAAAGTGAATAAAGATAGGTATGAAGATCAGACAGGCCAGGAGTGTTCAACAAATGGCTGACAGGTTTTTTGAGTTTGAGTTTAGAGAAACAAAGAAGCAGAATAGGAGGAAACCCCAAGAAATTAGGCTGAGGTCAGATTACGGAAAGCCTTATTGTCTGTCCATCCATCCATCCATCCATCCATCCATCCATCCATCCATCCATCTATCCAGTAAACAACCTGATGTGAAGCTGCCATAAAGAAACTCAGATTACAAAGCAGCAAAGGAGCCAAATTTGTAGTGGAATATGTGAATGTTTTAGAATATGTAGCTTGAATTAGATGTGGCTGAGCAGTGTTCATTTTCAAGGGGGTGAGATTTCTTACCTTTACTACTTCAGCCTGTGTCCTCTTTGGGGACTGGATGTTCTTCACCCTTGAAAATGAAAGACTCAGACTCATAGTCAATGCAGGATGTTGCCAATATTTCTGAGAAATAATAATCTTTTCTCAAGTGGGTGAAAAATGGGCAGTCTCCAATTTCAGTCTCTCAAAAATGCCAAGTAGTTTTTCATTATCCTTTAATTTGTGATACTAAACAACAGAGACAACCTACTTGGTGGGATTTCAGGTGGAGAGAGCACAGTGGTTGATATCCTTTAAGGTTTACAGTGACTCTGCTTAAAAGCTCAGACTCAAGGCCGTTCAGTCTTGCTGTCCTCCATCCTTCAATCCCCTGCTACATTCAAAATGCAAACTTCCCCAGGCAACATTGCTCTTACACCAAGTCATCCTAATCCCTTATGCCACTCTTCAATTCTATTGCTGACCTCTCTTCAATCTATTTTTCTGAGACCTCTTTTACCTTCTTTTCATCCATGTCATTGCATTCTTATGGCCTTGTATTAGTCTGTTTTCACACTGCTATAAAGAACTACCTGAGACTTGGTAACTTATGAAGAAAAAAGTTTTAATTGCCTCACAGTTCTGCAGGCTTAACAGGAAACATGACTGTAAGGCCTCAGGAAACTTACAATCATGGCAGAAGACAAAGGGGAAGCAAGCACCTTCTTCCTGTGGTGGCAGGAGAAAGAGAGAGTGAAGGGGGAAGTGCCACACACTTTTAAACCAACAGAGCTTATGAGAACTCACTCTCTATCACAAGAGCAGCAAGAGGGAAACTGCCCGCAAGATCCAGTCACCTCCCACCAAGTCCCTCCTCTACTTCAACATGAAATCTGGGTGGGGACACAAATCCAAACCATATCAGGCTTCAACTCTTTCCCTAGCTAGGCTACACATTCTAATGCCTTCTAATGTATTATGTCAACCACTTAAGTGCCACCATGTTCAGCATCCTAATTTCCTTCTATTTTGACTGCATCCTTACCTCAAACCTTAATCTTTAATCAAGGCATATACTTGCTTTCTCTCTTTCTAAAGTGCTGATGAGAAAACCACAAAACTGGGTGGATTTATGCCACTGTATATACCTGGTTTCCAGCCTTTAGTTAGGGAGTTCCACTTTCCTAAAGGTAGAGTATCAACATAAATTATTCGAAATTCTTCTGCTTAGGAGATCTGTCCTTTCTCCTTTATTAGTTTATTTATTCAATCATTTATTTATATCACTATAGACCCATGGATGTCTGTTTTGCACTTTGGGTTATAATCCAATATGACTTAATTTTGCTCAAATTGTTCTGGTTTTGGCCATTGTGAGCTCTTTTGTTTAACTCCTGGGTCCCTTTGACCTACACCCATAATTGTGTGTGTTTGTGTGTGCATATGTTAGAATGCTTCTTTACATACTGGTATTACAAGATGTTCCAGATTCATCTTGCATATTTTCTTCCTTACTCCTGGATTCAACCGTTTTCCCCCAAGGAGCCATTTTATTCTTCCTTTTATTGGACAATTGTATTAGAAAGCAAGATTTGGGCAGTTGGTGTGCTCTCTGCTACTGGGCTATCATGGTTTCCAGGCTCTCTAATCTGACAGAACACGTGTGTGCGCATGTGAACGCACACACGCACAAATGCAAATTGGTGTATGTACACATACTTATAAATATTTCTAATGTATCCATATGTATCTATATTAAGCTAAACATGAGTTCATACTGATGTTCTCCAAGGAGCCGAGTGCCATATGGTTAATTCTGGTCCTCCTCCCTTTCTTTTCTATAATCTTCCACTCCAACAGTGAAAAACCTGGTTTCTACTATCCATCATCCATTCATTTGTTTGTGTATAATGGTTTCCAAACTGGTAACCTATATGCTGGTTGGAAAAAGCTTTATCCAGCTAGAGCATGGTGCTTGTGTACCATTTCTTTTGCCTTTTGTTTTACAGAGTCCATTTATTTTCAACATTACTTAGGTCAGAATATTTTCCCCATTCCATTCAGTAAGTTTGTTTCATTTATTTGTAATGCAGTTTGATTCTCTTGTCCCAGTCTGCCTTCTTTTCTGAAATTCCAAGATCTTCTAAATGAACTTTTTTAAAAAAATGCACAAATTAAAGTTTACTACTTGTGCCATAAAGTCTAGTGCATTTTCATGAGTTCATGATAGCATATATCTACCTTTATAGTACTATACAGCATTGTTTCACCACTGCCAAAATCTCCATGGATTCAACCCTTTTTCCTCCTGAATTCCTGGCAACCACTGATCACTTTCCAGTCCATGGACACAAACTAACTTTCTATTTGTTTAGCCTTCTTTAATTTATTGTGCCAATGTCTTGTAGTTTTTTACCTACAGATTCTGTATCTATTATGTTATATTTACACGTAAGTGTACACTTTTTTGGTGAGATTTTAAATATTTAAGAAAAAATTAGATTACAATTGCTAAAGGCTAGTATACAAAAATAAAATTCCCTTTGTACACTGACCTTGTTTCTAGTCATCTTGTTCCCCTAGCTTATTAGTTCCAGGATTTCTTTGTGGATTCTTCAGAGTTTTCTCATAGACAATCATGCCATCTGTGACTATAGACAGTTTTCTTTCTTTCTTTCTAATATCTATATATTTTAATTTCTTTTTCTCGTCTTACTGAACTTTCTAGGATGTTAGTACAATGTTGAATAGAATTAGTTAGGGAATAGCCTTGCCTCATTCTCAGTCTTTGGGGAAAAGCATTTAGTCTCTTACTATTAAGTTTGATGCTAGCTGTATATTTTTTGTAGATGTTATTTGCTAAGCTGAGGAAGTTCTCTACTCCTAGCTTACTATTATTATTTTTTTGAATCAGAATGAGGGTTTTAAATATTGCCAAATGGTTTTTCTGCATCAATGGCTATGATCATATGATTTTTCTTCTTTAGTCTATTGACATGGTAGATTCTACTAATTGATTTTTGAATGTTGAATTAGCCTTGAATCCTTGGAATAAATCTCACTTGGCGATGGCATATAATTCTTTTTATACATTATTGGATCATGATGCACTGTTAAACAATTCAGGGGATACAACTATGAATAAAACCATCTCCCACCTTAAACAATCTTACAGTCAATTAGAGGGAAATAAACAGATAGACACACACACTTAACTATAATCCAAGCCAGAGCATAGCAAGTGTTCTAAAAGACGGAAAAAATCTTACAAGTTTTTAATGGAGGGAAAGGTAACATCTTGTTTGGAGGAGTTAGGAGGAACTACTGTATATTTTTTTCTTTCTTTTCTTTTTTTACATTTCTCTAACACTAGGCCCTAGGAGGCACTGATACATAAAATGTGGCTAATACAAAATCAAAATTTGAGGCCTGGAAGCAAACTCTAATAATCTAATTCAAACCTTTCTCTTCTTTTATTAATGAGGCAGCACACAATCTACTTCTCTGTAGAACCAGGATTTGATCTCAGATACCTCATCCTTTTGTCAGTAAGCTTTCCTTTGCCTCACACAGTCACCCACTTAAATTGGAAACATGAATCTGCTTTAGTTGGTTTTTAAATTGCTTATTCAGAAAATGAGCATGACTTTTCCTTTGAATTTCCTCATTCTTTCAATAAAAAGAAAACTGGAGGTACTAGGTGGGTATGGAATTGCCTAATTCTGCAATTGAGTAACTCCATCGTGTTCTGGTGTTTCAGACTCATAAAGCCAAACAAAGAAAACGTAATCCCCATCTGCTACAATCTGTAGTTACCCTGCTCCCCCCGAGGGAGGCGATTCCCGGCTGATACAGCCATTACTGTATGTTGTCTGCATGGACTTGCTTTTAACATGTGAGTTAACTTTTTCTTTCCCCTAGATTTGAGCCAATTTTTTGTTTTTTCACAGAAAAACTCACAGAGGAACTTAAGTGGAAGTTCACCTGTGTTTGTTCTTTGCAATTTCAAGAGATAAAATCCACATTGCCTTAAGGACATTATAAATAAGAAATCTGCAGTGGCTTATTTCAACAAAGATGTGAGTTTTAAAGTTGTTCAAGATGAAAACAGCAGGTGTCAAAGTTTATTGATGATAATCAGATTCTTTTTTTGGGGGGGGGACAGAGTCTCGCTCTGTCACCCAGGCTGGAGTGCAGTGGCCGGATCTCGGCTCACTGCAAGCTTCACCTCCCGGGTTCATGCCATTCTCTGCCTCAGCCTCCCCAGTAGCTGGGACTACAGGCGCCCGCCACCTCGCCCAGCTAGTTTTTTGCATTTTTTAGTAGAGACGGGGTTTCACTGTGTTAGCCAGGATGGTCTCGATCTCCTGACCTCGTGATCCGCCCGTCTCAGCCTCCCAAAGTGCTGGGATTACAGGCTTGAGCCACCGTGCCGGGCGATAATCAGATTCTTATATCATAGTCACGTACAATAATGGATGGATATTTCTATTTATCTCATATAGAGAATGCATTTTCTGAAATTATTATAATAATGAAGATAATAATAGTGACTAATATTTATACTTTATCTAAAAATGGTCCTGTACTTTATGCAGATAATTTACTTATTTAATTCCCTCAACCACCCCATGAATTAGGAATTGTGAATATCATCCCTATTTTAGAGAGAATGAACTTTGGGTTAAAACAGATAAGTAACTTGCTGAAGGTTGCACGATTAGTAAGTAGCAGAGTCAATATTTTAGCTGTGCTCTGTCTGACACTGGTCTTTAGGTTTTCATCATGGTGCTCTAACTAGTGCGTCTTATTGGCTGTCCTTGGTTATCCCAAGTCCTTGGACAACACCCATCCCTTTCAAACACACACACACACACACACACACACACACACATATTCTGTCTCTCTCTCTCTCCCCTACTCTCCCTCTCTCTCTTTCTCTCTCTCTCTCTCTCTCTCTCTCTCTCTCTCTCTCTCTCTCTCTCTCACACACACACACACACACACACACTCTCTCATCTTAGTGGCGTCTTCCAATTTTCCTAACATTCAAATGCCTTTATAACCTGCCTCCTCTCTATGATGACTTCCCCACAGGAACCCTTCAAACCAGCCAAAGGACTCATTTCAGTTTTTTCTCTCTCCATGAAGTTTACCTTTCCTTTGCTGAAAGAGCTCCCTTCAGCTGCAATGCCCACCCCCACCTCCTCATCAACTGTCTACATTTTAGCTGGGTCAGCTCAAAAGAAAAAGTTCCAAGGATAAAAAGAAGATAGGCAGTGGGTGGCTGAGCCCAAGGTGAAATAAAATAATGTTTTCTTTTATTGATTTACCAATGTTTGTCTTTTAATTTCTGGAGAGCCTCTATTGCATGCAAAAATGTTAATAGGAGTTGAAGGTCTCTTATTCATACAGTTCCAATCTATTCTGCAAATCAAAAGCAGTGAAAATGATTCATACATGAATAATTCCCCCAAACCTTTGCTTATTGAAATGGATCAGAGATAATTACTAGGTTGGAGAATTTGCATCCACACAATTTTCTGGTCTCACAAACATAATTTTCTTTAGAATGAATAGAAAATATTTGCTCTTTTAAAAGCTGTTGTGAATTGTGAAACTGTTTTTCCTGTATCTGCAGAAATGTGGCTGTACCATATGCAGCTGCTATTCCTCATAGCTGGGGATTTCTGTCTCCTCCCTGGTCTCCACCATTGTGGAGTTTAGCTGGTTTGTTTTAAAACTCCTATCTGTATTCATCTCAGTGTGGAGATCTGCGTGTTCTGTTGGTCATTACATCCACTAAGATGAAGTCAGTGAGATCTTTTTTTTTTTTTTTTTGAGACAGAGTTCGCTCTGTTGCCCAGGTTGGGGTGCAGTGGCGTGATCTTGGCTCACTGTAAGCTCCACCTCCCTGGTTCATGCCATTCTCCTGCCTCATCCTCCCAAGTAGCTGGACTACAGGTGCCCGCCACCACACCCAGCTAATTTTTTGTATTTTTTTTTAGTAGAGATGGAGTTTCATCGTGTTAGCCGGGATGGTCTCAATCTCCTGACCTCGTGATCTGCCCGCCTCGGTCTCCCAAAGTGCTGGGATTACAGGTGTAAGCCACCAAGCCTGGCCGAAGTCAGTGTAATCTTAAGTTTGTGTGTTTATAAATTTCTTCCTGCAAAATGACTTCACATTCACGCGCAAGTTGGGAGGATAAGAGCAATTTGTCACATCTCAGGGATTTATTTGACCACTTAACTTTTAGTATTTAGCTGAGAGTCACAGGAAATTTTAATAGGAGTTGCTCTGAGAAAGGGGTGGGGATGAAGGCTTTTTGTCTGTGATCCTTCAGAACCATCTGGAATACACATGAGATTTGTTTTCTGCCATTGTCTCCCCAAAGCATCAGGCTGTTGTTCCAGGTGTGTGAAGTGCCTGTGTGGCTTAGGTTTAATACTCGCTTTTCATTATGCCCAACAGCTTGGTCCTTTATTCTCTGAGGGATGTGTTTTCAATACCGCAGGAGATTTCTTTATGCCCAACCAAATGAATCTTTACAAACAGCTCAACTGGTGTAAGGCCTCAGGTGGGCTTCAGGGACCCACAAGAACAAGGTTTATGTGTAGGCACAGGGGGCATTCAAATGCATCATTATATTAAAGGCATTTTGAATTTCTCTGTTCTGGTTTTCTAGAAAAACAGGCACTGCTCCTTCTGAGAATAAACAAGAGATTCCAGGGTTCCTTGAACTGTGTTGGAAAAAGAAAAAGCTAGGTGTGTGAAAGACATTAAATAATGTAAATATGGAAATTGTGGGAAAAGAGAGGAGGAATAAAGAAAACATTTTGTAAAAAAACATTAAGAAATAGATAAAGAAAAAATAGTGATGTCTATTGATGAATTTCCAGAAACTGATGAAATTTTTGTATTGCTTAGGGTTAACATATTATCTTTAAAGTAGCAAGAAAAAAAAAGGCACTTAGCAGAATGAATGCATACAGCTGCATATGACAATATGGGTGGATTTTATGAATACAGTTTTATGTGAAAAAGTCTCTATAGCTTATATCTTACATAATACTTTTTTTTTTTTTTTTTTTTTTTTTTTTTTTTTTTTTGAAACGGAGTCTCGCTCTGTTGCCCGGGCTGGAGTGCAGTGGCCGGATCTCAGCTCACTGCAAGCTCCGCCTCCCGGGTTTACGCCATTCTCCTGCCTCAGCCTCCCAGTAACTGGGACTACAGGCGCCCGCCACCTCGCCCGGCTAGTTTTTTGTATTTTTTAGTAGAGACGGGGTTTCACTGTGTTAACCAGGATGGTCTCGATCTCCTGACCTCGTGATCCGCCCGTCTCGGCCTCCCAAAGTGCTGGGATTACAGGCTTGAGCCACCGCGCCCGGCCATGATACTTTAAATAATTATTCTTTATTGTGAAATGTAACATACTAAAAGTAGAGAAAGATATTCTTTTCATAAACTTAAAAACCACAAAAACAAAAGTATATATTATTAATAAATACATCTAAGTATAATAAAACTATATCAGAAGAACAATGAGGCAACAACAAACACAAGATTTAAGACGGAAGATAGAATAGGATGGACAAAGATGTTATATGGATGTAAGCTGCTGTCATCATTTTTGTTTTCTGTTGGGTGGTAATTTTACAATTGTTCATTATATTATTAAAACCAACAAACGAACAACAAACAAATAAAAGAAAGCCTTTTATGTACAAGTGATGGAAGCCTGTTATGAATTTGGGATTATGACTAATGCAGTTCTATGCACTTGAGAACCAATAAGAAATAATTTGTCAAATAAAAGAGGAAAAATATTTGCTCTTTGTGAAACATCCTCCAGGTATCGCTATTCCTATACTGTGTATGTCGTTTACCCTCAATATTGGATGTTGATTACCCTGCTTGCCTTTAAATGCGGGTTTATATAATAAGTGGATCTCTAGAGAAGTCTCAGTTCCACCAGCAAGCACTAGCCTTTTGGGAGCTACTCAATCCTTGCTGCAGAAAAATATTGAGAAAGTAATTAGTTCTCACACGTTCCAGGCGAAAGCGCCCCCTGCTTTCAGGTACTAGAGTGGCAGGTCCCGCTTAAAACATCACTATCTATACTACAGCTCAAGGTGCCTGTTTCCACTTCCAGAAAGAGGATAATTAAAAATAGCAAACATTGGAGTGGATAACTTGAATTTACAAGCAGGACTAACATTCCCCCCTGCCTCCCCACAAACTTTCTAAACTGTAGAACTTTTAATCCTGACTCGTTACATTGATTATTTTTATCAATTGTTACAGGTTGGGTTTCCTGGGAAACAGCTTGAAATTGAGATTTCTAGGCAGGTAGGTTATTAAGATGTGCTCTTGAGAATACTGCCTATAAGGATGTGAGAAAAGCAGGATTGGGCAGAGGAAGAGGTTGAACTGTTACGTAGTTGCAACAGAGGCCTCAACCAATCTCACAGCGCACTGTGAAGCAGGAATAGTTCCTCAGAGATGTCCCAAATTGAGACAAGGGGGCTGAGCTTTTGAAGATTCCTTCTTGCAGGGCTGTCCCTATCCGAGACTGTTTGGTAGGTGATTTTCCTGTTTTCTTTCCGATCCCTTCTCCCCACGTCCTTCACCCCCGGTGAGGCTATAGTGCAATAGCCTCTGGCACACACATACTGAGCCAGTACACCTGTGAACTAAGATTGGACCTTTTTCGCCTCTGTCCTCTGGTGTAAGGCACCACCTACTATAGTTGTGAGCTAAGGAGAGGCACCTTTGCAACACTGGTGGCTATCACGGGAGTCGGGGGCATCTCCTGCAGCTTGTTCATGACGTGCCAGTTCCATCTTACTGTGGCTAATTCTTTTCTGTAGATGGTATAGCCTTACTCTAGCCAAGGCAGGAGGATTTCTTGAGGCCAGTAGCTTAAGACCAGCCTGGGCAACACAGTGACACCCTGTCTCTACAAAAAATAAAAAAATTAGCTGGGCGGTGCTGGTGTGTACCTATAGTCCTAGATTCTTGGGAGGTTGAGGCTGGAGGATCACTTAAGCCAGGAGTTCCAGGATCAATCCAATGAGCTATGATTGTGCCATTACACTCCATCCTGGTGATAGAGTAAGATGCTGGAAAAAAAGAAGGAAAGAAAGAAAGAAAGAAAGAAAGAGAGAGAGAGAGAGAGAGAGAAGAGAAAAAGAAAGAAAGAAGAAATAAAGAAAGAACGAAAGAAACTAAAGAAGAAGAAAGCCCCCCTCCCCGCCTCACCTCCTCTCCCTCCCTCCTTCCCTTCCTTCCTCCTCCTTCCTTCAGAAAGAAAGAAAGAAAGAAAGAAAGAAAGAAAGAAAGAAAGAAAGAAAGAAAGAAAGAAAGAAGAAGAAAAGAAAGAAAGGAAGGAAGGAAGGAAGGAAGAAGGAAGGAAGGAAGGACGGAAGGAAGGAAGGAAGGAAAGGAGAGAGAGAAAAAAAGGAAGAAGAAGAAGGAAGGAAGAGAAGGAAAGAAAGAGAGAGAGGGGAAGGAAGGAAGGAAGGAAGGAAGGAAGGAACCTCCCTCCGCACTCCCTCTCCTCGCCCTCCCCTAAAACCCTCCTCTCCCCTGCCCTCTACCAGAACTATCGAAAGAAAGAGAAAGAGAGAGAAAGAAAGAATGAATGACTTCTGTGACCTCAAAACAGGTGGGGATTTCTCCCCAGCAAGCAAGCAAGCAGTTTTGCAGTCAATACCAGCTGGGTGCCCTCTAATTCAATTTCAACATTATCTACCTGGAGACAGTGTCAGATCCCACAGGTTGAGAGATAGGTCCCCAAGACTGCCCCCACCTTCAGAAACATGTTGCAAATCCAGGCCTCTGGAACTTCTGACCAACAGGCTTCAAACTGGGGTTTCTATGACCCCCCACTTTGGTTTTGATTAATTTACTGGAGCAGCTGAAAGAATTCAGGGAAACACTTATTTGCATTTACCAGTTTATCATAAAAGATATGAAAAAGGATACAGATAAATATATGCATACAGTGAGGTATAGGGGAAGAGGCACAGAGCTTCCATGCCCACCCTGGCCACACCACCCTTCAGGATCTTCCATGTGTCCAGCTATTCAGAAGCTCTCCCAACTCCATTGTCTTGGGCCTTTTATGGAGACTTCATTGGGTAGGAGTGACTGACAGTCATATAGAAATATGACTGGACAAAAAAGGTATGATCTAAACCCAGCAAGATCTGTCTGTACAGATTCTTCTTGGCCTTCCTGTGCAGTATTCCTTCCTCCAGGATATGGGGCAAGACTACCTCTGGAATGAGGGTCTTATGACCCACAGTCAGATTAGAGTCCTGCCTTAAAGACATAAAAGGAGGGCAGGAAAAGGTCACAGAGAGAGATTCTGTTTCTGAGACCTGCTTCTGATGCCTCAAGTGCCCCAACATTATAAAAACCTACACATGTATATAATATCACACTGACCTTAGGATCCTTTGATGAAAGATTGGAATAATTATTATCATGTTTACTTGCCAGAGTTTGCGAGCCTCTTTCTCACCGTATTTCTCTCTAGGCTACATTACACTTTAAAATTATGATAAAATGGGAAATTCCTAAAACATGCTAAAGAGTTTCTCAGTCCATTTATTCCCTATCAAATAGAATACCATGCAATACTGAGATGTTTTACTGCTGCTTCAGCGCTTTGCCTGAGGTGGGATCCTTCAATTGTTGAAGGATGCTGGGCCAGGAAGTGATATGATCCTCTCAGGATTGGGGATAGACTACCACAGAGATTCTTGAACCCTCCAACTGAGTCTCTGCTGTCTTGAAGTGCTTACCTCCCAAAGGAGGAGATTTATGACCCCTTTTTGTTAACTTTCCTTGGGCTGCCTAATTCAAACAAATGCTTTATGTAACCTGGTCTAGCCAGCACTCATTTTCTTTGGATAATTTTTATTAGACAGGAGGACACTACAGGCAAAGTTTCTAACTTTCCTCAAGAAGAAACCCAAAGACTAGGTTATTATATAATTTTTTAAAATGTACAAAAATGTATAAGACAAAGAAAGTAATAGGAAATTTGCAAATGTATATTCTCTACCTTTGTTGCAATATGTAGCTTATTTCCTGGAAAAGAAGCCCACAAATCTTACAGCAATAAATCTTAGTCCTGTCCGAATCCATTCATTCCATTTCCTTCTCATGCATGGAATGACAGTTATATATAATGACAGTTATATAGAATGAGCTGTACGTGGTTGTAATTTTAAGTAAAATAGTCTGGAGAGGACTCAATAAAAATGTAATATTGAAAATTATCTGTGTGAAGGTGTCAAGGAGTCTGAAGACCCCATGAAGAGAATTCTTCTAAGCATCTCCCGTAATACCTAAATTAGTAGCAAATTGGGACCAATATTCAGGTATCAAGATCCTCTGTCCCATGCTTTTCCCATTTCGTGACACTGTAGGAAGGACTCATAAGGGATTCACTGAAACACTATATCAAGCAATGTGGTGAAGCTGCAAACTGTTGGCAAACAGGAGTGGCAAACAAATTAGCCTAACAAGTCCTTATTGATTACCTACTGTTCAGAGAAGATTACCGGTCCCCCAGGGACCTCAAAGGAATACACACTGGATTTCCTGCCTCCAAGAAGCTGACAACATGGGGTGGGGGTGGGAGCAAATCATAAACAAGTAAAGCAGATGTTTTGAGGATACCAACTGAACAGTGTAGATGCAAAAATACAACCAGGGACGCTCTTAGGACAGTGTCTTTTGCCAGAATCCAAATGACATTCTTCACAGGCTTGCTGAGTGAAATAGAATCCTGCTCACTCACTTACTTTTCAGCCTTGCCCACATATGTGGATTATCATACTGTCAACGGCATAATCTAATAAGAAGGACGACAATATATTGTCTTTTGTTAGCTGGCTGAAACCCAAGGACTGTGACTGTTGAATACAGAAGGGCAGACAGAGAGAAGTTTCATGCTGTCCTGTAACTGCAAAGTGGCCTTATATTTGACAGTCCTTTACAGAACAGCATCTATTACCTGTGGATAAATTGGGAAGGTACATTTAAAAATAATATAGAATAGACCTACTGGTACAATGTGTTACTGATTAGATCTAGCAGAGGGAGAACTTACATCAGGCACAGTGACTTAACGAATTGGACTACAGAAATAAAACTGTCATTATATTCAGGAGTGGTAAGGCTGTCAATATATTTGGGAAAGCAAGTAGTTGTTTTAGAGGTCAGGTTTTACACTGCCTGAAGAATAGGGGCTAGAAACCAGGCATTATATTACCGCTCTGTGCTGTGTACCATGGTGCCAGAAATAACACACAGACAACTCCAAAAATATTAAAAGTAGTTCCAGCTGAAAGCAGAAATATTCAGAAAGTCTAAAATATATCTAATTTGCAGCAAACCAGGCTGTTTATTTGATCAAACAAGTCATTTAAGGAAATATTCAGCCAAATCAACTATTTATCCTTGCATTGTCATAAAAACCTATAATTAAGATGCCCTGGTATTTGTTTTTGATACTTTAAAAGAACTCAGTCTCAGTTTTTAAAATATATTTTTGTTATTTTAGCTTCACTTTCTTCCTCAGTTTTGAAGAAAATATACATTTAAAATATTTCTTTATTTTATTGCCCATTTGAACAATTCCTCGTTCATCATGTTTCTTGTCTAGTAGGAATTATCAAAAGAAAAGAGAGATGGCTATATTCTAGCTTACATAAAGCATTTGCTGGAAGGTGGTAAGGACCTAATATTTGGGATTTTAAGCTTAACTCTATCTTTGATTTTTGCTTATTCTCCAATAACATAAAATGAACCAATTGGGCATTCCTACAGAAAAATAAATACATTTAATTTATATATACTATTTGTATATATGATTATATATTATATATACATGTATATGATTTTACATATGCATATATATGATTTTTTACCATATCACACATTTCTTACTTGTGGGATGTTTATGGTCTACTAAATTTTCCTGTTATTAAAATGTTAACATTTAAAGCCTTTTAAATTTAAAGTCTTTTAAATTCCTGGAACTGTTCATTTGAATTAGGTATAGCATGTTGGACTTTGGAAACTTTAGTTAATTGTTTCAAGGTAATCTATTACAGGTCTCAGAAAAGGTGGTTTCCGACTGCATTCAGATCAGGTCAGCTTCAGAAAAGACTTATCTGTGTTTTATGGAATCAGGTACCATCAAAAGACTCGGTTTATTCTAATTCGCAATAGACTTTGGATTTGTAGGTAATCAGAAAGACCAGCTCTACCACCTCTAAAATTGTCTTACTTAACCATGTTGAGTTGAAATAGATGATTGTTTTGGCCTCTCCTGTTGAGTCACTCTCTCTACTTGGGAAGTAGAGGGAGGTAGCTTGGGGCCAAACCAGGGGCTGGGTAGAAGTAGAATTAGGCTGTGTTGTAATTAACAAGTGATAATCAACATGTTTAGCTGTGGCATGTTGCTGGCGATGAGTGTGTTATGAATTAGAAAAAACTGTTGCTTGGGATCAGAGAGTTGGTTATGGGAAGACACCAACATCAATCCTAAAAGTGACTGTCCAGCAATTCCTTCCTTCCTCCACCCCCAAAAGCCTAGAATGGAATGATGGGCGTGGGCATAGTATAGGGCCCATGGCATCACAGCCAAGTAAGAACCTTTTCTTTTTTTTTTTATCCATTCTCTTTTACTAAGGCTTTGGAAAATAAGTGGTGGGTTTCAAGTTAATCCAAGGAACAAAGAACCCTGCTGAGGGCTTGAAAAAAATGATGTAATTTACTAAAAGAAAAAGAGGTGAACCCAGGGAAATGCATGAGGAGCTGAACCATTGTTACTAGGACAGACAGGAAGAATTTTCAAAAGAGGGAGATATTGGTGGCATGGGGAGTCTTCACTTCTGATGT
This sequence comes from Rhinopithecus roxellana, assembly GCF_007565055.1. Taxonomy (NCBI): domain Eukaryota; kingdom Metazoa; phylum Chordata; class Mammalia; order Primates; family Cercopithecidae; genus Rhinopithecus; species Rhinopithecus roxellana. Next base: position 71,324,531 of record NC_044554.1, read on the forward strand.
CAATAGTTTAGTTCATGTAATTTGTATTTTCTCTTAAAGAAACTTTCTTTTTCTCCCTAAAAGACTTGGAATAATAGTGATAGCAGGAAGATTGGGTAGGCACTTCCTATCCCATATTTTAAGTCTTTCTGAGTTGGCAGGGTGAAGGTGGAGACAGGAAAGAGTTAGTAAAGTTAAACATTATAGCTAAGTAATTATTCCACACCGCTAATTAATTTGAAGACTTGTAGAACACACTTATGTGGTTGTTATAGGAGAGTACTAGTCCACTAAGCCGATGAAGAAGTATCATCACCAGCATCACGAGTGAAAAGTTGACAGAGGCAGAGACAGAATCGCATATGTATTTCATCACTAATTCTCTCCCAGAATGCTATTTTACCAGCATCATGCCATGGTTTACTTCAAGAAATGGGCCTTTGGAAACTTTGAACTTCTATTATTTACAACATGCAATGGGGGAAATTGCCTAGATGAAAGAATAATAGAACAGTCTTAACCATACTGCGAGTCTCTCCTCCATACTCACCAAGTCACAGCAACACTTTGGTTAAGATTGTGAGTGGGCATATCATTAGGGGGAAGGTGAGGGGAGTCAAAATCAGGCAGGGCTTATGGGAAAAGTTAGTGACTTGGGAGAGGGAGGAAAGAATGTATGAGCGTAAGTTAATAATTGCTAATGCTTGCTAAGCACCATTCTAAGTGTTTTATGCATATTAACCCATTTCATCTTTCTAACAGCAATACAGCATAGACACAGTATGCAGTATATGCATAATCTCCATTTTCCATATGCCAAGGAAGGCACAGAGAGGATAACAAACTTGCCCATAATCGCACAGCTTGTAAATGGTAGAGTCAAGATTAGAAGCCAGGAAATCTGGTGCCATAGTCTAAAGTCTTAGCCATCACACTACACTGCTATGAAGCAGCAAGGTAAGGATGTGGGTGAAAGGCTAAGACAGTGGATCTATCCTAGGAGGAAGACAATGGAAGATGGGTCAGAGAGGAACCCAGCAAGGGTGCAATATATATCCATCTCTTAGGGTTCTCATGTACAGGATCCTTGCCAAGGCAAAAAATTGCATCTGAGGGCCCCCCAGGTCTCTCCTGACCCCAAGGTCCTTGAACCCTATAATGGACTGGGAAGACAAAATAATGCAATCTAAAGTGAACAGGGACTGGTGAAGTGGGTAGGAAGTATGTATTGGAGGTGTCAGGCAGAGATTATGGTCAGGAATGAGTGACTCGCAGATTTTATATTCACAGAAGGCTTATTCGCTATGCATGAATCTTTTCTCAACCACCCCAGGCTGAAAAGACCCTGCTGAAAATGCCACCTCCAGAGAGAGCTCCATGTTTTCTTTTCCAGGTATTTTGCACAGCTCCAGTGGTCACCAACTGCCTCTTTGATTTTAACAGTGATTGGTCTCTATGAAACCTCTAGCTGCTGGTTTTGGCTCTACTTCTCAGGATCATCAAAACAAGTCTAACTAATTTTCTGTACCATGGCCTTTCAACCTTTCAGTTCTGTTTCTTCTGGTAAATCCTTCCCAGTTTCTTGGGTTTTCTTCCCCATGTGAAATGATGTAAGGTCTTTTATCATTCTGGTAGTTTTCTTTGGAATAGTCTCTAGTTTGGCAGGAGTCCTTGGGAATGTAGTACCTGAATTGAACTTAATACATTAAGTGTGGTTTGACCAGCATGAATTAGAGTGAGACAATCACCTCTTTCCATTTGGACTTCATTAATGAAGGCTGAGGTCTCATTAACTTCCGGACATCTCTTTACACAGTGGACTTCTAGTGAGCATGCGGTCAATGAAAACTCACAAGTCATGTTTATTCATGCATTTCTCATCCTACACTTAAACTTATTTTAAACTAAAGACATGACATTACCTTTTTGTGTGATATATTTCATCAGTCAGGTTTTAGCCCATTGTTTAGTGTGTTTTGGATATTGATTCTGTCACACACCAATTAACCATTTCTCCACATTTTGTTTTATTCAAAGTCTGGTCAATCTGACATCAATATTCTCATCTGAATTATTAAAACACATGGTAAAGAGGGAGGTCGGAACCTTGTCATATGATTCCAGGAAACTTTCATCAGAAGTTGCTTTCCTCTGTCTTCGGAAAGATAAAACTCTCTATAAGCCAGGATAAACAGTTTTTTCTTAAATTTTAGCTTTTTCTTGAATTTTAGCTAAAAAGAGTCCTTGCAGGTGTCTAACTCCTATGGTTTCTCCATCTTATCTCTGTGCCCGTGGATGAATCTGACTGTGGGATGAATCACCTAGTTGTATGTGGGTTTGTGGATCCTGGGTGAGGTCCCTTCGGTGGTGTGTCCCTTTGGACATCTGGATGAATAATCACAACTGCTAAATTGATGGGACTGTGGGCCTTAGCTTTTTCTTGCCAATTTGTGAGTTCTCCAAAGAGGGTTGGAGGGCAGTCCCAAAGGAAAATCTCTTTAATGTATACTCTCCCCTTTGCTGTTTCTGGGCCCCCAGCACTTTAGTGCCCCCTGAGAATACTCAATTACCTTAAAATCATTTTCAGCCTCAGATGCCCTTGGGTATTGACACTCTTGAAGGCAATAGCCAGAAATTTCCCTCCAATCTTTGTCTAGGGCTTTCTCACATTCCTCCTGCAGCGTCCATTAGAAGAGGGTCTCTTAGCAAGAGTGACAAAATACTTCATGCTTTGCCACCCAGCTTTTTTTTTTTTTTTTTTTTTTTTTTTTTCCCAACCAGCTGGCAGCATGCCGAGGGGAAAGGGGAAGAGGGAACTTTGTTGGGCTTTTGTGATTCCAAGCACAACCCCACACTGTCCCGTCCAGATGTCCTTTTGGCATTTGTACTTCCTGTAAAGACTTTTTTTTCCTCTCTGTTTTCCATATCCATTAATGCAACCTGGTTTCCACTAAACTGTCTTGAAATATATCACTCTTATCAGATGTTGTATGATTCCCCACAGGAATCTTTCATTCCAAGCAAATCAAGAGATGTATACAGACCTCTTTTCAGAACACCAAGCATTCTGAGACATGTATAGAGGAGTCATCTTCCCAGATTCTAGAGAGAACCTCTAGATGGCCACTGTCCAGTAGAAATATACTGTGAGCCGCAAATGTAATTTTGTAAAGTTGATAATTTTAGTTTTTCTTATAGACACATTTTAAAAGAAAAGGTAGAAAAGTGACATTAATTTTAACATTTTTATTTATCTCAAATACCCCAAATGTTGTCATTTCATGTAATCAGTATAAAAGTTATTGAAATACTTTGCCTGATTTTTTTCTTTTTATTTTCAAAATTCAGTGTATATTTTACACTTACAATGTATTTTAATTTAGATCAGCCATATTTCAAGTGCTTAGTAGTTACAAGTGGCTAGGAGCTACCATATTGGATGGAGCTACCATATTGGATGGTAACTCTGTACTGTGGTTTAACTCAGTTTTTATCTATGCCCTATTTATCCAGCTTCCAACTGATTAATGAGGAATCCTAGAGACTTCTCCCAAAGTGATGTACTTTTTCTTCTTGTTGTTTATCCAAATTCATTTGATATACCCCGGAATTCCATCTTTAGGCTCAGAGTTTTCAGGTAATCATCTTTTTAATTTCCATCACAATGCCATGTCACCTTTTTCCATATGTGAAAAAGGAGTCTTTCATTGCTCTTTATAGCTAATAATTTCATACCAATAAATATGTTTGCTAGGGTTGCTGTAATAAAATACCATACATGGAGTGGCTTAAACAACAGAAATTTATTGTCTCACTGTTCTGGAGACTAGATGTTGAGATGAAGGTGCTGGCAGGGTTGGTTCCTTCCAAAATCTGTGAAGAAGAATTTGTTCCTTGCCTTTTCCTAGCTTCTGGTAATTTTCTGGCCCTTTTTTGTGCTCCTGGAATACAGAAGCATCACCCAGATCTCTGCCTTCATCTTTACATGGTGTTCTCTCTGTGTGCATCTGTTTCCAAATTCCATCTTTTCGAAAGGATATCAGTCATGTTGAATAAAGGGCCCACCTTACTCAAATATGCCTTCATGTTAATTAATTATAACTGCAATGATCCTATTTCCAAATAAGGTCACATTCTGAGGTACTGGGGGTGAATCTTTAGGCGAATATAACTCATCCCATAACATGTGGTGAACATGTGATGTGCTGCCCCGACTCCTGTTACCTGCTGGAAATAGTGCTGGGAAAGGGTCTGTAGCTATCAGACCTCTTTGGGATTACCTCAACCAAAGAAAATTTCCTTGCCCAGGATCTGGGCCCCTTCCAGAGCAGCCTGTCTCCAGTGACTAATCAACCAGGAGGTATAATTTCTCAGCCCCTTTGTCACAACTTGAGATGACACAGAAGGGTCATCCCAGCTCCAGAGCTCCCTGTAGATTCAAATGAGGCCTTCATTGGGACTGCATCAGAACCTCCAACTTATCCCTTTGCCTAATCTTACTTTCTTCCCCTCCCTTCCACTGGTGTTGATCGCAAGAGCATTCCCTGAAAAACCTCGTGCAGCTAATCACAACCTGAGTCAGCTTCCAGTTTGTAACACAATGTAGCATTTGTCAGAAACTCCTAAAATTTCAAAAAATCTTGCTTATGAGTCATTATCTGAGCATGGCTATAAAGCTAGTCTGGGCCACAGATAATGTTTTTTATTACTTTACTGCGTATTTTCCACTGCAAATTGCTGACTATATTAGTATCTTATCCTGCTTTCTAAAGTACTTCATAGCATTAGTTTTTATCATAAAAATGTGTGGATAGTTGATGGAAAAATACTGTATAAGGAGAGTGTACGAGTCCATTTTCACACTGCTATAAAGACATACCTGAGACCGGGTAATCTATAAGTAAAAGAAATTTAATGTAATCACAGTTCTACATGACTGGGGTGGCCTCAGGAAACTTATAATCATGGCAGAAGGACAAGGAGAAGCTAGTACCTTTTTCACAAGGAGGCAGGGGTGGGGGAACTCCCTCACACTTTTAAATAATCAGATAGTGAGTGAGAATTGCAAGTCTGAAAACCAGCTGGACAGTCATTAAATCTTAAAGCTCCACAATAATCTCCTTTGACTCTATGTCTCACATCCAGGCCACACTGATGCAAGAGGTGGGTTCCCACAACCTTGGGCAGCTCCACCCCATAGCTGCTTTCACATGCTGGTGTTGAGTGCCTGTGATTTTTCTAGGCTCACCGTGCAAGCTGTTGGTGGATCTACCACTCTGGGGTCTGGAGGACGATGGCCCTCTTCTCACAGCTCCACTAGGCAGTGCCCCAGTAGGGTCAACGTGTGGGGCCCAACTCCACATTTCCCCCTCTGCGTTGCCCTAGTAGAGGTCCTCCACGAGAGCTCCACTCCAGCATCAGACTTCCACCTGGACACAGAGGCATTTCCATACATCCTCCAAAATCTAGGTGGAAGCTCCCAAACATCAACTCTTGTCTTCTGTGCACAAGCCCAACACCATGTGAAAGCTGTCAAGGCTTGGAGCTTGCACCCTCTGAAGCAATGGCCCAGACCGTACCTTGGTCCCTTTTAGCCATGGCTGGAGCTGGAGTGGTTGGGATGCAGGACACCATGTCCCAAGGTGCTGCGTAGAGCAGTGGAGCACTAGGCCTAGCCCACAAAACCATATTTCCTTCCTAAGCCTCTGGGCTTTTAATGGGAAAGGCTGCTGTGAAGATCTCCAAAATGTCCTTGAGACATTTTCTCCATTGTCAAGTTACTTATGCAAAGTTTGGCAGCCAGTTCGAATTTCTCCCCAGAAAATGAGTTTTTCTTTCCTACCACATGGTCAGGCTGCAAATTTTCCAAACTTTTATACTTTGCTTCCCTTTTAAACATAAGTTCCAATTTCAGATCATCTCTTTATGAACATATATGGCTGTACGCATTCAGAAAGAGCCAGGTCATCTCTTGAATGCTTTGCTGCTTAGAAATATCTTCTTCCAGATACCCTAAATCATCTCTATCAACTACAAAGTTCCACAGATCTCTAAAGCAGGTGCAAAATGCTGCCGGTCTCTGCTAAAGCATAGCAAGAGTGACCTTTCCTCCAGTTACCAAGAAATTCCTCATCTCCGTCTGAGACCACCTCAGCCTTGTCTATATCACTATCAGCATTTTGGTCAAAACCATTCAACAAGTTTCTAGGAAGTTCCAAACTTTCCCACATCTTCCTGTCTTCTTCTGAGCCCTCTCAACTGTTCCAACCCCTGCTCATTACCCATTTCCAAAGTTTCTTCCACATTTTCAGGTGTCTTTATAGCAGTGCCCCAAATTCCCTGTACCAACTTTCTGTATTAGTCCATTTTCTTTTTTTTTTTTTTTTTTTTTTTTTATTTTTTTTTTTGAGACGGAGTCTCGCTCTGCCACCCAGGCTGGAGTGCAGTGGCCAGATCTCAGCTCACTGCATGCTCCGCCTCCCTGGTTCACGCCATTCTCCTGCCTCAGCCTCCGAAGTAGCTGGGACTACAGGCGCCCGCCACCTCGCCCGGCTAGTTTTTTGTATTTTTTTTAGTGGAAACGGGGTTTCATCTTATTAGCCAGGATGGTCTCGATCTCCTGACCTCGTGATCCGCCCGTCTCGGCCTCCCAAAGTGCTGGGATTACAGGCTTGAGCCACCGCGCCCGGCCTAGTCCATTTTCACACTACTATAAAAACATGCCCAAGACTGGGTAACTTATAAACAAAAGAGGATTATTTGACTCACAGTTCTGCACAGCTGGGAAGGCCTCAGGAAACTTGCAATCATGGTGGGAGGTGAAGGAGAAGCAAGTACCTTCTTTACAAGGTGGCAGGAGAGAGAGGGGCACCGCCTCACACTTTTAAACCATCAGATTCCCTCATGAGAACTCACTCACTGTCATGAGGGCATGGGGGAAACCACCCCATAGCCAATTACCTACCAGGTCTCTCCCTTGACATATAGGGATTACAGTTTGAGATGAGATTCGGGTGGGTTCACAGAACCAAACCATGTCAGAGAGAAAAGGTGGATTGGTGGAGAGCATGGCAGGAAGGAATAAAAATACCAGTTTGTTAAAAACTGATCACCTGGATCACTTTCTAAAAATGCCACTGGTGAAATAAAGCAGAATTTTCTCTCTAAATTATTACACAAATTACATTTTAGTCTGATTTTCAACCCAGATGAAAACCTAAGATTTATACACCAAAAATGGCGGAAGATGTATGGGACAATAAAAAGAGACTTTTGAGGTGGTCAGACTCAGGTTCAGAAAGCAGCGCTGTCATTTTCCAGCAGTGGAAATTTCACCAGGTTACTTAATTTGTCTCACCTTTCATTTTCTCATCAAAGAATTGTAATACTATTGTGCAGACTAAATAAAGTGTACATAAGACACCTAGAAGAGTCTTGGCTCATGATATCCTCAATAAATTGTATTTCTATAACAATAATAATACTTTATCTGGAAGTAGAATGTTTAGTGGCTTCTGTGTATATTTAATATGTATTCTAAAGTATGAATGTAACAATGTGTAGATTATTCCAGAGACAATAAGATGTTTTAGCTAGTTAATACTTTTAAGAGCCTTTTGCTGAAGTCATATTGATGCTAGCAGTGCCAGGATTTTGCTAAAGGATTGAAGTTTTGTGGAGTTTTTTTTTTTTTTTTTCGAGTGTTTCAAATAGCATCTTCACATCAAATGTCCTGAATTTTTACTTCAACAGTTTGCAGTGAAAGAAGTAAACTATCACTTGAAAATAATGTATTATACAAAATGTATTTCTAAGAAATGTGGATTTATTAAAAATTCTGTTAGCACTCAATCTGCTAGTAAGAAACATTATACCATGTAAGTAGCTGTCTCAAGAATGGAAACTTTTCCATTAAGTGCTAAATATTTTATATAGTACCAGAATATTAAAAACGGATTTCTAAAAGAACACCTAAAAGCACCACGAGACACAGCATATTCTGCCTGTGTGTTCAGAATTAGAATAAAGCTTTTGATAATATTGTCAATGTGCTGAAATTATTATTAAAGGTCCTTAACCTTATTGTGGAACAGTTGAACAATACTTGTTTGTTCATCACAGAATTATGTAGGAAAGATGGTTGGGTTTCAAGGCTTTCAGGTGCTTTTTCCCCCCTTTTTCTTTTTTTAAGCTAAAAGTGATGTTGGCAAAGACAAAGAGTAGAGTGACAAAAGCTGATGGTACCTGCTGAGATAAGTTCTGATGTTATCGTTAATAGTGATAAGAGTCTATCCATGGGTAAAATTTTTTCATACACATTATTTTTAAGTGAAGTACTTGCATAAAGTTGCTTTTTTCCTCTTGGAACTCACTTACCCTTTGAGAGGTTGTACAATAACCTGTTATATAAATGTACAGTGGATATTTCAATAGTGTCTTACATTGCCTTAAGTGAGACAAACATGAGTTTCATCAAGGGCACTGTGGTATATAATGTGTTGTCACACCCCTGTGTGGGACTGGGACTCATAGCCATTATATTTTTAGGAAAGTCACATTCTGATCCACCTCCCCACTTTACCTTATTTTTTGGTTCCTTTAAAAATATTTAGAAAAATATAATAATGGTATAGCTGTATCAGCCGTTGAAATTTTTAATTAAAAAATAAGTACAACATTCACATGTTTTGAAGTTTATAATAGAGTATTAACATAGATGTAATAGTATTAACAATGTTTGTTTTCAAGCTGAGTAATTCTCAGAGATTGATTTTATTGATATGCTTCAAAATGTACCTATAGTCCTTTGTATGCATCCAATAATACATAAAAGCAACTCCCTGCCACTACTAAATAAATAAATAACAAAAAAAGAGAAATAAAAAGTAAAATCCTCTTTTTATTCCTAGTCATTCTCTGTAAAGGTAACCACTATTTTGATAATTTCTAGCATATCCTTTCTAAAAAAAGGTTCTGTGCAACTAAAATTATTTACTTTAAATAGTTCTTTCATTTTTTAAACTGTAAAGACAGAATATTGCTGCTAGACAGGATCTAGAGCTAGAAAATTGGGTTGGAATTCTGTCTCCTCTGATGACCAGTTATACAACTTTGAATACGTTTTTAAATCTCTCTGTGCTTCAGTTCCTTCATCTGTAAAATGTGGCTAATACACTTCAGAGGGTTGTTTTTAGGATTGAATGTATCATTCACATAAAGCACACTCCTGGCACACAGCACTCAGCAAATGTGATCTCCAATTAATATTTATATATTAAAAATATTATATTTTAACTCTTCTTTCAGTTAGCTTTGTGTGACTGTATTTATACATTCTTATTTTTAATCTTTTAAGAATCACATTGTTTCAGACGTCTCATATATGCAATATATAATTTAAAAATTTTACCCAATATGATAGTTTTCCTTTCAGTAGAAGAATATATGCCATTTATATTTGTTGATACAATAAATGCATTAGGCTTTATTTCTTGGTTACAGGGTGTTGCTCTGTCACCCAGGCTGGAGTGCAGTGGTGTGATCATAGCTCACTGCAGCCTTGAACTTCCAGGCTCAAATGATCCTCCTACTTCAGCCTCCCAAGTAGCTGAGACTACAGGTGTATGTCACCATGCTCAGCAATTTAATTATTATTATTATTATTTTTGTAGAAACAAGGTCTCATTATATTGCCCAAGTTGGTCTTGAACTCCTGGGCTCAAGTGATCCTCCTGCTTCAGCATCCCAAAGTGGTGGGATTACAGGCATGAGACACTGCACTCAGCCTTGGATTTTTTTTTTTTTTTTTTTGATGTGTGCAATTTTTCTTTTTATAAGTTCAACAATTTTGGTCTATTTTAAAACTTCTACTTAACTTTATATTAACATTTTATATAATGTTAGTTATTCTTCTATTTTTAAATTTAGTAACTTCAAATGGTTCTATTCCTTGCAGAAATACATAAGAAAATGAGCAATTTATACTTTCTCTTAGCTCTTTTCTTATCCAATGCCAGCTTGACCAACCCGCAGTCCACAGGTCACATGTGGTCCAGGATGACTTTGCATGCAGCCCAACACAAATTCGTAAACTTTCTTAAAATATTATGAGATTTTTATTTTATTTTATTTTATTTGCAATTTGTTTTTTCGCTCATCAGCTGTCATTAGTGTTAGTGTATTTTATGTGTGGCCCGAGACAATTCTTCTTCTTCCAATGTGGTCCAGGGAAGCCAAAAGTTTGGATACCCACATTATACCTTAAAAATGTTACTTATACTGTGAAACCCCGTCTCCACTAAAAATACAAAAAATTAGCTGGGCGTGGTGGCAGGTGCCTGCAGTCCCAGCTACTCGGGAGGCTAAGGCAGGAGAATGGCGTGAACCCTGGAGGCGGAGCTTGCAGTGAGCTGAGATCACGCCACTGCACTCCAGCCTGGGCGACAGAGCGATTCTCCGTCTCAAATAAATAAATAAATACATACATACATACATACATAAATTACTTAAACATTCTTATTTTCAATATATTTTTGTAGTTTCCTATATATAGTTAAATCTTGATTTACCAAAATAGGTATGCTGAAATGATAGAATTTCAGTTTAGTTATGTATATGAGTAGATTCAGTGAACAAAGTATTCAACTTTCACAAGTCATTTAGAATTGTGGTTTAAATGATTTGAGATTTTATTTACTTTTATAATCTTTTTCAACTTTTTAAAAAGTTTCTTTTCTAGTTTTTATTTTATTTTATTTATTTATGTTTTTATGTATGTATGTATATATTTAATAGAGACAGGGTTTCACCATGTTGCCCAGGCTGGTCTTCAATTCCTGGGTTCAAGCAATCTTCCTGCCTCGCCCTCCCAAAGTGCTGGGATTACAGGTATGAGTCAAGGTGTCTGGTTCAGCTTTTATTTTAGATTCAGTAGTAATATGTACATGGGTATATTACATGATGCTGGGATTTGGTATGCAAATTATCCGGTCACCCAGGTACTGCTCATAATACTCAACATTTAGTTTTTCAAGCCTTACCTCCCTTCCTCCCTCCCCCCATCTAGTAGCCCCAAGTTTCTATTGTTGCCATTTTTATGTCCATAAGTACCCAATGTTTAGCTCCTACTTATAAGTGAGAACGTACAGTATTTGGTGGGTTTTCTGTTCCTTTTTGAATTCGCTTGTATTAGTTCGTTTCACATTGCTCTAAAGAACTGCCTGACACTGGGTAATTTATAAAGGAAAGAGGTGTAATTGACTCACAGTTCTGCATGGCTGGGGAGGCCTCAGGAAACTTACAATCATGGTGGAAGGTGAAGACGAAGCAAGGCACCTTCTTTACAAGGTGGTAGTAAAGAGAAATGCTGAGCAAAGAGGGAAGAGCCCCTTATAAAACCATCAGATCTTGTGAGAACTCACTCACTATAATAAGAACAGCCTGGGGGAAACCGCCCCATGATTCAATTACCTCCACTTGGTCTCTCCCTTGGATTATGGGGATTACAATTCAAGATGAGATTTGGGTGGGGACCGAAAGCCTAACCATATCAGGCTTGCAGCTGCATCCATGTTGCTGCAAAGGGCATGATTTCATTCTTTCTATGACTCCTTCGTATTTATTGTTGTATATGCACCACATGTTCTTTATCTCATCCACTGTTGGTGGGCATCTAGGTTGATTCCATATCTTTGATATTGTGAATAGTGTTGCAATGAAGGTGTGAGTGCCTGTGTCTTTTGGTAGAATGATTTATTTTCTTTTGGATATATACCCAGTAATGGGATTTCTGAGTTAAATGGTGGTTCTGTTTTAAGTTCTTTGAGAAATCTTCAAACTGTTTTCCACACTGACTGAACTACTTTCCACTCCCATCAACAGTGTGTAAGCAGTCCCTTATCTCTACAGTCTCATCAACATGTGCTGTTTTTTGACCTTTTTAATAATATCCATCCTGACTGGTGTGAGGTGGTATCTCATTGTGGTTTTGTTTTGTATTTCTCTGATGATTGGCGATGTGGAAAATATTTTTCATGTTTGTTAGCCTCTTGTATGTCTTCTTTTGAGATGTGTCTGTTCGTGTCGTTGGCCCATTTTGCAATGTGGTTGATTCTTCTTTTTCAAGTTTTTAAGCTTTTTATAGATTCTGGATATCAGACTTTTGTCAGATGTAACTTTTTTGTTATTAATTTATAACAATTGCATTGTCATAAGAAAATATAGTCTGATAGCAATTTTTAAATTTTTTTGACTTAAAAGTCAAAAAACTTGCTTGTGACCATTTTTTAAAACTTGTTTCTTATGTGGTAGAGAAGACTTTGTATTCCCTGTATTTTAGGTGGAGGGTTCTGTACATGTCTAGCCTATTTCATTGTTCAAATCTTTCCTATCCATTGGCCTCTCAATAATAGAGAGAGCTATGTTGACATCTCTCCCTTTAATGATGATTGTCCATTTCCTCTCTCTGTTTTATTTATTTATTTATTTTTGCAATTTTATAACTTTATTTGATGTATTTGACGATCAGCGATTAGTTCTCATTCACATTGACTGTCTGTAGATTTTTGGAAGTGGTAACAGGTTACATAGGTAACCAAGGTATAGAGCTTATTTGGTGAATCTTCATCCTCATTACGGTTTCTGGACAACCGCACACGGATACGGTATGGGTCATTCTTTATTCCTTTGGCCCAGACCGTTTTGTTGCGCCTGGTATCAATGCGCACATCTGCAGTTCCCACCTCCTTCATGGCAGATTGCCAAATCTCTTTGAGTTCCCGAGGGAAACGCTTCTTGAAGCCCACTCCATGGATGCACTTGTGAATATCGATGGTGTATTCTCGCGTCACCACCTCGTTGATGGCAGAATGGCCCTTTTTCTTCTCACCACCCTTCTTTGCGGGAGCCATTCTCCCGGATCAAAGTTGGAAAGCCGTCCACTTCTTATTATAGTTTTAATTACCTTTTCCTTGAGTATTTTGAAGCTATTTGAACTACATGTATACAAAGTTAAATGTTTAAACGACCTTGATTAATTGAACTTCTCATCTTCATATAGTGATTTTTTAAAAAATAAATCACAAATAAAGCTTTTCTTTCGTCTTAAATTAAAACAGCTGATGTTAAAGCAGTTATCCAGGTTGCCTGATTATTAAAACAGCTATCCAGGTTGTCTTTGCTGATATTTTTTGTCTGTATACTACTGAAATCTTTTACTTGTTTCTACCACATAACTTTTTGCTTTATATTTGTCTCATTTATTTTTCTTTTTTTCTTTTCCTTTGGCTTATTTTGCTTTTGTTTTTTTTTTTATCACATATTTTTTCTCTACTAATTTGGAAGTTATACATCCTATTTCTATTTTATTTGTTAATATCTTTAAAATTTCATAGTGTATTTTTAACAAAGTCCAAAATTAATTAATTCCCAATCCCCATTTGAAACCAGGATCTTAATTCTAATCACTTCTTAATTCTAATCAATATTTCCTTAGATTTATCTACAATTATATATATATTTTTCGATTTTCTTTCCTTCTTGCATTCAAGTCTTCTTTTCTGAGCTTCTTTTCCTTCCTCCTGAATTACATCTTTAGGAGTTTCTCTAGTGCAGATCTATCACTATGTGTTCATTTTTTCTTTATCTTCCCACAAAGATGAGACCAGGGGCAGGCATTTTTTTGAGAAACTTCTGAGGTCTCTACAAATCCAGGTTGTGATTTATTTTTTCCTCAATAAACTCTGGATATATTATTCTGTTGTTCTCCAGCATCCATTGTTACTGTTCGTTTACTCATCTTTTCTTCCTCCCTATCTGTTTGACAATTACACAGTTTTCAGTTGAAAATGTTCAGGCCAGGCATGGTGGCCTGTGCTTGTAATCCAGCTACTCTGGAGGCTGAGGTTGAAGAATCAGTTGAGGTATGATACCACCATTACACTTCAGCCTGGTTGGCAGTGTGAGAACTTGTCTCTAAAAAAAAAAAAAAAAAATTTAAAGAAAAAAAGTATAGTTCAATCATCTTGTTCCCAATTTCATCATAACATTTTAGGTATGAATTTCTATATAATTGGCTTTGGTTTTATTGGGTTTTTAAAATATGACGCTTGATATCCTTTATCAGTTCTGAAAAAAATGTGAGTCATTACCTCTTGGTGAGTCATGGCCTTTTCTCCATATTCTCTGTTGTCTTTTTCTTAGACTCCATTTAGGCCACCATGTTTGAACTTTCTTATCTCTTAAATTTTCTTTTATATTTTCCTTACTCTTTTCTCATTGTCTTGGAATCTGCTAGTTTTTTCAGCTCTCTCTTTTGATTCTTTAATTCTCTGTCAAATGTGTTTAACATGTTGCTAACCAATCCACTGAGGTATTATTATTATTGTTGTTGTTGTTGTTCTTATTGGTAAATGTTTAAGTTACCTGTGAATATTTCAAGTTCTCAGGTTTGGTGATGAGCTGAAGTTTGGTAATGAATTTCCAAGTGTTCATTATTTTTAAGATAAAATAAAATAAAACAGGCCATTCTTGGGTAAATGATTCTACTGTGTCATAATTTAAGGGTCATGATTAAGCCAGTTTTATGCACTCAATTTTCATTAAAAAATAAGTTTCAAATAGTCTCAGATTTTATTTTATTTTTTTAAGAGACGGGCTCACTCTGCTGCTCAGGCTGGAGTACAGGGGTGTGGCCATGACTCACTCCAGCCTATAACTCCTGAGCTCAAGTGATCCTCCCACCTCAGCCTCCCAGGTAGCTGGGAGTACCACCATTATGCCCAGTGAATTTTTAACTTTTTTTGTAGAGATGGGATCTTGCTTTGTTGCCCAGGCTGGTCTTGAACTCCTTGGCTCAAGCAATCCTCCCACCATGTCCTCCCAAAGTGCTGGGATTATAGTCATGAGTCACCACCCCGGCCTATTTTTTAAGTATTTTCCATCTAGTAACTATATCTTACATATCTTAACCTACGAAGCCCTTAATTGTCTCAATCTGTTGTTTGTTTCTACTGTTGTTACTCATGTGGCTTGTAAATAAAAATGAAAAAATTGGTAAATTAGACCACATTAAAATCAAGAACTTCTATTTATTAAAAAAAGTCATTAAAGAAGTAAAATACAAGGTTCAGAGGGAAAAAAATTTACATCCATATATCTGATAAAGACATCCAAAATACAACATATTTAAAAAATAGCCAGACATGGTGGCTCACTTCTGTAATCCCAGCACTTTGGGAGGCCGAGGCAGGCAGAACATCTGAGGTCAGGAGTTTGAGACCAGCGTGGCCAACCATGGCCAACATGGTAAAACCCTGTCTCTAGTAAAAATACAAAAGTTTGCCGGTCGTGGTGGCATGCACCTGTAATCCCAGCTATTTGGGAGGCTGGGGCAAGAGAATCACTTGAACCCGGGAGGTGGAGGTTGCAGTGACGTGAGATCACACCACTGCACTCCAGCCTGGGTGACAGAGTGAGACTCCATCTCAAACCAAAACAAAACAAATTTACAAATCAATGAGAAAATGGTCAACTAATAGACAATTGGACAAATAAGTTAAACAGGTACTTCACAAAAGAGGATATCCAAATGGTCAATAAGCCTATAATAAGGTGTTCAAGATCAGTCCAACCCAGAGATATTAAAATTAAACAATTAATGTAGAAGTCAGAATACTGATTACCTTTAAGAAGGTGGTAGTGACTGGGAGAAAGGACAAGGGAGTGGGCTTCTGGAACACTGCTTCTAGTTCTTGATTTGGTTATATGGGTGTGTTTATATTTAAAGAATTTATTGAGCTATCGAGCTACATGTGGTTATTGAGTTACATTTATGACTTGTATGTTTTACTGTATATATTTCTCAATAAGAAACTTACTTGAAAAAATGACCTGCATATTCTTGACTCCAAGGTATGATATTAACACATTTAAAATTTGGTTTCAATTTTTTATATGGCTCAAATGGACCATTGTGGGTTATATTCCATCTAACATTCATTCTTTGCTAGGTAGTGTACTAAATATGTCATATTCATTATCTTACTAAATCTTCACAATAATCCTGAAAATTAGAAATTAGGTCCATTTTGTATACGAAGAATTAAACTCAGAGAAAGTAAATCATTTGCCCCAAATCACACAACTAGTTATCCTGCTCTACCAGTGTTTATCTACAAATTAATTTTTAGAACACAGGCAGTTTGTGAATTGGAGTCTTGCCTTATGCCTATTTGGAAAAAATGAGAGAGAAGAGAATGCTGATGACAAATCACAATCTGGTCATGGAGACACAGATAAGTCACTGAGTGGGTGTCTGTACTTACTAGCTATAATTTAAATTACCTTTGACAAGCAGAGAAGTGCTTATTTTTCTCTCCTTGAGTTTTAGAGCTTTGAAGAATGAGAGAAAAGTCCTAAATAACTACCAATAATAATAAATATTTTACTTGGACATGCTCCCTTTGAATTGCCTTCTGAGTAAAAAACTTGGGAAATGAACATTACTCTGCACATGTCGTTTGTTAAGCAAAGACTTCTCTCCAATAACTAGGCTTCTGAGGCTGTGATAAATAATTGCTACTGTTTGTATTTTGAAGTCTTATATAGAGAAGCAAACTGCCTAACACTCCAAAGGGATTCTCTTTCTACTAGGAAACATATTGTCTGACATTACATTAAATAGCTTGAAAATACTGTACCCGCTGATGCACAGTTGTTGTTAAAGAATCTTAGAATCAGTGAACGAAATTAATAAATAAAAAACCCAGTCTTAAGAGAGATGGTCTCCTGCTTTTCTAGCAAAGAAAAAATAAATTAGCACTCTCAGCAGGGGGCAAGCAGTAGATTGTGTGGAACTCTTTTGAAAAAGGAGAACTCCACTCTCAATGTTAATTTAATTTAAGTGAAGTTCTGGAGAAGTCATTTATCACATTATTATGCATATACCTTGGATAATATTTATGCTTTGATATAAGCTTTTAATGAAATATGTTACTATCTCTGGAATACCAATTCAGAACTGGTTAGTATGGGAAACATCTGAAGGAAAAGTTTGATAAAAATTTGGTATAACCCCTTCATATGTCATCTTAGGGACTATTCCATTAGTGTTATGGTCAAAAACTTCAAACAAGGAATCTTTGATGGTATTTGTCCTACCCTTGTGTTATTTGTGATGCCCTGAGCTTTTTCTTCATTCCCCAAATGCATGCTGTTATCCCTACACTGACTCTGTTTTCAGTAGTCATTAATTTGGGTGCTCAGATGACGTAAAAAGAAGACTAAAGCTGATTTGCCACGCAGAATCTGAGCAATATTACTGATGACAACATGAATGAGGGTTTAAATATTCTTAGTTTAGCTCCAGAATGAATGTGCTGAGCAAATAATCATATCAGAAAGTGAAAACCCCTCCATCTTCTTATCATTGTTTGTTTCTCCCCTGGCTGGGACTTCCTGTTGTTGGGATGCCTCTCCTGTCTTGCTCTCTTCACGAACTTGTAAGCACTCAGCTCCATGGTGCTCTCTGCTTAAGCAGAGGGATCTAGTCTTTGCTAGACATCTTACTGCTTTAGTCTACTCTCTCATGTAATTGTGCTCCCAGCACCCACCTCATCATAATACTCTCAATCAGTAGATCAGATTATCAAACTTACTTCCATATTTTACAGGAAAAAGGTGAAGACCAAATATCATATTTGAAGACTAAAGAGACTGTGTATGTTTACTATATACAAAAATAACAGAAGACTGGCCGGATGCAGTGGCTCATGCCTATAATCCCACAACTTTGGGAGACTGCGGTAGGTGGATCACCTGAGGTCAGGAGTTTGAGACTAGCCTGGCCAACATGGTGAAAACCCATCTCTACTAAAAATACAAAAATTAGCTGGGTGTGGTGACATACACCTGTAGTCCCATACTCAGGAGGCTGAGGCATGAGAACGGCTTCAAACTGGGAGGCGGAGGTTGTAGTCAGCCAAGATTGCACCACTGCACTCCAGTCTGGGTGATGGGGTAAGACTCTTTCAAAATAATAATAATAATAGTAATAATAATAATAATAATCATAGAAGACAAATAATACAAGACAAAGAGAAGGCTGTGACATTGCTGTCAGAAGCACAGTGTAACAGTCAAGAGGGACTTACACTGCCTAGGTTTAGGTCTCAATACCTCTACTCATTGGCAGTGAGACCTTGGGGGAAGTTACTTAACTCTTTAATTCTCAAAGTTATCATCTATAAAGAATAATATCTAACTATTGGGGATGATGTAAGGATGAAAAACAATCCTATAGGTAAAATGCTTACTAATTATAGTGCTTTGCACATTTTTTTTAAGTGCCCAATAAACATATTAGTTAGGTTTCTTTCTTTTTTTTTTCAAGTTAGATACGTTTTAAGGTCTGTTTAGCAGCCCTCTCCCTTCATCTGAGAGGGCACATGACTTTGGCACGTGATTCAGGTTCAGTCAATCAGAGTGTCCCATTCTGGGCCAAAGTGATTAATTTAGGTTGGGCAAGTGACTAAGGGGCTCCATTACTCTGGATCTTTTCTTTTCCCTATTAACCAATGTAGTTGATTAATACAGTTTTTATCATTAATAAGTTACTTAGTATATGCCATAGTGATGAATAATTAGCTTATATTTTTATAGAAAATTCTGGTAAATAATAGTAAAGTAATGTATCACATTTTATAGGTTAAAATGACAGAATGGAAAAGCAGGTCCAGGATTAAGTGAACCTTAGTTTCTTTTTTTTTTTCTTTTTGAGACGGAGTCTCGCTCTGTCGCCCAGGCTGGAGTGCAGTGGCCGGATCTCAGCTCACTGCAAGCTCCGCCTCCCGGGTTTACACCATTCTCCTGCCTCAGCCTCCCGAGTAGCTGGGACTACAGACGCCCACCATCTCGCCCGGCTAGTTTTTTGTATTTTTTAGTAGAGACAGGGTTTCACCGTGTTCGCCAGGATGGTCTCGATCTCCTGACCTCGTGATCCGCCCGTCTCAGCCTCCCAAAGTGCTGGGATTACAGGCTTGAGCCACCGCGCCCGGCCAAACCTTAGTTTCTTAAGAAACTATAATTATGTGAATTTATTTATTTATTTATTTTTGAGACGGAGTCTTGCTTTGTCGCCCAGGCTGGAGTGCAGTGGCACCATCTCGATCACTGCAAGCTCCTCCTCCCGGGTTCACGCCATTCTCCTGCCTCAGCCTCGGAGTAGCTGGAACTACAGGCACGCACCACCACGCCCGGCTAATTTTTTGTATTTTTAGTAGAGACGGGGTTTCACCGTGTTAGTCAGGATGGTCTTGATCTCCTGACCTCGTGATCTGCCCATCTCGGCCTCCCAAAGTGCTGGGATTACAGGCGTGAGCCACCGCGCCCGGCAATTATGTGAATTTGTATAATTCCTTTTGTTTTGTTTTTTAAGCTGGTTTGAGTCAGAGTTCTGACTCTTACTAACAGAAGAGTCCTGACCGATATTAATAAATAGTAGTTGTAGTTTATGTCCAGAGACATTCTTTGCTGGGCACTGGGAACAGTGCCCAGAGAAGCTTAATCACAGAGTTGGGTGAAAATAAGCTGAGGGACAGATTTGAGTTTTTAGTAAAACCAGATAAGCTGACAAGTTTGAACACTTTAAATTGGAATTGATAGTGTTTTCCTCGGGATTTTAATAACTTTCACAAATCAGGTATAGCAAATATCAAATGTCAGGATGCCAGGATAATTAATAATAGAGGTAAGACATTGCAACTCCTTCCTTTTATTGGAGAAGAGCTGCTCCTTGCCCCTCTTCCCTTGCTGCAGGCCTCAGATATTGTGGGAAAGTGTCCTCTTTGATACAACATGAAATTAATCATTTTAGTGTTCCCCAGTGTTCCTGAAAAAAGTTTTAAAAATTCTGTCTCACAATTAACTATAATGTAGTGTTTGACAGTTCCTTACTTTTGGATCTTGCTCATTTTTTTTTTTTTTTTTTTTTTTGCATCTAAAGTTTTAAAGAAAAATATAACTTCTAATTCCAGTTTTTAAAAATTCAGTGGTAAAGCAGTTTGACTGATGAACTGATTGACTTACGTGAAGAATTTTAAACCTCCTAATTTTATTAATATCGTCTTTCACCCACTAGTAATCATCTTCATCTAATCTTAGCTTTTAGTACTTCATTCTGAAAACAGTGCTTGCGGGATATCTGATGTCTTGATGATCATGAGACTGGTCAGTGACGTTTAGAATTGTGACTTTAGCCTTTACCAAGTTTTCTGTTTCAGTCACACCCATGTGGTTTCATTGGTCATTCCAATATCTAGTTCATTCATATTTTTTCTCTAGGACAGAAACTTGCCTGTATTAGAAAATGCTATAAGTAGCAGTGGGCTGTGGGCTCCTCACTGCCTTTTGAATAAATAAGTTTTTTAAATAAAAAGATTGTGTAATTTAAAGATCACATTATAATGACTCACTTTAGTCTTTAATATGACCAGTGTTCAGAGATGGAGTTAGCAGTGAGATCTGGATAAAAAAGATACACAATTCTGTTTTTCATCTCTCCCCCTTGGCAACACTTCCTGAGAACAGTGTGAATGAAATTCCAAGAGTAAATAGCCAATAGCATAATACACTTTCCAACATGCTGTGAACCAGTGAGTGAAGAAAATTAGAGCTCCGATGGTTTCCTATGAAGGATTTAATAAATTATTTTCCAGTACAAAAATGAGGTTGAAATAGCTGTCATTGCATTTTTTATACTTGTACCAGGTTCAGAACTATAACAAAAATCTAAAATTACGAAGGTATTCACATTTACAGAATACATTTAAATATGACTAAATATAATTTTAATTATAATTAAACATGTATTGAATAGTTACTATTTTGCTATTTTATGGAACTGTTAGTTCTTCATTTGCTTTTCTCCTCTACAGACACCCACATATTTATCATGCCCACAACTAAATACAAGTTTTAAAAAATTGTTCTGCAAATGCTCACGTTTATTTTTATTTTTTAACGTTTTATTTTGAAACAATTACCGATACACAGTAAGCTGTGCCACAAAATACACGGAGGTACTGTGCACCCTTCACCCAGCTTCCACCAGTGGTAACATCTTGCATAACTAAGGTACACTATCACAATCAAGAAATTGACATTGGTGCCTTCCACATAGCTAATTCTGATTTGACCAGTTTTACAAGCACTCTTTGTGTGCTATAGTTTGTTATAGGTTTGTAATGCTTTCCAACAAATGAAAGCTCCTTGTTTTATCTAGGCAAATATTCCAGTCTTTTTTTTTTTTTTTTTTAATAGCTCTTTCATGACTTCCTTACAAAGAGTTTCCCCACTCCCAAATTATAACAGTATATTTTCAATATTTTCTTTTAGTATCTTAGTTCTTTTAGAGATTACTTTTGTGTATAGTGTGAAGCAGAATCTACTTTAGTTTTTCCCCCAAAATGTATCATCAGGTTGTGATAACACTATTTATTGAATAGTCAATCCTTTCCTACTGATTAGAATGCCACTTTTACCATATGCATGCATCTTTTTTTATTCTGTATTTTGTTACATTTTTCTTTTTGTCAATGACTGCATCAATACTATGCAACTTAGATGTAATTTTCAAAAGTGTATAATCATTGTACTTTTAGCAAGAAGATCACACTCATGCAAGACAACAGAGCACAGATAATTTCTTCTTCCTTTAAATTCAAGTGTGCTCTTGTGCTGGGCCCTAACTCAAAAGCTTCTGGACACCATGCAGGTATCGTAAATGTATGATAAAGTCAGTGGTAAGTCAACAAAGATTGTTTTTTATCATAAACAGGTGCTTACACGATGCTCCTGAAAGCAAAAAAATTTTAACATATTTTTCTGTCCAAACAGGTCTGTGGTCTCTAAATGTCCACCTCCAGTCTAGTGGAAATAATTCTGTATTAGAATCAAACAGCTCCTCAAGCTTCATCACATATTAACCGTGAAACTTTGAACAAATTACTTAACCCTCTGAACCTGTGTTTCCTCTTTCAAAGAAATAAATAACAATAGTTACCCACAAGATTGGACTAATTATCACATGAAGTGATATGCATTACAATACTGAGTATAGTACCTTATACATGACTTTTTTTTTTTTTTTTTTTTTCCTTTTTGTGGAGAACAGGGTCTTGCTATATTACCCAGGCAGGTCTCGAACTCCTGGGCTCAAACTATCCTCCCGCCTCTGTCTCCCTGAGAGCTGGGATTACAGGCGTGAGCCACCGCGCCCGGCCACATGACTTTTACTCAAGGATGTTAGTGTAATTTAAACAGCAACTTATTAAGGAAAAGCAATGTATCTTTTGATTTAGATAAAGGTCACTTTTAATACACTAAATCGAGGAGGCTAGAAAATGTGTAAATATGAGTTTATGAGTTTTTATATATAGCACTGTTTTGGGTATTATTCAAGGAATAGATATTATTAGATGTAGCCCTTGCTTTTGATAAGTTACAGTCTGATTAAGACACAAACATTGTAAAGTCCTTTTTTTTTCCTTCCTGTCCAGCATTCTTTCTTACTTATTGAGGACTTGACCACTCCACTCTCAATTCATATGCTGCGTTGGGGTTCACCCACAGGCAGGCATACATGTCATAGGCCTGGCCTTTTGGATGTGTTCACATTCTAGCTACTGTGATTGCTTCAAATCTGGGCATGGGACCAGCTCAAGGAATTCTGAAACTTTTGCTAGAGTTACTGGGGAAAAAAATGTCCATGAATTGTTACACTAGCAAAATTTAAATCTGAGCTATTTATCCTTTGGATCGTCTCATAAAAAATAAGTGCTTGAGAAGGAAGCAAACACATAAGGTGGCAGAGGTAAGAGATGGCAGGAGAGACATAGGCTAATGCCATCACTAGAGCCCCTGAATTCAGCTGTACAAGTTCAAGGGTCATCCCTTGAACTTCTGAGTTTTTTTTTTAAGTTAGTGTAAACTGTCTTTCAGTTATTTTCAACCAAGACTCCTGAACAATATAGAAATACAATATAGACATTAAAGAAACATGTGAAGGAGCTTACAAAGCAATATAAACCATCTATCCTCAAGAAATATGAAAGTCTATTTCTCTTTCTAGGTAGAATCATTCCAAGTTAGATGCATACAAACTGGAGAGGACTTCTAGGAGGGATAATAAGCACCATACAATTCAAAAAAATCCTTGGAGATTGAGCTTTCATTGACCCTCAGTTACAAGGAACTCAAGCTTTAATATAGGGGGAGGTCCTATTCATGACTAGCCTGTGTCATGTAATCTGAAGTTTCAACACATTTTCTGAACACTTCCAGCATATTTCTGGGGAGTCAGGAGAGAAATGGAATTGAATAAAAATATGGAGTAAGAGAATTGATTTTGGTGCAGTGCTTGGAGTAAGAGATTGATTTAGTGGGGTAGTGTTACTGCAAGGCAAGAAGAGGCCTGGGGTGGAAATGGCCTGCAGAGGGGGGCTTTCTTCTGCTGTTTCCTCTCCCCCTGCTTCCCAACTTCTCACTGGGAATGTCTTTTGGACATTGTAAATCTGTCTGCCAGACATATCTCCTGGCCACAGAGCTGAAAGCCTTAGCATCAAGGCCACATTTCTTACTTCAAGACATTACATAGTTACATCAAGACAATTATATCAAATACATATAATTGTGTTTGAAACAAACATTAGAATCTATTAACTGAATACATTTTGGACCATAGTTAATAAAACTTCTCCAGCCCAGAGTTAAGGCACAGTGCTGGCCAATTCCTATTCGAGCGAAGTGGAAGGCATGGAGAAATCTGGAATATAGGGAAGGACAAGTCCTTGTGGCTTCTGGCCTCTTTGGGGGCAACATAAGAGGGCATTATGAGAACAAGGGCATTAAGAATCTGGTTGAATTAGATTTGAGTCATGACCCTATGTTTATCTGGGCAGTTACTAGGAACTCTGTATGCTCTTCTGCAAAATGGGAGTAATAATGATATCTGTTTCATATATGGTTAAGAACATTTGATAAGATTATGGCCATAGGCCGTGGTACCTGGGCATAACTATAGATGCTCAGTATATGTTAACTCTTGTTATCATCATCATTATCATTATCTCGTGTTGATGTTGGTTTTATTATAACAGGAAATATATACTTTAAGAAAGGGGCTGTGTTGAAGGCAGATTGACTCACTTTTTAGGTTAGCTCCACATGCAATACTGTCTGCTTGAGAACCACATGGGGATTGGATGGATAAGGTTGCTCCAGACCACAATGATTTCGGAGAAGAGTAATAGAAAATTTTGTCACAGAGAAACAAACATCTGTCCTTGAGACATGTCCCATGTAACACAAGGAATTTCGCAACCTTATTTTTGCCTTATCACTACAACTATATTATAGATTATAAGTATCAACAGTATCTGAGTTCTTTATCTGGTCCAAATAAATTAATGTTTCTATTGCTACCAGTTTTTATTCTTCCTTGAATTACAAATGCCACAATTAACAGAAACATCTGTCTGGGAGCACTGTACGTGCTCAGTCACATTCTGTTGTTCTCCACCACCTCCGAACATCCAGATGAAATATAAAATATTCAGTCCATGGTTTATTACAAAAATCCAAATGTCCACATATTGGGAAGCATTGATTTGTATTACTGTGAAGCCAAAATATTTAGATTCAAGAGTGGGGATTTTCTCTTTTATTCTTGCTCAGAAATGCACAAACTAAACCATAGTCTAGATCCCGAGTCCCATAGAAGCCAATTAGCTTACATATTCAGATGTTTTCAACAGAATTATTTATATATGTACAAAAGCACAACACAGGATAATGAATCAACTTTTGTGTTCATATGGACTTTGATTTGACTTTTATTTTGTACACTCACTAAACGTGGAATCTGTCAACTTACCATTAGCTCTTTGAGACTCATTAATCTCATCTGCAAGATGGAGAGAATCAACTCTGCCATGGCCAGGAGACATGAGGGGCATATAAAAACACTGTGATTTCCATGCAACACCTGAGAAGAACTGGGGGGAGGAGGAGGAGGTTTTCCCTACGAGAAGGACTGGAGAATAGATATGGCAACTAGGAGAATTAAGGCAACCACACTAATTTATGTCTCTTACACCCTGTGGCCCAGCAATTTCACTTCTAGGACTTTGCCCACAGACATATACTCATGTGAATAAAAAAATGCTTATGCAGTGATGATCACTGCAGTCTTGTTGTTAAAAAGCTTTCTAAACTAAATCCAATGTCCATATATTGGATATTGGTGAATGAAATCATGGAAAAACCATTCAATGAACTGCTGTGATGCAGCTAATGAAAAGAGTGATATAAGTGTGTGTGTATGTGTGTGTATGTATATGTGTGTGTGTGTGTCTGTGTGTATACATATATAGTGGATAGAGCAATGTCCAAAGATATAAAGTTAAGCCAATAAAGTAATTTGCAGAAGAATATTATATTATAATCCCATTTGTATAAAATGTGTATCCATATCAATCTATCAACAGTAGTATTTACTAGGAAGAGAAAATTACCTGGGAATTTCACTATATTATTCATTTTAGAAATGATGGATTTCATTACAATGAGGATACATATTTTTTACATAAGGAAATATAAATATTTAACCTAAAAAGTCACATTTTTTCCAACCAATGAAGATGAGAAAGCCATTGGAAGACTTTGAACAACAGAGTGATATATCACTTTAACAGGTTCACTGTGGTAGCAGTGTTGACAATGGATGAGGGAAGCAAGGTGGTAGCAGCAAGACCAGTTATGACACCATTGAAATAACCAAAGCAAGAAGTGATTGTGGCTTAGACTGGAGTTATAGTAGAGGGAGTGGAGTGAAGTGACATGTACTGTACATGTTTGAAGACAGTCAATGAGCTCTGCTAGTGGATTGGGTCTGCAATGTGAGAAAAACAGAGGAGTCAAGGAAAATTACTAATATTTTTGGTCTGCTTGCTTGTTTTTTGTTTGTTTTTATGATGAAGTCTTGCGCTGTTGCCCAGGCTACCGTGCAGTGGAGTGATCTCGCTCTCACTGCAACCTCTGCCTCTTGGGCTCAAACGATTCACCTGCCTTAGCCTCCCGGTAGCTGAGATTACAGGCATCCGCCACAATGCCCAGCTAATGGTCTGCTCACTTGGAAGAAAGAAGTAGTCTCACAAGGTTCTTGTCTTGCCTTCCATTGTATTATACTCTTCTGGCTTTCCTCCTTCTCTTGTGCATGTACTTTTTGAATGGTAGTATGTGCAAACACTGGTTATGATGCACAATCAGCCAGCATGTGCAATTTGGGCTTCAATATGTAAATTCCCTTCAGAGGGAAGAGGAAAGAGGAAGCCTGAACCAGGAACAACGGCATCTTGAAGGCTTATTACCTTCAAGTGAAGGCCACACTAATATGAAAATTATAGAACATGGCAAGACTAGAAAACTCACCAAGGACATGAAACCTCAGAGTGAACTCTCAGAGTAGATTGTCCAAGAAAATAGATGGTTTCAGTAAACTTTAGGTATTCTCCAACCTGAAATCTTGTGACTGGAGCATATTTGCATTACTTTCTTTGTCTTTATACTGCAAGTTTCCTAGAATTTGCTGTGACTCATGTATTTGAATAGTTTTCCTTTGGTTTACACAATTTCAAGTTCAAACACCCATTGATGTTATTATACAATACACTTTCAGTCAGCACTTTAGAACTGTAATCTTCATTTACGTACATAACTTGTACCTTCAGTTACAAACATGTGGTGCAGTATGTGGGTTTTTATCATTGACTGGGGAATTAGGGTTTGTATTTTCGTGATTAAAGTATTCAATTTTTGAGTAACTTCTGTAACTTAAATATTTACTGTGCACCAGTCTCAGTTTCAATGGAAAATCAACTTTAAAAGGTAAAATTTGGTGCCATCCAGTGTCATCGTTGTGAATTGCAGCATAAGCACAATGGTGAGGAAAATAATTTCAAATTGAAACTAACTACAATTCGCAGAAATACCAATGATGATTTTAAAATAGTATAAATTTGGAATTAAATTTAACTGCAACATGAGATAACATAATATAGAAAAAACCATGGAATTAAGAGAATTGAAAGATGTTCTGGAATTGCTTTATTTATAAAATGGGAATATGTTACCTACATGGTAGACAAGAGCTAGAAAATTTTTATTTTTATAAGGTCTAAATACCAAACACATAGTATACTTGACATCTACTACATTAGACATATGTTATCTTTATATTACACCATGTTAAATAATATCTTTATGTATTGCAAAGAAATTAATATTTGGTTCAACTTATAGGGCATTACAAAAGTCTGAACTTTTGAAAGTCATTCACAGGACAAAATATAGGGCACATTTCCCAAGGTGCTAAAATTAAGAATGAAAATCTCTACTAAGTATAGACTTTTGGTCTTCTCACAGAAGTTTCTGGTCATTCAGGTGCAGTAACAATGGTATGTATTTAAAACACTTAATTGAATATGAGATATTCTGTTAGCAAGACTACTTGGTCATAACTTGTGTTAGTTAGGATATAGATTTGGCTGTTGAAAGAGACACTGTAATAACTGTGGTTTAAATGAAATAGAGAAATAGTTATCTTTCATGTTAAAGCCTGGGCAGGCAATTCAGAACTGTGAGACCCACAAAATTATCTGGGACCCAGGCTCCTTCTACTTGTGGTTCTGGGGCCTTGAACATGTAGCTTCTATCTCATGTTCCATGATGACTGCTCTATTCCTCTTCTCATCCACAGCTTTATCTGCACTTACCATCCTTAAAACCATATGAGGCAAATGGGCAGAGGAGGGTGCTCAGAACTGATTGTATGGTTCACATCTTACTCTGCCCCTAAAATTTGTGCCTCTTTTCTTTTTTCTTTCTTTTTTGTCTTTTTCTTTTCTTTTCTTTTCTTTTCTTTTCTTTTTTTTTTTTTTTTCAGACGGAGTTTTGCTCTTGTTGCTCAAGCTGGAGTGCAATGGTGTGATATTGGCTCACAGCAACCTCCGCCTCGCAGGTTCAAGCCATTCTCTTGCCTCAGCCTCCAGAGTAGCGGGGATTACAGGCATGCACCACCACGCCCAGCTAATTTTGTATTTTTAGTAGAGATGGGGTTTCTCCATGTTGGTCAGGCTAGTCTTGAACTCCGGACCTCAGGTGATCTGCCCGCCTCGGCCTCCAAAAGTGCTGGGATTATAGGCGTGAGCCACCGTGCCCGTCCAATTTGTGGCTCTTTTCTATGAACATTTCTACTCCTGATGGAATATTTGGTACAAAAATAACATTCATATATTCTTCTATCAATGAAATACACATACACTAATTTATTTGTTTATGCCAATATTAAGAAGAAAATAAAATAATACATCTTATTTATTTAGTTATACATAGCAATATTAAGAAGGGAAGTAAATCAAAGCAATTTGTTCCATTAGACCAGTGACTGCAAAGCAGGGGTTCTCAACTTTGGCTATATATTATAATCACTTAGGGAGCTTAGAAACACTTGTACTTGAATCCAGCAATCCAAGTTTCTGATGTAATGGATCTAAGATGCAATTTGGTCTGCAGCAGTTTCCTCCCCAGGTGATTCTAAGTGCAGCAAGATTGAGAATCATTGCTGTAGATCGTGGTGCAGAACAGGGTCACCTGAGGAGCTTCTGAGCTTCATCTGTGCCCTCCCACACCCCCACTCCCCGTTCCATTAAGCCACAATTAATCTGGAGTAGAGTCCAGGCATCAATATTTTTTAAAAATTTCCCCAAGTGAATCTAATTGTATTTGGGGCAGAGAACCAGTGCTAAATATGAAAGAGAGTTTATGATTTTTGCTACCCTATGTTTTGGCCCTTATACTTAAATTTATATAGCTCTTCTGTTGAATTAAATGAGCAGTTTCTGGTATAGGAAAACTACAACTATATTGAAATTTAGCCCTCCTCATATGAGCATCTCATTAAAATCCCAAATTTCATCCAAGTTTAACTAGAATGCTAAAGTAATGTCAAAAATAAAATTATTATTTTATGCATTTGTGTTTAGATAGAATTTCCTAACATTTTCAATTGCTGTGTATTTTTTAACAACTTGATTACACTTAAATGCATAAACTTTACTTTGTCATTCAAAGATCTCATAAAGAGAAAATTTTATTGTTGGAAGGACGCCTCCGCAGCCATAACCTTCTCTACTATTGCCAACACTTAGAATATTCTGGGTTGGACCGGAAGTCAATATTCTTTTTGCCACTCACATTTCCTCTCTACATATTCTTCTATATCAGATAGCCCAGATACAATATCATCTGACTGTTGCAAAGCCAGTTGTACTGTACTCAGAATCTTGATCTAACCAGGAGTTGAGCCATGAAGTTGTTGGCTCGTGTCATCTTTATATTCCAGACAGGATTAACTTGTAGGTTTGTGGTTTGCAATTATACAAACAAGATGAGTCATGGATTACTTGGAGCATTTTCAATTTTTGGGCTTTCAACTTCAGGCCTTTGTGCTCAAATTCCCTTGTACTGTAGCTCCAGCTCTATGTGATACCTAACGTATGGAAGTGTGACTGATGAATGTGTGAGGACAGTCCTCTGAAGGGACCCACAAGGACGTGCTCCCTGCTAGTGACCTGAGTCAGGTAACTCCAACTGAGCCAAAAAACAAAAATTCAGATATATTTTTAGAAAACACTTACCAGAGCTTAAGATTTCTTTGTGCCTTAGATTTCCATGTTGGGGACCAGGGATTTCTCTTTCTGTTACAATAATTAAAATGAATCCCATTAGGGACTTTTGAATATTTGCATAAAATTGGATGAGTTCTTTAAGAAGTATTTCAAAGAAATCCTGTAGTACAGTGTGCAGAATGCATATCCCATTGGGGCACTATTAAATGATACCACAAGTTAGGAGAACACCTACCCCTCCTCTTCATGTTTTCACAGAAGGAAGGACATTTTCAACTATTACATTCCCAGGGAGAAAAAGCTCAGAAAGAGAGTTCCAGCTTTTCCCTGCCCTTTTGCTTTCTTCTCTGTACTGGAAGTAGGTTGTGGTTGGCTCTACTCCTTCTGTTCTCTCTCTCTCTCTCTCTTTTTTTTTTTCCCCAGATCCGACTTTGCACAACGGAGTTGTGTCCCGCTCCTCTCCACAGTGCAATGTACTGAGATAGGCTCTGTCCTTAAATCCATGTCTGCCAAACTCAAGTGCTTCCCAGCGATTTTACCTTTTTTCTAGTCCATCCACA
The DNA here is from genome assembly GCF_007565055.1 of Rhinopithecus roxellana. Classification (NCBI taxonomy): domain Eukaryota; kingdom Metazoa; phylum Chordata; class Mammalia; order Primates; family Cercopithecidae; genus Rhinopithecus; species Rhinopithecus roxellana. The sequence goes on from NC_044554.1 coordinate 71,354,811, forward strand.
CTCTCCTAGATGAGTATTTCTTTATCTTCTCTGATCAGACTCCCTTCCCAAACCACGTTGTAGGCTGAAAACCTTGCTCCTTTCTTCACTGTGAAAATAGAATTAATCAGCAAAGAACTTCCACAGATTCCCCTTACCAAATCTACTACTCCGTCTATACCTAAACACATAAAACTGCCTTTCTTTCATTTACACATAAACAGCCTACATTCCAATTCAAGACCTATCTACTTGTGCTCTAGATCCCATTTCATCTTTCCAAGGGCATTGCCTTAGCAGTTTTCCCCAATTGTTAGTTTCTTTTATTGATCGACTTAATCATTTATATCAGCTGATATACTTTGTATGTTTGTCCCTGCCCACATTTCATGTTGAATTGCAATCCCAGTGTTGGAAGTGGGGCCAGTGGGAGGTGATCATGGGGGCAGATTTCTTTTTTTTTTTTTTTTTAATACTTTAAGTTCTAGGGTACATGTGCACAACGTGCAGGTTTGTTACATATGTATACATGCCCCATGTTGGTGTGCTGCACCTGTTAACTCGTCATTTACATTAGGTATATCTCCTAATGCTATCCCTCCCCGCTCCCCCCACCCCACAACAGGCCCTGTTGTGTGATGTTCCCCTTCCTGTGTCCAAGTGTTCTCATTGTTCAATTCCCACCTATGAGTGAAAACATGCAGTGTTTGGTTTTCTGTCCTTGGCAATAGCTTGCTCAGAATGATGGTTTCCAGCTTCATCCATGTCCCTACAAAGGACATGAACTCATCCTTTTTTATGGCTGAATAATATTCCTTAGTGTATATGTGCCACATTTTCTTAATCCAGTCTATCATTGATGGACATTTGGGTTGGTTCCAAGTCTTTGCTATTGTGAATAGTGCCGCAATAAACGTACGTGTGCATATGTCTTTATAGCACCTTGATTTATAATCCTTTGGGCATATGCTCAGTAATGGGATGGCTGGGTCAAATGGTATTTCTAGTTCTAGATCCTTGAGGAATCGCCACGCTGTCTTCCACAATGCTTGAACTAGTTTACGGTCCCGCCAACAGTGTAAAAGTATTCCTATTTCTCCATATCCTCTCCAGCACCTGTTTTTTCCTGACTTTTTAATGATCACCGTTCTAACTGGTGTGACATGGTATCTCATTGTGGTTTTGATTTGCATTTCTCTGATGACCAGTGAAGATGAGCATTTTTTCATGTTTCTGTTGGCTGCATAAATGTCTTCTTTTGAGAAGTGTCTGTTCATATCCTTTGCCCACTTTGTGATGGGGTTGTTTGATTTTTTCTTGTAAATTTGTTTAAGTTATTTGTAGATTCTGGATATTAGTCCTTAGTCAGATGGGTAGATTGTAAAAATTTTCTCCCATTCTGTAGGTTGCCTGTTCACTCTGATGGTAGTTTCTTTTGCTGTGCAGAAGCTCTTTAGTTTAACTAGATCCCATTTGTCAATTTTGGTTTTTGTCGCCATTGCTTTTGGTGTTTTGGTCATGAAGTCCTTGCCCATGCCTATGTCCTGAATGGTATTGCCTAGGTTTTATTCTAGGTTTTTTATGGTTTTATGTCTAACATTTAAGTCTTTACTCCATCTTGAATTAATTTTTGTATAAGGTGTAAGGAAGGGATCTGGTTTCAGCTTTCTACATATGGCTAGCCAGTTTTCCCAGCACCATATATTAAATAGGGAATAGTTTCCCCATTTCTTGTTTTCGTCAGGTTTGTCAAAGGTCAGATGGTTATAGATGTGTGGTATTATTCTAGGGCTCTATTCTGTTCCATTGGTTTATATCTCTGTTTTGGTATCAGTACCATGCTGTTTTGGTTACTGTAGCCTTATAGTATAGCTTGAAGTCAGGTAGTGTGATGCCTCCAGCTTTGTTCTTTTTGCTTAGGATTGTCTTGGCAATGCGGGCTCTTTTTTGGTTCCATATGAACTTTAAAGTAGTTTTTTCCAATGCTGTGGAGAAAGTCACTGGTAGTTTGATGGAGATGACATTGAATCTATAAATTACCTTGGGCAGTAAGGCCATTTTCACAATATTGAGTCTTCCTATCCATGAGCATGAAATGTTCTTCCATTTGTTTGTGTCCTCTTTTATTTCATTGAGCAGTGGTTTGTAGCTCTCCTTGAAGAGGTCCTTCACATCCCTTGTAAGTTGGATTCCTAGGTATTTTACTCTGTTTGAAGCAATTGTGAATGGGAGTTCACTCATGATTTGGCTCTCTGTTTGTCTGTTATTGGTGTGTAGGAATGCTTGTGATTTTTGCACATTAATTTTGTATCCTGAGCCTTTGCTGAAGTTCCCTACCAGCTTAAGGAGATTTGGGGCTGAGACAATGGGGTTTTCTAAGTATATTATCATGTCATCTGCAAACAGGGACAATTTGACTGCCTCTTTTCCTAATTGAATACCCTTTATTTCTTTCTCTTGCCTGATTGCCCTGGCCAGAACTTCCAACACTATGTTGAATAGGAGTGGTGAGAGAGGGCATCCACAGGGGCAGATTTCTCATGAATGGTTTAGCATCATCCTGTTTGTGCTGTTCTTGTGATAGTGAAGTCTCATGAGATCTGGCCATTTAAAAGTGTGTGGCACCTCTCTCGACCCACTGGCTCTCTCACTTGCTCCTGCTTTTGCCATGTGATGTGCCTGGTCTCCCTTCACCTTCTGCCATGATTGTAAGCTTCTTGAGGCCCCCTTAGAAACCTAGGAGATGCCAGCACTATGCTTCCTGTACAGCCTATGGAACCATGAGCTGATTAAACCCTTTTTCTTATAAATAACCCAGTCTCAGTTATTTCTTTATAGCAATGCAAGTGTGGTCTAATACATCAGCATATAAACATACTGTAACATTTCCCATCTAAAAACAAAGGGGTTTTCTATCCCATATCTTCCACCAGCTTCTACCATTTCCCTGCTACACTTGACACTAGAATTTCTGAGAAAAGTGGACTGCATTTTTAGTCTCCACTTTCCTCTCCTCCCATTCTTTAATGAGTCAGCTCTAGTTAAACTTTCACCTCCATCACTGTACTTAAAGTTTTCCTCTCAAAGTCAGAAGTGACCTCTCCATTGCTAAATTCAATGTCACATTTTTAGTCTTCATCTATCAGGGACATTTGACATAGCTATATACTGTTTTCTTTACCTTATTGGCTACTCCTTCTGATGAATCCTATTCATTTTTCTAATTCTTTTTCTTCTTTCATTTTTTCATTCTTAGATTATTTTCTTTCTTTTTCTATATTAATTTCCCAGGTGCCTGCATCCATTTCCACAGCCTTAGCATTATCTATGATATTGGGGTGACTTCCTAGTTTTTTCTTTAGTTAAGTGCTCTTCACTGAAACCTCTAGACTTGTAAACCCAGGTGCTTACCTGACACCTCCATCTAGATGTCTAGTAGGTATTTTAAATATAACATTGCTACACATGTTTAATTTTCTGCCTTAGACCCATTTAATTTCAGCCTTCTCACTCTCTAGTTTCTCAGTCTTCTAGTTTCTAGTTTCCAAATGACACCTTGAAGTCGTTTTTGACCACTTTTTTTCTCTTGTACCCTAAATCCAATTTGTTAGCAAATTCTGTTGGCTCCGTATTTGGAATACATTATATCACGGTTCAATTAGAGAAGAAAACCCACCACAAGATCTATAAATCTAAAAGGATTTGTTGTAGGATCTATACATCTAAAGATTTGTTGTAGGATTTTGTAAAATCTACAAAAAAGAAAGATTTGTAAAAGGATTTGTTGTAGGGATTTGACTGTTTAGAACAATTGTGGAGCTGATCCGGTTAGGCAGTTTCTGTAAGACTGTTTTCATTACGTTTAATACTAAATCTTGAGTTCATAGCTCTGGTAGTTAGAAAGGGAAGATGGATATAAATATATCTATATATGAATATAGTCAGAGATATCTCTATCTTTGTTCAGATATCTGAACTATCTGAACTATCTCTGTTCAGATATCTATTCTATCTGAAGAAAGACAGAGATATTTCTGTCTGTATGTTTATCTATCTACCTATCTATCTACATGCAGATATTTAAATAGATCATTCTGCCCCATAGTCTTTTAAAAGAAGGTCTTTCTCCTGACTCTCCCTAATGGAAAACTTACATGAAATAGAATTCCGAAAAACATAATTCAACCTAGTCAAGTTGGTAAGATACCACAGTCCAATTCTTGCTAACTTGGCATCTATACACATCTCCTTAAACCATACTTCATATGAAATAACAATAACAAAGTCATATGTCTTCCTACTACACTACAACTATCTCACATGTAACTGAAAAGCACACTAACCCTTTCCCCAGAAAAGACAACAAGTCCTTTCTTGTCTCTGGGTGTTATTCATTCTCCTCCTGGTTGGTTCACACTCCACTTTGATATCCTGTAACTTAAATACAGACAACCACTATTAACATATCTTATGTGAAATTATAAAGGATTAAAGAAGTAATAAAACAAAATATTTATATAAAAATAAGAAAAAACTCATAACTATGACAGTTCTCATTTCTACAGCTGGTCACATAGCACAGCCAGTATTTATAGTTATAAATTGTAAGCTTCCTTAGGCCTCTCTAGAAGCCGAGCAGATGCCAGCATTATGCTTCCTGAACAGCCTACAGAACCATGAGCTGATTAAGCCTCTTTTCTTATAAATAACCCAGTCTCAGGTATTTTCATACCTTCTTCCATGGTCCTTTCTCTATTTCCTTTTCCCTAACCAAGTCCTTCAACTGGTCATGATGTTTTTCCTGGGTGGGATGGTCCTAACTTTTACTCTTGAGAGGTGTGAATCCTTTGCAGTTCTGTTTAAATTGGATTGTTGCAGTTTTCCATGGACTTTGCTCTCAGGAATGTACTAAGAGGTGTCACAGAGCATCTTCTGTATTCCAACAAACTTCCTATTTGTCTCATTATATAAAGCAACCTCAATTCCTCTCTTTACACCAGAATAACGGACTTTTAGCAGTACAGTCACCCTCTCTTTCACCTGTTGATTCAGTGTCATGCAGAGCTGAAAGTGTTGAGAGCCAGTCTCAACTCCCAGTTTAATGGATTGTTTTATATCCTAGTAGAGGCATTACATCCATTGGAACAAAGACCGCTAGGCCAGCTAAACCTAAAGTCATGGGGGCAGGAAGCAAAAGTTTTGCTCATGGATCACTAAGGCCATTAGTGAGAGGAGACAGTTCCATTTTCACCTCTTGATTCTTGGACCCACAAATTCTGTCTATGAGAGAAACAACATCATATAATGGTTGTTGATTTAGTGTGTTACTGAATCCTGGAGAACAGAGCTTACAATATGTTACTTAGCTCACACAGTAACTGAGTCTTCAAAAGATCATTTTACCAAGCCACGTGCTTCAGAATAAAGGGGAACACAGTAAAATTCATGAATTCCATAAGCATGAGTTAATTGCTATACTTCCATTTGCTATTAAATAAATTCCTTGCCTCATTGTGATACTGTGTGGTCAGAGGTGATGCTGGGTAGAATACAGGAAATCCACGAATTGTAGTTTTGACAGAAACATTGCAGAAAGGAAGGAAGATCTCTATCAGAGTAAGTTTCTATTCTAGTAAGAATGCAGGGGAATATCAGCCACCTTGTAACTCACATGTGGTTTCACTGCCTAGCTCATCTTCATAGTTGCTGGACCTGCAACTGCTCCCCTTCCTCTGCATATTCCTTTAGCTTTTTAAACTTGTATGCGGGTGTGCATGTTCAGAACACATCTTCCAAACATCTGTATTATTGTGGTCAGAAGCAACAGGAGCTGTCAAGAGTTTTAGTCTTTCCTCATGGGTTCCATCTTGTACTTCGGGATCCAGCTTAATCTTGTTTGCCCCAATTTATATTTACTGTCCCTTACCTAGTGACTGTCTTGTGGACTTCATACTCCAGCTTCAGCTATGAAGACAACAATCTGATAGAGACTGTGAGTGGCTGCTCCCACAATTATATAAGATCAAATTCCTATAACAAGTGTCTTGATAGATAGATAGATAGATACATAGATACATAGATATTCAAACAGACAGATAAATAGATACATAGGTAGATGTATATATAGATACATACCACCTAATGGATCTGCTTCTCTGACTGAATCCTGATAACAGAATTGCATACCGAGAGTGGTTCTAGAGAACAGAATCTCAAGGATGAGTTATCTGAATTGGTTTTGGGTTTTCTAGCATTGACTCTCCGATCTGATTAGATTCAAAGGCACTGATGACCATATCTCCAGTGGTAAAGGGAGCACTAGTAGTTAATGGCATGTGGTAGTTCATGGCAAAAAAAGTTTCTCAAATTATCTCCTTTAGATACCTGCAATCAAATGCTTATAAAAGGCATTTCAGGTCTTCAAGTATTTGCTGTCAGTAGAATATTTTAGTGAAAATGAGCAAGATAGAGTTGGTTGGTTGCTTCTAACAACACCTAAGAACTTAGGGAAATAAACTTATAAGCTCAGGGCTGTAAATCCTTAGCTCACATTGTCACAAGGGACCTGGAATCTTCTATGTCTACTCTGAAATAAACCATTATGTTCTGCAGGTACAGGGTTGAAATTTATGAAAATGAAAGAAAAAAGTCTTACTCTGTGGGTGGGTGACTTACAATGTCAACTGAATGCCCAACCACATAGGGCCCCTTTGTTAAAGTTACGGCATTGACTGGAAGGAATGGCATTCTCAAAAACTGGAATCAAGACATATGGGCAGATTCTGATGAAGCTGGTGTCTTGAACCTGTTAAATTACACCAAGCCTTCTTCACCAGAAGAAACAGCCCTGCCACCTGTTCCTCAGGAAGTTAGTCTCACTTTGCCTGAAACACCTGCGGTGGTTTCCCCTGAAACAGTCACCTTCCAAGATATTGCTGATCTTCTTCAGGACCCTCCCCCAAATACTCTGCTTTCCACTAGATCTGCAGCCAAACTCAAGTCTTAGAAGACTCAAGAACTCCTCACTACTTAGAATGTGACCTCCCTGAGTGCAGTGACTTTGAGTTGTTCACTGTTGAATCCTCAGCACCTAAAACAATATCTGGCCCATAGTTGACATTCAATAAATATTTACTGAGTGAATAATGAGTGTCTCTGCAGGAAAGACATACAGTTGTCCATTACTGCCTGTAGGAAAATTCAATATGGAGCAAACTGTTAGAAAATCTATTGAGGTTAACATTTAAGCCACATCCTCCATTCTAGCTTTTACCAATAATGTTCATGCTTTAATCTCTATCAGATCCCTGCATCTATTGGGGTAGGAAAAAGAGGAGTGTTATTTATTAGCCCCCTAAAGACACAATCACATTTTCCAGAAAAATAAAATAAAGTATTTCATTACATTTTTTAATTCTAATTTTCAATTTTTGTGGGTATAGAGTACATGTATATATTTACGGGGTACATGAGATGTTTTGATATAGGCATGCAATGTGAAATAAGCACATCATGGGGAATAGGTTAACCATCCCCTAGGCATTTATCCTTTAAGTTATAAAAGACCCAATTATACTCTTCAGGTTATTTTAAAATGTATGATTAATTTATTATTGACTATAGTCACTCTATTGTGCTATCAAATAGTGTGTCTTATTCATTCTTTCTATACATTTCTGTACCCATTAGCCATTCCCACTTCCCTTTCAGCCCCTCTGCACTACCCTTCCCAGTATCTGGTAACCATTCTTCCACTTTCTCTGTTCATGAGTTCAATTGTTTTGAATTTTGGATCCCACAAATAAGTGAGAACATGACATACGATGTTTTTGTTTCTGTGCCTGGCTTATTTCACTTGGCATAATGATCTCCAGTTCCATCCATGTTGTTGCAAATGACTGAATCATATTCTTTCTTGTGGCTGAATAGTACTCTATTGTGTATATGTACATTTTCTTTATTCATTCATCTGTTGATGGAAACTTTGGTTGCTTCCAAATCTTGGCTATTGTAAATATGGAAGTTCAGATATCTCCTTGATATACTGATTTGGTTTTCTTGGGGAATGTACCCAATAGTGGGATTGCTGAATCATATGGTTGTCCTATTTTTAGTTTTGGGGGGAATCTCCAAACTGTTCTCCATAGTGGTTGTACTAATTTATATTCCCACCAACAGTCTACCAGGGTTCCCTTTTCTTCACATCCTTGCTAGCATTTGTTACTATCTGCCTTTTGAATATAAGCCATTTTAATTGGAATGAGATGGTATCTCACTGTAGTTTTGATTTGCATTTCTCTGATGATCAGTGACATTGAGCATCTTTTCATATGTCTGTTTGCTATTTGTATGTCTTCCTTTGAGAAATGTCTATTTAAATCTTTTGCCCATTTTTGATTATGTTATTATATGTTTTTCCTGTTGAGTTGTTTGAGCTCCTTGCATATTCTGGTTATTAATCCCTTGTCAGATGCGTAGTTTGCAAATATTTTCTCACATTCTATCATTTGTCTTTTTGCTTTGTTCCTTGTTTTGTTTGTTGTGCAGAAGCTTTTTTAACTTGATGTGATCCCATTGGTCAATTTTTGCTTTGGTTGCCTGCACTTGTGGGATAAAACTCAGGAAATCCTTGCCCAGACTAATGTCCTGGAGATTTTCTCCAATGTTTTCTTGTAGTAGATTCATAGTTTGAAGTTTTAGATTTAAGCCATTTTTATTTGATTTTTGTATATGGTGAGAGATATGGGTCTAGTTTCATTCTTTTTTTTATGTGGATATCCAGTTTTTCCAGCACTATTTATGAAGAGACTGTCTTTTCCCCAGTGTGGATTCTTAGCATGTTTGTCAAAAAATGAGTTCACTGTAGGTGTGTGGATTTGCTTTTGTGTTCTTTGTTCTGTTCCATTGGTCTATGTGTCTCTTTTTATGCCAGTACTATGCTGTTTTATTACCATAACTATGTAGTATAATATGAAGTCGGTAATGTGATTCCTTTGGTTTTGTCCTTTTTGCTTAGGATAGATATGGCTATTCTGGGTCTTTTGTGGTTCAATGTGAAATTTAGGATAGTTTTTTTTCTATTCCTGTGAAGAATGTTGTGATGATTAATACTCAGTGTCAATTTGATTGGTTTGGAGAATGCAAAGTATTGATCCTGAATGTGTCTGTGAGGGTGTTGCCAAAGGAGATTAATATTTGAGTTGGTGGACCGGGAAAGGCAGACCCATTCTTAATCTGGGTGGGGACAATCTAATCAGCTGCTAGCATGGCCAGAATAAAAGCAGGCAGAAGAATATGAAAAGATTAGACCAGCTTAGCCTCCCAGCCTACATCTTTCTCTGTGCTGGATGCTTCCTGCCTTTGAATATCAGACTCAACATTCTTCAGCTTTGGGACTCGGATTGGCTTCATTGCTCCTCAGCTTGTAGATGGCCTGTTGTGGTACCTTGTGATTGTGAGTTAAAACACACACACACACATATATGTGTGTGTGTGTGTCTGTGTGTGTGTATGTATATTCTATTGGTTCTGTCCCTCTAGAGAACCATGACTAAATACAGATTTTGGTGTCAAGAGTCTTTCTAGAGGAACAGAGTATTAAGAATGAAGTTCTTTGTTGGTTTGGCATTTCTGGAGTTGGCTACTTTATGTGATTAGACCTAAAAACGCTAAAGACTCTAGTTCTAATAGTATGGAGAACACTGACAGTCCTTAGTGCAAACTGTTTAAAGAGTCATGCAAAATAAATTCATTTGACATGCCCGATTCACCACTCATGAGAGGCAAGGAGTTTAGTGACTCTACACGTAATACCTTTGACTATATGTGGAGGACCAAGGAACATAATGATGTTGGTTGGTTGGTTGCTTCTAAGTTCACTGGACAAAGTGATGAAAGAAAATGATGAACTCAGGGATTCTAATTCCCAGTTTCAGAAGAAAATACTGAGCCTCAAATCTGCTAATCTTGCCCTGAGTGAGAGTTTTATCTCCTGTAGAGAAAGAGCTGAAATTATGGAAAATGAGACACATACTTTTATCATACTAATGGCTGACCCGCAATGAAAAGTGCATGCACAGCCTCACCAGGTGTCTACTGTTAAAGTGAGGGCATTGATTGAAAAGGAATAGAACCCTGCAACTTGGAATGGGGATATATGGGAGGACCCTGATGAAGTTGGGGACACTGAGCTTGTAAACTCTAATGAACCTTTTAGCCAGAAGAAACAGCTTCCCCATCCCCAGTAGTGGCAACATCCCCTCCCTGACCCATGCTGCCTTCAGCCTTTTCACTGTTGTCTGAGGAGATAAACCCTGTGCTGCCTGAGACAACAGTGATGTCCTCCCCTGACACAGTTTCCAGGCAAGATAATGTTGATTCTCCTCAGGAGCCACTCCCAACACCTCCTTTTTCTTCTAGACCTATAACTTGACTGAAGTCCCAGTGGGCTTCTAGAGTTGAGGCTCAGAATATGACCCATGAGGAGGTGGACTACACTTGCAAAGAACTGCTTGAGTTTTCTGATTTATATAAGCAGAAACCTGGAGAATGGACATGGGAATGGATATTAAGGGTGTGGGATAATGGTGGAAGGAACACAGAGTTGGATCAGGCTGAATTTATAGATTTGGGCCCACTAAGTAGGGACTCTGCATTTAATGTTGTAGCTCAGGGAGTTAAAAAAAAAAAAGTTGTAATAGTTTATTTGCTTGGTTAGCTGAAATATGGATTAAAAGGTGGCCTACTGTAAGCAAGCTGGAAATGCCTGATTTTTCTTGGTTTATGTAGAGGAAGGAATCCAAAGGCTTAGGGATATTGGGATGCTAGAGTAGATTAGTCACTTTAGACCTATTTATCCCAGCTGGGAGGGTCCAGAAGATACAATCTTGACAAGTGCTTTGTTTTTTAATTTATTTTTATTTTTTATTTTTATTTTTGGATGGAGTATTGCTCTGTTGCCCAGGCTGGAGTGCAGTGGCGTGATCTCGGCTCACCGCAAGCTCTGCCTCCTGGGTTCATGCCATTCTCCTGCCTCAGCCTTCCAAGCAGCTGGGACTGCAGGCACCTGCCACCACACCTGGCTGGTGTTTCACCGTGGTAGCCAGAATGGTCTTAATCTCCTGACCTCATGATCCACCCACCTCGGCCTCCCAAGACCAGTGCTTTGTTAAATAGATTTGTGAGGGAAGCACCCACATCTTTGAAGAGCTCTGTGATTGCTCTTCTCTGCATTCCAGATCTAACAGTGGGAACCACAGTCACTCAACTACAAAATTTACATGCAATGGGAATAATTGGATCCCAAGTTGGCAGGGCCCAAGTGGAGGTACTCAACCATCAAAGATAAGGTGGGTATAGCCACTGTAATAGACAGCAGAGGCAGAGCAGCAATCAGAATAGTCTGACTCATGTAGAGCTTTGGCACTGGCTAACTAATTACAATGTTCCCAGAAGTGAAATTGACAGGAAGCCTACTGCATTCCTACTTAATTTATATAAGCAGAAAACTTCCAGGTAGAGTGGATAAAAGACTAATTTGAATTATAAAAACAGAGCATCATGGCCCCTCAATCAATTTCCAGAGTTGATTCAGTTTACAGACCCAGAATCCCTCGAATGAACGGGAGGCCAGGTCCCCTTGAGGAAGGACCCCACTACACTACTGACAATTTATGCTGCTAATCTTTCTCCCACCCTTTCCCAAGGAGACCTCTAGCCTTTTCCCAGAGTAGCTGTGTACTGGAGAAAGGGAAATGACAAGTCATTTCAGGGACTACTAGACACTGGCTCTGAGCTGACATGGATTCCAGGGAACCTAAAAAGTCATTGTGGTCCTCCAGTTAAAGTAGGGACTTACAGAGGTCAGATAATTATGGCGTTTTGCTCAGGTCTGACTTACAGTGGGTCCAGTGGTCCCTGGACTCATCTTGTGGCCATTTCCCCAGTGCCAGAATGCATAATTGGCATAGACATACTTAGCAGCTGGCAGAACCCCCAAATTGGCTCCCTGATTGGTAGGGTGAGGGCTACTATGGTGGGAAAGGTCAAATGGAAATGATTAGAGCTACCTCTACCTAGAAAAATAGTAAATCAAAAACAATATCGCATCCATGGAGGGATTGTGGAGACTAGTGCCACCATCAAGGACTTGCAAGATACAGAGGTGTTGATTCCCACTACATCCCCATTCAACTCTCCTATTTGGCCTGTGAAGAAGACATATGGATCTTGGAAAATGACAGTGCATTATCATAAGCTTAACCAAGTAATAACTCCAATTGCAGCTGCTGTACCAGATGTTGTTTAATTGCTTGAGCAAATTAACACATCTCTTGGTACCTGGTATGCAGTCATTGATTTGGCAATGCCTTTTTCCCCATTCCTGTCCATAAGGCCCACCAGAAGCAATTTGCCTTCAGCTGGTGAGGCCAGCAATTTATCTTTACTGTTCTACCTCAGGGGTATATCAGCTCTCCAGTTTTGTGTCATAATCTTGATTAGTTTTTGCTTCCATAAGATACCACATTACATTGATGACCTTATGCTGATCGGATCCAGTGAGCAAGAAGTAGCAAACACACTGAACTTATTGGTAAGACATCTGTATGCCAGAGAATGGGAAATAAATCCATAAATCTGACTAACATTTAGGGACCTTCTACCTCAGTAAAATTTCTAGGGTTTCAGATATTCCTTCTAAAGGTGAAGGATAAGTTGCTGCTTTTGGCCCCTCCTACAACCAAGAAAGATTGATAATACCTAGTGGGCCTATTTGGATTTTGGAGGCAACACATTTCTCATTTTGGTGTGTTACTCCTGCCCATTTATTGAGTGACATGGAAGGCTGCCAGTTTTGAGTAGGGTCCAGAAGAAGAGAAGGCTCTTCAACAGGTCCAAGCTGCTGTGCAAGCTGCTCTGCCACTTGCACCATATGGCCCAGCAGGTCCAATCGTTCTTCACGTGTCAGTGGTAAATAGGGATGCTGTTTGGAGCCTCTGGCAGGCCCTCATAGGTTTATCACAGTGCTGTAGGATTTTGGAGCAAGGCTCTGCCATCTTCTGCAGATAACTATTCCCCTTTTGAGAGGCAGATCTTGGCCTGTTACTGGGCTTTGATGAAAACTGAACATTTGACTATGGGTCATCAAGCCACCATGTGACCTGAACTGCCTATCATGAACTGGATGCTTTCTGACCCACCTACTCATGAAGTGGGCAGTAAACAGCAGCATTCCATCATCAAATGGAAGTGAATATACATGATCGGGCTTGAGCAGGTCCTGAAGGCAGAAGTAAGTTACACGAGAAAGTGGCTCAAATACCCATGGTCTCCACTCCTGCCACTTTGCCTTCTCTCCCACAGTCTGCACCAGTGGCCTCTTAGGGAGTTTCCTATGATCAGTTGAGAGAAGAAGAAAAGACTACAGCCTGGTTCACAGACGGTTCTGCACGATATGCAGGCACCACCCCAAAGTAGACAGCTGCAGCACTGTGACCCCTTTCTAGGACATCCCTGAAGGACAGCGGTGAAGGGAAATCTTCCCAGTGGGCAGAACTTTGAGCAGTGCATCTGGTTGTGCACTTTGCATGGAGGGAGAAATGGCCAGATATGCGATTCTATAATGATTCATGGCCTGTAGCCAATGGTTTGGCTGGATGGTCAGGGATTTGGAAGAAGTATAATTTGAAAATTGGTGACAAAGAAATATGGGGAATAGGTATGTGGGTGGACCTCTCTGAGTGGTCAAAAACTGTGAAGATATTTATATTTTATGTGAGTGCTCACCAAGGGTGACCTCAGCAGAGGAGTGTTTACTAATCAAATGGATAGAATGACTCATTCTGTGGACACCACTCAGTCTCTTTCCCCAGCCACCGCAGTCATCACCCAATGGGCCCATGAACATAGTGGCCATGGTAGCAGAGACGGAGGTTTCACATGAGCTCAGTAATCTGGACTTCCACTCACCAAGGCTGACCTGGCTACAGCCACTGCTGAGTGCCCAATTTGCCACAGCAGAGAGCAACACTGAGCCCTCCATATGGCACCATTTCTCTGGGTGATCAGTCAGCTACTTGGTGGTGGCAGGTTGATTATATTGGACCTCTTCCATCATGGAAAGGGCAGAGGTTTGTCCTCAATGGAATAGACACTTACTCCGGATATGGGTTTTCCTATCCTGCATTTAGTGCTTCAGCCAAGACTACCATCTGCAGACTCACAGAATGCCTTATTCACCCTCATGGTATTTCACACAGCATTACCTCTGACCAAGACACTCACTTTATGGCTAAAGAAGTGTGGCAGTGGGCTCATGCTCATGGAATTCACTGGTCTTACCATGCTCCCCATCGTCCAGAAGCAGGTGGATTGATAGAATGGTTGAATGGCCTTTTGAGGTCACAATTACAACACCAACTAGGTGACAATACATTGCAGGACTGGGGCAAAGTTCTCCAGAAGGCTGTGTATGCTCTGAATCAGTGTCTGATATATGGCACTATTTCTCCTGTAGCCAGTTTTCACCAGGAATCAAGGGGTGAAAGTGGAAATGGCACCACTCAACATCACCCCTAGTGATCCACTAACAAAATTTTTGCTTCCTGTTCCCATGACATTATGATTTGCTGGCTTGGAGGTATTAATTCCAGAGGGAGGAACACTGCCACCAGGAGACACAATAACAATTCCATTAAACTGGATGTTAAGATCGCCACCTGGACACTTTGGGCTCCTTCTACCTTTAAGCCAACATACTAAGAAGGGAGTTACAGTGTTGGCTGGGGTGATTGATCTGAACTCTCAAGATGAAATCAGTCTACTACTCCACAATGGAAGTAAGGAAGAGTGTATGTGTAATACAGGAGATGCTTTAGGGTATCTCTTATTATTACTATGCCCTGTGATGAAGGTCAATGGGAAACTATAATAGTCCAATCCAGGCAGGACTACAAATGGTCCAGACCTTTCAGGAATGAAGTTTTGGGTCACTCCACTAGGGAAAAAAACCACAACCTGCTGAGGTGCTTGCTGAAGGCAAAGGGAATACAGAATAGTTAGTAGAAGAAGGTACTTATCAATACCAGCCTACAACCACATGACCAGTTGCAGAAACGAGGACTGTAATTGTCATGAGTATTTCCTCCTTCTTTTGTTAAAAACATGCTTGTGTGTGTATACACTTATACTAAGAAAATATCTTCATTTTATTTCCTTTTTCCTTTAACATGTGACATAATATTTATTGACTTCATATCAGCATTTAAGTGTTGTTAGCTTTATGTAATAGCGTTTGGGTTGGGAATTGGTGTGCTTCTGGTTGCATGAAAGATAGTTGTATTATGTTAGGCATAATTATGACCTTATTATTGTCTTTATTTGAAGATTATGTATGATCTCAGGAGATGTGTTTGGGTTCAACTTGACAATGGGTGAACTTGTAATAGTTAATACTGAGTGTCAACTTGATCGGATTGAAGAATGCAAAGTATTGATCCTGGGTGTGTCTGTGAGGGTGTTGCCAGATGAGATTAACATTTGAGTCAGTGGTGTGGGAGGGGCAGACCCACCCTTAATCTGGGTGGGCATAATTCAATCAACTGCTAGCATGGCCAGAATAAAAGCAGGCAGAAGAATGTGAAAAGACTAGACTGGCTTAGCCTCCCAGCCTATATCTTTCTGCATGCTAGATGCTTCCTGCCCTCAAACATCAGACTTCAAATTCTTCAGTTTTGGAACTTGGACTGGCTTCATTGCTTCTCAGCTTGCAGATGCCCTATTATGGGACCTTGTGATTGTGTGAGTTAATGCTCCTCAATAAACTCCCCTTCATATATATATATACACACACACATATATATGATAGGCTATATATAAAATAAGATATATATAAAATAGAATATTTATAATATATAATAGGATATATATCCTATTAGTTCTATATATATAATCAAATATATATCCTATTAGTTCTATATATACAAAATAGGATATATTTAATATATTATATATTATATATAATAGAATATATATACACCTATATAATGGGATATATATATCCTATTAGTTCTGTATATAATAGGGTGTATATATAAAATAGGATATATATAATAGGATATATATACACATATATAATAGGAGATATATATATATATCCTACTGGAAGAATTGGTCTACTATAAGAAACACATATGGGGCAGTGCTAACTTCAGATTTACTTGGCTTCTGGGGTTGAACATCATGTATCATATGTATATGTATCTCCTATTAGTTCTGTCCCTCTAGAGAACCGTGACTGATACAAATTTCATTGGTATTTTGACAGAGAGTGCATTGAATCTCTAAATTGCTTTGCGTAGTATGAACATTTTAATAATATTGATTCTTCTAATTCATAAACATGGAATTTTTTCCATTTTTTGGTGTCTCTTTCAATTTCTTTTGTCAGTGTTTTACAGTTTTCATTATAGAGATATTTCACTTAGTGTTTCATTTTAAAGTTACACCCGGTCAAGCCAGTGCAAAAATGTTTAATGTCAATGTTTAGGGAGTTGTCCTTTTAGGACTTGTGCTGAACTCACTGAAGCTCTGAATTTTCAGGGAGCCCCTTGTTCATGTTTGTGTTCTTTATTTTGATCAAATCAAGTCCTTACGCAGACATAGCTGCTAAAAGCTGTGAGCCTTAGGCCCTCAAAACTGCCAGAACTCAAGTTCCTTGTGGCTGATACAGTCTTTCCTTAACTTTAATTCATTGCAAAGTGTTTTCTTGTTTAACACAATGTAAAGAATGTTGCCTCACCATATGTTATGCATAGAAAAAAGATGATTTGTTAGGGGAAAAAATGTACAGTGACAGCAGTCTTTTGGATTCAACCTATAGAGTATATACTATATCTGAAATATTTTATACCACTTTTTCAATCATACACACTTTCTACTTTCAGAATACTTGGAGAGAGAAAGGATATAAATTTTAAAATAAAATTGCATTTATAAATCATTTGTATTAGAATATAATACATTTGTACTGTGTTGTTTACTTGTGTTGTTTCAAAAGCTACTGCATATTTTAATTGCTAATAACAGGCTATATGACTGAAACAAAAAGATCATCTAATCCAATCTAATTTCCTTTCCAAGAAAATCAATCAATGATGTTGCTAAGAAAATGGAATAGAAAAACTGTTCACCTTGTAACCATTATTGCGTATTCAGTGCTGAGACTTCTGGTCTAGTTGCCATTGAGGGATTTTTCTTTGAAAATGTGAAAATCAAGGTAACCGTTTATTGTCAGACTTTTGTTGCTATGGAAGTATTCATTATCTTGGAACACCTAATGCGAAGGAAACAAATAGAATTAGTGGAGGCATAAATGGAATATAAACTTGCGACCTCCTACATTGCCACTAGAGCAAGTCTCCTTCCTTATTTTGTTCAGTAGATTGTCTGAAGCTGATCTGTGAAAATACCAGATGGTAGTTGGAAGGAATGTCTGTTCAGCAATGTCTGGGGTGGGGTTGGGGAGCTGCTAAATCAGTACTAGACTGCCTGTAAGTGCTCATGTAGGGTTCCCAGTCTAGAGAATGGAGAGGCAGAGGGAAAAAAACAATGACAAGTTTGGGGATTTGGTTTGGCAATGGCTATGTGAATAGAGCCTGGCCCTTGTGTCTTCAGAAACTTTAAGTAAATGATCCAAGCTTCAGGTTTGGTCATTTCCTAGGTCCTTTAAATGAATCTAAGCAACAAATGAGACATGTCATAAAGATCATGTGAAAGTCTGATTGCTGTCACCAGTAACTGTTTCCAAAATAATTCAGACAGCATCCCCTTCACTCTTTTTAACTAACCACCTCCTTGTTATTATCTTATCTGACTCCTGGCCCTTGGGTCTGAATTCCAATCTCAGTACAAATCTTAGGTTTTACCTCCTGATTCTGAGGAACCATTTTGGTCATGCTTTTGGTTCTCTCTATGAAGTAGAATTTTGGAACTTGACTTTTAGCTTGAGCAGTTTCAGAATTTCTATATGGGAAAAGCACAGGGGTGGTAAGAGTGTGGGAAAGCAGGGCTTGAGGGAGCTGTAAAGAAATTGTTATGTGCATGGCACACATATTTTTATTCATCTTGTTTGTTATAGAGTAATTAAGATGCCAAGTTTTAGAAAGTTACTTTAAGCATAGTTAGGATAAAATTGACAAAATATCTTTATCAAAGATTTTAATCTTTCTTAATTATGTGATGGTTTAGAAAAGAACAATTAATGGAGATTTTATGAAGAAGGGGAAAAAAATCCTGGCATACCCCAGACTTTCATTTGCAAGTACTATAGCTTCTGGCAACTTGCTCTCTACCTAAATGGCCTTGACTCACCATCAGAGGGATCTGACCCAAATACCAGCTGCACTCAGAAGTGGCAGGGTATTGCCAATACCACAAAACCTTCTATGATGCGTTAGTTAGAGCTCTTATAGTTATGGGTGGCAGAAAACCCAATCCAATTGGCCTAAGCAAAGAGGAATTGGTCTACTATAAGAAACACATATGGGGCAGTGCTAACTTCAGATCTACTTGGCTTCTGGGGCTGAACATCATCTATCTCTGTCTCTTGGCATTGCTCTATTCCACAAGTTGATGTCATTTTCAGACAAGCCCTTATCTTGCAGAAGTGACATGACTGCATCAGTTCTAACTTTACTTTCTTATCCTGAAGAGACCAGGAACATTACTGAAGGTGAGAGAATCTGGACTTATCGAATATAATTGTGGTGGTGTTTCTGTAAGGATGGGGAATGGATGATAGATGGCAACACTGCAACTGTCCATCTCACATGACTCATTGTAACTCAGACATTGAGTATTTTCCTACTTTTTATTTCTACCTTGCTCTTAATTTACACATCATCCATTCTATCACTTCCCCTCTCTCTAAGCAACTACAATACATTAGATAGAATGCGACTGGGATTCTATGCAGCACCTTAAATGCTTGTCTTAGCCTGTCATTTTAAATTCAGTAAATGTGTATTAGGTGCCTTTATCTAGGGCATTGAATTACATAATGCTTGGCTGTGGAATAAGAGGACCCAGACTATTTTTTTCCAGATAGTAAGTGTTTGTCTCTGGGTAATATATTAATTTGAGGAAGGACATTCCGAGCTGGCTTTTATCCATGCAACAAATCATGTAGCTAGACTCCTTCCATCTTGTGGCATCATCATTCCCAGGACTTACAGTCATGTGACTCTAGCTAGTGGAAGGGAAAAAAGAGATAGAGAAGTTACATGAGCATCCTAAAAGTTTTGGCCCCAAAGGAGGACTTTTCCTCTCATGTTTCATTGGTGAGAGTTAGTCAGATAGCCATGTGCAGGTAAGTGCAGGAGCATTGGGTAATATCATTGTTAGCCATGTCTGCATTCTCACTGCACATATCACAGTGTGAGGAAATGTGCAAAATATGCAGTTCTCTGTTTCTTTAGAAGGGAAAGCCGATTCCTATAGATACATAGCAGACAATAACTCAGAGGAAAAATTTCACAATTCATTCTAGAAAACTGAGCATTTTGGTGTTTTTTAGATTTTAACCCCCTGACTGTTGGTTATATGATATGTTGAAATTTCTTGGCATACACTCATTCCCCAAACTATGCACAGATGGAAGCTTAGTAAATGCTGCTTGAAGGTAATGTTCTTCTTTCTCAAGGCAGGATCTGATTTTTTTGAAACTCCCTGTATGCCTGATACAATAGTCAGCTCACAGCAGGTACATAGGAATAGTTAGCAGGTACCCCTGGGACAGCTCTGCTTTCAAGATCTTAATCTCCTTTCTGACCTTGCCCTTTCTTTCCTACTGGAGCTGCCCTTGGTTCTCACCATGAGCTTCATTCCAAGGACTATCACTACAATGCTGGGTTTACTTTCCTTCTTCTCAGAGCAGTCATTCAATGACACACAAAGTGGCACACTCAGATCGTCACTCCCTTCAATAAGCATTAGCAGCAAAGTGATATTGCCTGAGTATTACTTAGAATAAGATTCCTAAACTATTGTGTAGGGAACTATCTCATCATATTAGAATAGGTTAGACATTTTCAGTACCATATTCCATTAACCACTTCACTATCTCCACAGTCATATTTTTTTAAAAAACAACCACCTTCCCCCCAAACCAGAGCATATATCATTTCAGATTTTTATATATAGTAGAATGTTTGCTTTTTTAATTTTTTAGATTAGTGCCATTTACAGGTGCCATTTGCCCAAGGCAAATTTATTCTTATAAAACTCTCATAATTCTAAACTAATGGCAGATCTTCATATTCTTTAGATGTGAGTTGTTTGGAATGTTATATTAACATAGCACACATTGAGGCTTATTTAGCTTTGAGTTTTTAGCTCAAACTATCTTATAATTTCTAGGAGAGAAGATAACCCTAAAAGAATGCATACTAGAGTGAAAAACAAGCTCTTGTAATTATAGAAATCTCGTTTCATATAATCAAGTCCAAACACCTTATCAATGCTGGATCACCTGATTGTGGAACTCCCCTTTGTAACCATCTTTTTAATTCCAGCCCTGGACTCTTTGTTGCCATGAGGTTTTGACAATGGCATGAGTAATGGCTATTCCTTCCTGTTTGGGGAAGAAAAAGGAAATGGAAATTAAGGAGGTGAGAGTATGTTCCCAGTGGGAAGCTCTGGGCAGTGTGATGAAGCAGGAAAAGTGTTAAGGGACAGCAAAACAAACACGCACACAGAGGCGGGTGATAAGATCTCAAATTTGTGAGAACTTAAGATTATACAATTTGAAGAATCTCTTTAAGGAAAGAAATTCTTAATTATAAATTCCTGATTTTGTATTCACAAAAATGGATATCTATCTACAATGAAAAAGAAATCACAAGTTACAAATTTTTGAAAGGCAGTAAATTCAACAAATGGCACAAAATCAAGAAAAATTGCATAATTATTAGCTAACAAACTTGTCAAATACTTTTTTGTCTGGAGTTTTGACCCCGTGATCACTTCTTCATAAGAAACAACATTTTGCAGAGAGAGAATGAAATGATAATTCAATATTTCCTTAGCATGGTTAATTGAAATTTGCCTTTTTATTACTGACTGTTGAAAGGCATAACATAGGAAACTTTAGACACTATTTACAGTGCTGCTACAAGTTCATACTCTATAAGCATAGACATTATGATAAATTCTATGTTTGTAATTTCCATCAAAAAAGAAAAAAGCTGCACTGTACATCATGCATTCATGATTGTACATACAATGTGTTATTTAATATATTTAATATATTCTTGTTGAAAAAGGGATCCAATTTTCATCAAACGTTCATGAGCATCATCATCTCCTTTTCTTACATTTTACATACCTGACAACTGGAAAACATTTCCACTGACCAGCTCTGGCTCATGCACTTCAACTTTTTAAAATTTTCACTACACACATATATTTGGCCCCAGATGTTCTAGGACATGTTCATATTCTGATATGATCTCTAGATACTTTGAATCAAAACTCAGGTGTATTTTCACAGTGATAGTAATAATATTTCTGGAAGGTGTGGCTAGAAATAATTATTCATGGATGTGACTGTGATTTATAAATAAATTCTAGTAAACTCAAACTAAATATATCTCTAACTCAACTTCTTCTGAGCAAGATCCTCAGAATATCTGTGGCCACTGAAATACTACTGCATGGGTGTGGCAGGGGGCAAGTCAGAGTGGAAAGGAATAGTCTCAATTCACTGAAATTAAAATATCTTACTTTTGTGAATTACAAAAGGAAATATATGCACATATTGTTGGGCCTGTATTTATCAGCATTCAGCCAGAGAAACAGAACCAGAAGAAGATACATATTAAGAGGTTTATTGCAAGGAATTTGTTTACATGATTGTGGCAAGTCCAAAATCTTTCGGATAGACTGGACTCTCAGGCATGGATATCAAAATCTGCTGTCCACAGGTGGAACTTCTTCTTTTTTAAGGAAGCCTCAACTCCACTCTTAAAGCTCAACTGATTCAATCAGTCCTATACAGATTTGCTAAGATAATCTCTCTTACTTAAAGTCAACTGAGTATGGGATTTAATCAAATCTACACAGTACTGTGATAGCAACATCTAGGTTAGTGTTTGATTGATTTTCTGGTGACCATAACCTAGCTAAGTCGACAAGTGCAGCTAACCATTATAGGGATGTTTCCAGGCTTCGTAAATGGTCTGTGCAAAAGAGGAATGTTTAAAATGCACTTGTCTTAGATAAATCTGCACCTGGAGAGGACACAGGGAATGAAAGGGATAGTTTGGAGAATACCTAGAACTCCGTCTCAATTTTGCATCAGATACATCTTACAGATTCCTTCCTTCCTTCCTTCCTTCCTTCCTTCCTTCCTTCCTTCCTTCCTTCCTTCCTTCCTTCCTTCCCTCCCTCCCTTCCTCCTTCCTTCCTTCCTTCCTTCTTTCCTTCCTTCCTCTCTCTCTTCCTCCTTCCTCCCTCCCTCCCTCCCTCCCTCCCTCCCTCCCTCCCTCCCTCCCTCCCTCCCTCCCTCCCTCCCTCCCTTCTTTCTTTCTTTCTTTCTTTCTTTCTTTCTTTCTTTCTTTCTTTCTTCTTTCTTTCTTTCTTTCTTTCTTTCTTTCTTTCTTTCTTTCTTTCTTTCTTCTTTCTCTTTCTTCCTTCCTTCCTTCCTTCCTTCCTTCCTTCCTTCCTTCCTTCCTTCCTTCCTTTCTTTCTCTCACTCTCTCTCTCTTTCTTTCTTTTCTTTTTTTTTTTGAGATGGAGTTTCACTCTTGTTGCCCAGGCTAGAGTGCAGTGGTGCTATCTCGGCTCACTGCAACCTCTGCCTCCCAGGTTCAAGTGATTCTCCTACCTCAGTCTCCCAAGTAACTGGGATTATAGTCACAAACCACCACACCCAGGCAAATTTTTGTATTTTTAGTAGAGACGGGGTTTCGCCATGTTGGCCAGGCTGGTCTTGAACTCCTGACCTCAGATGATCCACCCGCCTTGGCCTCCCAAAGTGCTGAGATTACAGGCATGAGCCACTGCTCCTGGCCAGACCTATTTCTTTATCCTGGATTACATAAATTTCAAAATGTCTTCAGGGATTTCTCTACATTGAATTTATAGAAGGAACTAATTGGATTCCTCAGAAAGATTCAGTGTTTGACCCCTGAGGTAGCACATTACACAATAGGAGCATAGAGTTATTTGCTTCTATTATTACATATGTAAGAATGATAAGGGTCAACATCTATAAGTAACCTACTTATGAGAAATTGTGTTCAGTCCCAATGCTCACGAAGTTATCTACTTAGGTCTGTGTGCGTGTGTGTGTGTGTGTGTGTGTGTGTGTGTGTAAGAATAAAGACTTTTTTTTTTTTTTTTTTTTTTTTTGAGACGGAGTCTTGCTCTGTCGCCCAGGCTGGAGTGCAGTGGCCGGATCTCAGCTCACTGCAAGCTCCGCCTCCCGGGTTCACGCCATTCTCCTGCCTCAGCCTCCGGAGTAGCTGGGACCACAGGCGCCCGCCACCTCGCCCGGCTAATTTTTTGTATTTTTAGTAGAGACGGGGTTTCACCGTGTTAGCCAGGATGGTCTCGATCTCCTGACCTCGTGATCCGCCCGTCTCGGCCTCCCAAAGTGCTGGGATTACAGGCTTGAGCCACCGCGCCCGGCCGAATAAAGACTTTTAGATATGAAGAAAGCAGGAACAATTAACAGGTTTTTGAAATCAATGCTTTTTCAAAACCAGCCTATTGGACAGCATTTTCTCATCGAGTTAAGACAAATATTCTTTTAAAATAAATACCAGACACATAAATAATGCTTTTGAAACACTGGACATTGAAGGCGAGGCACATAATAAGGGTTTTTTTGTTGTTATTTGTTTTTTTTTTTTTTTTGGAGATAGACTCTAGCCAGAGTGATGTTTTGTGAGAGCCACAGAAATATTTATAAGTGGCAATGTTAAATATATGTGGACCTTGGCTTTGAAATATTGGTAATGTGTTTGAAGGTTTAAATTTTGTGCCTTTTGTTCAAGGGTAAATAGGCTCTGGAGCTGCTATGGATGAAAGGGAACAGCATCGTTGTTTTTTTATATTTTTTTATTTTTTATTTTTATTTTTTATTATACTTTAAGTTCTAGGGTACATGTGCATAACGTGCAGGTTTGTTACATATGTATACTTGTGCCATGTTGGTGTGCTGCACCCATCATCTTGTCAGCACCCATCAATTCATCATTTATATCAGGTATAACTCCCAGTGCAATCCCTCCTCCCTCCCCCCTCCACATGATAGGCCCCGATGTGTGATGTTCCCCTTCCAGAGTCCAAGTGATCTCATTGTTCAGTTCCCACCTATGAGTGAGAACATGCGGTGTTTGGTTTTCTGTTCTTGTGATAGTTTGCTAAGAATGATGGTTTCCAGCTGCATCCATGTCCCCACAAAGGATGCAAATTCATCCTTTTTTATGGCTGCATAGTATTCCATGGTGTATATGTGCCACATTTTCTTAATCCAGTCTGTCACAGATGGACATTTGGGTTGATTCCAAGTCTTTACTATTGTGAATAGTGCCGCAATAAACATACGTGTGCATGTGTCTTTATAGCAGCATGATTTATAATCCTTTGGGTATATACCCAGTAGTGGGATGGCTGGGTCATATGGTACATCTAGTTCTAGATCCTTGAGGAATTGCCATACTGTTTTCCATAATGGTTGAACTAGTTTACAATCCCACCAAAAGTGTAAAAGCGTTCCTATTTCTCCACATCCTCTCCAACACCTGTTGTTTCCTGACTTTTTAATGATTGCCATTCTAACTGGTGTGAGATGGTATCTCATTGTGGTTTTGATTTGCATCTCTCTGATGGCCAGTGATGATGTGCATTTTTTCATGTGTCTGTTGGCTGTATGAATGCCTTCTTTTGAGAAATGTCTGTTCATATCCTTTGCCCACTTTTTGATGGGGTTGTTTGTTTTTTTCTTGTATATTTGTTTGAGTTCTTTGTAGATTCTGGATATTAGCCCTTTGTCGGATGAGTAGATTGCAAAAATTTTCTCCCATTCTGTAGGTTGCCGGAACAGCATCATTGTTATCTAGAGTATGTCACTGAATCTTTACGTGCATTTGTAATATCAATTCTTTTAGTTTGCCAGAGTTTGTTTTTGCCTTGGGTTCCTAAAGCAGGGTTAACTGTTTAAAAAACTGTGTCTATTTCTAATATTTATTAGCTTATGTGACTTTCTTTGCATTTAAATATATATTTGGGGGTTGCTTGGTCAATTTCTGTAAAAAGACAGGTGGGATTTCAACAGGAATTGCATTGAATCTGCAGATTTATTTGTGGAATATTGTGATCTTGTCAAAATTAAATTGTGTTATCCTTGAATTTTCTTTTCATTTATTTAGATCTTTGATTTCTTTCAGAATTTTTTTTTAACATTACAGTGGACACGTCTTAAACTTTTATTTTCTTCCAACTTTTATTTTAGGTTTAGGGGGTACATGCACAGGTTTGTTACATGACTAAATTGCATGTCATGGGGGTTTGGTGTACAGATTATTTCATCAGGGTTAACATTCTAATGTTAGGCTTTTCTTAAATCTATATGAACATGTACTTTTTACTGTTTTGGGAGAAAAAAGTATCTACACACATATGTCTGTAAATCCAGATTAAGACTATTACTACAACAAGATTCCAAACATTTCTTTAGCTATAACCAGACGCATATCCCAGAATCTGCAAGATGGAAAGAGAGGGCATTGTTTAGGTCTTTAGCCATTTCTCAGGTTGAAACTGTCAGGAAGTGAGATTCTCCCGAGGTGAAAAGATTAGAGTGGAGTGAAAGTGGTGGCAATAGGCAGTAGTATGCTGATAAACTAGCTCTCTCAAAAAAACAGAAAAAAGAAAGAAAAGCCCTAATTTCACAGTGTTTGCCCATTTTCTTGATACAAATTTGATGCAAATACACTCACTATAATGAATTTCAAGATAACAACCATGAAATATTTAATCTCTCAAAAATCCTAACTATTTAACAATCAGAGCCAGCCAGTCCGTTCCAGTCAGTTCTTGCACCACTATTCATTTCTTCCTCTCATTAATTCAACAAACTTTAACTGAGTACATACTATGTGTTAGCCACCATTCTATATTTTTGCGAGAATAAAAATACTAATTAATATGACCTTATTCATCAGGAATTTGTTACCCACTCTCTCTTGAAGTGAAGAAGTTGCTTAAAATTTGGGGCATAGAACTCGAACAAAAAAAGAGCAGTGTCTTATGATATGGGAGATTTATACCAGCTCATGAGGTGGAATATGGAAACCTTTATTTGTAACATTCAAGAACAAATTGTAATAAACATCTGGTTGCTATTTTTATTGTTCTTTTACACATTGATTTCCTTGAAACCCATGTCTGCTAACCTTGTTTTCACTTTAAAAGGACTAGTACCCAGTAATTAATTTTTATTATCTTGGTGCTTAAAATAAGCCTAAGAATCACCTACGCCAACTGTCCTTCCTACACCAATGTACCTGTTGAAGTCCTTGGGTTGGTTACCTGCTGTGGAAGAGTGAAGCATTTCTGCTTCTCCCATTTCTGCCACTGTTCAAAGGCAAGAGAGTTGTGTGCCACACCACACCTCTACTTCAGAGGAATTTTGAAGTTAAGCCCTTTTGACCTCTCACTTTATTCACCCCTATACTCATTCCTTTCCATAAGAAAAAGGATTGCAAACTTGATGCATTGGAATTTGAGTCACTGTGCTAAATCAGTGCCCTTGGGTAGCATAGTTTTTTTTTACTTTTTACATGTTGTTGGATTTAAATGATAATCAGATAGATTGGTGGACATTTGTCCTCACAATAAGCAGAAGACTGTGAAGATGAAGCAGTCATACACTTCTCATTCATGTGGCTGGCTGGGTTAGTAAATTACATCTTTGATTTGCACATTGTCCTTTCCTTCAATTATTCTTCCCTCCCTTCCAATACTCTTAAGAGAGTAGAGGATCTCACTTTACCTTTGAACTTAAACTGTATTTTCTAATCCATAGTTTAACATTGAGATATGGGACACATACACTTGTATTAATAAAAATGACAATAAATTCTTGCTTAGTTATTGATTTTTAGAATGCATTCTGTATTAGTCCATTTTCATGCTGCTGATAAAGACATACCAGAGGCTGGGTAATTTCTAAAAAGAGAGAGGTTTAACGGACTCACAGTTACATGTGACTTGAGAGGCCTCACAATCATGGTGGAAGCTGAAAGGCACGTCTTACATGGCAGCAGGCAAGACAGAATGAGAACCAAGTGAAAAGGTTTTCCACTTATAAACCATCAGATCTCTTAAGACTTATTCACTACGAGAACAGTACAGAGGAACTGCCCCCCGACACACACTATGACTCAATTATCTCCAACTAAGCTCCTCCTACAACATGTGGTAATTATGGGAGCTACAATTCAAAATGAGATTGGGGTGGAGACACAGTCAAACCATATCATTCCACTCTGGTCCCTCTCAAATCTAAAGTTGTCACATTTCAAAACAAATCATGCCCTCCCAACAGTCCCCCGAAGTCTTAACTCATTTCAGCATTAACTCAAAAGTCCACAGTCCAAACTATTGTCTGAGACAAGGCAAGTCCTTACCGCCTATGAACCTGTAAAATCAAAAGCAAAGTTAGTTATTTCCTGGATACAGTGGCAGTACAGGCATTAGGTAAATACAGCAGTTACAAGTTGGAGAAACTGGCCAAAACAAAGGGGCTACAGACCTCATGCAATTCTGAAATCTAGCAAGGCAGTCAAATCTTGAAGCTCAAAAATGTTCTCCTTTGACTCCATGTCGCACAACCAGGTCACACTGATGCAAAAGGTGGGTTCCCATGGTCTCAGACAGCTCTGTCTCTGTGGCTTTGCAAGGTACAGCCTCCTTCCTGGATGTTTTCATGAGCTAGCATTGAGTGTCTGCAGCTTTTCTAGGTGCATGGTGCCAGCTGTCAGTGGATCTACCATTCTGGGATCTGGAGGATGGTGGCCCTTTTCACATAGCTGCACTAGGCAGTGTCCCAATGGGGACTCTGTGTGGGGACTTCAATCCCATATTTCCCTTCTGTACTGCCCTAAAAGTTCTCCATGAGGGCCTCTCCCCTGCGGAAAACTTTTGCCTGGACACCCAGACATTTCTGTACATCCTCTGAAATCTAGGTGGAGGTTTCCAAACCTAAATTCTCGACTTTCGTGCACCTGCAGGCTCAACACCACATGGGAGCTGCCAAGGTTTGGGGCTTGCACCCTCTGAAGACATGGCTCAAGCTGTACCTTGGCCTCTTTTAGCCATGGCTAGAGCAGATGGGATGTGGGCACCAAGTCCCTAGGCTGCACATCGTGGGGGTGCTCTGGTCCCAGCCCATGAAACCATTTTTCCCTCCTAGGTCTCCATGCCTGTGATGGGATGGGCTGCTGCAAAGGTCTCTGACATACCCTGGAGACATTTTCCCCACTGTCTTGGCAATTAACATTTACCTCCTCGTTACTTATGCAAATTTCTGCAGCCAGCTTGAATTTCTTCTCAGAAAATGGGCTTTTCTATCACATTATCAGGCTGCAAATGTTCTGAACTTTTATAATCTGTTTACCTTTAAAACTGAATGCTTTACCAACACCCAAGTCACATCGTGAATACTTTGCTTCTTAGAAATTTCTTCCACCAGATACCCTAAATCACCTCCCTCAAGTTCAAAGTTTCACAAATCTCTAGGGCAGGAGCAAAATATCACCAGTCTTTTTGCTAAAACATAGCAAAAATCACCTTTACTCCAGTTCCCAAAAACTTCTTCATCTCCATCTGAGACCATCTCAGCCTGGATTTCATTGTCCATATAATTATCAGCATTTTGGTCAAAGTCATTCAACAAGTCTCCAGGAAGTTCCAAACTTTCCCACATTTTCCTGTCTTCTTCTGAGCCCTCCAAACTGTTCCAACCTCTGCCTGTTACCCAGTTCCACAGTTGCTTGCACATTTCGGGTATCTTTACAGCAGCATCCCAGTCTACCAGTACCAATTTACTGTAATTAGTCTGTTGTCATGCTGCTGGTAAAGACATACCTGAGACTGGGTAATTTATAATGAAAAAGAGGTTTAATGGACTCACAGTTCCACGTAGGTGGGGAGGCCTCACAATCATGGCAGAAGGCAAAAGTTACATCTTACATGGTGGCAGACAAGAAAAAATGAAAACCAAATGAGAGGAGTTTCCCATTATAAAACCATCAGCTCTTCTGAGACTTATTTACCACCACGAGAACAGTACGAGGGAAACTGCCCCCATGATTAAATTATCTCCCACCGGGTCCCTCCCACAACACGTGGGAATTATGAGAGCTACAATTCAAGATGAGATTTAGGTGGGGACACAGCAGAACCATATTACATTCTGTCATCAAGGGGCCTGTGAAGGGGGAAACTATAGAAATTAAAATGCCACAGAAAACCCTAAGTTTACTTCTTACCACCTTTTCATCCTAACCAGTTTAGTCTAATTTTTCTTGTGCATTCTGCTCAGGTCTATATTGCCTTGAAACTTTCCCCTGACACCAGCTTTCCTCTTTCTTTCAATGGATATTCTCATGTCAACACATTCGCAAAACCTTTACTTTCCTTATAAACAAAACCTTGGTTTTTGTCTGATGAAACCACATTTAGATTTTACAATATCCCACATGGAAACCATTATAGCAATTACACAGAATGAGGGAAAAAATAATATTGGGTAACTTTTGTTATTCCTCTTAACCAACTACAGCATTAGTTTGCAACCCCTCATTCATAAATATTACTTTCATTATTTTTTCTTTTTTTTCTGTGATAGGGTCTCCCTGTGTCATCCAGGCTGAAGTGCAGTGGTGTGAACATGGCTCACTGCAGTCTTGACCTCTCAGGCTCAAGTGATCCTCCCAACTTAGTCTTCCAGTAGCTAACATATAGGCACATGTCATCAGGCCTGGCTGTTTTTCTGGTTTTTTTTTTTTTTTTTTTTTTTTTTTTTTTTTGTAGAGACAGAGTTTTATCATGTTGCCTAGGCTGCCTTGAATTCCTGAGGCCAAGTGATCTGCCTGCCTCAGCCTCCCAAAGTGCTGGGATTACAAGCAGGAGCCACTGCACCTGGCCTCAATTCCAATTTTAGAGGGTTTTCAGAACTTTCTAGGGATCAGGGAGAAACAGAAAAAATCATGGGTGTGATACATGAATAAAAAGATGATATTTTGGAATGAAATGCTAAGGTGGAAAAAAAAGAAGAAAACCATATATTTGTGAACTCCACTGTACTTAAGAGTGTACTTGGCTTATGAACATGGTGTATCTTTCCATTTATTTGTTGTTTTTGAAAATTTATTTCAGCAATGTTTTGTAATTTTCAGCATACAAGTTTTTGCCTCCTTGGTTAAGTTTATTCCAAAGTTTTAAAATGTTTTTTGAATTTATTGTAAATGGGATTGTTTTACTTCCCTTTTCAGATTGCTCATTGTTAATGTATAGAAACAAAACTGATTTTGTATGTTGATTTTGTATCTTTACCACTTTACAGAATTATTTTATTAGTCCTAACAGGTTTGCGTGTCTCTCTCTCTTCTCTCTCTCCCTCCCTCTCTTTCTCTCTCTCTCTCTTTCTCTCTCTCTCTCTCTCTCTTTCTCTGTGTGTGTGTATGTAATCTTGAGGGGTTTTTATACATAAGATGACGTCATCTGCAAACAGATAAATTTACATCTTCCTTTCTGATTACAATGCCTTTCTTTTTTTCTTCTCTAATAGCTCTGGCTATTACTTGCAGTACTTTGAATAGAAGTAGAGAAAGTGGGCATTCTTGGATCTTGGAGGAAAAATTTTAGTTTGTCACTGTGGAATATGAGGTTTGCTGTGGACTTTTCATGTACTGCCTTTATTATGCCAATGTAATTTTATTCTACTCACAACACATTGAGTGTTTTTATCATGAAAAGCTGTTGAATTTTGTCAAATATTTTTTCTACATATGTTGAGATTATTATATGATTTTTATCCTTTATTCTGTTAATGTGATGTATCACATTGATTAGTTTGCTTATATTGAGTCTCCTTGAATCCCAGTGATAAATCTTACTTGATTATGGTATATGATCCTTTGAATGTGCTGTTGAATTTGGCTTACTAGTATTTTGTTGTGGATTTTTACATCCACGGTAGTCAGTGATACTGACCTATACTTTTCTTTTCTTGCAGTGTCTTCACCTGGCTTTACTATTAGAGCGATGTTGGTCTCATAGAATGAGTTTCAAAGAGTTCTCTCTTCTGTTTTTGTAATTATTTAAGGATGATCTGAATTAAACTTCCTTAAATGTTTGGTAGGATTCATCTGTGAAGCCATCTTGTCCTAGGCTTTTCCTTCTTGCAAGGTTTATAAATATTGATACAGTCTCTCTATTTGTTATTGGTCAGTTCAGGATTTTTATTTTTCTTGATTTAGTCTTAGTAGGTTGTATGTTTCTAGGAATTTGTCCATTTCTCATTTGTCTAATTTTTGGTATGTAATTGTTCATGATATTTTTTATGCTTTTTAAAAAATTTCTGTGGTATTATTTGCAATGTCTCCTGTTTTATTTTTTATTTGATTTGTTTTAGGCTCCCCTTTAAAATATTCTAGCTAAGTATTTTTAAATTTTGCTTATCTTTTCAAAAACACAACTAGTTGAATGAAATCAAGAATGAACTATCTTAATGAAATAAAAAAAAAACAATGCCATTCACAATAGCTACAAAAAATAAACTACCTAAGAATAAATTTAATCAAGGAGGTGAAAGGCATGATGAAAACTACAAATAATTGATGAAAGTAGATGAAGAGGACAATAACAAATGAAAAGCTACTCTATGCTCGTGAGTTGGAAAAATTATGACCATTCTACCCGAAGCAATCTATAAATTCAGTATAAACTCTATCAAAACACCAATGACATTCTTCACAGAAATAGGACAAAATTCTAAAATTTTATGAAGCCGCAAAAGACCCTGAGGAGCCAAAGCAATATGGAGTAAAAAGAACAAAGCTGCAAGTATCGCACTATCTGACTTCAAAATATATTATGAGGCTAGAGTAATGAAAACAGCATGGTATTGGTATAAAAACAGATACATAGGCCAATGAAACAGAATAGAGAACGTGGAAATAAATCTTTGTGTTTACAACCAACTGATTTTCCTTTTCTAAGCAATTTTTTAATTTTTGTGGGTACAGAGTAGGTGTATATATTTATGGGGTACATGAGATGTTTTCATGCAGGCATGTAGTGTGAAATAAGCACATCATGGGGAATAGGTTATCCATCATTTTAAACATTTATCCTTTGAGTTACAAGCAATCCAATTATACTCTTTTAGTTATTTTTAAATGTACTATTAAATTATTATTGACTACAATCACCCTATTGTGCTAGCAAATACTAGGTCTTATTCTTTCTATTCCTTTTAAATCCATTAACCATCCCCACCTCCCCATTTATCCCCTCTACCCTTCTCAGCCACTGGTATCCATATTTTTACTCTCTGTATTGATGAGTCCAGTTGTTTTTATTTTTAGATCCCAGAGATAAGTGAGAACATGTGAAGTTTGTATTTCTGTGCCGGGCTTACTTCACTTAGTGTAATGATCTCCTGTTCCATCCATGTTGTTGCAAATGACAGGTGTCATTCCTTTTTATGCCTGAATAGTACTCCACTGGGTATATGTACCATATTTTCTTTATTCATTCATCTGTGATGGACACTTAGGTTGCTTCCAAATCTTGGCTACTGCAAACAGTGCTACAACAAACATGGGAGTGCAGATAGCTCTTTGATAGACTGATTTGCTTTCTTTTGGGCATATAGCCAGAAGTGGGATTGCTGGATCATATGGTTACTGCATTTTTAGTTTTCTGAGGAATCTCCAAACTGTTCTCCATAGTGGTTGTACTAATTTACATTGCCACCAATAGTGTATAAGGGTTCCCTTTTCTCCACATCGTCACTAGCATTTGTTTTTTTTTGTTTTGTTTTGTTTTTTTGTTTTGTTTTGTTTTTTTTTTTTTTGAGACGGAGTCTCGCTCTGTTGCCCGGGCTGGAGTGCAGTGGCCGGATCTCAGCTCACTGCAAGCTCCGCCTCCCGGGTTCACGCCATTCTCCTGCCTCAGCCTCCCGAGTGACTGGGACTACAGGCGCCCGCCACATCACCCGGCTAGTTTTTTTGTATTTTTTCAGTAGAGACGGGGTTTCACCGTGTTAGCCAGGATGGTCTCGATCTCCTGACCTCGTGATCCACCCGTCTCGGCCTCCCAAAGTGCTGGGATTACAGGCTTGAGCCACCGCGCCCGGCCAGCATTTGTTATTGACTGTCTTTTGGAAATAAGCCATTTCAACTGAAATGAGATAATATCTCATTGTAGTTTTAAATTCCATTTCTCTGATAATCAGTGATATTAAACACCTTTTCATATGCCTGTTTGCCATTTTATGTCTTCTTTTGAGAAATGTCTATTCAAATATTTTGCCCAGTTTTAATCAGATTATTAGACTTTTTCCTATAGAGTTGTTTGAGCTCCTTACATATTCTGGTTGTTAATTCCTTGTCAGGTGGGTAGTTTGCAAATATTTTCTCCCATTCTATAGGTTGTCCCTCCACTTTCTTGATAGTTTCCTTTACTGTGCAGAAGTTTCTTAACTTATGTCCATTTTTGCTTTGGTTGCCTGTGTTTGTAGGCTATTACTCGAGAAATTTTTGTCCGGACCAATGTGCTGGGGATTTTCCCTAATGTTTTCTTGTAGTAGCATAATGCCTTTGAGAGTCATCCAAGTTATTGTATATATGAATAGTTCATTCCTTCTTACTGTTGAGAAGTATCAGAATAGGCAGTAGGACCATAGAGGACGCTGTAGGACTAATGCTCATCGGAAAATGACTAGTGGTGCTGGCATCCCTATGTCCTTTTTCCAAATGAGAAACATTTTCCCCAAGGCAAAAACGCCCCTAAGATGTATTCTGGAGAAATGGAACCAATTTGACCCTCAGACGCTAAGAAATAAGCGACTTACATTCTTCTGCAGTACTGCCTGGCCACAATTTCCTCTTCAAGGGGGAGAAACCTGGCCCCCTGAGGGAAGTATAAATTATAACAGCATCTTACAGCTAGACCTCTTTTGTAGAAAGGAGGGCAAATGGAGTGAAGTGCCATATGTGCAAACTTTATTTTCATTAAGGTACAACTTGCAATTGTGTAAAAAGTATAATTTATGCCCTACAGGAAGCCCTCAGAGTCTACCTCCCTGCCCCGGCATTGCCTCAACGTTCCCCCGGCTCCTTCCCCAACGAATAAGACCCCCATTCAACCCAAACGGTCCACATCTTTACCAGTATTTGATATTGTAATTTTTCTGGGTGTGTACTCGTAAATCATTGTGGTTTTAATTTGCATTTGCCTTTTGACTAGTGATAGTAAGCAGCTTTTCATGTCCCCATTTGCCACTTTGTCAAAAAACAAACACAAATGACACATAAAAAATATTCTTTTTAACCATAATTGCCCTACTATATGATCCAACACTAGAACTTACTCCTTCTGTCTATCTGTATATTTATACCCATTAAACAAAAATGTGGTCAGTTTGTATATTTATTATCAAGTTGTTGTTCATAGCTTTAGTTCTTATATTTTGTAAATGATCCCTTCATAGTATGAGATGCCCTGCTTTATTTCCCGGGTTGGTAATATGCCTTCCTTTGACATCTACTTTATTTGATATTATTAATTCCACTCCAGATTTCTTTTTATTAGTTTTGGTATAGTATATCTTTTTCCATCCATTATTTTTAACATATCTGAGTTTATTTATTTGTTTGTTTATTTTTGAGATGGAGTCTTGCTCTGTTGCCCAGGCTGGGGTGCAGTGGTGCGATCTCAGCTAACTGCAACCTCTGTCACCCAGGTTCAAGCGATTCTCCTGCCTCAGCCTCCTGAGTGGCTGGGATTACAGGTGTGCACCACCATGCTAATTTTTGTATTTTCAATAGAGATGGGGTTTCACCATGTTGGTCAGGCTGGTCTCGAACTCCTGACCTGAAACGACCCACCTCCTTGGCCCAGGCATAAGCCGTCACGCCCAGCTGGAGTTTTTATATTCAAAGTAGTTTTTTTTTTTTTTTTTTTTTTTTTTTTTTTTTTTTTAGCAGAGAGTTAGGTCCTGCTTTTTTAAAATCCAATCTGACAATTGTTGCCTTTTCATTGCAATGTTTAAATCATTAGTGACTAATATAATTATAAACATGGTTGGATTAGATTTATCACCTTGTTATTTGTTTTCTATTTATCTGATCTGATTTTTGTTCCATTTTCCCTTTCCACTACTTTTTGTACAGATTTTTAAATTAATTTATTTTTTCTCCCATTTGTCTTATTAAATATCTCTTTGCTTTATTGTTATATTATTTTAGTAATTGCTCTAGACTTTACAATACTCTTAGAGTTTACATTTTCAGCTTATCACAGTCTTCCTTCAAATTATATTATACCACTTCACTTCATGGATAATGTAAGAAATGTAAGAATCTTATAATAATAGTATACTTTCATTCCATCTCCCCATGTTTTGTATTATTATTGTCATACAGTTTATGCCCACATTCACTATAAATCCTACAATACATTGCTATTGTTTTTACCTTAGTCATTTTTCTTTTAAAGAAATTAAAAATTAGAAAAAATATCTTTTATATTTACCCTTACATCATTTATTCGTTTTGGTTTTCTTCCTTTTTTTTTTTTTTTTTTTTTTTTTTTTTTTTTTTTTTTTTTTATTGAGACAGAGTCTCGCTCTGTCGCCCAGGCTGGAGTGTGTAGTGGCGCAATCTCGGCTCACTTCAAGCTCTGCCTCCCGGGTTCACGCCATTCTCTTGCCTCAGCTTCCCGAGTAGCTGGGACTACAGGCGCCCGCCGCCACGTCCGGCTAATGTTTTGTATTTTTTAGTAGAGACGGGGTTTCACCGTGTTAGCCAGGATGGTCTCAATCTCCTAACCTCGTGATACACTTGCCTCGGCCTCCCAAGGTGCTAGGATGACAGGCGTGAGCCACCGCGCCCGGCCTCTTCATTCTTTTATGTAGTATTCCGTTTAACATTTTTTACAGCGCATGTCTGCCGGTGATAAATTCTCCTAACGTTTGTTTGACAGAATGCTTTTATTTCACCTTTGTCTTAGAATGATGTTGTTCTTTTTTGAGGGGGAGAAGCTGTGTACGCAATTCTCTTCTGACTTTTTTTCCCTTTCAATACTTCATTGGGATTCCTTGTGGCAGTTAATCCACCAGTCTACTTATCTGTCCTGGGGTTATTCTTTTTGTTCTTTCTTTCCTCATGACAATCCACGCAAGAAGACAAAATACACAATAAGTGAGTGTGGGAACAACCCTAGCTTAGAAACCCTATGTACGACATGAGCCAACATCTCTTCTAACAACCCTTAGCCATAGTTTCCAGGGTCTTGCATATCCAAAATAAAAAATTGTGACTTATCACTCGGTACGTATAGTCATACCTAGAACTCCCAGTCCAGACACAATCTTCCAATCAGGGTTCATTGAGTTGCTTAGCATTGATATGACATTTCATTTTTATCACATTTCTTGAAGAACAGGGTTAGAAAGTTTTAAAACAACAAAGTCTCATGGAAAAGAAAAAAAGGTTTTAAGCCATTTACGCACATCCTTGAAGCATCTTCTTCTCTTGAAGTCTATTGTGTTGCGCTCTCCGGGTGCGCCTTCTCTTTACTTCTTGGTCTCATCCTTCCCTCCCATGTAGGCTTTTACAAGGCTATGTCCTTAACTCTCTTCATTTCTCCTTCTGTGCTCTCTCAATATCTTCACTAGCTATTTTGGTTTGTGTCATCTATGCAGACAAATGCCAAATCCTTATCTGTAGCCTTAACTTTTCTAACAAGTCTAGTTTTGAATTTCCCAGTTCCTCCTGTGTGTTGCCATTTAGATATCTTGCAGGAACACTGAATTCAATTTATCTAATACAACTCTTCAACACTACCTACTGTATTTAATCACTATCTTCTCACTTAATCATTTTCAATTATATCATTTCTCTCTCCCGTTTTTCAGGCGTCTTCAAAGTACTATAGAATCTACCTCTGTACTATTTTTCTTATCAACATGGCTGCTCTTTTTCATGTCTATGCACCCTTTTTCTGCCTCTGAAATGCTCCAGGCTCACCATGCTGGTTGTCATGAAAACTGTTAAAAAAAAAAAAAAAAGTATCTTTAATTGTCTACGCTTTGCTTTAGAAACTTCATCAGGCCCTCTCTTACTCTGCTTATTTCAAACTTTCCCTTGTATTAGCTCCTCTTGGTTTAGGATTGCTGTGATTTGACTATTCGTGTCTCTTTCAAATTTCATATTGAAGCTTAATTCCCAGTGCAACGTATTAAGAGGTGAGGTTTTCGGGAGGTGTCTGTGCTCACCAAACACCAAATCTGCTGGCACCATGATCTTTGGCTTCCCAGGTTCCAGAATTGTGAGAAATAAATTTCTGTTCTTTTGAAATTACCCAGTGTCAGATATTTTGTTCTAGTGCATTAAAAAAATAGACTAAGACAAGGATCATATTTTCCTTGTACCTTTTTTCTCTTCTCCATTACTCCAGCACGTGCTGGTGTTTCGCCAGAATTTTATACTATCTACACAGACTTTAGCTTCATGTCAATATACCTGTTACTAGGTGATTCCTAACAGGCATCTATACATTCCAAAAGCATTCCAGAAAATTAGCTATTATCACTAGGCAACTTCATCACTTGCTTCAACAATAAGAATTATGTCAGGCCGAGACGGGCGGATCACGAGGTCAGGAGATGGAGACCATCCTGGCTAACACGGTGAAACCCCGTCTCTACTAAAAAAATACAAAAAAAAAAAAAAAAAAAAAAAAAATCTAGCCTGGCGAGGTGGCGGGCGCCTGTAGTCCCAGCTACTCCGGAGGCTGAGGCAGGAGAATGGTGTAAACCCAGGAAGCGGAGCTTGCAGTGAGCTGAGATCCGGCCACTGCATTCCAGTCCGGGCGATAGAGCCAGACTCCACCTCAAAAAAAAAAAAAAAAAAAAAGAATTATGTCAGTCAACTTTGAACATGTACCAAGGAAGGGAAGAAAAGAAGCATTGAGGTAGAAGCAGGAAAAGCAGGCTTGCACCGGCTTGTACCCAGTGCAAGCCTGATGTTGTAGTATAAGCCTACCACCTATTACAGGCTGAATTGTGTCCCCCACTCTCCAAATTCATATGTTGAATCTCTAACCCTGAGGATCTTAGAGTATAACTGTATTTTGAGTGAGGTCCTTTAAAGAGGTGATGATAGTGAGGCCATTAGTTTGAGTCCTATTTCAAATTGACTGTTGGCCTTATAAGAACAAGAAATTTGGGGAGCTGGGTGCAGTGGCTCACATTTGTAATGCCAGCATTGTAGGAAGACAAGAAAGGCGGATCACTTGAGGCCAGGAGTTCAAGACCAGCCTGGCCAACATGGCAAAACCCCATCTCAATAATAATAATTATAATAATAGCAAAAATTAGCCAGGCGTGGTGGCGTGCACCTATAATTCCAGCTACTTTGGGGTGCTGAGGCACGAGAATCACTTGAACCCAGGAGGTGGAGGTTGCAGTAAGCTGAGATCGCACCACTACACTACAGTCCAGTCTGGGTGACAGAGTGAGACACTGTCTCAAAAAAAACAAAAAACAAAAAAAAAGAGGAAGAAGAAGAAATGAAGAAAGAAGAAGAAGAAGGAGGAGAAGGAGAAGAAGAAGAAATTTGGATACCCAAAGAGACAACAGGGATTTGTGTGTACAGAAGAAATGCCATCTGAAGACACGTGAGACAGCAGCCTCTGCAAGCCAAGGAAAAAGGCCTCAGATAAAACCAAACTTGCCACCACCTTGATCTTAGGCTTCTAGCTTCCAGAAGTGTGAGAAAACAAATTTCTTTGTTTCACTCAGTCTGTGGTATTTCATTATGGTAACCCTAGAAAACTAGCTCACCATCAATAAAAATGCAATTATGGCACAAACTGTCAACCTGTGTAAATGCTGACAATAAAGTTTAAGTGAAAGAGCAGACCCTGAACAAATTTTGTAACTACAATGAAGTGGGAAAAGAAAGAAAATTCTATTTCTCCAGTTTTATCTCTTTTCCCCATTTATTGACCTAATAATACATATAATACTTAGGTCATGCTAATGTCCTTTAAAACATACATACATTGAAATAAAGCTAAGTTTGTATCTTTGTAGCAGCAGCAGCCTCTGAACACAAGCCCCCCTTTCCTGTTCCCTCTCCTTCATCTAAAATGGATGGTTACAGGGAACAATAGCGGATGTTGCTGGTGAGATGCTAGGAGAAAGACATGCAGGAGATAAAGCTTAGGCCAGGCGTGGTGGCTCACAGGACTTTGGGAGGCTGAGGTGGGCAGATCACAAGGTCAGGAGTTCAAGACCAGCCTGACCAACATGGTGAAACCCTGTCTTTACTAAAAATACAAAAATTATCCAGGCATGGTGGCATGTGCCTGTCATCACAGCTATTTGGGAGGCTGAGGCAGGAGAATCGCTTGAACCCGGGAGGCAGAGGTTGCAGTGAGCCGAGATTGTGCCACTGCATGCCTGCCTGGGCCCCAGAGGGAGACTCCATCTCAAAACAAACAAACAGCTTTGTGTTTACTCTTGCTCAAATTTCTCTTTGGCTCTGTGAAGTGGATGTAAATGGATGAGAGTAAAGACATCCCTGGCTGGATAGTGGGAATCCTCTGCAATGCCTCAACATAGTTATTAAACCCTTAAATTCAGCTGCATGAGAAGCTGACAGCCAACAGCTAAAATGTACCAAGACATTGCTTATTCTGTCCTTTATTTCTGAACTATCACAATCAGTCTCTGATTTTTAATCTAGTGATAGTTTCTTGGTTTTCAAAAGTCAAGAACAGCAAATACTCCCGCTGGGGATGGCAGTTTCAGTGAGGGTGAAGGAATAGGGAAGTGGAATATGTTGACAACTTACTTCTATAGCAAAGAGACTATTTCTTATGTTATCTGCTTCCCCTGGCTCCTGGAATCTGGCAAAGACTTTTTCCTTAAATATTGTATGAAACTGGCTTTCCATGTGGTGTAGGATTTAGAAATTAGATACTTGAACAAGTTCTATAAAGGAAGTGTATACGAATATTGTTTAAAATGCCAAGTCATGTGATCATTCAGCTTGGAATCAATTACAGCCTTAAAGCAGGTCTGCCACATTGCCAAGTTGCTCCTCATTCTTTATGTCAGTAACACTGGACAGTTCATAGAGGTAGAAAGTTATGGACATCATATTTGGGGAGATAATTTGAATTGAGCAAATGCATAGCTATTTTTTTAAAATAAAATGCCGTATTTGTAGACTCATATATTCTGTTACTTCAGACACCCTGATTCAAAAACAGACACATAACATTTTTATCATTTGAGAAATGAGAATTTAAGAAAAATTCTTCTTTCTGATTATGAGAGAGTGACTTCTTCAAACTCTATGGAAATCCACTCAAATGATAGGGATATTCCATCCTATAAAAAATGTT
Source organism: Rhinopithecus roxellana (assembly GCF_007565055.1). NCBI lineage: Eukaryota > Metazoa > Chordata > Mammalia > Primates > Cercopithecidae > Rhinopithecus > Rhinopithecus roxellana. The sequence continues at coordinate 71,395,506 of NC_044554.1, forward strand.
GGTCTGGGTGTAAATTATTAGTTCATTATTTCAAGAAATATTTATTGAGTACTTCCTCTAGGCACTGGCTGCACGTCAAGATAGACAAAGTTTCTACCATATGGAGCTTATGTTCTAGTAGAGAAACACAGGTAGTAAACAAGCAAATAAGTTCAGATACTGTTAAGTGCTAAGAAGGATATACAACAGGATGAGAATGGGTCCTCACTGAAGACCTCAGTGAGAAGGTAACATTGAAGCTGAGAACTCGATGACAAAAAGAAGCCAATCTTGCTCAAATCTTCTAGGGGAAGAGCTTTTCTGGAGGAGGGAATGACAAGTGTGAAGGCCCTAACATGAGAGGAACTAGCCTGGCATGTTCCAGGACAAAAAGAAGGCAGTGTATCTGGAATAATGTAACAGGAGAGATGTGATCAGAGAGGGTGGTCAGGGACCAGGTCTGGTAGGACTACTAGGTCAAGGTAAAGTCACTGAGTTTTACTCTAAGTAGGAAAGGAAGCCCATGGTTTCAGGCAGAAAAGCAACAGGATGTGATTTATGTTCTTAACACATGATTCTGACCACTATGAGGAAAATCAATTTTACAGAAAAGGAGAGGTCAACCAGGAGGCTGTTGCCGTATCCAGATGGGAAATGATGGTTCTTCAGGTAGTGTGGGCATAGGGGAGATGAAGAGAACCACGCTAATTCTGTATGTTTTGAAGTTGAGACTTAATAGGACTTGCAGAGAGATTGGATGTCAGAAATTAATGAAAAAGTGAAATCAAAGATGACTCCTGGATTAGGGGGTTTAACTATCGATTGACAGTGCTTCTATTTTCAGTGAAATATGCAGGGTAACCGTTAGACAGATGACAGGGTCAGAAAAGGGAAAGAAGAAGACTTATGGGAGGTTTGAGGAGAGAAGAAAGGTGTAAAAGAGTTATGAAGCATAAAAGAGAATATAATAGTAAGTAAAAAAGAATTGTTGCAAAGAGTTTTATCTCCCATTTGGGATTAGCTATTAGACAATACGAGATTTCCTAATAGGATCCTTGTCATTGTGGCTGTCTTATCTAAGAGAAAGGATGGTGAGAAAAGAGAAATACAGATAGAAAATGTCATTTTACACCACTGTGCATCTGACGTGTAGAACGCTCAGTCTGGAAGCCAGATGGCCTTCTGATAGACACAAGAGGAACATTATTTTAGAAAAAAAAAATCTGTCTGTAACATGGAAACATTCACATGAGTCTTACTAAACCTGAAATAATTTACAGCAGAGATAAGCCAAACAAGTTTACTAATAATAGTAAGAACCTTCAGCTTAAAAGTACCATTTCCCACATTCCATAATCTTGTTGAATCTCGGAAATGAACCTAATCCTATTTGCCCATCTCTCCATCCATTTTTCTATTGATTCAATGATTTATTTAATGAATATTTACCGAGTGTCTACTATGTGCTGCTATGTGCTAGTAACAAGGTAGATACAGTCTCTACCTTCATAGAGCTAATATTCCAACAGGAGAAAGAGACAAGAAACAAGTAAAGGAAATGAAATGATGAATGATCAGGAAAAGTGTCTTTGAGGAGATGAAACTTAAGTTGAGGCATGAAAGATGAGTGTCGGTAAGCTATACAAGAACCTGGGCGGGAGCATTCCAGACAAGTGTTAACAGGAAAGAATCTGGCATGACCAGAGGGATGTAAAACAGAGAAGAGTGACAGGGGATGTGACACCAGTGCCAGGTAGGTGCCAGCTCACTTAGGAGAAATCAGAAAGATCTTGTAAATTTTACTGTTGCTCCTCAGTCAAATTTATCCAAAAGTTGCCAGAATAAGCTTCTTAAAAATGTCTATCCCAGCAACCACTTATCTGCTTAAAAACCTTCAGTGGTTTCTGATTGCATTTGAAATTGAATCTAAATTATCCAGCTTAGCCTACAGGACACAGAATGAATCAAAGATATGACTTAGATTTTTGTCTTCTACAACTGTATGGTGTGCCAATGATAAACTGGAGATGACTAGAAGAAGAAAAGTTTTTTGGGGGAATTGGAGAAATCTCATTATATAATACTTTCAATTCATGTGTAAAAAAATTCCATGAGTATAATTAATTAAGAAAAACTTTGGTGCCCTTCTATTCTGTTGTCTACATTAAAGAATTCAGGGCCAGGCGCAGTGTCTCACACCTGTAAACTCACCACTTTGGGAGGCTGAGGCAGGAGGACCGCTTGAGGTCAGGAGTTCGAAGCTAGCCAACATAGCGAAACCCCATCTCTACTAAAAATACAAAAATTATCTGGGCATGGTGGAGGGCACCTGTAATCCCAGTTACCCAGAAGGATGAGGCAGGAGAATTGCCTGAACCTGGGAGGCAGAGGTTGCAGTGAGCTGATATCATGCCACTGCACTCCAGCCTGGGCAACAGAATGAGACTCTGTCCTAAGAAAGAAAAAAAAAATCATATTTTTGAGAACTCCTATGATCCAAAAGTATCTCTATTCATGACTTCTATTATGCATACTTATTACCCATTGGCTATGTTCGTTTAGCCTATTGGAAAGTATTGTTTTGTTTTGTTTTCGTTTTTGTTTTTTTACCCAGCTCCTCCAACTGCTTTGCAGTCCCCAGTCTTCTTTCCAATCATTCCACCTCTCCATAAATTTCATATTTGATACGCCCTAAGTATGATCAAAGGTATTACCACGTCTGGGATTTCTCTGTACCCCTTCCCACCTTTTTTTTGTCTCTTAGAACTTTAATTTCACTTTGCTTTGTGCATTTTTTGTGATATTCAAAATCTTCTACTCTTTCCCCATATGTTTCTCCAAAGGTCCTTGTTGCCAGCTCAGAATTTCTGTACCTTTTTTGTATTTCTATAAAATAATTCCTTCAGAGTATTCTAGGCACATTCTTTTTTCCATCCCTGATCCAGGGCTGCCACTTTCTTTTAGTTTAGAGCATAATGTCTACAACTAAGCCTTGGGAATGAACAGACTATCTTTACACTGAGGGACTGTATTTTCCATTGATTCTGAAAGTGAGAGACACAAAGACCCACAATCAAAAGGGTTGCCACCTATATAGGATAAAGTCTTGCCTGTTGCAGGAACATTTGTAGTAGGCAGGTTCTATGAAGGATAAAAATTTTGTAAAAAAACATTTGCCTTACTAAAACAACAGCAACAAACAAAAAACAACAAGAAGAAAACCCAATCTATGCTCTATTCCACTAATTATTTTTCCATGAAAGGAATTATAGCATAGTGGTTAAGAGCACGAGCTTCGGAGTCCACCAGAGTTGACCCCAGCTTAGGCTTTAAGCACGGGTGTGAATGCCATCACTAAACCTTTTTAAGCCTCCGTTTCCTCATATCGGTGGAGACTATTTGTATCTACTTCATGGATTGTTGTATGGACTACATAAAATATTATTGATTTATCACTCAAAACCTAGCATAGATATTTAAAGATGGTAAGTTTTCTTATTTTATGCTATGTAATTATCTTATTGTTTGTGTATTTGTCATTTCATCACTGTACTCACATATAATTTTAAACCTCTTCCTTAGAGCTTTCCAAAATATGCACAATATTTTTAGATTTTGACCTCTACTTTCTAGCCTTTTATTTCATCACTCTGTTGCTCATACTCTCTTCCCCCTAAGAAACAAGTAGGCCTATGGTTTTAAAATATTTTCTGATCATTTGCAGCATATTTTTCACAGATGGTCTATGAAAAACATTTAGGAACTCATTGATTTCCTATAAATTTTTTTGTGCTTATATACATACACACACACAAATTATACAGATAACTGTATATTTAAACATACATATAATTTATATATTAAAATAAATATATACCTTCATTTCTATATTTTTTGTGCTTATATACACATATACACACAAATTATACAAATAACTGACATATTTATACATAAATTATATATGTATTGCTATATATATTACATTCCTGCTTTTAGGACCTCAGTACAAAAATCAATCTTCCCCATGGAATGAAAGAAACATACAGCAATCATCAAAATATTGTTAGGAATACTATACCAAGAACTAAAGTAAAATAATTCAAATCCCTAGTTACGTTGAGGTAATTCTACATGTCTATGTACTCTCCATCATGTTTGAATTTCCAGAAGCAGATCATAAAGTTATCAGTGTCATCTTGTGATGATCTAGATAAACTCTTTCAAATGGGAGTGTTGGCTTTTAGGCCAGGAGGTTGAGCCCCAACAAAATCCTATCTTGGTGCTCACACAGCTCCTCCAATCACAGTATCCCTTTTTTACCCAAACCCTTCATTCCTTCACTACTCCACTCCATGTTTATGCTTAATATAATCAGTGTTTTAAGCTTAGTTTTCATTCACCAATAGCAGAGCTCTATGAATTATCCAAATGAAACACATTAGCATCCATAAATACTCTTTGGTGTTTATATTACATTGTATTTTTTTTACAAGTCTCTGTGTTATTTACATGAATAGTCCATACTTGTGGTTCGTGGTTTTGCATGCCATCATGACAGATCCCAAAAATTCAACAAAAAGAAGAGTATCAGTTCCAAGGTCTGCTGCCAGTATAAGGATAAGACTTGAGTATTCATCAATGTCAGGAAAGTTTTAAAGTCCACATACGCTCTGGTAATTATGTCTGCTCCAAATGACACTAGCAAACATGTACAATACTATTGAATATTTATAGTTATAATTATATTAACTATAATTTATAATAATTTATATTCTAAATCTAATAAATTCCATTTTAACAAAATAACATCTGCAAATTATTCAAACTCATTAAACCCCCAAATGAAAATATAATCAAAGTGAAACAATGATAAGGCATGTTGGCTTTTGCCAAGTAATGTTTCCATTTAGATAGTGAGGTCCCAGTCCTCTGCAACACAGAGTATCACATACTCATGTTCGTAGTATTTTTTTTTTTTTTTTTTTGAGACAGTGTCTCACTTTGCTACCCAAGCTGGAGAGCAGTGATGCAAACATGGCTCTCTGTAACCTTGACCTCCCGGGTCCAGTGATCTTCCCTCCTCAGCTTCCTCAGAAGCTGGGACTACAGACACATGCCACCATGTTTGGTTAATGTTTTAAAACAATTTTTGTAGAGATGGGGTCTTGCTGTGTTGCCCAAGCTGGTCTCGAACTCCTGGCTTCAAGTGATTCTCTCATCTCAGCCTCCCAAAGCGTTGTGATTATAAGTGTGTGCCACTGCCCTTGCCATATAGTCTATTAAAAAAAAAGAAACTGTGCAAAAACATTTAATATTTGAACTAATTATACATATAAAATGGTATTAAAAACATTAACACATACAATCACTTTCAAAGGTTTAGGGTTTTAAATTTAACAGAAAAGGGAACGAAACAATGTTTGATGAAAACGATGCAAGTATTCATGCAAAGATTTAATTTTCCCTCAAACAGCAGGATACGTTGGATCCAGTATAATGGACTCTCATACACCATCATACAATGAAGAAACAATACTTTCAGAGAATTATCTTTAGGTGAATAAATTAAAAATGTCAGACTAAGAAACATACTGTACATAAACATACACATGAAAAGCCTAAAAATCCAGCTGTGACAAGAGACTTACAACTGAATCAAATGCAATTTGAGAAAAGCTACAAAACATTTGCTTTGTGTAATCTCTACGTATAACTTTAGAAACAGAGATTTTTGCCCTGGACTGGTATAACTAAAACACCCAAAACTTTTACTAACATTTAGCATAAAGGTGCTGATTTCCTTGGCATACAAATTTTTTGTCTTATTTTCTTTTTCTTTCCCAAATCCACCTATCTGATTAAATACACTGAGTAATTTTTTTTTTTTTTTTTTAACGCTGCTTTCTGAGTGTTCTTTGCTATAAGTCCATCTTGTTCTGGAACCTCCGTTTTGATATCCTGCCCATAATTGTTTTCTCCTTCATATTTTCCTTGATTTGTATTTGATCAGTATCTTAGCTCATGTCTACTGAAATCACATGATCTAGAATAAGTATGTTTTTTGTATCTCTCAACTGACTTCCAGTAGTGGTCTGAGCTTGCTGGTGAAGTGAAATACCTCATAGAACCTGGCTTTTACCTTCTCTAGAACTCTTTTCTTCCCTCCTACAGCCACATCTCCTACAACCATATCCTGTTCAAATCTACAACCATAAATTTTTATCTTGTTTCTTGAATTCCTATGGAAGGAATCTGAGGAATTTCTTCTACTGGAAAAACATCTTTCTGATTTATACGGCTTTTCTGCTTTGCTACTACTTGTCTCAGTTTTATCGGTATTATAAAAATCTCTTGGCTCTTCAGACCTGTCTCCAAAATAATACAATATTTCACTTGAAGATGGAGAGAGTATCTATCTTTCTCTTTTACTCATGTTTTCTGGTATTGTAACCTATCCTGCTTTTCCAGTAGTTTTTTCACTTCTTGTTTTTAGTTAAGAAAAGATGCTCAAGTATTTGTTGAAACTGGGTTTCACCTTTCCTCCTGTATCTATCTGGATTGAGAATACCCTAAGCACATGCCTCTTTGAATTTCAAGCAGACTTTGAACAGTTCCTCTTATGTTTCTTATGCTTTTTGTGACCAGAAGAGAATGAGGATGATGCAGAAACAGATTCATTAGCAGAAGAAACAGGAAGAGGAAGTAGTTGATTTTCTTTTCTTCTTTAGCCTTTCTCTGTCTCTCTTTTTTTTTTTTTTTTTTTTTTTTTTTTGAGATGGAGCCTCACTCTGTTGCCCAGGCTGGAGTGCAGTAGTGCAATCTTGGCTCACTACAACCTCTGCCTCCCGGGTTCAAGTAATTCTCCTGTCTCAGACTCTTGAGTAGCTGGGATTACAGGTGCACACCACCACGCCCAGCTACTTCTTTGTATTTTCAGTAGATCCAGGCTTTTCACCATGTTGGCCAGGCTAGTCTCAAACTCCTGACCTCAAGTGATCTGCCCGCCTTGGCCTCCCCAAATTCTGGAATTACAGGCGTGAGCCACTGCGCTTTGTCTCTTGTTCTCTTTTAAGAGCTTATGTAACTTTCTTCACATGTTTCTGTTTTCTTTGTTTTCTGCTTTTCTTCCTTTTCAACTTGTTTTTCTCTGTACTTATTCATGAAGTTTCTGCGAAGCAGTTTTTACATCTTTCAAAGTCTCATCCAAAGCCAAAGCTTTCTTCTGGTGACTTTCAGCATTTAAAAACTTTTCTTCTTCTAACTACCTTCTTCTTTCTACAAGTGTCTGTGAGTTGGAGAGTTTTGTAATGCAAGCTCAAAATCTTCTGTTGCTTTGGTCAGACTTCCCTTTGTCACATTTAACCCTGCATGAACTGCCAGTGCTTTGTTTGTTTCTAGAGTTTTATTGTATTCATTCACAGCATCCACATGGCATCTAATCTTAAACTGTAATCTTCACCTATTTTAAAACCCAAGATGCATATTGTTTCTTTCTTAATGCAAAAAAAATTGTCTTAAGAGAAATTATTGCTCTGCAGGCCTTTTATTAAATACGGTGGATGGTTGCAGCGACACGAATGGAACTGTAGTACATTATGCTAAGTGAAATAACTCAGAAACAGAAAGTCAAATACCACATGTTCTTCCTTCTAAGTGGGAGCTAAACAATGTGTACACATGGACATATAGAGTAGAATAACAGACATTAGGGACTCAGGAGGGTGGGATGGTGGAAGGAGGGTAAGGAATAAAAAAATTACCTATTGGGTACAATGTTCATTATTTTTGAGATGGGTACACTAAAAGCCCAGACTTCACCAGTGTGAAATACATCTATGTAACAAAACTGCACTTGTATCCCTCCAATATGTTTTTTGGTGTTTTTTTTTTTTTTTTTTTTTTTTTTTTTTTTTTTTTTTTTTGAGATGGAGTCTCGCTCTGTCACCCAGGCTGGAGTGTGGTGGTACACTCTTGGCTCACTGCAACCTCCGCCTCCCAGATTCAAGTGATTCTCCTCCCTCACCCTCCTGAGTAGCTGGGATTACAGGAATGCACCACCACGCCCAGCTAATTTTTGTATTTTTAGTAGAGACGTAGTTTCACCATGTTGGTCAGGCTAGTCTTGAACTGCTGACATCGTGATTCGCCCGCCTCAGCCTCCCAAAGTGCTGGGATTACAGGCATGAGCCACTGTACCTGGTCCTAAATATGTTTTTTTAAGGTGGTGGATTAGATTAGTCTATTCCTACTTTTTCTAGAAAAAAATTACTCCTGGATTAACAAATCCCACTGAACTCTGCATGATGTTTTTGTAGGCTCCAAAGAATTGTTATTTAGTTCAACACGCCTCCTGTAGCACAAAAGAAGTTCTTCAGGGCTAATTACACCTAATTTAATACCAGATAGGTGTGGTGGAAGAGACGCAGTAACGAGAGACAGTGCAAGCTTTGCATGGCATCTATCAATATCCTTGATTCCAGCTTGAATGATGTCACCAGATAGGATGATAAATAACCCCTATGGTTATTATGAGAAGACACATTTTTTTAAAAAAAATTATACTTTAAGTTCCAGGGTACATGTGCACAACGTGCATGCTTGTTACATATGTATACATGTGCCATATTGATGTGCTGCACCCATTAACTCATCATTTACATTAGATATATCTCCTAATGCTATCCCTCCCCATTACCTCAACCCCACAACAGGCCCTGGTGTGTGATGTTCCCCTTCCTGTGTCTAAGTGTTCTCATTGTTCAGTTGCCACCTATGAGTGAGAACATGTGGTGTTTGGTTTTCTGTCCTTGTGATAGTTTGCTGAGAATGATGGTTTCCAGCTTCATCCATGTGCCAACAAAGGACATGAACTCATCCTTTTTTATGGCTGCATAGTATTCCACGGTGTATATGTGCCACATTTTCTTAATCCAGTCTGTCATTGATGGACATTTGGGTTGGTTCCAAGTCTTTGCTATTGTGAACAGTGCCGCAATAAACATACATGTGCATGTGTCTTTATAGCTGCATGATTTATAATCCTTTGGGCATATACCCAGTAATGGGATGGCTGGGTCAAATGGTATTTCTAATTCTAGATCCTTGAGGAATTGCCACACTGTCTTCCACAATGATTGAACTAGTTTACAGTCCTGCCAACAGTGTAAAAGTGTTCCTATTTCTCCACATCCTCTCCAGCACCTGTTGTTTCCTGACTTTTTAATGATTGCCATTCTAACTGGTGTGAGATGGTATCTCATTGTGGTTTTGATTTGCATTTCTCTGATGGCCAGTGATGATGAGCATTTTTTCATGTGTCTGGAGAAGACACATTTCTTAATGGAGAAAGTCCTGTGATTTCTAAGCAGAATGTATCTCCTATGATGCTGCTTCATCAACAAATCAACACCATGAAAAATTAAAATTCCTGTATAAAACTAGTTTTTCTAATCACTAAGTCACCATGCTCAATAGTTTGGAAAAACAACTCTCTCCAATCTACACTAGGTATCTCCATAAATAGTTTTAAAGGTGGCATGGCTGCATAATAATCTTCATTGTCTTCATTAATTTCAGAAGTTGTAGTTGTCTCTGCTTTCCAGGGGTGCAAAAAGCAGATCTGTCTCTTTGAAGAAGAATTTTTGCATTTTATTGTTATCAACTCTCTTCTCTTTTCTGTTGCAGGGGCAGAGGGCCCAGGCAGGCTTGGCAGCTGATCCCAGGACACTACACCAGTGCAGATTGTCCTGCTGTTCGCTCTGGAGCAAGGATAGCAATAATGGCCCTGTGGCAAATCAGTGACTGCCACAGAAGGTTTCAGCAGATGGCTAGAGATTGCTGGGCCTGACAGCCAGTGGGAAGCTGAGGAGGAAGCCTGGAGACCACTGGAGGCACACAGCATAGTCACTTAGATGATCTTTCACATTGATTTAGAGGGATAAGTATGGCTGTTTCTACTCTGTTATAAAGATGTGTCTTCTCAATCTTAAAATTTCTAATTCAGGTGTTATAAGAATTTCTAATTCAAGAGTTACAAGTTAAAAAAACAAGCATTTTTAAAAATGTCAATGTGGCCAAGTATGCTGATTATTATCTGAGTGCTCTATCACATCCATTCTTCAGGCTGCTCTGTCTTGTTCTTTGCCCTGGAGGCTAACCTCTATTAAGGCATCTGCAGAATTTGCCTTAGAATTTCCTGTTCGAAGTTGAGTTAATGAGATGCTCTGGCCAATGTTTGCAGCTATGGCAACAATGTGGTGGATTGTGGGGGTGGACTGGGCTCTTCAACAATGTGGTGGATTGTGGGGGTGGACTGGGCTACTCTGGGGAGTGTACATAAAGAAAAAAGATAACCTTAAAGTCTAGAATACCCAGCTCAAAGCACAACAATGGCAAACGAATAGCTTGAAAATGTCAGAAGCACCTAGGAAACATATTTTGTAGGAAGGAAGGCTTGATGAACTCTACCAGGTAAATAATTCTGTTCAGACAATGTGCTGGTGAAGGATAGGAGAATGGATGTTGAAAGTGGGAAGCTGTTGTTGTCAGTTTAGGTCTTGTAACCAGCTAGTTTTAAGTTAGTTGTTTTTCCCCTTTTCCATCATACATTTTATAAAGAGAACTAATGGTAGCTAACATTATGATTTAGGTTCCAGTAGGAAGCGTGACAGAACTGACATCACTCAGCAATTACACTATGGCTGATAAGACTTTATGCTTCTCCTGTGTTGAGGTCAAAAATTTTTATTCAGGCAAAGGTCAAGACTGGATGCTGAGTGGCAGAAGAGGTGAACTGTGCTGGTTATTCTGTTTGCATCCCCCTACTCATGCCTTGATTCATAGCATGCCCTTTACCCTGGGCATCCCAGGACACTGATCTCTATAAATTCCATGACCAGGGTTCTCGTGCCCTTTTGCTTCCAGTTGGGTTTGACCAAAGGGATGCCACAGCAGGTTATTAGATGGCAGGAGGAGAAAGAGGCAGGAGTATTTTCCTATCTCTTCTACCTTTGCTTGGCCACAGTTTTGGCAGTGGCTGCATTGTATAGTTACAGCTTCTATCGAGCAATTTCTCTTCTATGGCTCCAAACTTTTTCCAGGTTCTGGAAACACTATTTCCCATTCTTGTCCCTTTAGTTCTGGGATGACAATAATTTCCTACTATTAATTGTCCCTAAGTGTTACATCACACAGTTTCTGTTTCCTTAACCTTGTCCATAATTCTTTAGATAATATTTTTATTAAGCTCACTCAGTTACAGTCTTTGTGTTTGCCTTTTATTTCCTGCTATTCCATTGACTGATACATTATGGAAAGGAGGAGAAATTGGGAGGGACCAGATGAAGGCAACCATTGGCACTGGGATGTAGTTGCAAGTGGTGGAGCAAATGCAGCTAAGAAGGCAGAAAGCAGAATTCAGAAAATATGGTCATAGGCTGGGTGCTGTGGCTGATGCCTGTAATCCCAGCACTTTGGGAGACTGGGCAGGAGAATCACTTGCCGCCAGGAGTTCCAGACCAGCCTGAGCAACATACCAAGACCTCGACTCTACAAAAATTAAAAAATTAGCCAGGTGTGGTGGTACGTGCCTGGAGTCTCAACTACCTGGGAGGCTGAAGCAAGATTCTGAGCCTAGGAGATCGAGATTGTAGTGGGCTATGATCACACTAATGCACTCCAGTCTGGGTGACAGACAGAGTCCCTGTCTCAAAAAATAAAATAAAATAAAATAAAATTAAATTAAATTAAAATCTTCTTGAGAAGACAATAGGGTCTCCTGATAGAGACCTGGGAAATTTCTTAGTACCTTCAGTGATTCATTTAAAAACAAATTGTAAAGTTGGCCATTCTTCCCTCCATTTTGTCACTCTCCATCTGTTTCATTTGAGAGTGGTATCTTTTGACTTTTCCTTACATTTTGGAGGTTTTAGGGCCAAGTGTACCCTGCATAATAATAATACCCTGCATTATTATATAATGCTTCAAGATATGTTTTCAAGATAGTGTGTACCAACTTTTGGATAAGCTTTTTGTCAGCCTACCTAATGAAGAACCATGAGTTACAGACTTGTCAGGAATCAGGTAATCAAAAACAAGTTTATTCCCAGTACTTTATTTTCACATATTTATCATATTTATCGTGAGATACTTTTGCTAACTGGGTCTATAGAAATTTCCAGCTTTGTGTCCCTTTCTGTCTTTAATAAGACATGTTCAGTAGATTTAGAGCCCACCCAAATCCAGTATAATCTCACTTAAAAAACAAACAACAACAACAAAGAAAAACAAAACAGAACAAAACAAAAAAGGTCTTGCTATGTTACTGAGGCTGGAGTGTAGTGGCACGATTATAGCTCACTACAAACCTTGAACTCCTGGGCTTCAGTGATCGTCTTGCCTCAGCCTCCTGAGTAGCTTGAACTACAGGGATTCATCCAGCTAATGTTTTATTTTTTTGTAGAGACAAAGTCTTGTTATGTTGCTCAGGCTGGTGTTGAGCTCCTGGCCTCAAGCAATCCTCCTGCCTTGGCCTTGTAAAGGGCTAGGATTACAAGCATGAACAACTATGCCCGGTTCTATAATCTCATCTTGATTCTTATATCTGCAAAAATCTTATTTCCAAATAAGGTCACATTCTAAGGTTTTGGATGGGCATGAATTTTTTGGGCATGGGAGGGCGGGGTTCTCTATGAACCATTACAAGGCCATTGAACTTCATGTGGTGCTAGGGACAGGGTTGCCTTCCTGTTGGGGGAGCTGGTGTGGGCTCAGCAGGTAGCACAGAGAGGCTTCCACAAGCTGCAGAGATGCCAAAGCAGCCAAGATGCTGGGGACTTAAGGAGGCAAGCGCAGCCTGTGCGCAAAAGAAGCAGAAGCAGCAGAAGTTGCTTCTAGCTATGAAAGATTTCCTGAACTGAAAATTAAACAGAGGTATTCTAAGATTTTGGTGGGGTTTTTTGTTGTTGTTGTTGTTGTTGATTTGTTTTGATTTTGTTTTCAAAACCTTTGACTTCTTTCCCCTTTTTGAAACACTTTGTTTTCTGTTGCCTATTGAAGCTCATTCTCCTTGCTTCTCTCACATTGGATCTCAGACTTCTTTCCTGGCATGTTTGCCTACACCAGACCCTAATGGCCGCTGTCCTGAGCCCATCTTCCTCTTCTCATGATTATAAATTGTAGCAGATGATACATTATATGAATATATCATAATTTACTTAGCCAATATCCTATTGAGGGTCATTTATATGTTTTGAATTTGGGGCTATTACATATCATACTCTGGCGGACAAACGTGTGTATATACACACACGGTATAGATATATATATTGAAAATAAATATATTATTACACATGTAATTATTTTCTTACAGTGAGTTCCTAGGAATGTCTACAGACATTCCTGTTTGTCATACCTGAGTTGTGATCTAGTAGGTAGAACCTAGGGATGCTTCTTAACATTCTGCAGTGCACAGAACATCCCCTCCCCACTCCACCCACAATCCCAGCGAAGACTGTTCAGGCCCAAATGGCAATAGTGATGAGGCTGAGAAATCCTGTCTACATCCCTGTTCTTGACAGTCACCAGGGGAAGCCCAGGAATTTCAGGTCTTTGTTTCTGTACTCTAACGCACATATGGTTTTGTGAATAACCTTTTTTGCTGTCTCTGCCTATGTCCTAAAACCCTTGCCCTGTGTCCTCTGGAATCCATCAATTATCAGTATACTCCTTTCTTCATGATCTTTTCTGAATGGTGTCTTCAACTTCTTGCTCTCATTAAACCTGGCTTCTGGTAACACTCTTACCCCAGCAATCTTCTTAAGCAGTGGCTGTTTTCTCAGCTACATCCATTATACCACCGGGAATGGAGTAGTGGCATGTTACTTGCTGTTCTCTGAAGCTTCCAAACCTGTATCACTCTATCCCTAAAAACACACAGCTTTTCATCACACATCATTACATCTTAATATTTACTATTTCTTTTTGGGGCTAGGCTGTACCTCAACCCAAGTCATTGCCCTTAGTCTATTAAAGATTCTAGTTCCTGGTTCACTGTAATTCCATGCACTAATATTCTTATAACAATTATTGGTTGTTTTAGCACCTATGCAGATAATGCTTTGCACAACCTGGCCTCTCATTTCCTTGACCTTTTCTCCTCTCTATCTCAGTTACTCACTCTCTGAACTTTGTCACTGCCAATAACAGCAGCTCCTCCATTATCTTCCTTATAAAGATCCTACTTTCCAACCCAATAGTCTCTTTTCGGCTTTTGTTTTCTACAGTATTTCAGCTCCAACCATCCTTTGGCCCCACTCCACCAGAAAAAAAGGTCATTCATTCTACCAGTTGTCTCCATCTCTTATCTCTCTCAGGTCCATATTTCCTTCTGCGTCTGGCTTAAATTTCATAGTCAGTCATTAATATATTTCTTTTGCACGTACTCTACACACCCTTGTTCTGCTTAATATTTATCTTCATCTACTCTGTGCCAACATCTGAGAAGCTGAACATGGCTGAAGAAAATCACACTGTTATGACTGGTCTCATCTTAATTTTTTTTTCTTTTACCAATTCCTTCAATGGGCTCCATAAAGCTTTCTAGGAATTTTGTTATACTTTGCTAATTCATTCATTCCCCTATACTCCTAGGTCAGTGGTTCTTGGCTATGATCGGCCCCATGACTTGTAGCATCGGCTTTATTTGGGAAGAATGTTAGAAATGCAAACTTTTCCCCCACCCCAGACCTATTAAATCAGGGACTCTGGGCGTGAGGCCCACACATCTTTGCTGTAACAAGCTGTATTAGTCCCTTTTCACATTGCCATAAAGAACTACCTGAGACTGCACAATTTATGAAGAAAAGAGGTTTAATTGACTCATAGTTCTGCAGGCTGTACGGGAGGCATGGCTTGGAAGGCCTCAGGAAACTTACAATCATGGCAGAAGGTAAAGGGGAAGCCAGCATATCTTACATGGTAGGAGCAGGAGGAAGAAAGAGTGAAGGTGCAGGTGCTACACACTTTTAAACAACCAGATCTCATGAGAATTCAATCATGAGATGGCACAAGGGGAATGGTGCTAAACCATTAGAAACCACCCCCATGATCTAATCACCTCCCTTGAACATTGAGAATTACAATTCAACGTGAGATTTGGATGGGGACACAGAGCCAAACCATATCACAAGCCCTTCTGGTGATTCTGATACACACTCAGGCTGGAAAGCCCTAGTACTAGCTCCTACCAGAGAGTCAAATCTGGCTTATCACCGGTTTTGCTTGTTTTAATTTTTTAAGTAGTTGAATTGAGACATAACTCATATACCATAGAATTTACCTATTTAAAGTGTACAATTCAATGGCTTCTAGTATATTCAGAGACTTGTGTAAACATCACCACAACCAATTTTAGAACATTTTCATCACCAAAAAAAATTTAAAAAAAAGAAATCCCATGCTCTTGAGCTATTATCTCTCAATCCCCTCATCTTTCCCATCTTCAGGCAATCACTTACCTCTTTCTCTATATATAGATTTGACTATTCCGGACATTTCATACAAATGAAATCATAAAATATATTGCTTTTTTGTGTGTTTGGCTGTTCCATTTAGCACAGTGTTTTCAGGTCCATTCATATTGTAGCGTGGGTCAGTACTTCATTCCTTTATATTGCTGAAAAATATTCTATTGTATGAATATACCACATTTTGTTGATCCATTCATTGGTTGATAGACATTTGGGTTGATTTTATTTTTGGATACTGGAAATAATTCTGCCATGAACATTTGTGTACAAGTTTTTGTATAGACATATATTACCATTTCTCTTGGGTGTATATGTGAAGATTGAATTGTTGAATCTTATGATAACTCTATGTTTAAGTATTAGCCTGTCTATTTTCCAAAGTGACTGTACCATTTAACATTCCCACCTGCAATATATGAGGTTTTCGAATTTTCCATGTCTACACCAACACTTGTTATTATCTGTCTTTCTGATTTTAGCCATTCTAATGGGTGTGAAATGATATCTCATGATGGTGTAGTTTTGATTTGCATTTTTCCTGATAGCTAATTATGTTGTGCTTTTTGGGCATTTGTATTTCTTCCTTGGAGAATAATCAGTTCAGAACTTTTGTTCATTTTATTTTTAAAATTATTGATTTATAAGAGTTCTTTGTATATTATAGATACGAGTCCTTCCCTTATCAGATATATGTTTTGAAAAACTTTTTTCCTCCCATTCTGTGAGCTGTTTTTTAAATTTCTTAGTGGTGCCCTTTGGAGCATAAGTTCTTAATTTTAATAATACCCAATCTATCTATTTTTAATTTTTTTGGTGTTACATATAAGAAATCATCATCAAATCCAAACTCATAAGGATTCATCTCTATGTTTTCTTCTAAAAGCCATAGCTTTAGATTGAATGTTTAGGTCTAAAGTTGATTTTGAATTAATTTTTATATACGGTGCGGGTTGTGGGGTAGGGGCCCAAGTTCATTCTTTTGCTTGTGCTATTCAATGGTTGCTGTCTGTTTTCATAAACAATGTTTTATTCAAACTTAGCCACACCCATTCATTTACACATTATCTATAGATGCTTTGATACTACAACTGCAGAGTGTGTAGCTGAGACAGAGACTGTACGGCTTAGAAAGCCTAAAATGTTTGTTAGCTAGTCTTCTGCAGAAAAAGCTTCCTGACACCTGTCCTAAAGGGTGACTTTGTATTTTCTTGTTTCCTCAAACCTCCAATACTTGCTTTGCACCTGACTCTCAGCTGAAGGCTCTGCTGATGACTTTGTGAAATTTAAAATGATTGTTAAATAGAAGAGCATTTCCACAAGTTTCCGTCACTAACTCTGTTACATCTGAGCTCATATTCTTTACCTTCTTCCTTGCTTCTACTTAAGGCCAGCCCTCCACTTGTGTATGAAGTTGCGTACCATTGATATTTCACCCTCTTGAATTATCCGCATCAGCATACAGACATGCTATAATATTAATCATCATTAAGAATAACTTTTCCTGATCTCACTTTTCTTCCTCCAGTAACCACTATGTTTATCCCTCTTTACTGTAATACTCAGTGGAAGGGATGTCTCTATTTACTATGTAGTTCTCTCTTTATATTTGTTTTTAAAACTTCTTTAAGTTTGGCTTCCATGCCTGTTGATTGAAACTACTCAAATCCACACCTCAAAGCAATAAGAGCCATCTATGACAAACGCAAAGTCAATCATACTGAGTGGGCAAAAGCTGGAAGCATTCTCCTTGAAAACCAGCACAAGACTGATGCCCTCTCTCACTACTCCTATTCAATGTAGTATTGAGAGACCTGGCCAGAGCAATCTGGCAAAAGAGAGAGATAAAGGGCATCCAAATAGGAAGAAAGAAAGTCAAAACATCCCTGTTTGCAGATAACATGATTCTACAGCTAGAAAGCCCAACAGTCTTGGCCCAAAAGCTCCTTAAGTTGATAAACAACTTCAGTGAAGTTTCAGGGTACAAAATAACCATACAAAAATTGCTAGCATTCCTACACTCCAACAACAGTTAAGCTGAGAGCCAAATCAGGAATGCAATCCCATTTACAATTGCCACACACAAAAACTAAAATACCTAGGAATACAGCTAACTATGAAGGTGAAAGAGCTCTACAATCAGAATTATAAAATGCTGCTCAAAGAAGTCAGAGATGACACTAACAAATAGAAAAACATTTCATGCTCTTGGATAGGAAGAATCAATATTGTTAAAATGGCCATACTGCTTGATATGGTTTGGCTCTGTGTCCCCACCCAAATCCCATCTCCTACTGTAATCCCCATAATCCTCACATGTCAAGAGAGGAAACTAGTGGGAGGTAATTAGACCATGGGGGCAGTTTCTCCCATGCTGTTGTCATGAGAGCGAGTGAATTCTCCTGGGATCTGATGGTGGTATAAGGGGCAGTTTCCCCTTCTCTCTCTCACCTGCTGCCATGTAGGACATGCCTGCTTCCCCTTGCGCCATGATTGTAAGGTTTCCTATCATTTCCCCAGCCATGCAGAACTGTGAGTCAATTAAATCTCTTTCCTTTATAAATCACCCAGTCTCAGGCAGTTATTTATAGCAGTGTGAGAATGGGCTAATACACTCCCCAAAGCAATTTATAGATTAAATGCTATTCCTATCCAACTGCCAATGATATTTTTGACAGAACTAGGAAAAACTCTTTTAAAATTCATATGTAACCAAAAAAGAGCCCGAATAGCCAAGGCAATCCTAAGAAAAAGAACAAAACTGGAGGCTTCACACTACCTGACTTCAAACTATACTACAGGGCTACAGTAACCAATACAACACAGTACTGGTACAAAAACAGACCCACAGACCAATAAAACAGAATAGAGAGTCCAGAAATAAGGCCACACACCTACAACCATCTGATCTTTGACAAGGCTGACAAAAAGCAATGGGGAAAGCATTTCCTCGTTAATAAATGGTGCTGGGATAATTGGTTAGCCCAATGTAGAAGACTGAAACTGGACCCCTTCCTTATATCATATATAAAAATCAACTCCAGATGGATTAAAGACTTAAATGTAAAACCAAAAACTATAAAATCCCTGGAAGACAACTTAAGCAATAACATTCTAGACATAGAAACTGGCAAAGATTTTATGATGGAGACATCAAAGGCAATTGCAACAAAAGCAAAAATTAACAAATGGGATTTAATTAAACTAAAGAGATTCTGCACAGCAAAAGAAACTATCAACAATGTAAACAGACAACTACAGAATGGGAGAAAATTTTTGCAAATGATGCATCTGACAAAGTTTTAATATCCAGTGTCTGTAAGGAACTTAAACAAATTTACAAGAAAAAACAACATTTAAAACTGGGCAAGGCATCAATAATAGACTGGATAAAGAACATGTGGTACATATACACCATGGTATACTATGCAGCCATAAAATCAATGAGATCATGTCCTTTGCAGAGACAAGGATGGAGCTGGAGGTCATCATCCTTAGCAAACTAACACAGGATCAGAATATCAAATACCACATGTTCTCACTTAAGTGGAAACTAAATGATGAGAACACATGAACACATAGGGGGAACGACACACTATGGTCTTTTGGAGGGCTGAGGGTGGGAGGAAAAAGAGGATCATGAAAAATAACTAATGGGTACTAGATTAATACCTACGTGATAAAATAATATTATAACAAACCTCCATTACACAATTTACCTATGTAACAAACCTGCACTTGTACCCCTGAACTTAAATTAAAAGAAAAAAATGGACAAAGGCAGCCACTTTTCAGAAGACATATGTGCAGCCAACAAGCATATGAAAAAAACTCCACATTACTGATCACTTGAGAAATGCAAATCAAATTTTATTTCTTCATTAGACTTCCAGAAAACTACATTTTCCTGGAAAAGTGGTTCTAAAGCCTCTTAAAATAAACTTCCACTCTTGTTCTGAAACTTGCTTCAGTCTGTTTTTCTTCCTTATGCCCCTCAGTTGAATTATTTCTTCTAAGGAGGCAAGAATTGAGGTTGCTGCAGACCCATAAGGATTAGTCACTGGTAACTTGGATATTATTTACTGGTAACATAATGAGAATCTCAAACCTGAGTTGTTCAAAACCAAACTCCTGATCTTTCTCCTACCCTGCCCTTTAAGTGTCTTCCCCATTTTAGTTAAAGGCAACTTATTGCTTCTAAATTGTTGATGCCTAAAATCTTAGTGTTACTCTTGACTCATCTTTCTTTCAAATTCCACATCTGAAAGTTGGCTGGGAAAGTTTTACAGAAAAAATGTTCTTTTTTTTTTTTTTTAATTTTCTGTCTGGAAGACAAAGGCCTAGCTGCAGGCATTCTGGAAGCAAAGAGAGGAAGGGGTTTAAAGTTCCCCATGAAGTAAGACAATTATAAACTTTGGCTTATTCCTCCTACTGTCAGCCCCTCATCCTCCACTCACTTTATTTTTATCCACCCTCCCTCCTTGTTCCTTTTTTATTTCTCTGTTTTCTCCAGGTCCAAATCTACTTCTTCACATAACTGCACAGATTCCTCAATCCCCCACTCTGTGTGGGGCAGCTAGTTGATCCTGGTGGATTTCAAAGACACAGAACTCAAGTCTTTGACTTTTAGAAGTAAAAACATTAGGGCTGGGAGCGGTGGCTCAGGCCTGTAATCCCAGGACTTTGGGAGGCTGAGGCGGGTAGATCACCTGAGGTCAGGAGTTTGAGACTAACCCGGCCAACATGATGACACCCCTGTCTCTACTAAAAATACAAAAACCTAGCCAGACGTGGTGGCTGGCACCTGTAATCCCAGCTACTTGGGAGGCTGAGGAAGGCAAATCGTTTGAAGCTGGGAGACGGGTTGCAGTGATTAGTGTGGTGTTTGTCTTGACACATCATTTTTGGCATACTAGGCATTCAGTTTCTTAGGATAGAAGGAGGATTTATCTTAACTATGTTTACAGAACAACTCACAAACATTTTGGAATTAACCTGTGTATATAGGTGCAGACAACACCTTGTTTATTAAATTCTTGCCTTGTGTGTGTGTGTGTGTGTGTCTTACTGTTGTTTTGTTTTAGAATCTTGGGTTGTTCAATAATAGTAAATAAGATGACAAAAACATCTGTTTCTATCATGGGCAGTGTCAACAGTTTACCATCCAATGAAATCATTCTCCTCTGCTTTTCTTTTTCCGTCCCTTTTAAATTCTATTATGTTTGTTTCTGAGGAGCTACACAGATGGCAATTAGCATGAGAGTCAGTTGAATGTCGGGGATACTTTCTCCATTTTACTTTACATTTTTTTGCTGTGGCCTTGCCTATACTTTGATTACTTTTCGTAGCTGCTACTTCTTACATGGCTATACACACACACACACACACACACATACACACATAATATGTATACATATATATATATATTATTCTTATTTCCTTCTCATCTCAATAGTGAAATGACTACTGTAAAAGGTTGCTTTCATTTAGTTGATCCAGAATGAGACTAGAAGGAAAAATCTTGACTGCTCTTGTTTCCTGAGAAAAGGAAAATAGTTCAGAGCAGTCTGAGGAATGTGAGTTGTGCAAAATTTATCAGACCCAGAGAGACATGAGTATAGGACTTGCCCATAGTGGTGGTGGTGGAGGAGGACAATTATTTAAAGCAATTTTGTTCCTAAATAGCTGCCTTATCCATTATCTCCATGTTCCTGAGATCTGTGATACAAAGAACAATGTATGGCCAGTCGATAGCAATAATGTAAATTATTGGTAAATAATTTAGGAACTGCCTTTTCCTTTCCTTTAAAAATTTACTTGTACCCACTGCTAATGGGAGTGTATATTCAGGGCAAGCTGAATATATCCTCTCTAGTTCTAGTCCTCAAACTTCAACCAAATAGACTCTTCACTTACATTAAGTTTGCCTCAGTTTTTTCCTTTAGGTTGATACTCCTAAACCTCGTCTGTTAGCTGGCTCCAGCTCAACCCCCAGAAAGATTACCCGTGTGTTTTATTTGTGTTTTAATTTTTTCCCATCTTCTTCCTCAATCTTTTCTTAGTTCTTTGGAACATCTTTTCTTTTGAGACTTTTGCTCAAAAGAGGATGCGGAAGGGAACACTGGATTTTCTTCCTTGCGTTGAATACATTAGATCCATTATGTCAGCGAGATACATCCTGAAATTTGCATTCCCCAAATTTGCTTACATTATTACAAAATATAACTTTCATGCATTCATTACAGTGATGTGTAACTGAAAATTCAAAAGTCCTGATAGACTTGTGGTAACAGTTACTAAGCGGGCAGAAATAAGCAGCAAATCTGCCGAGTGAGGTGTCCCGCACGTGTAACTCTCAAAAGAAGCCACAGACCATTGGGAAGTTTTTTAAAAAACATTAGAAACGAATAAAAGTTGACCCTAAAAATGCCAAGAGGCTTGGAATTTTCTTGAATTTTTTTCAAGAAGGATTCCCTAAATATGACTAATGGTAGAGGAGGTAAACTAGGAATTAATTTTCTTTCCTTCTTTCATCTAAGTGTGGTGGTTGTAGGGGAGAACAGTCCTGGTTGCAGGAAGTGAGATTTAGAATTACCTGTGGGTGGTTCCTGCTCGTGTTTTACCTGAATTGATTTTTAAATTCTTTGCAGGTAAAAAAGGTGTGTGTTATTTCCAAGATAATATGGGAGTTAGGCAACAATAGTAATTGTCATTTAAAAACTTTTCTTTTCGAAATTACTTCTTATTTTGAATTTGTAATTTCTGCCTATAAGAATGTTCTATTTACAATAAGTAGAATAATTTATTAGGGTGAGCATATCATAGATGATATTGCTAAAATTGCTGTTCATTTAAGAAATACAATTAGTCTTGACGATGTCATCCATAGGTTCTTAGAAACTGTTACTTTAAGCAAAATGGCATACATATGCATGTAACAAAGCCATTTTTTCTCATCAATGTTATAACAAAACTATGTTGAATAAAATTATGTTATTCAAAGAACTGCTGCGTGTTGCTTTGCTTAAAGTCACCTTTTCCAAGAACTTGTTGATGATGTTAAGTGAGGACTTACTGTATAAAATTTTGAGAAATAAATGGAACACATTTAGGAGCTTTCTGGATTTCTTCCTTCTTCTCCTCTCAAATACCTACTTGTTTTCTCTTTATAGAAAAACTTATTTAAAAGTGAGACTGGGTTCCAAATGCAATGAAAGGTGAGGGGGTGATAAAACAGGACAAATTAGTAAGCTTTAACATTAGCTCACATATATTAAGAACATGGCTCATTTAATCTTGACAACCCTGTGATGTTCTCCACTGTCCTGATGGGAGAAAGCGAGAGTTAAAGAGACAAAGTGACTTGCTAGTGAGTGGCAAAGAAGGGATTAAATCTAGGTCCCATTCACTCCAGTGCTCAAGTGCCAAACCACTACCTTTCAGGACCTCACAAGAAGAACCAGACTAAAGTAGAGAATGACCAGGGAAGAGAGAAAGTCAACGTAGGTGAGAGAAAGAGGCAGCCTGAGTGGCCTAGACTCAACTTTCCAATTTTAGGAGCATGGACTCAGCACCTAATGTGGATAGAAGGGGTCTCCCTTATTAAAAACGTTCGAGGGGTTGACTGCAGGAGCTGACTTGAGGGGTATCCAAGGTTTATTTTTGTCTCTCATCTGTTATCCCTTTTCATTATAAAGAAATTTCTGAGATCTGTCACACTCATTACAACAAATGTCACCACACCAAAAAATGTTCAAAATTCCTCATTTCAAGAACCAGTATTTCTCATGTGTATATTTTGCAAAATTTCTAAAGTAAAGCAAGAGAGAAGCACACTGAGCCTCAGGTCCTCGTTGGAGTCATGATGGTCCAGGGCCCTCTCCCAGCTTTTCCTATTTAGGAATTAAATTTCAGCAGTTTTTCCATGAGTGTTCATTCATTTGCAGTGGGACTCACAGTGCCCAGTCATACGATTCATTCATTTCAACAAGCAGTTGCTGAAAACATTTTGTGTTGAATATTCTCCTTTGAACATTCTAGAATTTCTGTCCCTTTCTGCACCTGCTCTGCCCCCACAATGGGAGGTGACCTTTCTGGACTGCACTAACAATCTGGCTCTATTTATGTTCAATTAGTAGAAGCCACCAGCAGGAGATAAAGGGGCAGGAGGAGAGTGAAGTAAGATTATTCCTTCCCTATGGCCCAGAGGCCCTATCTGACCTGCAGCCTACTTTTGTAAATTAAGTTTTATCGAAACACAGCCACACATATCCATTTAAATATGGCCTATAGCTAGCTGCCTTTTACACTCCAGCCAGCAGAGCTGAGTAGTCATGACATGACAGAGATGGTATGATCTGTGAAGCCTAAAATATTTATTTTCTGGCCCTTTACAGAAAAAAGGTTTGTTGATCCCTGCCTTAGGTAGGTTCTTCTTCAGGTAGGATAAATCTTTTTTTGTTTGCTTTTGAGATGGAGTCTCACTCTTGTCACCCAGGCTGGAGTGCAGTGGTGCAATCTCTGCTCACTGCAACCTCTGCCTCCCAGGTTCAAGCAATTCTCCTGCCTTAGCCTCCCAAGTAGCTGGGATTACAGGTGCATGCCAACGTGCCTGGCTAATTTTTGTATTTTTAGTAGAGACAGGGTTTCAACCATGTTGGCCAGGCTGGTCTCGAACTCCGGAACTCAGGTAATCTGCCCACCTTGGCCTCCCAAAGTGCTGGGATTACGGGCATGAGCCACTGTGCCCGGCCAGCAGGATTAATCTTTAGGCAGCTTTATTCCTGCCAGAAACACTACTGTTGGTTGAATGACACTCCCTAAAGCTACAGCTACAGCTACCATTACACTACAGGTAGAACTATTCCTGAGTTCGGGTAACTATTTCTTTCCCTGACCCTGTTTAGGCCTACGAGTGATTGTCAATGTTGCTAGTCCCAGGGACTACATGACACATATACTGCCACTTTCCTTTATCCCTGCATATACTCGGTCCTTTTGTGTCTCCTAATTTACCCAGTTGGATTGTGCCACCTATTTCCTGCTGAGACCCCGACTGACTTATTACATGCATAGCATCGTACTAGAAGCAATGAAAAAAAAAAAGAAAGAAAGAAAAGAAAAGAGGAAGTCCATGTACATATTCTTATTTTATGGTGGTGATGACAGGTGAGCTGAGCAACGTGAATAAGATAAGTATGAATAACTATGACAAAAGGAAGACTGTGATAAGTACAATAAGAGAGGCCAATACACAAGGGAGAAGGGGAACAATCACATCTGGTTGAAATATTCAAGAAAGTTTTCATTATTTAAGTGGCATTGAGCTGAACCCCAAAGGGCTGGTTAGTTTTAGAAAGGTGCATATTTTTGTAAATTAGAATTACAGATAAAGGTATAACATGAGGTATTTGGAGGAAAATAAATAATGATTTCCAGTTTCTTTAGCGAGACACTTGACAGAGCACTTTGGCCATTACCTCATTTTGTTCTCATGACTCCAGGAAGTAGTTGCTATTATTAACCCATTAACAGATAGTGGAGCACAGGTTTTTTAAAAAAACTGAGTAACTTGCCCATGATTTACAACTCGAAGGAGAAAAGTAAGGATTCTTACATTCTCACCCACATGCTTAATCCTTAGGAAGATAGCAAGGCATATCAATGGTGGTTTCAGGCTGGTTCTGCTGCAGAAATAAAGCTAAGGTCATTGATTTTGGCCACATCTGAAGCAACTGACGTTATGCGAAGAAGTCTGGGCTAATGTTCCACAAGTACTGGGTAGTCTCTGAGACTTTTTGCTTAGGCCAATGAGACAATTAGAGTTGTATGCTTTAAAAAAATGGTCTATGTTGTATATAAAAAGGGGTTTGAAGTAGGGTGATAGTAGTGGGGTTTTTAAAGGACAGTGTCAACACCAAGGGTAAGCCCAAGAGACCAGAGGAAGAACTGAAGTGACTGTGGCTTTTTAAGTCTGGACAGGTGGTGAGTAGGAAGGCAGTGATATTAATAACAGAGCAGGTGAACACAAAAGGGAAGGCTTTATTTTATATTATTTTATTTTTTGAGACAGGGTCTTACTCTATTACCCAGACTAGAGTGCAGTGGCATGATCATGGCTCACTGCAGCCTCAACATCCCTCGGTTCAAGTGATCTTTCCACCTCAGCCTCCTGAGTGGTTGGGACCACAGGTATGTGCCACTACACCTGGCTTTTTAAAATTTTATTTACTTTTTATTATTTTTATTTTTAGTAGACGCAGGTCTTGCTATGTTGCCAAGGTTAGTCTTAAACTCTTTGGCTCACTTGAGCCCAGGTTTCCAGCCTCAGTCTCCCAAAGTGCTGAGATTACAGGTGTGAACCACTACACAGCCTTTGGAAGACTTTCCAAAAACGATAAGGGATCGGATTTTGTAAATGTGAAGCTAAACATACGAAGAAAATTATAACTCTACTTACAGATAGAATTCTAATTTGGGGCTGGGCACAGTGGCTAACACCTGTAATCCCAGGGCTTTGGGAGGACGAGGTAGGAGGATAGCTTGAGGCTAGGAGTTCCATACCAGTGGCCTGGTCAACACAGCGAGACCCCATCTCTACCATAAATAAATATTTTTCTCTGCAATTCGAGATATGAGTGGAGTCTCAAGAATGTTCTGGCTATTGTTGACATAAGAGTTCAGTAGCTAAATACATCTATGGCAGGTATAAGAAGAGTAAGTGGTGGAGAAACTTGTAAAAACAGGAGGGAAGATTAACTTCTGACCATTGACTCCTTGGGGGAATCACAGTGGGCCTTCAGACGATTCTTCAGTTCCTAGTGCTGGGGATAGTGTCTATGAAATACGCTTTCCCCCTCCCTTCAGGCCTCCTACGTAGTTAGGACCTTTCAAGAACATTGGACATTGCCATATGCACATGAACACACTCAGATTTAATTTCTCAGATTCTCTGCTTGCTGGCTTCTAAAACTGTTGTAAGAACTGTTATCTGGCTTCATATGCTTGTGACAAGGCGGTGAAATGCTTTGAAAAGTGCCTATAGCTAAACAAACGTGAGGTACCGGCGCTCGCAACTTTTCCCTAGGAGATGTGCACCTATATTTAGCGCGTAATGCCTCGACTATTTTGGTTGTTTTCCGTCCCCGCCGGCCTTCTGCCACGGACAGTTACAAACCTGGTAGATAATTACGCTGGGAGAACTCGAAGTCCCAGCTAAGAACGCAGGTCGGAGATCAGAGAGGCAGAAGGACCTTGGGGAGGAGAAGGGGCCGGGCATGACGTAGCATCTGTCAGGCCGCCGATTGGCGGAGGAGAAGGTTGTTCCCGCAGGACGGCTGCTCATTGGCTACGGGAGGCAGAGGCGTGACGTCCGTAGAAGTTGAGCAAACACCTCCTACTTCCCGGGCTTCCATCCCAATTTCTGCTAGGAATTCGAAGCCTCCCCTGCAGCGACTCGGAAGATCCGAGGCGGCGGGAAACAAGTAGGCGCCCCAGAGCGGACGAGGTGAGGAGAGGTCCCGGAGGAGAGCTGAGCAGACGGGCTGGTGGGCTCAGCCTATGAGATGCGCTGGAGATCGCGGGCCAAACTCGGGCTGTCGCTGGGAGGGGCCCGGGAGCCTGGCCTTCGGGTCCTGGTACGGCGAGGCGACCCGGGCTGGGCCGATAGAAGGGAGAAGGCTGCGAGCATTCGGGCCTCACTGCGAGGAATGGAGGGAGAGCGCAAACGCAGAGCGTTTCACTGCGAGGAAGGGAGGGAGAGCTGTCAGTGCAGCTCCAGCATTTCTAAGTAGAAAGGCGAGAGATTGCAATTCGAATTTCTTTTCTTTCTTTTTTGGTGGATAGTGGTGGTGCTGTGGCTGGGGAATAAAGAACTGCTTAAGCTGTGGAAACAACGCCTTGTTACTTTTTGGACCGCGTGCTTAAACGGGACTTCTGGCTGAGGGGCGGTGGATGGAAATTTCGGGGAGGTTCCTTCCCCCTTCCCTCCCCACGCCCGGCGTAGCCAAACTCTGATCACAAACTTCTCTCCTTGTCCATCTCGGGCTGCCCACTCTCCGAGACAGAGACCCATTCTCCAGCAAGGATCAGAGACGGGTGGAAGTGGGCGCCTTGCAAGTCTGGGTTTCCTGAACTCCTGAGCCCCTGCGGGGCTGTGCGGGCCATTGTGAGCGCTCGCGCGGGAGGGGGCGCGGGGAGAAGCAGTTTACCCACCCTCCTCCGTTAAATGGGGCGGAATGTCTGTCTATCCTGACAGCTTCAGAAGAAGAAATGTGCTTTTCAGACACTGATTTCAGGGGAATGGGGGTGTGGGGAGCGGGAGAGAGAAAGAGCGCGCGCGCGAGAGGAAGAATGAGTTAGTTCAGTAACTTGAACAAGGATTAACATTTTTTGATGTTGTGGGTCGTCAGTGGGGAAGGTGCAGCTGTGAGATGTAGTTATACACAGGACGGAAAGGTCCTTGACTGAAAGACTGCGGCTTTCCAATACTTTATTTAAAAAACCCCAAAACACTGATGGCACTTTGGTGTTTCTAGGTTTGTGTATTTTGTCCCTTGCACTCCCCTCTTCTTTTTTTCCCACGAAGATGAGTGAATCTAGGGCTACATGACTTGACTGTGTAACCTGGTGGCCATTCTGCAAAGTGAGTTAGGTGGACAAAAATTGAAGCCGATTTACCAGAATCATTTTCCTGCTCTCCAGATAATCATATTTGTTATCAGTCTCACTTGTTAATGATTATGGCATTATCAGAACTTTGGTTTATTTGTCACTGAATTTTTTTCTCACTAGTCCTTTAACAGACCTTGGTTCAGAATTTTGGAAATGATCTTTGGTGTGTAAGAAACCACCATTTAACAAAACATTTTCACTATTTTCATTTATACTTTTATTAATTTTCTCATAGAAATAACATTACAAACAGTGGTAAGTTTTTTAGGTAAGGCCACAAAATATTCTATGCAATTCATGAAATCATGGAAACAAACATTTGGAATGGGAAATAACCCCCAAACTTTATTACCACATTCATCTGATCTAAGGTGCCATTAATTGTAAGATGCATCCCTATATCACAGATGCTAAAATGTGTAAAAAAAAAATTGTCTTAAATTTGATGAAATACAACATTAAAATAGTAATTTATTTATCTTGAACATCCATGCCTAAAGTTGAAGAGAGGGCTTATTGGGCTTTAATTATTTTTTTTTCCAAAATAATGTAAGGGTGGGGGATTAATATGGAGCCATCGTGAAGGCCTTACTATGGTGTGACAGAGGAAAGAAATGTTAGTGGCGGTTATGCTTGCTTTCGAGGAGTAGGCAAGACAGGAGGCTTTTTCTTTTCTTAAAATTTAATGTTTATGACACACAGCAATGCTCAGCACTTTATGCATACTAGCTCAATTAAACGTCACAAGAGCCCTAAGAGGTAGAGGTTCAGATGACTCTCATTTTGCACTTGATGCACAGACAGGTTAAGTTGCCAGCCAAGGTCACAGAGTAAGTTTGGCTGCCAAAGAACCCAGGAGAGAAACCAGTATTCCTTTGCGGTATCCATCTTCTTTTGCAGGCTCTTGGCTCCTGTTTCATGCTATTAATGCAGGTAGCGCAGGTGAATGTCCACTCTTTCTTGATTGTGTTTTTGGTATTTTGTTTCCCTGTTTGGTGTACTTTAGCTGGAAATTAATAAGTCAGAGCGCCTATTTATGTTCTACATTTCTAATGTTTTTGTCATTCACAGTGTCCAGTCACTACTATGCTTAATAGAATCAGAATATCGGAGCCCGAAAGGGACTTTAGTATTATATTTTAGTCTGGGCAAGGAAACTGAAGTTGAGAGGAGGAACCCTACATCTAGTTATGTGTCCCAGCTCCACGTCTAAGTTTTCCCACTATACTGTACTATATTTCATAACATTCACTGATCTATGAGATCTTGGAAGAGAATAGAGATTTTGTTTTTGTTTTTGTTTTTTTTTTGCAGGGTTGGGGGGATGTGAGTCTCTTCTTATTCATGTGTCTATTTTGTTTGTTTGTTTTCTTGCTGCATAGGTCTTTATAATGTTTATTGAATTTGCTCATTCATTTATTCATTCTTTCTTAAAACACTTGCTGTTTTCCCATGTGCCTGTTATTGGGAATACAGAGATGAGTAAAATACAATTCATACACATTTACAGTTTAGCAAAGAGACAGACAAGTAAGCAGATAAGCATTTTGGACTAGACTCCAATTTAGAACTAACTTTGTATTCCATTTCAGTGAAGCTAAAATTATAAGCTACAGACCAGGAGAAATATGTGTCATGTTTATGGATAACTTTGAGTAGGTGATGGGCTGAGGAAAATATGAAAATTCTCAAACCACATTAATTAACACTAATAGACCTCCTCTCCCAAAGTCTACTATTTTCTTCTTAATCCGGTAAAGTATTTTATAAAAGATTCAACATGGAAGCATTAAAAGAATGTACCCACGCACTGGAAGTGAAAGTATGGAGACCAGTGTTAATGCAAGCCCAAGCTTAGTTCTAGCAAGCCTTGAAATGGGGAGGGATTTGGATTCGTTCTAGGCCATCATCCGGTGCTCTGTTAATTCTGGAACTCTTTTTAACCTTTCCAAAAATTATTATGGTTTGGATACCTAGTGTGGACCAAGACTCATAGCCATAGAGCTGCCACACTTATTTACAGACACCAAGGCTTCTTGAGAAACCATGGGTTTTAATATATACTTGTATTTCTTTTTTTTAGTTACTTGGAAGGGTGAATATAAATAATTAGTGCTGTTCATCCATGAACTTATTTTCTTCATCTAAAGACTACATTTCTCCATTCTTAGTCTCTCCATATTTAATCACAATGTATGCCTGATTATTGCAAATAATTTGTCATTGAGAAATCCCCCGTGTGATTTGATAGTTTTGGTTTGAGTCACTGAATTATGCTGTAGTGAAGTTATTTTAAAGAGCTAAAATAGATGGACAAAGAGCACGTTCCTAACTGTGGGGATTGAAGTTGGAACATTTGGCCTTAATTTCTTCAGAAATGAATGTATGATCCTTTATACATAGACCAATAGAAATGACAGGAATTAAGAGGAGCAATGCTTAGTTCATTCTTTTTTTTTTTTGAAACGGAGTCTCGCTCCGTCGCCCAGGCTAGAGTGCAGTGGCGCAATCTCACTGCAAGCTCCGCCTCCCGGGTTCACGCCATTCTCCTGCCTCAGCCTCCCCAGTAGCTGGGACTACAGGCGCCCGCCACCGCACCCAGCTAATTTTTTGTATTTTTAGTAGAGACAGAGTTTCACCGTGGTCTCGATCTCCTGACCTCGTGATCCGTCCCCCTCGGCCCCCCAAAGTGTGGGGATTACAGGCGTGAGCCACGGCGCCCGACAGCTTAGTTCATTCTTAAGTTCTTGTAATGCTTGTGCATTGTTTTGCTTAGGTAGGTGAACTGTAAGCTTAAAAAGTATTCTGATTGGGTTGGTGCTATGGGAAGGTTTGAAGAGACTTAAAGAATTTTTGCTATTTGATGGAAGACTAAAAAGCTCTATGAAAATCTCAGCTCTCTTCATCTACCCACTTCTCTTATAAAAACTGCAAAAATTAAATACATCATTACATCATTTGTGTGTGTGTGTGTGTGTCTGTGTGTGTGTGTGTGTGTGTGTGTGTGTGTTTTTAGAGAGTCTTACTTTGTTTTCCAGGCTGGAGTGTAATGGCATGATCTTCACTTACTGCAAACTTCGCTTTCTGGATTCAAGTAATTTTCATGCTGCAGCCTCCCGAGTAGCTGGGACTGCCAGCATGTGCCACCACGCCCAGCTAATTTTTTGTATTTTTAGTAGAGATGAGGTTTTGCATATTGCCCAGGCTGGTCTCGAACTCCTCAGGTGATCTGCCCACCCTGGCCTCCCAAAGTGCTGGCATTGTAGGCATAAGCCACTGTGCCTGGCCAAACACATCATTTTAAGGCATAAATACTGCCTGAAAAGTAGCAGAGAGAAAAATCTTGATTGAGTTACATTTAAAAAGTTACACCAATGAGAACAACAGACTGTCTTATTGTGACATCCATTATGATAAGTCATTATGAAAATAAATAATAGAGGCTTGGAAAATGCTTTCTATAAAACAGAAAAAATATTCCCTATTTCTATGGGCCTCACGATTCTTATTTGTAATACAAGATTTTAGATTACATTCTATCAGGCCCACTTTGACTCTAATATTGGGATAAAATCAATAATTAAAAATTCACCATCAGATATTGATCAGTACCATTTAATTAGATAAAACTAATCCTGAATATGGGCAGGGACTGGATTACTGCTTCTTTGTATCTTTCCCAAGTGCATCATGCTGTGCATATCTTAGGTAGCCCCCAGATATTTTTTGAATTAAAGAGAATCAAAAGCATTTGTCCCATATTCCATGTACAATTTTGATAACTCTATCAAGAGACTTTCAGGATTTCATTATAATTTAAATATTAGAAAATATTCATTCTATAAGCAAATGAGTAGTGGTTTTTATACTAATATATGTAATTGTACAAAAGACCAGTCTGCTCACACTCTGAAAGGACCTTTCTAACCACACATGAGATTCTCTGTCCTGAGAGTAGCTTTTCTTAAATATAATCTTTTATAAATACATTTTACAGAATCTGCTTTGCTTTGGTTACTCCATGTGATTTAGAATGATGGTGTACTCAGTGGCCATAGGACAGCTCATGGTCATTGAAAGAAAATAGTGGGATATGCATGGAGTGCTGAGCTCTGTCTTTGTGTCCTCCTCTCTCTCTCTCTCTCTCTCTCTCTTTCTCTCTCTCTCTCCATCATTTTTCTTTCCCTTTCCCGGAAAATAATAAAAAATACAAAGAACATTCAAGCATGTTCTTTCCTCTGATTCTCATGTTTTTGTTGCAAAGTTAGGTAATTAGTAAATTAAAAGATTAAGTCTTGCCCCCTTGAGAGATGGAAAGATAAGACAGTATCATAGAGTATGTTCTCCTATTGCTACTGGGCAACTTTCACTATTATCTTCCTGTCTCAGTACATAGAAGTTCCTTCTTATCCAAGTTTTCACTTTTCATGGTTTCAGTTACCCACTGTCAATCTGGTCTGAAAATAGATGAATAAAGTACACTAAGATATTCTGAGAGAAAGAGAGAGAGAGAGAGATGCCACATTTACATAACTTTTATTACAATATATTGTCATAATTATTCCATTTATTAGTTATTGTTGCTAATCTCTTTCAATGCCTAATTTATAAATTAAACTATATCGTAGGTATGTATGTATAGGAAAACACATAGTATATATAGGTTTTGGTACTATCAGAGAATTCAAGCATCCACTGGGGGTCTTGGAATGTATTACCACAGATAAGCAGGGGCTACTGTATCTGGCTGCAATTCACTATAATACTCCCATGACTTTTAGAGACATTTCAAATTCCTGATCAGTTTTAGGTAAATAAATAAAATTGTATACCTTAGTGGTGTTACGTTTTACAAAAACAAAGAAATCTTTTGAGTTTCATTTTTATATTTGAAATGTTAACCTTCATGTAACAAAGGGAAGACTGTTACAATTTGTCAGAGGAACGGTCTTGTACCCCACCCTTGACTGTGTGACACTTCTCTTTCTCTATTTTCCTCCTCTTTGTTCTTTCTAGCTCTTTCTTTCCCCTCTCTGCCTCCTGCTTTTCTACATCCTCCTTGCTTGTGTTACAAGCTGTTATCAGCAACCAACACTGTCGAGTAACCTCACTAGAGCTGGTGGTGAGTTAACTCCGATCTTCCCTCCTTCCTTCATTGAAGGCATTCCAGAAATATACATTGAATTTACTTCCTGATATGCTTTAAAAATACCACAAAATCCAGGACAGAAAAAGCTAAAGCAGCCCCCGTTGGCATTGCCATGAAATACTAGACACCTGCAGTGCAATTTGGAAATTATCACTGTTTCCTGTTTCTTGAAGACCTCAGAAGCAAATGAAGTGTGAATCTTGAAAGTTCTATTCTGAGACCAAGTTTTAAGGTTCAAGCAGTAATTAGCAGTTATACTAGAATCCAACTTTTTTTTTCTAAGCACCCAGAAATCTAGTATTTGTCTTGGCAGGCACTCAGGAATTATTTTTCGTATAAAGCAGGAAAAGCAGTCAAGAGAGGCACCGCATGCTGTGGGAAGAATGCTAATTCACTGTAACTGTTGAAGGCAAAGCCATATATACGTATCTGATTTCTTTCTGAAACAAGAGTTGGCTGGAATTAACAGCATGTGTTGGATCTATATGGTGTGAATCTGTAGCCTTTGGCAAAGAAGAGAAAATTCCAGGTGTTAAACATTAAACTAGGAATCCTGCTTCTGCTTAAAAGCAGCAGATCCTATATGACTCCAGTTCAGTTTCTTCATCTATAAAATGGGGATATGCATCTACTTAATAAGATTTTTGCAAGGAGGAAATAAGATGATGTCCATAAAGTGCTCAGCATAGAGCTTGGCATGTAATGCTTAATCAATGGTAACTACTGTTACGTTTGCTGAAATTATGAAAGTTACAGAAATTATGATTTAAGCCTTCCATGCAAAAAGTGAAAGTGAAAGTAGCATCCCAAATAAACTGAAGCTCAGTCCCAGGCACTTCTGTCTTTTTCCCTAGTCTTCCAAGGTAGTTGGCCTTTGCAAGTATATATGTGTATGTTACGTGTCTGTCTGTGTCTGTGTCTGTGTCTGTGTCTGTGTCTGTGTCTGTGTCTGTGTCTCCTGCTTTCCTGCCCTATCCCAGACAAAGAAGGTGGAGGGAGAAGGAGCCAGGATTGTTACTGAGTGATGGATGAGTGAGGTTAAAATTCAAGTTTGGGCTAGAGGGGAGGGATTAAATTATCTGCACATGTTCCTCCTGTTGGAGTCAAGAATTTCGATTCATAATAAAAGTTACAGGGTTATGTAGTCATCTGTGAATTCATGAAACACAGCCCCCGCTGGGAAGATGGGACCATTTCTGGACAGGTGTATGTGTTCAAAGGAATCACTATCTTTGGAATTGATCTTGTTAGGAACTAAGGGATTCAGGTTCTACGGGACATTGCAGTTTTTCTTTTGACTGCGAGAAGACTGAATGTTATGAGTTTGGGATTGAGTTTAATGCAGTCTATTTTAAAAACAAAAGCACATGAATAAACAAAAAATTAGATGCAGTATATAACAATGGTTTACTGAAATGTTGATAATCTATTTTGCATGCATATTTTGCCCAGAGTAAATGCCTGAATTCCTAATCATCAGCAGTTTCTCTTGCTATGTGCAGCTTTCTTTTTTCTTGGCCATCTTCCCAAAGCCTTCTTAGCTGGACTCTTTGCTGTTTGGTCTGTTCTCTGATTCTGTTGTAAAGTGTCCTATAAATTTACTGTCTAGGTAGCAAGTAGTTGTTTGCCCCCAGGAAATGTACTTGTCTGCTTAATTGTTTGGTCAAGTCTTCACCATCCATCAGGTTGGTGCTCTTCCAAGATTGCAGTCTGATGTAAAAGAAATATGTTTCATGCAGACTTTTCTATATATGTTAGCAGTGATGGGTAGGAAATTCTAGAAGGTATAAAAATCATTCAATCCTTATATTTTGCTGCCAACTTTACATGGAAAACTAAGTTTTAGCATTCAAATGATCTAGCAAATCATCATCTGAAATGATATTTGGCTACAAAATGTAGGTAACCATTTGAAGATGGATAGAATACTGTTAAACCTGGATATTTATGCTTTAAAAATTTATATAAGATTTATTCTGCATAGGACTAAATGAACCTGCATATAAAAATTAAGGAGCATCTGGGTGAAAATAAAATGTTTGCTAGTGTCACTTTAATTTCTTTAATTTGGTTAAAAGTATTATTTCCAGTGTATTCTATGCTTCCTCCAGCTGAGGGATAAAAGAACTGCTTTTAGTAGATTATATCTTTCAATCATTCTCTCCTTCATGTGTAGTCCTGGTTCTGAGACTAGGGGGACAAGACACTTTTTGTACCCAGAGAATGCTGCTTTGAGGAGAGTTTATTCATGAGAATGTACCTTGCCTACCACTTTGAGAGAAGCCCATTACATTCATCATAGTAAGCCTTTTGTAACTATTTCTTGATGAATTACACAATCTTCTCACTTGAATAGCAGTCAGAAAACTGGTTGAGGCAGGTCGGGGTTTAATACAACAGTAGGAGCCATGGTATGGAGAGGAAACCCAGGAAGAGGAACTGGCATGTTTAGAGCAACAAAGTGAAACAGAGAAGGTGAGGATGGACTCTGTGGTGGAAGCAGAGTGATTTAACACTGCTTCTTAAGCTTCTAACACCTATGGTGAAAGAATAGGTTTGTTTGGTTGATTGGTTTTCTTAAATTTTGAATCTGTTGAGGACCAATACTTTTGTAAAATTCAGTAACAATAAATTACTAGAAAAAATGATCTTGTGGCCTGACATGGTGGATCACCCCTGTAATCCCAGTAATTTGTCATCAAATTTAAAAAGAAATTAGCCAGGTGGCTGATGTGCACCTGTAGTCCTAGCTACTCCGGAGGCTGAGGCTGGAGGATCACTTGGGCCCAGGCTGTAGTGAGCAATTATCTCACCACTGCATTACAGCATTGACAGAGTGAGGCTTCATCTCTAAAAATAAATAAATAAATAAATAAATAAATAAATAAATAAATAAATAAATAAAAATGATCATGTAGTATTAAGGCTTCTAATTGCTTACTTTCTATTTATGTACACATCTCTCTGTGAACCAGTTTTTTAAAAAAAAAAAAACAGTTCAGTGACACTGGGCTGCGGGGCACACTGAGAAACACTTGTTTTGAGAATGGGAGCTGAACTGGAAAGAGATTGGCACTAAATTGTGAAGAGCCTTATATACCATTATAAGGATTTCAAACTTTATGCCATCAAAATTTGGACCAATCCGAAAGTTTTGCTCTTTTTTATCTTCCTGGATTTGCACTGTAAATTAATTTATCTAAAACTTTTGTGTGAATAGATGTTTGATTAAATGTGTATTTAAAAAGCTATTTTAGCTTAACAGTTAGTGTCACATATGTTGCTCTATACTTTTTAAAATTTTGTAGTTAAATAATCTTGCTTTTGAAAACTTGGCTTTATTTGGGTAAAGGAACACTTGACATCCAGTTTTCCCTTCCCCCTTCTCTACCTTGTGTCTGTTTTCAAAAGAGCGGGTTGTATTTTACTGCAGATTTCTCAGGAGACCAGAACTGATCTGCCAGCCCTGCTGCCTTTTGTTGTTCTGCTCTTTACATTCCCTTTACAGTCACCAGGTGTCAAGATGCTGCGAGTCCATAGGACTGGACTGGGCAGGCTGGAGGTCAGCCTCTCCAAGGGTCTTCACCATAAAGCTGTGTTGGCCGTCCGGAGGGAGGATGTGAATGCCTGGGAGAGAAGGGCCCCTCTAGCTCCCAAGCACATCAAAGGCATCACCAATCTGGGATACAAGGTCTTGATACAGCCTTCGAATCGACGGGCCATTCATGATAAGGTGAGCATTTCCAATGTTTAAAATATGTGAGAAAAAAGTGAACCTGCATATGAAAATTAAGGAGCATCTGAGTGAAAATAAAATGTTTGCTAGTGTCATTTTGATTTCTTTACTTTGGTTAAAAGTATTATTTTCACCCTATTCTATGCTTACTCCAGCTGAGGAATAAAAGAACTTACTTTTAGGAGATGGTATTTTTCAGTCATTCTCTCCTTCATGTACAGCCCTGGTTCTGGGACTAGGGGGACAAGATTCCATTCTTGCACCTAGAGGATGCTGCTTTGAGAATGCACCTTGC
The DNA here is from genome assembly GCF_007565055.1 of Rhinopithecus roxellana. Taxonomy (NCBI): domain Eukaryota; kingdom Metazoa; phylum Chordata; class Mammalia; order Primates; family Cercopithecidae; genus Rhinopithecus; species Rhinopithecus roxellana. The sequence goes on from NC_044554.1 coordinate 71,432,861, forward strand.
CTGCCACTCTGAGGGAGGCCCATCATGTTCATCATTCCACTTGCTCTTCAAAATAATGTTATGGTATAAGTTTGACTCTCATTCCCATTTTAGCAATATACATATATACGTATACTTTTCCTTTCCTGAATCATTTTAAAGTAAATCACAGACATCGTAACTCATTACTACTAAATACTTCAATGTGCATCTCCTCATTGTGTAGAAAAAATAAACCGTTTTTTCTACATAACTACAATATTATTTTCATACCTAAGAAATTAATAATTCATAATATCATCTTACATAGTTCAAATGTTCAAATAGTTCTATGTTCAAATTCCCCATCGGCTCAAATGCCTTTTATTTTAATTGAGGCTTAATGAAGCTTTATTGCATTTTATCATTGTGTGTCTTTAGTTCTGTCAATCTAGAACAGCACATCCCTTTCTGATTTTGTTTCAATGATATTGATATTGACATGGACTCTTTTTTAAAGAGCCCAAGACTTACAGAGTGTCCTCTACTGGGCACAAATAATCTGGTTGTTTTCTCGTGATTAGATTATATTCTAGTTATATTCTATATATTGAACGTAAGTCATATATGTTCTTCCCATGGTATCACATCAAACGCACAAAACATCAGGTCGTCCCATGATTAGCAACGTGTGGTCACTTGGTTGAGGTGGTTACAGTGAGAGCTCTTCATTGTTAAACTCTGTTTCATCCTTTGTAATTACTGAGTCATCTGTGGTATGGTATTTTAAGTTCTGTGATGTTCGTATTCCTCAATAGCTTTACAACTAATCATGTTAGCCTCCATTGATAATCTTTGCCTGAATCAGTTTTTACATGGAGACTTGTGAAGTGATGCTTTTCTAATTTTTTATCACTCCCCTAAGTTTGTTTGCTGACATTCTTCTTTAGAAAAGAGGTTTTCTTTTCTTTCTCTTCCACTCCTCCACTTTTTTGAGTTGTGAACTGTTTTATTACAGTGCATTGAACTGTTTACCAAACTGTGAATTCTGTAATTCAGTGTTTAAACATACTACTTTAAAAAAAAACTTTCTTACCATTGCATTTAAAGCCTTGTTGTGAGGAGTTTATATATACATCTTCATGCTGACAAGATGAATCTTAGGATGTTGCTTAAAAGATGAGTTGTGTACTGTTTTATTAAAGTGAACTGAATTGTTTATCAAAGTGTGAACTCTAATTTACTGTTGCATTATGCTTCTTTAATTTTTGCTTTTTTGAGTATATTTTGATTCAATCAATTTACCATTTACCATTTACTTTTTCATTCAATCCATTTACCATTTTTCTTTTTAATGTCTGAATTATCCCAAAATTGGTTAGTGCGAGTCCTTCCAAGGGGGCTTCTCTGTCCTTTGGACATGAATCCATTTATCTTTGAGCTTTCTTGTTTCTTGGAATAACAAATTGTCCTAGTCTCACCTTGTACCTTTCCTGCCCCACATCAGGAAATTAATAATTTCACCAAAAAGATTAAATTTCTTTTAGTAGATAGAAACCAAGATCTGGTATCTGGTGTTAAGCATGTTTATTGTTACTGTGATACTGCTGCTCTTAGGCTCTATTAGTGTACAGAGTTTAGAAATAAACACAAACAGATGCCCCCCCCACATATATATATTATTTAATCATTAGTTAATACTGATACTAAAAGACCTCCAGAGGAAAAATTAATGTCCAGGAAAATTAAAATTTAACAATTGCACACCTTTTTACCTGTAAAATTTTATATTTGCATTTGTTTTCTCCAACAGTAAAAATCTTAATTCTTTAACATTAATGCATATTGTTTGCTTTATCCTATAATATGTATTAAATAGTGTCAGAATCACAATACTATTATTACAACTAACAGTAAGCCCACTAAACGAAGTTTACCATTTCTTTGATTTTTTTTTGCCTTTAGAATATATTTGACAATGAATATTCAGAGTGTTGTATTAAAAAACTTATTTGATTTTTTCGGTGTGGTTTCATCATCAATCTAATATCCATCTAGATTTATATATTATTGCTTCTATTCAGTTTTAATGTTTGCTTTCCCATTTTTTTATTTAATTTTGTTTTTCAAAGTAGAACATTTACAAATTCCAGAAATGAAGTCATATTTTCATTTTACTCCCATGCATCCAATTCTCACCCACCCCAAAGGTTACTTTTGTTTCAGATCTATCATTCTTTTTTCCTTTTTTGCAAAAATGAACACCTGTGTGCGTATTTATTTCCCTTTTGTTCTTATACAGAAGGCTGTCTACTATATTTACTCTTTTTACCTTGCTTTCTTTCTTTAGTAACAACATATCTTGAACATTGCTCTGTGTAAGTTCTTAGAGATATTTCATTTCATTTCATCTCATGGCTGTGTGAAAAGTGCTCCATTGTACAGATTTACTATGGTTTATTTACCAATCTGCTACAAATGAGAAAATGGACTGTTTTTGAAGAAACTAGGGAGAAATTGCATGTTCATTCTTTAACTATCACTGTTATTCATCTCTACTTTCCTTCGAAGTAGATTCCTAACTAAACTTATCTTTGTTCAACTGCTATCATAGATGCTCTTTTAATTCTGCTTGGGTAATACCTCTTTATTTAAAAATCAGATATGTCTGTCTGTTGCTTCCATGTACTAGTTATGTAATCTCAATTAAATTTGTAAGTCTCAGGTTTCCCATTGATTGAATCAGGATTATAATTGTACTTACCTCATGAGAGTTCTATTAAATTTAAATGAGATAATTCATGCAAAGAGCTTAGCAAAGTACACAGTAATTTATTAATACATATCAATGATTGTTGCTTATTACCCAATAAAGCTCATATTAGCCATGATGACATTCAACCTGCATTTCCAAATCGATTTACTCATATGCTATAAATGTCTCTTTACTTCTCTCCCTTTGTATTTTTATACATGCCTTCAGTGCCTCTTACTGATATCACCATCTTGTGTTTCCCATCTTCATTTCTCTAAATTTCAGGTAACCTTTCAGATTAATTTAAATTTTCATATTTCTTTAGTATCCTACCTTTCACATTAATTTTCATATTTTTTGATCATCCTACCTAGGAATTATCTCAATATCAGTTAAAGTAGCATATCACTTAGAGGCTGCTGATCATAATGTTTTGAATTTTTCATTTACTCCAATCCAGAGTACCTTTTACTATATTTTGTGAGCTCCTTTGTAGAGCAGATTTTGACAATCTTTCCTCGTATCTTAGCATCTCATCTCTAGCACAGACTAATGTACAGTAAGGACAGTAATAAATACTAATTGAGCCAACACTGAAAAATAAATGTTATAATTATGTCTTATCTTTTAAAAATACAACTAATAAATCACAATTTGGCATTTAATATTTCAGTGTACTGTTGGTACAAAATATACACTTCACAAATATGCTTAAGTCACATGTGCTAGTGGGATATGACCAAATTATAAACTCTTCTTAAACATATGTATATATATATATATATATATATATATATATATATATATATATGCTGAGTTTTCTAATTGTTTAATGCTCTAAGAGTTGAACATGATAGATTATCTTTAGCCAACAAGTACAAACATTACAAGTAGTTCTATTATTTGTTCTAATTCATACAGATTTTATTCCTTCAAAAGATTTGTTGTGCCTTTGTTTGCTACACATTTTATTCAAGAAAACATGGATATTACAAATCAGGATAATAACCTTTAATCATAATTACAATTTCAGGACTATGTCAAAGCTGGTGGCATTCTTCAGGAGGATATTTCTGAAGCTTGTCTAATTTTGGGAGTTAAAAGACCTCTAGAGGAAAAATTAATGTCCAGGAAGACTTACGCATTTTTCTCCCACACAATAAAAGCTCAGGAGGCCAATATGGGCTTGTTGGATGAGATTCTAAAACAGGTAATTAGTGATTAATATTCTTGAATATACTGCCAAGAAGTATGGCATATAAGTTAGTTTTCCTTTCTTCTTTAGTTTAAGAGGAACATTGCGTTCCTTTTATATTCTGAAATGGAAAGAATGATAAAAGCTTTTTCCCTAAACAATTTACCAGTTTATAAGGTCAATTGGCCAGATACTACCAAATAGAATTTTAGAGCTGAAAATAACCTCAGGGATCATATAATCTACTACCTTATTTTTCAGATGGGACCCAGAGAGGTAAAGTGACTTGACTGGATTGCACACTATGTATTATGCTGGAACTGAACTAGAGGCAATTTTTTTTTTTTTTTTTTTTTTTTGAGATGGAGTCTTGCTCTGTCATCCAGGCTAGAGTGCAGTGGTGTGATCTCGGCTCACTGCAACCTCTGCCTCCCAGGTTCAGGCGATTCTCCTGCCTCAGTTTCCTGAGGAGCTGGGACTATAGGTGCCAGCAAACATGCCCAGCTAATTTTTTATATTTTTAGTAGAGATGGGGTTTCACCATGTTAGTCAGGATGGTCTCAATCTCCTGACCTCATGATCTGCCCACCTCAGCCTCCCAAAGTGCTGGGATTACAGGCATGAACCACCGTGCCTGGCTGAGACAATTTTTACATTTATTCACATTCATAAGGGAAAATGCATTTTGAGATATAAATACTATGAAAAAAACAAGCAGCTGTTTAAAACACAGGATATTCATTTAACAAATATTTACTCAGTGCTGATGCTGTGTCTGACACTGCTCCAATGCAAGAGCAAAAGAGTAAAGTATCTTTATCTTCACAGAACTTACATTCTAGTGGGAGGAGACAGATAATCAATAAATAAGACATCTAATATGCCACTTGGGAATATATGTGATGAAGATAAATATAATATTGAAGGAGAAAAGGAGTTCTGGGCACTGGGAGGTGATGATGCTATTTTAAGTAGGATTGTCAGGGAGGATCCCACTGTGAAAGTGGTATTGAGCAACAATCTGAAGGAGGTGAAGGACCAAGCCATGTACATCTGAGATGAGTCTTTTAAGCAGACAGAATAGTAATGCAAAGGCCTGAAGGTCTGTTTGAATGTGGGGTTAGAGTAGACCATGTTCAAAAATGCTTATTCCGTCTCTTGTGTCAATAATGGTTGGGGGTGGGAGGAGGAGAGCAACATTACTAAGAAGGCTGCTAATCTAGGCTGGTCTAGACTGCAAGTCACAAGTGATGGTGGCCTGCACCTGGAAGAAATGGTGGAAGTAGAAGTTGTGAAATGTGGACAAATCTTGGATGTGTTTTAGAGGTGGACCCTACAGGATTCACTGATGACATAAAGGTGAAATATGGAAAAAGGAGAGGAGTCAGGAATGACTCCAGGTTTTGGCCTGAGCTACTCGAAGCAATTGCCATGGAATGACGTGATATTACTACAAGAGAAAAAGCCTTGGGTGGGCAAATCAAGAGTTGAGTTTAGGGTCTGCTGAGTTTAATATTCTATTAGACATTTAAAGGGATAATCTAAGAGGGCTGTTGGATATGAGTCTGAAGTTCAGGACGGCGGCTTCTTCTGACATACATTTTGTAGTTGTCAGAGACTAGGTGGTGTCTAGAGCCGTGAGACTGGATGAGCCTAGGAAGGGAGTATAGAAAAAGAAGTCTAAGGTTCACATCTTAAAGATGTTACAGCTAGAATCTGAGATTAGGGCAGATGATTGGAGAGTTCATAAACAGTAAAAGCAATGGAAAATACCTATTATATAGAAGTATAAAATACTTTCCAATTAACTCCAAATACAGTAGACCAGGGTGACAGTTAATTTGTAGTGTTTCTAAAGAATAAGTTCAAAAGTAATTAATGGAAATAATACTATCGGAAGAATGTTCCACTTTAAGCAAATAAAGTCTTTATAATGTACTTTAGGAACTTTTTTGTTACTTTAACTTTTGTTCATTATAAGAAAATTAACAAAAACTGACCTAACAGGACTGCTTTTGGGCAGCATTTTATAACCAATTACTTGGAGTTGGAAGAATGATAAACATTCTTAAATTCACAAACACGATAAAAATTATATAATCTTTGAGGAAATAAAATTACTGTTTAAAATAGTGTATAATTACAATACACTAATATATTTTAAGCATTAATTACTAATACTTTCCTGAGAGAGGAAAGGTTTTCAAGGAAAGAGGAAGAATATGATTTTAGTGAGGCAAGGAAGAGAAATGGCATAAAGGTGGACTATGAGAAAAGGAGAGGACTCAGGAATGACTCCAGGTTTTGTCCTGAGTTACTCAAAGGAAACATGTACTACTTTTGAGAGGAAGGTTACCTGTAAAAGGAAGGAGAGGGAAAAAGAAAAAAAGAGGAGAAGGAGGAGGAGGAGGAGAGAGAAAAATAGCTGTGCTTGGACTTGAGAGAGAGTGTTATTATTTTCCAGGTAGAAGAGACCTGAGTGTACTTAGAATGGTTGAGGAACAATGTAAAGAGGGATGATGCAAGAAAGAGGTAATAGTTCAAGAAGAGTGGTCTTGGAGGACATGAGAGAAGCTGGGATCTAGGTTACAGAGATTTGTCTCAAAAAGGATCTGTTTTCTTTGACCAGAAGGAAGGATGTAAGGATGAGTGGGGCTATAGATATGTTTGTAGATGGTGCTGGGGGCGGGCGGGGGGGTGCAAAATGGTAAAGGAAATTCTACCTTTATTATTTCATTGCCTACCATCAAGGGGGATATAGCACCTGCTACGAACATTTTTTCATTTCTAATTACAAGCCTACCATTGGTTTGCTACCTGGCGTTTTCTAAATATTTCACAGTATACCTGATGATAACTTCTATTAGCAAATTAAGATGTATTTCAGAGGAAAAAATGTGAAATATTTACTTGCTCATATATGTCTTTACTTGTTAAAATTAAGCCTAATGGGTCCAGTTGAAAAATTTTTAATCCCTCTTTCAGGAAATTCGCCTTATTGATTATGAGAAAATGGTGGATCATAGAGGAGTACGGGTAGTGGCATTTGGACAGTGGGCTGGTGTGGCAGGTAAGTACGCCAGGACTTACATCACCCAGTTTCTAAATTGGCTTGGGGAATAACTGTGAGTTTTCACTTTTCTGTGGCAAGGGGATAGGAGTGTTTATTTCCATGGAAAAAATTAAAATGAAGGTATGCTGAAGGATGATGAATACAAGTGGAATAAAGTATGAAGATACATGGTTAAAAATATTTTACTGCAAAAATTCAAAAGAAAAAGCAGGGAGAAGGATAACAACTACAAATAGGCTCTGGTTTTTAGGCAGTTCCTTTCAAAATGCTAGAAGGAGATATCAGTTTGGTAATGAAACATAGAGAAGGAAAAGATAGGGAAAAACAGAAAGGGAAAAAAGGTGTAGGGGCAGGAATTTTGTCAAGTTAATTCTTTGAACTTTGTTTGGTTAAGAAACACCACAATATGTTATAGCTCTGTTTCAGATCAGACTTGTTGCAGGTCTAATAAGGAAGATCATGACTTTGGCATTATTTGTTTGACCTTGTTATATAAAAGTAGAAGATTCCTTATTATGGCTTATGTCATTCTGCTTATTATTAATATTATACTCAAATCCACCTGCTTCTTAAATAATAAAGAAATCTAAGCCAAAATTTGAAATTCAAAAATTTCTTTCACTTAAACCCATTCAGGCAGGGAACAGTGGTTAATGCCTGTAATCCCAGCACTTTGGGTCGATGAGGCAGTCAGGAGTTTGAGACCAGCCTGGCCAACATGGTGAAACCCCGTCTCTACTAAAAATACAAAAATTAGCTGTTGGTGGTGCATGTCTATAATCTCAGCTACTCGGGAGATTGAGGCATGAGAATTGCTTGAATCCAGGAGGCAGAGTTTGCAGTGAGCCGAGATCACGCCACTGCACTCCAATTTGGACGACAGAGCAAAACTCTGTCTTTAAAAACAAACAAACAACAACAACAAAAACAATTCATTGCTTTTTTCTCTCACCTCATGCCTTTCCTCACCCAACACACAAATCAGCTCTATTAAACTAAAAGAAAATTAAATTTCTTAGTATAAAAGCAGTAGTAGAAAGACCTCTGATGACTATGATGCCTAGGGCCTTTCAGGACTCATCCAGATGAGGGTTTTATTTACCTAGACAGAATTAATGCATCAGAATTAGGTGATTTATTTAGAAGTCACCATATTCAGAAGTAGGACCACATCCGTGAACAGGATGTAGTTCATGTTCTTAAAGAAGCATTCAGGCGGCTGGGCGCGGTGGCTCAAGCCTGTAATCCCAGCACTTTGGGAGGCCGAGACGGGTGGATCACAAGGTCAGGAGATCGAGACCATCCTGGCTAACACGGTGAAACCCCGTCTCTACTAAAAAATACAAAAAACTAGCCGGGTGAGGTGGCGGGCGCCTGTAGTCCCAGCTACTCGGGAGGCTGAGGCAGGAGAATGGCGTGAACCCGGGAGGCGGAGCTTGCAGTGAGCTGAGATCCGGCCACTGCACTCCAGCCCGGGCGACAGAGCGAGACTCCGTCTCAAAAAAAAAAAAGAAGAATTCAGGCTAGTAAACACGAATACAATGCTAGTGTTAATTGCTATAAGAAAGATGTTTGAGGCTGGGTGCGGTGACTCACACCTGTAATCCCAGCACTTCAGGAGGCCGAGGAGGGCGGATCACCTGAGGTCCAGAGTTCAAGACCAGCCTGGCCAACAAGGTGAAACCCCGTCTCTACTAAAAATACAAAAATCAGCTGAGCGTAGTGGTGGGTGCCTGTAATCCCAGCTACTCAAGAGGCTGAGGCAGGAGAATAGCTTGAACCTAGGAGGCGGAGGTTGCAGTAAGCTGAGATCACACCATTGTACTCCAGCCTGGGAGACAGAGCAAGACTCCATCTCAGAAAAAAAAAAAAAAAAAAAAGAAAAAGAAAAAGAAAAGAAAGGTATTTGAACTTGGCTGTTGCAAAAACGTTCTTTTAAAAAGTGCCTTTGAAGATGAGATCTGAAGAATGATGAAAAACTATTCAAGGAAGTAAGGGAGGACAGTACAAGTGTGCAAAGCTTAAAGTGAAGAGGGGAAAAATAATAGTTTTGAGGAATAGAAATAAGTTCAGTATAATTAGAGTGTATTTGGAGAGAACTATATGTGGTTCTTATAAGTATTTAGAAGGTGGAATTCACAGGATGTGGTGACTGATTGGATGTAGGTGTGAGGGCAGTGAGGGAGACACTTCAATGATGACATACAGGTCACCAACTCGGACAGTGATTCAGTTCTTTCAGTACCCACAGGAATGGAGGAAGAATTTGGGGGAAGACAGTAAATGAGTTCTGCATAGGACAATATATTAGTAGATTACAAACTAAATTGCTATAATGGAGACTCCACAAAACAGAGCTTACATAAGCTGGAAGTCCAGAAGTGAGAAATCAAGGGATGGTGGAATGAGAGGAAAGCTTTGCTATTGTCAACACTTGACTTTCATTTCTAAGGTGACCCTTCAGGGTGCTATTTTCCAGTCAGTAGAAAGGGGAGAAAGGAAGTAGAGGCAATTAGCTTCCTTTCTAAGGATGTGACCCAGAATCTGAACATATTATTTCTGCTTATACCTATTGGTCAAAATTGACTGAGAAATGTAATCTATAGCTGGGCAACTATGTCTGCTGTGAAAACTATGTGCTCTCCATTCATGAAGGATTAACTGAGTTCAGACTTACTATCCTGTCATTAACCAACTAGAAAAATTGGATGAGATATAGAAAACAATGTTATCAGACATTGGACTATAGGCAGTATAGACTTGTGATTCTTGATAGATGGAAAATAGATGAGGTGAGTTCTGTGTTTACCCTGGCTTTCTGTCTGGAGAAATTTTCAGATGGTATGAATATAAAAAAGTGACACAAAGCCTGGTGAACTCACTGAACTGAGGAGATAGGAGTTGGGGAGCTTGAGTTGGCTGGAATTGACAACACATGGTACCAAAGAGTAGGGAGCTATGCAGAAATAGTGTTCCAGAAATATGCTTAGGGGTCTTGCTGAGTGGAGGATGAAAATTCGTGAGACTAGCTTAGGAACAATTTGTGGAAAAGAACAATTGCCAGAGAACTGTATAGAAAACTGTTCTCAGAGTTTGTCCCATCAGCCAGAGTAGAGAGACTTCACTGAATATATAAGGCTTTTAGGGAAGCCCTGAAGTGTGTGGCTAAACCAGCTCTTAATAAAGCCTACTCTAAATTCATTCCTATAAAAGCTTAAAAATGAGACTAATGTCTATTTTGAGAGAGATGCAATTAGCAGACAAGTAGATTAAAACAGCTATAATAAATATTCAGTATATTCAAGTTTTAAATGAAAACATAAACAAAATGAGGAGAGAAATAGAGGAAATCAGTCCATCCATCTATCAATCAATAGTCACCACAAAGGAGAATCTATACATAAGCAGAGGATTCAAGAGCATATATAGATTTTCTTCTGTAGTGTCTATTGATTGATAGATACATGGTAGATAGATTGATTTTCTCTACTCCTCATTTTGTTTGTGTGTTCATTTAATCCTTGAGCACATTGACCAGCATCTCTGTCATTTCTTGTTTCTGGGTTTGTTTCTATTGTTGGTTATCTCCAGGTTAATGTTCCATTGCAAAATTCATAATTTTTTACTGAATGCCAGACATTTTTCATTTTACATTGTTTATTGTCAGATTTTGTTGTTTTCCTTTCAGTAGCATTGGGCTTTGTTCTAATAGGCAAATGTTTGTGGATTGCATTGATTCTCTTAAGGCTTGTTTTCCTTTCACCTTCCTCTCTTTCTTCTGGGACTCCAAATACACACATATTAGACCATTTGATCATCACCTGTCACTTAAATTCTGCTTTTTCCGTCAGTCTTTTTCTCTTTTTATGCTTCATTTTATTTAATTTCTACTGCAATGAGGAAGGAAGAAAGGAAAGAAATAATGACTAGAACATTCCCATATCTTGATAAAAATTATAAATATACAGATAAGTGAAGTTCAATAAACCCCAAGTCAAAAACAGAAATAAAAAATTACAAAGAAAATGACAGTAGAATCATCATAATTGTCTTGCTAAAAAACAATGATAAAAACATTAAAAATAGGCTGGGTGCGGTGGTTCAAGCCTGTAATCCCAGCACTTTGGGAGGCCGAGACGGGCGGATCACGAGGTCAGGAGATCGAGACCATCCTGGCTAACACGGTGAAACCGCGTCTCTACTAAAAAAAATACAAAAAACTAGCCGGGCGAGGTGGCAGCCGCCTGTAGTCCCAGCTACTCGGGACGCTGAGGCAGGAGAATGGTGTAAACCCGGGAGGCGGAGCTTGCAGTGAGCTGAGATCCGGCCACTGCACTCCAGCCTGGGCGACAGAGCTAGACTCCGTCTCAAAAAAAAAAAAAAAAAAAAAAAAAAAAAAAAATTAAAAAAAATGAGAAAAAGGAACCATATACATAGAAAAACTAAGATAAACATTAAACTTCTAATCAGTAACAGTTTAAGCTAGCAGAAAATGGAGCAACATCTTTAAAGTGCTAAAAGAAAACAAACCAAATTATAATTTTATGCATATTACAACATCTTTCCAAAGACAAGATCTTTTCAATATCTTCCTGGACATCTTTCTAGAAAATGAAGATTAAACACAGATTTTCTGATCAAATGAAAGCTGATAAAATTCACTGGCATAGAAGTATTTAAAAAATTTCTCAAGCAGAAGGAAAATGAAGTCAGTTGAAAACATGGATTGAATTAGAGGAATAAAGAATGCTACAAATGGTAGAATATAAACAAACATAAAAAAATCATATCTTATTTAAAAACTTTTCTTTAGGTCTGGACACAGTCGCTCATGCCAGTAATCTCAGCACTTTGGGAGTCCAGGACAGGCTGATTGCTTGAACTTAGGAGTTTGAGACCAGCCTGGGCAACATGGTGAAGTCCCATCTCTACAAAAACATGCAAGAGTAGCTGGGCTTGGTGGTGCGTGCCTGTCGTCCCAGCTGCTTAGGAGGCTGAGGTGGGAGGATTACTTGAGTCTGGGAGGTTGAGGCTGCAGTGAACTGTGTTCATGCCACTACACTCCAGCCTGGGTGACAAAGTGAGTTAACTGTCTCAAAAACAAAAAAGTATTTAAAAGATAATTGATAGTTTCAAACAAAACAAGGTATTGTGATATTCATAGCACCACAGGTAAAAATAAAACTTATGCCACCAATAGTGATGGACAGGTGAAGAGGAATAGAACCATACTTTTGTAAGGTTCTTTTATTATACTTGAAGTAGTATAATATTACTTGATAGTTGACTATAATAAGATAAAGATGCATACGGTAACCTAGAAAAATCACTAAAAATAAAACAAGGCTCTAAAACTAATACGCCAATAATGGGAGTAAAATTTCATACTAAGAAATCACAGGTCAAGCAAAAATACAAGAAAAATGGCATTTAAAAAAGTACAAATGAAACAAGAAAACAAACAGCAACATGATAGCTTTAAATTTAGCTATATCAATAGTTACATTAATGGCCTAAAAACTCCTAGATAGGCTATACAGTGAGTCACAAAACAATTTTTGATAAATTTAAAAGTTTGAAATCATACAGTATGTATTCTGATTGTAATAGAATTGACCTAGAAGTTTTTATAGAAAGATATTTGGAAAATTTCCAAAAATTTGGGAGATATTCAATGTAATTTTGAATAACTGATTGGTTAAGAAAAAATCACAGGAAAATTAGAAGATTTTTTAATAGAATAAAAATTTAAAGTATAGCTTGTCAAAATGTGTGGGGTATAAAGTAGCAATTAAAAAGAAATTTACAGCATTTAATTCTTTTATTAGAGAAGACAGTTTTTAAATTATTTGTGCTTCCACTCTAAGAAGCTAGAAAATCAGAGAAATTAAATCAAAAGCAAGTAGAAAAAAAAATAATAAACATACAGGGAAAATAAATGAAACTAAAACAGGAAAAGAATAGAGAAAATCAATGAAACCAAAACCTGGTTCTCTGACAAATATCAGTAAAATTGATTAACATTTAGTAGACTGATAGAAAAAGAGAAGAGACTGTATTTACTAAGAAGGAATACAAGGAGGTCATCACTATATCTTACAAATATTAAGATGATAAAGGAATATTATGAATAGGTCAATGAATTTGGCAACCCTCATGAACTAGATAAATTTTCAAAAAGTACAAATTACCAAAATCAGCTCAAGAAGAAACTGAAAACTTAAGTATCAAGGTGCAAAATACATTCCACTAATAGGCATTTATTAAGAGAAATACAATATTTTATACAAAGAATTGTTTTATAGCAATTCCATTTATAATAGCCTGGAAACAACCCAAATGATGAGCAGAGAAATCAACTGAAATGGAAATGGGCAATTCTTCAGCAATAAAAGACTATACTGATACACACAAAATATGTATGAATCTCAAAAACATGGTGCTGAGTGAAAGCCGACACATTGTAAAAGAGTACAATTGACCCTTGAACAACATGAGTTTGAACTGCATGAGTCCGCTTATATTCACTGGATGCAAAATCCACCTTTACGGGGGGCCACCTTTTCATACAGGCAGGTGTCACAGGACTGACTGTGGGACTTGATTATGCCCAGATTTTGACATATACAGGGGTCTTAGAACCAACTGCCTGCATACACTGAGAGGCTACTGCTTAAAATTTCATTTATATATAAGTTTAGAAGTGCCTCATCTATACAGAGAGAAAGATCAGTAGTTGTGGAGACCAGGAGTTGGCGAAATACTCTGTGTCTTGATCATGGTGGTAATAACACGGATGTGTGTATTTGTTAACAGTTACCAAACTATACATTTTAAATGGGTGCATTATGTTGTATATAAACTATTTCTTTATAAGTTGACTTTTGAAAAATGATAAAAGAAAATTTGGTAGGGATGTGTGTCCGGGGTGAGGACGGGGAATGGAGGAGCATGGAAAGTTCTTTCCTAAAAAGAATAAGGAAAGAATCGATGCTGAGGTCTTTGCTACAGGCATGCTGAATTTTAGCTTTCTGAAGAACATCCAAATTGAGACAGACATAAGAAGGTGGCTGGCTAAGTTTTGAAATCAAAAGAAAGATCTATTTTGGAGAGACAGACTTGAAGTCATCTGTATATAGATAGTACTTGAAATTTAGAACTAGATGAGATTTCCTAAGGGACAAATGTAGATATGGAAGAGAATAGAGCCCAGGACATAATCCTGAGGGTGAATAATATAAAAGGAGTTGCCACAGGAAGAGGATCCTACAGAAAGGTAGGATTAAAAATTTCAAGTTGGGATGCTGAGGGGCACTCTTTGTTTCAACAAAGAAGAGGTCTGCATTGCCGAGTACTTCTGACCTGATCTACAATGTGTCCACTGCGTTTAGCTATTTAGGTCAATAAATAGATGATGGGAGCCTTAGGGCTAATGGTGACTGTTTTTGTTTGTTCATTTGCTTTTGGTATGGGAGGCATAGGAACATGTTTAAATGCTGATAAGAATGAAGCAATAGGGAAGCATTGTGAAGAGAGTAACTCAGTAATAAATTCCTTGGGAGGCAGGAAGGGGTGGGATCTGGAGCCAATGTGGAGAGATTAGCCTTAGATAAGAAGAGGAACATTCATCCTATTTTATCAGGATTGAAGGTGGAAGGAATAGGTGGGGATGCATTTGGGTTAGTGCATTTGATGGCAGAAAGTTGAGAGGATGGAAAAGATCTACTGAGGCCTCTTCTAAATCTGAGATGCTGTGATCTGTGCTTCTGCAGGGCACCACACAGGTTGGAGAACGGGCAGAGAGAACAGCTTAAATTCTTCCCAACTAACAGTCTTTCTATTGGTCTGATTCTGTAACAGGGATGATCAACATTTTACATGGAATGGGTTTAAGGCTCCTTGCTTTGGGACATCACACACCTTTTATGGTGAGAGATGTTTATTTTGCTTATTTTTTTGAAAACACATCTCACACCTTAAGAATAAAAAAACGCTGAGCTGATGGACTAACTTGAGTTGTGTATGTTTGTTTTCAGCACATTGGCATGGCTCATAACTACAGGAATAGCAGTCAGGCTGTGCAAGCTGTTCGTGATGCTGGCTATGAAATATCTTTGGGTTTGATGCCTAAGTCAATAGGTCCCTTAACATTTGTGTTCACAGGAACTGGTAATGTTTCTAAGGTAAGTTTTACCTGACTTCCTTTTGTAAAACAATCCAAAACTGTGAAACTAACCCAAATGATGTGGGCAGGCATTTTGTGGGTATTTCAAATGGACTGAATGAAGATTCTTTTTTTGGCACTTTTCTTACCAACGTATTTTTCTCATAGTGAAAAGTAGTAATGATCCAAATATGTGTGTGTGTGTATATGTATGTGCGTGTGTATATATATGTGTGTGCATGTGTGTGTATATGTAAGTGTATATGTGTGTATATCTATACACACATACATACACACATACAGTTTTTAGTTTATTGCTAGCTATCTGAGTCTTGGAATACTTTTTCTTCCTTTCTTTTTCCTTTTTTAAAAGATAATTTGGCCAGGTGTGGTGGCTCACGCCTGTAATCCCAGTACTTTGGGAGGCTGAGGCAGGCGGATCACCTGAGGTCAGGAGTTTGAGGCCAACCTGGCCAATATGGTAAAACACCGTCTACACCAAAAATACAAAAATTAGCCAGGCCTGGTGGCGCACACCCATAATCCCAGCTACTAAAGAGGCTGAGGCAGGAGAATCGCTTGAATCCAGGAGGCAAAGTTTGCAGTGAGCCGAGATTGCAACACTGCACTCCAGCCTGGGTGACAGAGCGAGACTCCATCTCAAAATAAAATAAAATAAATAAATAAATAAATAAATAAGATAATTCATTGTTAATAGTGTAAAGGTCTGTTCTGAGGGTGATCTGTTTTACCTCTATCACCAAAATGTCCATAAGTCTTAAAGTGACCTCAGGATGTCCATTTTTTAAGACTACTTGGAGTTTTGCAAGAAGATGTTAGGAAAATTCATTTAAGACTGGAATTCATAATTTCTTCCTTCTCTGGTGGTTTTAAGAATGTGTTTGTAACCGCCTATAGAAACTTGTAATTGTAAAATAATTCCTTCTTCAAAGAAAATACCTTACAAATAGGATATCATTCATATTATATTGTGAGGTAAGCATCCGATTATTTCTTTTGTAGGGAATATAGTTTCCCCATTTGGAATAATTTCTGCAATGGATCTAAAATAAATGGAAATATTTTTGCCCTCATTTCTAAACACTCTTATTGATACTCTGAGTAGCTTAAGTAAAAAAGAAAAAAATTAAAGTCCCTTCTAAGTGTGCTGTTCAAACAGGAATGAAAACTAGCTAGTAGGCTTGTTGTAAGCAGCTCATCTATATTTCTGTGTTGCAGTCCTGGTTGTAGGGAAGGCAAGTGGAGCTGTATAATTGTTGGGAAAATGATCAGATCCTTGCAGAAAACCATGTTGGTTCTTTTTCTATTGATGTTTGGATTTTTACTCATGTGTTATTTGTAGGGAGCCCAAGCAATCTTTAATGAGCTACCTTGTGAATATGTGGAGCCCCATGAATTAAAAGAAGTTTCCCAAACTGGAGGTAAGGGACAGGGGATGACTAACTTTTAATGTTTTTAACAGTCTGTGTTATATTTTATCACCATAAATTTTCATTATTTGTCACCCACTTTACTAATTTCTTTCTCCTTTGCAAGACCTCAGAAAAGTCTATGGGACGGTGTTAAGTCGTCATCATCATCTTGTCAGGAAAACAGATGGTGTGTATGATCCTGCAGAGTATGACAAACATCCTGAGCGCTACATAAGTCGTTTTAATACTGATGTGAGTATCATGTTCAGCTTTTAAGTTGGTTGCTTATGATACATTGTAGGTAGGCAATTTTCAAGGAGAGAAATTATAAATTGTACATTGGCTTTCGGTTTTCCTGTTGTGAGTCCTTTGGGTACCATGAGTTGGCCTTTGGAGCTATCATCTTTTAGGGGTATTTGGAGTAGTCTTGCTTCGTGCTTTTGGTGGTTTCTGTGGATATACTCTTTGTTTCACTGTCTCCATTTCTGCTTCAGGTCTGCATGTGACCAATAGCTCTAAGCCATTTCCTGTGGGTTACTGTTTTCTATGTTTATCCTGGACTAGTTAGCACTGTGGGCAGAGCACAATGCCTATGACGTTTGGTCTCAACATGGCCACAAATTACAACCATAATCTCAAGCAGCAATCCTGAAATGCATGCCATTGTTTACAGGGGGTGAGGGTGAAATAGTGTGCCTACATAAGTGCAGACCATCCCCACTGTACGAAAAAGCTATTATACTTACAAATCAAATCCTTCGATGGGACACACTGGCTTTATCTTATAAGAAATAAAATATATTTGTGTGTTCTATAGTCATTGGCCATGTGACAATCTTCCCCCAGATAAACTAACAAACCAAAAAATAGATAAAACAAAAAAAGGCATGCATTTATTGTGAAAAAGAATGCTTTAAATAATTTTAAATATGTTTGACCAACATAGCATTTTCAGATTCTGGTATGAAGTTTAGTCCTTATATCATGCAGGGCATGTTAGAGAGAACTCTTACCTTCTCTGCTTGAGATGTTTGAAGAAGAAAAATTATGAACGTAGTTTCAAACTGAAAAATTTTGAATCTAAGAAATCTTTATTCCTTTTCATTTCCCCAATCACAGAAGTATTGGTGATTGGATGCATCCTAAAACTGATACTGACCTAGTTGCCATGTATGCATGTATGTAGCATATTGCTCCATAGAGCTTACAGATGTTATCCGATTTAATCTTCACAGCATTCCTTTGAGGAATGGGGTGTGTATTATCCCCATCTGGCAGGTAAGAAAAATAGAGCCCAGGGAAGTTGAGGTAGCATGATTTAGGTCATACCCTACTGCTAGTAGAGCTGGAAATATAATTTTAGGTCCACTGTTTTTTGTTTGCTTTGGTTTGTTTTATTTTGTTTTTGTTCTTTCATTTTTCTTTGGCATGCAATACGTTATAGAATGAACATAATAATGAATTTTTTTTTTTTTTTTTTTTTTTTTTTTTTGAGATGAAGTCTCTCTGTCTCCCAGGCTGGAGTTCAGTGGCGCAATCTCAGCTCACTGCAAGCTCCGCCTCCTGGGTTTACGCCATTCTCCTGCCTCAGCCTCCTGAGTAGCTAGGACTACAGGTGCCCGCCACCATGCCCGGCTAATTTTTTGTATTTTTAGTAGAGACAGGGTTTCACCATGTTAACCAGGATGGTCTCGATCTCCTGACCTCGTGATCCGCCTGCCTCGGCCTCCCAAAGTGCTGGGATTACAGACGTGAGCCACTGGGCTCAGCCAATAATGTATTTATAGTCATATATTGCTCTGTCATGGGGTAATTCTACACTGAAATCTGGGTGGCTATTTATTATCTTTGCCTCAAAAGATGGACACTGACATGGACAATAAGAAAATCAATTAGAAGTTACATTTAATTATTTCTCATAGACTTTCCTGATAGCTCTCTTTCAGTATACTATATTAAAATAGGTTATTTTTCTATTTTCTTAAACCTGGAACTTGCATTACAGATTGCACCCTATACAACTTGCTTAATTAATGGAATCTACTGGGAACAAAACACTCCTCGCCTCCTAACCCGCCAAGATGCTCAGAGTCTCCTGGCTCCAGGCAAGTTCTCAGCTGCTGGTGTGGAAGGCTGCCCTTCATTACCACACAAGTAAGGACTCTACTTCAGCAACAATGGTAGTTTTGACCAGCTGCTTCCATTATTAGAGGATCAAAGAATGTAATGTCCCCACATATCACAGGACTTGATTTCTAATGACTACTTCTCTGGCTTATCTTTCTTGACCTCTTGGCAGTAGTCAACACTGTTAACCATCCTTCCTTCTTTTTAAAAAAATCGTATTGTATGTATTTATTTTCAGAGATGGGGTCTTGTTATGTTTCCCAGGCTGGTCTAAATCTCTGGGTCCCAAGCAGACCTCCTGCCTTGGGACCTATAATCCCAGCACCTCCTAAGGTGCTGGGATTATAGGTATGAGCCACCATGCTCAGCCCATCCCCAGTTGTTGAAACACTCTTCTTTTGCCTTCTGTGATGCCCCATGCCGCTCTGAAACTATTTCCTCAGAGAAGTCTTCTCTTACTCCTCCATTCTCATCTCTATCTCTAGTCTGTTACTCTGTTTTTTGTTTTGAAATTCCTCATTTGTTTTCTCGTTTATGACTTTTCTCCCTCTTCCTAGAACTTAATCTCCTTAAGTATAGGGGGTCTGTTTCTCTTGGCCATAAGCACCTAGTATGTTGCCTGATATATAATAGGCATTGAAATAATTATTAAATATTGAATGAATTAATGACTAAATATTTGTGGAAGAGTAAAAGATATGTTTACTTTTCTAGGCATGTAACTGGCATCAAGTAAATGCCAAGGGAATGCTAGGAGCAACAACATCACTGGGGTTTAGAAGAAAGCAGAAGCATTGAGCTCAGCAAACCTTAAAGGGAGGAATGAGGAGAACAAGAATTCCAAGTGAAAGGATTGGTGCTTAATAAATATGGAGCTACCAAAGCATAATTAGGTTGCTGAATGTGTCAGTCTAGTTCTGCATTGGTTCATGTATGCAAGTGGTAATTGGAGATTGGTCAGAAAAATTATAGTCAACCTTTTGAATGCTGGACTAAGAGACTTCTGTTCATAATTCTAGAGATTTCTGTGTAACCACATGTAAAACTATACATTACTAAGCAGGGTGGAGGTAGCATAACTGAACCTTTCTGAGTTATTTAGAGATAGCTAACTATGTTAATTTTAGTCTGTTAATGATTTTTCTAGGAAAGCAATGTTCTGCTTTTATTTCCTTTTTTCTTTTCTTTTCTTTCTTCCTTTTTTTTTTTTTTTTTTTTTTGTGGAGACTAAAACTCATACTGGGAAGATTCTCTGTATCACAGAACAGTGCAGAGTCCTGAAGAATGAGCTATAGGAAAAAGACCCCAAAAGCCTGGAAAATATTTAGGATCCATGTTGAAAATTGTTCTGAACTCCTTTTTTTAAGTCTTGTTGGAGACTTCAGAATTTCATCCTCTCATCTAAGTATTGATGTTATTTTCAGACTTGTGGCAATATGTGACATTTCAGCTGACACAGGAGGGTCTATAGAGTTTATGACTGAGTGTACAACAATAGAGCGTCCCTTTTGCATGTATGATGCAGACCAGCATATTATTCATGACAGGTGAGTTTGTTAAAGTTGTTAGATGATATTCATCACTTAGTTACATAGATATACTACTCTAAAATGCTTAATATTTTACATCTTTATGAAGCTATGAAAATTTGGAGAGATATACTCAAGTATACTAAGATTAGGTAAAAAAAAACATGCAAATTTGAATACACACACACACACACACACACACACACACACATATATTTAAATGGGAGACGGGTTGCTGAAGAAGGAAAACGTTTGGTTTGAAAAGTTTTGTTTATTTTTGCATGTACTTTTATACAAAATTACAAATGATAATGAAGCAAATATAACGAAGTAGACATCTGGAAAAGTCAGAACTTACAAATAATGTTTTGTGCTTCTAAATAAACCACATTGCTTCTCTTAGTGTTGAAGGCTCGGGGATCCTGATGTGTTCCATTGACAATTTGCCAGCACAGCTCCCAATTGAAGCTACAGAATGCTTTGGAGATATGCTTTACCCTTATGTTGAAGAAATGGTAAGCAGACTGGTAATATCAGTAACAACTCTGTGGCTTTAAATAGAATCATGGGGTAATTCTGTGAATGTTCTGGTCTTCTGTACCTAAGAAATCTGTTGTAAAATGAAATGCCAGCCCTTTCCTGAAATATTTCCTGATACTATTTTATTTGACATATTCTGCTTACTTGTCTCCTGGGGGATATGATGATATCACTGCCTTCATGCTTAATTACAATTGCATCTCTTTCCCATTATAGGTATTTTATTAAGAATGTTCACCATGTGTGAGATAAAACATGCTTTATTTTTAATTATTTGCCATCTATGTCAGTTCGTATTGGGGCACTCTTATTGTGCCATAATAACTAGATCTGAAAAATTAGAAATATAGAACGTTTTATTGGGTTCTGGTCACTAATGGTTAAGTGATAGCTTATGTTGAGGTCATGTATTTTTCTTCTGTGATCAGTGATTAGCTAATGAAATACCATGTTATCTAAATTCCATTTTGTTTATCAAAGAAAATTTTTCTTATTTCAGTTTTTATCCTAAGCATTCATAGCCTTCCTGCTTTATTTTTATTTCAGAATGTCTGCCTCTGCCAATGATTTCAATATAAAGAATGGCTCTTGCTCTTTTCATCTGCATCTTCCCTCATAAGCTCTCACATTAAAATAGAACAATAGTTAGTGGGGCAAGAATAAATGAAATTTCCAGTCTCTGATCTTCTTTTCTTTCAAACGGTATTCCATTTTGACCCTTTCTTTTTCCTATTGGAATATGTCAACAGGGAGATGTAGCAGGCCTGACAAAATGCAGGCAGCAGACACTGTTATAGTTAGACATATTGCACCTACTATGTGCAGGAAGTGTTCAAAGTACTAAATATGTTTTAATTTTAAGTACTCATGAAAACCATATTAGGTAAGTACCATCATTATATCCGTTTTACACATTATAAAACAAATACAGAGAAGTTAAGGACGTGTTGCTGATGCAGTCAGTACTGGATCTGCAATGTGTCTGGAGTTGGTACTGAGGGATTAAAGAAGCAGGAGAAGGAGAGTACAAATGCCAGGCTTTGCTGGAGACATCAACTTGCTTTATGGCCTTGAGCAGGGCACTCACTTCCTTTCTGAGCCTCAGATATTTCATCTGTAACGTGAGGTGGTTGTAATGAACATATAATCTTATTTTATTTTATTTTATTTATTTATTTTTTGAGACAGAGTCTCACCCTGTTGCCCAGGCTGGAGTGTAGTGATGTAGTCGTGGCTCACTGCAACCTCCACCTCCCAGGTTCAAGCGATTCTTCCTGCCTCAGCCTCCTGAGTAGCCGGGACCACAGGTGCATGTCACCATGCCTGGCTAATTTTTGTAGTTTTTAGTAGAGACAGGGTTTCACCATGTTGACCAGGCTAGTCTTGAACTCCTGACCTCGTGATCCACCTGCCTCGGCCTCCCAAATGCTGGGATTACAGGCATGAGCCACCGTGCCCAGCCATGAATACATAATCTTAACAGTTTCTCCACTTCTAAAATTTTATAACAGTAAATGTTTAAGTGGCCAAACTGTATGTGTATAAAAAATGCAATAATATATTTACCAAGATGTTTACCATTTTTGATGTTCTTCATTCATTTCCCTTTGGCATCATTTCCCTGCAGACTGAATAACTTAATTTATCACTTCTTATAGTACAGGTTTGCTGGTGACAGATTCTCTTAGTTGTCCTTTATCCAAAAATGTCTTCATATTCTCTATGCTGCTAATCAGACTTTTCTGTGCATTTTTAATTTCCGATGTTCTATTTTCAGTTCTAGAATTTCTGTTGGGTTCCTTTTTAAAAATTTCATTTTGGTGTTTTCTCTTTCTCTGCAGAGAGTTTCTATCTTTTCATTAATTATGAGTGTATTTTTCGTTATTGCATGGAACATAGTTATAAAAACCACTTTGCAATCTTTATCTCATACTTCCAACTTTCTGGGTCAATTTGCGGTTGGACTTTATTGGTTGTCTTTTCCTTTGAGAATTGATCATAGTCTTCTGGTTTTCATAGATTGAATAATTCTGGATTATGGCCTGGATGATGTGGATATTATGTACATTTATCAAATGCATTTTCCGTATTCATTGAGAAGATCATTTTTTCCTTTTCTCTGTTAATATGTGAATCTTGTCAATTGGTTTTCCAATATCAAACTAACTTCACATTCTTAGGATAAATCCAACTTGGTTGTATGTTAGCCGTTTATTTATGACTAAGTTCAGGTTGCTAAGGGATATACCAAAATTTCTTAATCTATTTTACCATTGGTAGACATTTGGGGTTGTTTTCTTTTTGGGGCTTTTACTAATAATTCTACTATAAAGATTTTTGACATGTGTTTTGGTATATATATATATCTCCCATTATTTTGTTGAGATTTGTACCTAAATTTATCTTGTTTAGGATTGTTAACATCTATGTTCATTAGAGAGTTTAATCTATAACTTAATTTTATTATCAGGTATTTGTCAGGTTTGGATATTAAGGTTTTGTTGGCCTTAAAACAAGTTAGAGAGTATTTCCTTATTTTTGGTCTCAGGAACATCATGAGATTACTGTTAGTTCTACTTGATACAATTCATTTGCAAAACGATTTGGGTTGGTAGCATTTTTGTTTGTTTCTTTTTTGTTTGGTTTTAAGGGTGAGTTTTAAAATTATAGATTACATTTTATTTAAAAACTTAAGAAAATCTTATTTAAAAACTCAGACTTTTATTTTTCTTCTGTCAATTTTGGTATGCTTATTTTCTAGGAATTCATATTTCATCTAAGTTGTAAACTTTATTGTCACAATATTTTTTTAGTAATAATCTTATTAACTCTTTAATAGATTCTATAGTGATTTCTCTTTTTCCTGATGTCGTTTGGGTATGCCTTCTGTTTTTTCTTAATCTATTTTACCTGGAATTGATCAATTTTATTAGTCATCTCAAAAAATCAGTTCAACTTTGGTGATTATCCCTATTTTGTATCATTTTCTATTTTCTTAATTTATAATCTTACCTTTACTATATTCTTTATTTTACTTTATTGAGAGCTTAGTTAACCTTTCTTTTCATAACTTCTTGCAATAGTGCTTAGGTAATTATTTTCCTGTGTTTTTCTTTAGCAATATATGCATTTTAAAGCTATTAGATTTGACTTGAGTATGGCCCATTATTTATTGCATTATTTGTTGTTTTGTTATTGAGTTCTTTGACTTTCTTGTATATTCTGGGTATTATTTCCTTGTGAGATGTATGGTTTGCAAATACTTTCTCCCATTCTGTTGTTTCTTCACTCAATTGATTTTTTTGTTTGCTTGTTTGTTTTGCTGTGCAGAAGCTTTTTAGTTTGATGTAATTCCATGTGTCTATTTTTGGGTTTTGTGCTTGTGCTTTTGAGTTCTTATCCAAAAAATTCTTAACCAGGTCAATGTCATGAAGCATTTCCCCTGTGTGTTTTTTTTTTTTTTTTTTTTTTTTTTTTTTCTTCTAGTAGTTTCATAGTTTTAGGTCCTCCATTTAAGTGTTTAATCCATTTTGAGTTGATTTTTTTGTATGATGAGAAATAGGAGGTCTAGTTTTATTCTTCTGAATGTAGATACCCAATTTTCCCAGCATCATTTATTGAAGAGACTCTCCTTCCCTTAGTGTTTGTTCTTGACACTTTTCTCCAAAACTGGTTGGATATAGATGTATGGATTTCTTTCTGGGCTTGCTTTTCTGTTCCATTGTTTATATGTCTGCTGTTAGGCCAGTACCATGTTGTTTTGGTTACTACAGCTTTGTGGTATGTTTTGAAGTCAGGTAGTGTGATGCCTCCAGTTTCGTTGTTTTTGCTAAAGATTGTGTGATGATTTGAGGTCTTTTGTGATTTCATAGTAGTTTTAGGATTTTATTTTCTGTTTCTGTGAAGATGGTCTTTTTTTTTTTTTTTTTTTTTTTTTTTTTTTTTTTTTTTTTTTTTTGATAAGGATTGCCCTGAATTGGTAGATTGCTTTGGGTAGTATGGGCATTTTAAAATATAAATTCTTTCAATCCATGAACATGGGAATATCTTTACATTTGTTTTTGTTTTCTTCAATGTTTTTCATCAATGTTTTACAGTTTTTAGTGTAGAGATCTTTCATTTCCTTGGTTAAATTTATTCTTACACATCTTATTTTTATTGTGGCTATTGGAAATGGGATTTTGTTTTTCAGATTGTTCACTGTTGGCATATATAAATGCTACTAATTTTTGTATGTTGTATGTTGATTTTGTATTCTGCAACTTTACTAAATTTGTTTATCAGTTCTAACAGTGTTTTGATGGAGTCTTTAGGGTTTTCTATATATAAGATTTTGTCATCTGTAAACAGGGACAGTTTGACTTCCTGCTTTCCAATTTAGATACCTTTGTTTTCTTTTTTTTGCCAAGTTACACTGACTAGAACATCCAGTACTATGTTGAATAGTAGCATCCTTTTCTTGTTCTACATCTTAGAGAAAAAGCTTTCAATTTTCCATGATTAGTATGATGTTAGCTGTGGGTTTGTCATATATGGCTTTTATTATGTTGATGTATGTACCCTCTATGCCTAATTTGATGAAAGTTTTTATCATAAAGTGATGTTGAATTTGTCAAATACTTTTTCTATGTTTCCGTTGGAATAATCACATGATTTTTGTCCCTCATTCTGTTAATGTGATAAATTATGTTTATTAATTTGCATATGTTGAACCATCCTTGCACCCCTGGAATGAATCCCATTTATTATGGTGAATGCTCTTTTAAATATGCTGTTAAATTTGGTTTTCTAGTATTTTGTTGAAAATTTTTGCATCTATATTCTTTAGGGATATTGGCCTGAAGCTTACATTTTTTGTTATGTCCTTGTCTGATTTTGGTATCACATTAACACTGGCCTCATATAATTAGTTTGGAAGAATTTCCTCCTCCTTGATATTCTGGAATAGTTTGAGAAGAACTGGTGTTAATTCTTATTCAAATGTTTGGTAGAGTTCAGTAGTGAAACCATCAGGTCCTGGACTTTTCTTTGATGGGAGACTTTTTATTACTGATTCAATCTTGCTGCTTGTTATTGATTCATCTATTCAGATTGTTTATTTTTTTCTGGTTCAATCTTGGCAGGTTGTAATTGTCCAGGAATTTGTCCATTTTTTCTAGGTTTTCCAATTTTTTGGCATATCATTGTTCATAATGCTCTCTTATGATCCTTTGTGTTTCTGTGGTATCAGTTGTAATGTCTCCTTTTTCATCTGTGTGTGTGTGTGTGTTTGTTTGTTTGAGTTGTGGGTGATATGCATTATCGTTGCAGAAGCTAATACATACTTTAAAAACACCTTTTAGGTTCAGGGGTACATGTGCAGGTTTGTTCTTAGGTAAACTTGTGTCATGAGGGGTGGATGTACAGATTATTTCATCACCAGGGTATTAAGCCTAGTACCCAATAGTTATTTTTTTTCTGCTCCTCTCCCTTCACCCTCAGGAAGGCCCCAATGTGTGTTGTTCCCCTCTATGTGTCCATATGTCCTCATCATTTAGCTCCTGCTTATAAGGGAGAGCATTCAGTATTTGGTTTTCTGTTCCTACAGTAATTTGCTAAGGATAATGTCTTCTAGCTCTATCCATGTTCCTGCAAAAGACGTGATGTCATTCTTTTTTATGGCTTTGTAGTATTCCATGGTGTACCACATGTTCTTTATCCAGTCTATCATTTATAGGCATTTAGGTTGTGTCCATGTCTCTGGTATTTACAATAGCGCTCCAATGAACACTCTTTACAACACTATGTGCATGTGCGTGTGTCCTTATGATAGAACATTTTATATTCCTTTAGCTATATACCCAGTAATGGGATTGCTGGGTTGAAGAGTAGTTCTGTTTTCAGCTCTCTGAGGAATTGCCACACTGTTTTCCACAAGGGTTGAACTGATTTATACTCCCACCAACAGTGTATAAGCATTCCTTTTTTTCCACAACCTCACCAACATCTGTTATTTTTTGACTTTTTAGTAATATCCATTCTGACTGGTGTGAGACAGTATCTCATTGTGGTTTTGATTTGCATTTCTCTAATGATCAGTGATGTTCAATTTGTTTTCATATGCTTGTTGACTGCATGTATGTCTTCATTTGAAAAGTGTCTGTTCATGTCCTTTGCCCAGTTTTTAAGGGAGTTGTTTGTTTTTTCTTGTAAATTTAAGTTTTTATGGAAGCTAGATATTAGACTTTTGTCAGATGCATAGTTTACAAATACTTTCTCCCATTCTGTAGATTGTTTACTCTGTTGATATTTTCTTTTGCTGTGCAGAAGCTCTTTACTTTAATTATATCCCATTTGTTGCGATTGTTTTTGGTTCTTCATCATGAAATCTTTGCCAGTTCCCATGTCCAGAATGGTTTTGCCTAGATCATCTTCCAGGGTTTTTATAATTTTGAGTTTTACATTTCATTCTTTAATCCACTTTGAGTTTATTTACACCATTTTATATAGTGTAAGGAAGTGATCCAGTTTTAATCTTCTGTATAGCTAGCCAGTTATCCCAGCACCATTTATTAAACAGGGAGTCCTTTTCTCATTGTTTGTTTTTGTCACCTTTGTTGAAGATCAGATGGTTGTAGATGTGTGGACTTATTTTTGAGCTCTCTATTCTGTTTTATTGGTCATTGTTTCTAGTTTTGTACCAGTCTTATGCTGTTTTGGTTACTGTAGCCCTGTAATATACTTTGAAGTCAGGTAGTGTGATACCTCCAGCTCTGTTCTTTTTGCTTACGATTGCCTTGGCTATTCAGCTTCTTTTTGGTTCCATATGAATTTTAAAATAGTTTCTTTCTAGTTCTATGAAGAATGTCATGGGTAATTTGATAAGAATAGCATTGAATCTGTAAATTGCTTTGGGCACTATGGCCATTTTAATGACATTGATTACCCTTGAAAACTGGCAACAAGGATGCCTTCTCTCACCACTTGTATCCAACATAGTATTGGAAGTCCTGGCCAGAGAAATGAGGTAAGAGAAAGAAATAAAGAGCATTCAAATAGGAAGAGAGGAAGTCGAATTATCCCTTTTTGCAGATGACATGATTCTATATCTAGACAACCCATAGTCTTAGCCCAAAAATTAAGCTGATAAGCAATTTCAACAAAGTTTCAGGATACAAAATCAACATACAAAAATCACTAGCATTCCAATACACCAACAACAGTCATCTGAAATTGTATTTATTTGAGTCTTTTCTCTTTTCTTCATAGGCAGACTCGGGGCTTGTTGATTTTGTTTACCTTTTCAAACAAACTCTTTGTTTCATTGATCTTTTGTATTTTTTACGTCTCTATTTTGTTTATGTCTTCTCTAACCGTCATTATTTCTTTGTGTCTATTAATTTTGGTTTCAGTTTGTTCCTGTTTTTCTTGTTCCTTGAGGTGCAGCATTCAGTTATCTGAGATCTTTGTTCTTTTTTGAAATAGGCATTTCAACATTGCTATAAACTTCCTTCTGAGTACTGCTTTTGCTCTATCCCATAGCTTTTGGTAGGTTGTGTTTTCATTTTCATTTGTCTCTAGAAATTTTTAAATATCCTTTTTAGTTTCTCTATTGACTCCTTGATTGACGAGGAATATGTTGTTTAATTTGTATGTGTTTGTAGTTTCCAAAGTTTCTCTTGTTATTGGTTTCTAGCGTCATACCATTGTGATCAGAAACAATACTTGATATGATTTCATTTTTTTTTTTAATTTGCTAAGACGTATTTTGTGGCCTACCATATGATCTATTCTGGAGAATGATCTATATGTACTAGAGAAGAATGCGTACACTGGTGCTACTGGATAAAAAGTTCTATATTTATCTATTAGGTTCATTTTGTCTAAAGCACAGATCAATTCCAGTATTTTCTAATTAATTTCTTCCTGGTTGTTCTTTCCATTTTTGAAAGAGGGGTATTGAAGTCTCCTACTGTTATTGCTTTGGTATTTATTTTTTGCCTTCATGTTGATTAATTAATATTTGCTTTATATGTTTAGGTGTTCCAACATTGAGAGAACATATATTTACAATTGCTATGTCTTCTTAATGACTTGAGCTCCTTAATAATGACTTTCTTTGTCTCTTGTGAAAATTTTTGAGTTAAGTTTTTTCTGTCTGGAATAAGTATTCTTCCTGTCCTCTGCTGGCTATTATTTGCATGGAATATCTTCTTTCATCCCCTTTGAGGGATGAAAGTCCTATGTGCATTCTTAAGGTGAAAGTATGTCTCTTGTGGGCAGCATATAGTGAGAGTCTATTTTTTTTTTTCTCCTTGCAGCTTTTATTTTAGCTTCAGGGGGTACATGTGCAGTTTTATTACATGAGTAAATTGCATGTCACTGGGGTTTGGAGCACAAATGAATTCATCACTCAAGTAGTGAGCATAGTACCTGATAGGTAGTTTTTCAATCTTCACCCACCTCCCATCCTCCACCCTCAAGTATACCCTGGTTTCTATTGTTCCCTTTTTTGCGTCCATGTATACTCAGTGTTTAGCTCCCACTTATAACTGAGAACATGTGGCATTTGGTTTTCTGTTCCTACATTAATTTACTTAGGATAATGGCCTTCAACTGATTCCAGATTGCTGCAAAGGACATAGTTTCATTGTTTGTTTGTTTGTTTCTGCGGCAGTCTTGCTCTGTCACCCAGGCTAGTGTAGTGGCACCATCTCATCTCACAAACCTCCACCTCCTGGGTTCAAGCAATTCTCCTGCCTCAGCTTCCCCAGTAGATGGAATTACAGGTGCCCACCACCAAGCCTGGCTAATGTTTGTATTTTTAGTAGACACAGCGTTTCACCATGTTGGCCAGGCTGGTCTTGAAATTCTGACCTCAGGTGATCTGCCCACCTTGGCCTCTCAAAGTGCTGGGATTACAGGTGTAAGCCACTGTGCCTGGCCAATTTCATTCGTTTTTATGGCTGCATAGTATTCTATGGTGTATATATACCACATTTTCTTTATCCAATTCACCACTGATAGGTATCAAGACTGATTCCATATCTTTGCTATTGTGAATAGTAGAGCTTTGTTTTTTAATCCATTCAGCCACTCTGTGTTTTAATTGAACAATTTAATCTGTTGACATTCAGTGCAATTACTGATATGCCAGGGACTTACTACTGCCATTTTGTTAATTGTTTTCTGATTGTTTTATAGCTTATTTGTTCGTTTTTTCCTCTCCTGTTTATCTTTGTGATTTAGTGATTTCCTTTAGTGCTAAATTTGTATTCTTTTATCTTTATTATTTGTTTATCTGCTTTAGTGTTTTGCTTTGTGGTTACCACAAGGCTTACATAAAACATCTTACAGTTATAACAGACTATTTTATACTAATAACAAATTCAGTTGCATACAAAACTCTAGACTTCTACCCTCCCACCAATGGGTGCATGTGTGTGTGTGTGTGTGTATATATGTAGTATGTAAACTATATGTATATTTGTGTGTGTATATATAGTATACATACATACTATATATATTTCTTTTTTACCTTTCTGAGTTGGGTGCAACCAGTTAATATTTTTTGATGTCACAATTTACATCTTTTTAGCTTACATATTTCTTGATACTTTATTGCAGCTATCATTATTTTGACTGTTGTGAATTTTAACTTTCATCCTAGAGTTATAAATACCTATCTTTTGCAGAGTGCCATAGTAGTATCGGGGTATTCTGGATTTGATTATATATCTACCTTTACCAGTGAATTTTGTACTTTTATATGTTTTCATGTTAGTAATGTTATTTTTTTCTACTTGAAAAACTCCCTTAAGCATTTCTTATAGAGCAGCTCTAGTGGTGAAGAATTCCCTAAAGTTTTGCTTGTCTGGGAAAGCCTTTATTTCTTCTTTTTTTCTGAAGGACAGCTTTGCTGTGTATAGCATTTTTGGCTGGCAGTTTTCTGTGCATCAGCACTTTGAATATATCATTCCATTCTTTCCTGGCCTGCAGGATTTCTACTGAGAAATCTGCTGATAGTTTAATGGAGATTCCCTTATATGTAGCATGATATTTTTATCTTGCTGCTTTTAATATCATTTTGGTTTTTGACAGTAATTATAAAGGGACCTCTTTGGGTTGACTCTGGAGATTGTTGAGCTTCTTCATATATCTGGATGTTCATCTGTCTTCCAAGGCTTGAAACATGTTATTTTTCATTTATCAAAAATTTATATTCATTAATTTTAAAGTTTTGCATCTTTTAAAAAAGTTATCTATATTGTCCTTTTATATTTTGAACATATTAATCATAATTTAGAATCATTTTTGTTAATTCCATTACACTTCTTGGTTCTGTTTATGTTCCCTGTTTTTTTCCTTGGTTTTTATGGTTTTCAGTAAATTCTTACCTTTCAATATATTTATTTATTTTTGGTTGAATGCTAGACATTGTGTTTTCAAAATTTTAGAGATGACTCGAGGCTCCGGATGTTGTGTGATTTTCCACCAGATAATATATTCTTTGTTTTGGGCAGTGGGATAGACAAGGATAAAGGTTAGGAGAAATTCACCTAAATTCAGTTAGGATGAAGTAATTTAAATCTAGGTTTCAGTCCTTTGGAGAACTGACATTTTTCAAATTACCATTTATTTTAGATACACGAAAACAATTTTCTATTTATTTTAATACACTAAATAGATTCTCTGTTACCAGCACCTTCTAGGTACATTTTTCTTGTTTTTAGTTGGGTGAGTGAGCTAGATCTTAACCCCTAGTTAGGGAGGAAAGACTGTCTCATTGGCCCTTCTCTGTCCACCAGAAGCAGCAATGCTAACTTATATGCCATTACTTCTTGGCAGTATATTCAAGAATTGGGTTCTCTGAGAGGGACTAACTTACATACCCATTGCTTCTTGGCAGCATATTCAAGAGTTGGGTTCCTTGGGAGAAAAGAGGAGGACTAGAAGGTTGCTGAAATGTTAATATGAGACATCTTACTTTTTTTGTTGTCTCTGACTCAATTCTGCAAGATAATGTGAAGAGGATGTGAATGACTTTCAAGGTTCTACTTGGTCAAGTCACTTTTGCTACCACCTTTGAAATGCTGATGTACCTATACATATAACTACTAATACTGATCTGAGGGAGACCACTTACTGCTGAGGTGGTGGCCTCGCTGAGTGGAAAACCTCATTCTCTACTCCTAATAGAACAACTTGAACTTTTGGAATGGAGTAGAGGCACTTGAAGGGGGGACTATAGCTATAAAGCTTGTGAAGATACTTGGCAAAGTACTTAATATGATACATTTAACTGGTTGCAAAAGATAAGCTTTTTTGTGTTCACAGCAAGCAAAGATGATTATAATCCAATTTTAGTTTTAAAATTGGGACTTGTGCTGAAACACCATAGTCTTGAGCGTAGAGTTAATTGCTTGTAGAAGACTTCTATTAGCAATCCCTTATACTCGGTGATCCTCAGAAAACTGTTTCTTAAATTCTTTTTTTCCCTTGATTAATATTTTAATATGGATACAAACACCAAGAGGCCTTCTTTGCAGTGTCATTTATCTCTTACAAATCTCATTTTCCTTTCAGATATTATCAGATGCGACACAGCCTCTTGAAAGTCAGAATTTTTCTCCTGTGGTGAGAGATGTAAGTTATGAGAAGAATATTTTTTCATAAATGTGTTTTTTCTATTACCATTTTTGCTCTCTTCTCTCTCTCTTTCTCTCTCCATCTTTGCCATTCTGTCTCTTCTCTATCAGTCATGAGACCATGTTTGTAGGACTAAAATGTGGATACTAAAGAAATGTCTTGTGTCATATACATTTAGGCAGTGATTACATCCAACGGTACATTACCTGATAAATATAAATATATCCAGACACTCCGGGAGAGCAGGTAAGTATTGTTCAAATCCTTTTGTTTTATACATTTATTCGTATCTTGGAATTAATGAGTATTTTTTAATGCTTCAGTGGGAGTTCTTAATATTAGATTTGTACAATATATAAATTTTGATGATGATTGAAAATGTACGAAATCCAAACTAAGTGGCTGACTGAAACCACTGTGACTGTTTCCCACTTAACAGTAGTATAGCATCATTTTGGCTTTCTAATAGCCTGTGTAGACGTATGGGTAAGCAAGCAAAAATCCAAAAGGATTGTCCTTCAGGTAGCTTCTTGTTTTTCTCTAACTTTTTACACATGGTCATGCCTCAGTAATTTTTTCAAAGGAAAATGAGCACACTAGACTTTCTGTGGTGCTTTCAGTTTGGGTTTTAGTTGAGGAGTTGGGCTCTCTTTTATTTAGTGTAGTGTTCAGGAAAGTGAATTCATAGTTACAAATTAAGAGAGTTGTGAATAAACAATTGATGGAAATAAGAGGTAGTTTTCTCCAGGGATTCTTAATAGGGGGAAGATGCCAAAAAGTAATGTAGCGAATCTACTCAAGAGGATCATTAGTTTAGAAAGGTCTTTAGCTAAGGCCCTTCTTTCCTTAATTGATTTTACTACTTAAAGTTTGAAAACATTAATTTTACTTTTTTGGAATGTTCTGGTCTCCTCCAGCCAATTGCCTTTGATCTGTGTTTATATCTATTCTGCTGGTCTTTTCACATTAAAAAAGGAACCCATGTACTGAAGTCTCAGGAGAAACCAGAGTTGGGAAACAACACAACACAACACAACTGTCTCATCTTCTTTTTCAGTGGTTCTACCTACAATCAGTAAACAAAGAGATCTGCCCAGATCAAGCGTACTATAGTTAGGCCTTTTCCATATGTGCTGGTTTGATTATAGTTACTTTTTGATGTGTCAGTGAAATATTCTGGGGTAAGACACTAAGTATTTATTTATTTTTCTTTGTGAATAAGAGAAGCTAGCTCTATAACCCTATAGGAGAATTTCTTACAGGTAAAACTTCACATCTGTTTGTTTTTCATAGCTCTATGTTTTGATTCTCATCATCCGATGGTCTTTTACACTACTGATACTAGTGACAAGTCTAACATGACTGGTCATGATGATATCTTCTCTCTTATGTGTCATATTTCATGTAGCAGCAGGTTTACTTGGCTCTGATTGCTAGAACTTGCTGCCCTCTTTCCTGATGGAAACTTGTGCCAAGATACTAATAACAAAGTTTGCATTTTGAAAGGAAATTTACTTTGTATTGAATCCTGCCTTATTCTTCTGTTCTTTTCATCACTTAGCACAGTGATTATTAACCTGGAATCTGGGATTTGGGGGTACTGATGGGCTAGACAGTATTAGAATCTAGGAGTGAGTTTCTGTTTTGAGCATTTGGTATTTGGAATGCTTTAATTATACAAACTACAGAAAATATTGTTAGACAGAATATATAATAACCAAATAATAGTGGTTCTCTCTGGAAGGTGAAATGGGAGATGGTAGTAGTTAAATGAGACCTCTTCACATCAGTAATAATGTGTGTTGGGGTACAGAGGGACAGGAATGTTTTATACTTATACTTATTTTTATTTATTTAAATTTAATGAAAAGGTTTTTGGGTTAATGTTCAAGAGACATTCTGACCTAAAGATTCTAAATAACAGAGCCTACTTCAGTCCCTGGCACTAGGCCATTTCTTTGGTTTCATGTTGATAACAGCGAATTTGATTCAAAAAATATTTAATGAGTAAATTCCATATTTAAGACAAAACACGCTGAGCATTAATGGGTTTGTAAAGATGGGTAAGTCTTAGATGCTGCCTTGGAGGTCATAGTTTGTGGGAAAGACAGAAAGTCATCTGCCCGAAAGGTATAATTCCAGCAGAATAAACTGTTCAAGAATTAAAATAATGCCTAACGCTAGTCTTCAGTTTTCTACATTTAACCCATGACATTTGTGACTCAAAGTCATGGTTTTGACTATTTTCAAGTGACCCTAAAGATATATGACAAAACAATTTCTAATATGGGTAATAATATTCTCTTCCTCAAATTGTTGCCTTCTGGGATTGTTGTGAGGAATAAATAAAGTTTCCAAGGTAAAGCTCCTCGCATGATTTTGAATTACATCTTCTGGAAGGATAAAATGTGAGACCAAGTTACTCAATCACAAGCAAACCAAGAAAAGGTCCAGCACCTGCACCTCACTAGTAATACTGGAAATTCAAGAAATACATGTATACATCTACAGATATGTGTCTCAGAGACGTCAGGTCTATTGTTCTTCATTGTACAAAATGTAAAATAATTGAAGAAATATGTTGGTGTAGGGAACTCACTCATGTTGAAATTCTTATTTTAAGTAATGTGAAGAGAAAATGTTGCTTCATTATTTAGGTTTTAGTATGATTTGTGGACAGCAAGATTCTGTTATTTAAAAAAATAAAATAAAATTTTAATTAGCCCCTTCACCTCTTTTTTTTTTTTTTTTAAATAGGGAATGTGCTCAGTCACTTTCAATGGGCACCAGAAAGGTTTTGGTTCTTGGATCTGGCTATGTATCTGAGCCTGTACTGGAATATTTATCAAGAGATGGCAATATAGAAATAACAGTAGGTAAATAAGCCCTGATTTTTGAAGAAGAAAAATATATTTTATAGCATGTTGACTTCTACATTTTAGAAGACTACTTTGTTTCTGAAATTTGAAATTTATTTTTGGAGATATTAAAATATATTTACTCTGACATATCTAAAAATGTGACTTTTAATTCTTGAAATAGGCTCTGACATGAAGAATCAAATTGAACAGTTAGGCAAGAAATATAATATTAATCCTGTTAGCATGGACATTTGTAAACAAGAAGAGAAGCTGGGCTTCTTGGTGGCAAAACAGGATCTTGTCATCAGGTCAGTATCTGGCAAGAAATGAGTTTCATACTTTTGTTATTATTTCTTTTCTCTTATTTTTCTTTTTCTCTTTCACTTCTCTCTTCATACTCTTTTGGAGTAAACTTTTTAATTGAAGTATGGGTCCAGAAGGTGCACAAATCATAAGTATATAGCTCAATGAATTTTCACAAAGTGAACACACTCTGTGATGATTATCTATGTCAGGAAACAGAGTGTCAATAATTCCCCAGAAGCCCTCTTGGTGCCTCTTTCTATTCACTTACCCCGTCCTCTAAGAGTAAACACTATCCTGGCTTCTGATATTTAGTTTTTGCCTGCTTTCAAACTTCATATAATTGGAATCATTCAATATATCCTCGTTTGTGGCTGCCTTCTTCCATTCAGTGTTGTGATTATGAGAGTCATCTGTGTGCTATTGTCTGAAATAATAGTTTATTCATTCTCATTGCTGTGTAGTATTTCATTATGTGAATATACCATTATTATTTATTTGACTACTATAGATATTTAGGTTGTTTCTGGATTTTGGCTGTTTTAAGTCACACTGTTATACACATTTCAGTATTTGTCTTTTTGTGACCATTTCACCAAAACAGTAATTACACATTTCTGTTGGGTATATACTTAGAAGTGCGATTGTAGGTCATAAGGTATTAATATTTTATATACTTTAGTGTCTATTTTATCCTTTGGAGTTATAAAACTTAAATGAAATAAGTAGATTACTTAGCCTTATAACCATTTTAAGTCTCATCATAGCAACAGATCTTGAAATAGAGTATTACTAACAAAAATGCAGATCTAACATCTAGATACAGCATTACATGAGATTTACTCTATAACTAAATTTGGTTTTGATATTTGAGTACATGTGTACACAAAGAAAGGAACAACAGACATCAGGGCCTACTTGAGGGTAAAGGATGGGAGGAGGGTGAGGATCGAAAAACTACCTATTGGGTACTATGCTTATTACCTAGATAACGAAATAATCTGTACACCATACCCCCATGACATACAATTTACCTGTATAACAAACCTACACATGTACCCCTGAACCTAAAATCAAAGTAATAAATAAATAAATAATAAATACATTTGGTTTTGAAATGTCAAAGTGATG
The DNA here is from genome assembly GCF_007565055.1 of Rhinopithecus roxellana. Lineage (NCBI taxonomy): Eukaryota > Metazoa > Chordata > Mammalia > Primates > Cercopithecidae > Rhinopithecus > Rhinopithecus roxellana. The sequence continues at coordinate 71,469,558 of NC_044554.1, forward strand.
AGAATAGTTATTCATTCTTAGAATTTTCCCAAGATGAGAGGAAGAAAGTTATCTGTTCCCTCACAGTGATTATCTAATCACTTTCACAGATCAGTTTCCAATTGTATCTTTGGAGGAAGTTCTGTGATATTCTGCTTAAAAAAAAAAAAAAAAAAGCAGGCTTGGAAATCATATAATGAAAGGTAGTTCTGTAAGCTGGCATTTTTACATTTCTCTTGATATCTTTAAATATAGGCTAACCTCATGTACTTAAAATGTCACTCAACTTATAAAAATTTTATAAGCATTAATTTTTATTTAGAAAAAATTGACTAATGACCAACTAAACCTCTCTGATATTTACCATGTAAAGAAATCCTGATTCAAAATAGAATGATCTAGTCTTCCAAGTAGAACAGTAATTTATTTTGACACACATAGGTACCTAAATATATCATTTTTAACTGAAAGTAAATAACACGACAAATTCCATTTGAAACAAAATCTGAAATAAAATGTGACAAGATAATGGACAAAGACACCAATCTATTAATATATCCAAATTTTAAAATTTAGCAAACAGGTGGCCTTCGATAAGATTTAGCATTAGCAAAATGTGTTTTATATTTAATGTTTTCTTATTTGGTATATTTTCTATGCTGAATAATGGTAATGCCATTAAACAGTGTTATCATATAGCATTCCTTACATTTTTTTTTCCTTTTTTTGAGACAGAGTCTTATTTTCTCAGCCAGGCTGGAATGCAGTGGCACAATCTTGGCTCACTGCAACTTCCGCCTCCCAGACTCAAGTGATCCTCCCACCTCAATCACCCAAGTAGCTGGGACTACAGGCACATGCCACTATGCCTAGCTAAATTTTGTATTTTTAGTAGAGATGGGGTACCACCATGTTGCTCAGGCTGGACTTGAACTCCTCAAGCAATCTACTTGCCTCAGCCTCTCAAAGTGCCAGGATTACTGCATAAGCCACCATGCCTGGCCAACTGTTTTATTTTTTAAGTTGGGGAAAGAATGTTTTGATATAAACACAGTGATAGGGACTACAAAAAAATGAGTAAAGAATATGTTTCAAAAAAAATTTTAGTAATATGTACAATTCTCAGTTTTAATTTTTCAAATTTAGTTTTTAATAATTTAATACAAAGTAGTAATTGATTTCAATGTTTCTTTGAAAATTCCACATGTATTTTGTATGTATTTTTCACAGGTGACATTTTCAACCTTTTGGAGTAATTGGGTTGGAGTCAACTTAAATAATTTGAGTATGTCCCATTGAGTGCTTCCTATATCATATTTGAGACGAATTATGAACTCTAATCCATTTGTCTAAAAAGTGCCACCAGGCAAAATCCTATCTTTATACTTCTCAGCGTATTATAAGGACAAGTTTTAAAGTATTATTAGATCTTAGTAAAATTTTGATTGGGCAAGTTTAATATGGAGAATGTGATTTAAAAATTTCTGCTTAACCTTTAAGATGATGACATTGCACCTTTTCTAGTAATATTTGGTTCTAATAGTTTTGCAAGTATTTTGCTCAGTGGCTTCTAAAAGTCTACCAAATTTGTTAGCACTAATTCTTTTTGGTTTAAAGATACAAAAACACAGAGACCAGGAGCTTTTGATACTGATAAAAGATATACACAATTTTATTCTGCGTTATAATAAATTTAAATAGCAATACTCTATTCTATTGACCTGTGGAGGAGTAAATGCCTGAAAAGTGGTTTTATTTTTGTTTTATGAAGTAGAGAAAATGTGAAGTATGCAGAATGAATTTCACAAGTACAATGATATAGTGTGATATTGTTAACATTGGTTTTTATTTTTTTGTTGGTACTGTAGACAGCTTTACCAAATAGGCATTAAAAAACAACTTAAACATTGTCATGTAATTAATAGGGTGTTTTATTATTCCTAGAATAGAATATGGAGATACTCATTTATATAACACTCATATTTATGAAAATTTAATTTCTTATGATTATGCAGTCCCAGAACCAAATTATTATACCACAGCCAAATTTGTTGAAATCCCAATCAAAGTTGAGCTTTGAGTACAACATTATCTGTTGTTCATCGTGTGGATTTTTAGCCATTTTGATAGCCTTTACACTGATCAATACCATTAAAGTCTGTCTCCTCCTTGGGCCCTTCCTGGAGTCTACTCAATAATGTAATACATGAGCTGTAGAAATACAGGGACGAATGGATCAAATTCCATTAAATGTTATAAAGATATAACTGGTTGCATGCAGAGGAAGGATATCTGGCTTTGGAGGAATCTGGGAAAGCTTTGTGGAGGAAAACAACTTTTTGGAAATTTCTTAAAGGGGCAAGTATAATTTGGATTGGGGTTTTCTGTCTTGGGTTTTCCACTAAAATAGGGCTGCCTTTCTTTTTACCTCCACATCTTCCAAATGGCTATCAGGAAGTGTCAAACTAGGTCAAGATGGCCCATGTATTACGTTATTGAGTAGACTCCAGGAAGGGCCCAAGGAGGAGATAGGCTTTAATGGTGTTGATCAGTGTAAAGGCTATCAAAATGGCTAAAAATCCACATGGTGAACAACAGATGATGCTGTACTCAAAGCTCAACTTTGACTGGGTTTTCAACAATTTTGGCTTTGGGATTATAATTTGGTTCTGGGACTGCATAATCACAAGAAATCAAATTTTCATAAATATGAGTATTATATAAATTAGTGTATCCATCGTCTATTGTAGGAATAATAAAATACCCTGTCAATTACATGACAATATTTAAGTTGTTTTTAATTGACTATTTGGTAAAACTGTCTACAGTACCAACAAAAAAATGAAAACCAACATAAACAATATCATACTACACCATTGTACTTGTCAAATTCATTCTGCGTACTTCAGATTTTCTCTAGTTCATAAAAAAAAAAACGAAAACAAAATAAACAATAACACCACTTCTCAGGCATTTATTCCTCCTCAGGTCAATAGAATAGTGTTGCTATTTAGATGTGATAAAAAGGTGATTTTATTCTGTGGCCCACAGGGAGTCATTGATCATATCCAAGAGAATATTTATTTATTTTACTTTCAACTTTCGTTTTACAATCAGGGGTTACATGTGCAGGTTTATTACAAAGGTGTATTGTGTGATTCTGAGGTTTGGAGTATCAATGAGTCTGTCACCGAGTAACAGGCATAGTACCCAGTAGGTCGTTTTTCAGCCCTTGCTTCACTTCTTACCTCTTCCCTTTGATAGTGCTCAGTGTCTATTGTTTCCATCTTTAATTCCATGTGTACCCAATGTTCAGCTCCCACTTACTTGTAAGTGAGAGCCTGCAGTATTTGGTTTTCTGTTTCTGTGTTAGGTCGCATAAGATAATAGTTTCCAGGCCGGGCGCGGTGGCTCAAGCCTGTAATCCCAGCACTTTGGGAGGCCGAGACGGGTGGATCACGAGGTCAGGAAATCGAGACCATCCTGGCTAACACGGTGAAACCCCGTCTCAACTAAAAAATACAAAAAAAAAAAAAAAAACAACAACAAAAAAAACTAGCCGGGCGAGGTGGCGGGCGCCTGTAGTCCCAGCTACTCGGGAGACTGAGCCAGGAGAATGGCGTGAACCTGGGAGGCGGAGCTTGCGGTGAGCTGAGATCCCGCCACTGCACTCCAGCCTGGGCGACAGAGCCAAACTCCGTCTCAAAAAAAAAAAAAAAAAAAAAAGACCTAGTTAGAATTAAGAGAGTTCCTAGTATAGGAAAAAAAAAAAAAAAAAAAAAAAAGATAATAGTTTCCAGCTGCATCCATGTTGCTGCAAAGAACATGATTTCATTCTTTTTTATGGCTATGTAGTATTCAGTGGTGTGTATGTATTACAGTTTTTAATCCAATTCACTGTTTTTGGTGTTTTTTTATTTTTGTTTCATTTTGTTTTGTTTTGTTGAGACAGGGTGTCACCCTACTGCCCAGTCTGGTGTGCAGTGGTGTGATCTCGACTCACTGCAGCCTTGACCTCCTGAGCTCAAGTGATCCTCTCACTTTCAGTCTCTGGAGTAGCTGGGACTACAGGCATGCGCCAACATGCTGGGCTAATTTTTGAATTTTTTGTAGAGATGATATTTCACCATGTTGTCCAAGCTGGTCTCGACTCCTGGACCCAAGCGATCCACCTGTCTTTGACCTCCTAAAGTGCTGGGAATACAGGCATGAGCCACAGCACCTGGCCCCAATCCACTATTGATGGGCATGTCAATTTATTGCATTCTTTGTTACTGAGAATAGTGCTGTGATGAATATATGAGTGCATGTGTCTTTTTGGTAGAATAATCTATTTTCCTTTGGATAGATACCCAGTAATGCGATTGCTAGGTCAAATGGTAGTTCAACCTTTAGCTCTTTGAGAAATCTCTGAAATGCCCTCTGCAGCAGCTGAACTAATTTACATTCCCACCAACAGTGTATAAGTGTTGCCTTTTCTGAGAGAATAATTTAATCAGAACAGTAACTTAAGATGCAGCTTTAATACAGTTCAAGTACCAGGTAGGGTTGAAAAAGGGAGTTTCTGATTAGTTTCTTCCTGTTTTTAAGCTTGTTGCCTTATGTATTGCACCCTCTTGTGGCCAAGGCCTGCATCACAAACAAAGTTAACATGGTCACCGCAAGCTACATCACACCAGCACTAAAAGAATTGGAAAAAAGGTAAGTTTTAATCATTTTAAACAAACTGAATGAATCCATGGCACTGTTTTTATTTTATATCCAAGTTTTCCTTTTTCCTCTTTCCACCTGCTGCAGTGTGGAAGATGCTGGCATCACAATCATTGGTGAATTGGGATTGGACCCTGGTCTTGATCACATGTTAGCAATGGAAACAATAGATAAAGCCAAGGAAGTGGGAGCCACGGTGAGCCCAATTTATGCCCAAAGGAGAACATTAAAATGTCTAACTTCTTGTGTACAGAATCAAAGTATGAGTTATAATATAGCAACACCTTTAATCAAAGTTAAAGAGTTTTTTTTTTTTTTTTTTTTTTGAGACTGAGTTTCGCTCTTGTTGCCCAGGCTAGAGTGCAATGGCATGATCTCGGCTCACTGCAACCTCCATCCCCCAGGTTCAAACAATTTTCCTGCCTCAGCCTCCCGAGTAGCTGGGATTATAGGCACATACCACTGTGCCCGGCTAATTTTGTATTTTTAGTAGAGATGGGGTTTCTCCATGTTGGTCAGGCCAGTCTTGAACTCCCCACCTTGGGTGATCCGTCCCCCTTGGCCTCCCAGAAATTTTAAATAAAATCTTATAACTGCAAAAATATCTATATGGGAAAACAACGTCCGGGTCTTAGGTAGCAACCAAATTTTGGAGAAACAGATGCTACTATAAAATTTTGGCTTAATACAAATTTTAGACTACCTTGAAGATTCTGTAGTAAGGTTTGACTTTTAAAAATGAGAAGAATCTTTGGGTATCAGAGTCTGTTTATATGAAATATCTTTTATGAAATAGTACCTTTGGCAAGGTACTATTGGGTGTAAATGGGATGATTCAGATTGTTTTAGGGTTTTTGAATGTGTATGTATATATGTGTATTCAAATTATATATATGTAAATATATAATTTGCATTCAAAAGTTAGTAGGAACTGACCAAGCAGAATTGAACTAAGAGATGAATTTTTAACTGAACAAAATGTTAGTCACTATTTTTACAGTTTTTTTAAAAAACATATATATAAAATCATCTGTTATTTAATCAGATGGTACATGGCTTTGAAGTTGTATTTTCGAACGCCTTAGTAACTTTAGGAATGAAAAATTGTAGCAAGTTTACTCCATTCATATCATTGTCTTCAATTAATTACTTAGACATTCTCTAACTTGTGAATTCTTCCTTATTTATTGATTCTTTAATTTATAGATTGAATCATATATTTCCTACTGTGGTGGGATTCCAGCCCCTGAACATTCGAACAATCCATTGAGATATAAATTTAGCTGGAGTCCGGTGGGAGTTTTGATGAACGTAATGCAGTCTGCCACCTATTTGCTTGATGGAAAGGTGAGGAATCTCATCCAAGCATAGTGATATCAACCTGCAATAACTGCCTGAGACAGTCTAAATACTCCCTGATCCCAAACCCTTTAATAATGCTGTCTCTGGCCGGGCGCGGTGGCTCAAGCCTGTAATCCCAGCACTTTGGGAGGCCGAGACGGGCGGATCACGAGGTCAGGAGATCGAGACCATCCTGGCGAACACGGTGAAACCCCCATCTCTACTAAAAAAAATACAAAAAACTAGCCGGGCGAGGTGGCGGGCGCCTGTAGTCCCAGCTACTCGGGAGGCTGAGGCAGGAGAATGGCGTAAACCCGGGAGGCGGAGCTTGCAGTGAGCTGAGATCCGGCCCCTGCACTCCAGCCTGGGCGACAGAGCGAGACTCCGTCTCAAATAATAATAATAATAATAATAATAATAATAATAATAATAATAATAATGCTGTCTCCATTATCTCCTCCTGCGGTATTTCACAGTGTATATTTTCTGCTCTGTTTAGCATGGTCTCCTTGCGGTTCCGAGCAAAGCCTGTGCCTATTCTTCCCTATGCCTTCTTGCAAGTTGTTTCTACCATTCAAAAATTCACTTCTCTATATGTGTAAACACTGGTTATCTCTTGATTTATTTCAGCATGACAAACATTTTCTGAGTATCTGCTTTGTGCTGGACTTTGGGCAAGTTACCCAAGACTGTCACAGAGAATGAAATTCATGACCTCAGGAAACTCGCAGCTGGATTGGGGATGAGGTTTAGCTCTTAGAATGGAGGGTTTGTTGTGCTGGGGAAAGAAACTACAATGTAACAGAACATAAGAAACAGCTGCCATGTGACAGAACATAAGAACTCTCTGATTTTAGTATTATTTTCATTATTTTACAATAAGAAAGCTGTGGCTCAGAGAGCATGTCTGAGGTCATTTGACTGAGAGTCAAACCCAGGTCTAACTAACTCTTAAAGATGTTTTTTTCTCCTTTTGCCAGATTGCCTAATGGCTGGAAGGACAGACACAGGAATAAATAATTATAATTGAATAGGGAAATTTCCAAAGCATGTTAAAGTGGCTCAGAGGTACAGACGGGAGAACAGTTTAATTGGCCTTGGTGAAGGGGTTGGGGGAAGGAGGATGGGGAGAAGGAAAACTAGTGGAGAAGAGGATGTGCTTGGCCTTGAAGGATATGAAGGTGCCAGCTAGGCAGGGATGTTAGCACTCATGGTATGACAGTTTTATAAGGGTAAAAATCAGGTTTAGGGATTTAAGATAACAGCTACACTTAAAGAAATGGCAAGTGGCAGAGCGAGTATCCAAATCACATCTATCTGACTTCATAGTTTATGCTCATAGTTTGGAGAAAAGTGTAATGAGGCTCAGAGTGCCTCTTTGAATTGTGTTGTAGGCACTCACTCACCTTGCCCTAGTACTGGCCCTGCAGGGAATGATAAGTAATATGATCAGATAGATGTGTCTTAAAAAGATTATTCTAGCATCAATATTTTACATTGTCAATGTATCTGTGAATCAAAATGTATTTCAGGAGTAGACAGAAAGAATTTCTTAAGCAACAAGGTGAATGCTGTTATTAGCCATGGTCTTTTGTGCCTGTGATACAGAGAATAACTCATACTTGGCTGTACCTTGGAATTACAAGGGGAGTTTAAAAAGTGCTTGGGCCTCATCCCTAAAGATTCTGATTTGCCTGGGTTTGGGGATTTTTTAAATCTCCCTAGTGATTCTAATATGCAGCCGAATTTGAGAACAACTGATTTAATGATCAGAGAACCACAGCTACACTTAAAATAGTACTAAACAAGCAGGACACTTTAACTTGATGCTGGAATGTGTGACATGTTTCAGAATAATAAACAGGATCAATGAGTTCTGGTCTAATTCCTGGCATCCCTCATAACATAGCCAAAGACCTGGCAGTTGAAAAGATCCACCGGATGTCAGTTTCCTGATGTGGAATGTGAGCACTGATGTTCCATCCAATTCTTCAGTTCTATGAATCATGAAAGTTTGGACCAGAATCTTAGTCTGATGTTTTACCAAGCACACATCCTTTTACATGCTACAGCCTGTCTCCTATTGCATTCCAACCGCTCCTTTTACCTTCTGCGATCTTAAGAGACTGGCCTGTGTTTGGTATAATTTTACATGTGAAAGCAAGACAAATTCTTGCCTCAGTTGAGTAAAACACTTATTTTCAGGAGGCCTTATAAATGCTAAAGTTGGTAACAATGAAGAAAGAGCAAGAAACTTGATATCTGTGGGCCTGGCTCTGCCATTACTGGTTGTGAGCTTTGGGTTCCTTGTCGGAAGATGAGGACAATCACGCCAGCCTTCCAGGGTTCTTAGTCAGTGAGGTCACATAGATGGCAATCTGCCTAACAGCAGATTGTCAGACATGTAATCAATCTAGCAAATATTAGCTACATAAGGAAATTAGTAGTTGTGAGGGTTTAAGAAAAGCAAGAGGTTATCTTCAGGTAGGAGAAGTTGTATTTGTTGGATTTGAAGTTCTCCTCTTTCATCCTAAACTTCTTTTGTAAAAATGAGTACTTTTTGCATCTCTCTGACACTGTGGAGGTTACCAAGAGAAAACATGACACTTTTCTTTTCTTAGCTAAAATGATACTCTTTTCAAGGTCCCACTTGTGTTTCCTCTTGTGGATGAAGCTTTTTGTGACCACTCCAGCCTCTGTTCACTATTATTTTGTCTGAACTGAATCAAAGAATCAGACACTTCATTTTTCCGTGTCTAAGAATTTTCTAGGTGCTGCATTATTCAGTCAGTAATTCGGGTGTATCAGTGTGTTTCCCAAGCCAGACTGTTAAACAACTTAAAACCTGTCTTGTATTCTTGCCCTTCACTCCCTCTGCCATCATCACCCTGCACCATGGAGCGGGTCTTAAATAATTCACAGAATCATAATGGGGAACCAAGTCACTTCTCTGTCTTCTACTTAAAATTGAAGCCTTAAACTTTTCCAGAAATTGGACAGTGGCCTATGAATTTGAATATATCTCATTGTCTTACATCTTTGCCGTAATTTCTAGCCACTTGTACTATTTCTAACTTCTAATTTGATTCCTAACAATTGTGATTTTCTTCCACATATTCAGAGACAGTGATTTCATCTTCTCTTGGTTTCATTCCCCTCACAGTGGTGGTATACTTTTTTACATTGGTGGCATTTGGGAGTGACACAGCAGAGCTTTGCCATCATCTTCTGCAGTGTTTCCCAGTCTAACCTGGCAAAACATGTAATCTGAGTGAGAAGTGTGCTTGCTCTGCAAACATCGCTTTAAGAGAAGTTTTCTAGCCCTCTATCCATTGCCTGCCACCACCTTGACTGCAGCACCCAGCCCCTTGGAAATCAAGAGCTACCACTATCTTCCTTTGCCTGTATCCATTCTTTATGCAGCTTTCAGGTGCATCCTAGGTGGCATAATCTGGCTGACTTTGTCAATATCCCCTTAAAAATACTGATCCAGAAATAAGCATGATTAAGGGGACAGTGTAGTAGAAGGAACACAGACATTGCAGTCAAATAGAACTGGGTTCAATTTGCCTTTGGGTGACTCAGCCTCAGTTTTCACCTCTGAAAAATGGGTTATTTCATGGATTAAAGATAATGCCCACTACAAGGCATGGGGCACATAGTGGGCCCTGAAAAAATGATTGTATAATTCCTTATTAATTTGGTGATCAAGCTTATTGTGATTATTTGAATATATATGATACATTATTCAAATATAACAGTGATTCTCTCTAGTTGGGAGATGTGTATGTGTGTTTGTCTGTGTGTGTGTGAAAGAGTTGGACCTAGAGAAACTTGCAACAGCAGTGAATAATGAGCCTGAGCATTGTCAGAGCAGAAAGAAATGTATATTCTCTGCAAAACAGACGAATATGTTTCTGTTGTCATTCAAATTATTAATAAAATAATAACCAAGAAAGAACTTATTGTTGAACTACATTATATGCCACTAGAAATACAACTATGAATTAATATCAAATGACAATGATTACCCAGTAATTTTTGGGTCAGGTTGCTTAGCCAACTGCCATTCTCACTAAATGAACCATTGCCGTTCAGCTTACATTTCTCCATCTTCTTTGTAAGGATTTCATGATAGACTTATGAACTTGCTGTTTTATTTCTGATTGGCAAGCTAGAATATTGTTGTCTTTACTGAATTTTTCTTTCAGAAATTTTCCTGACCTTCAAACAAGCAAACAAAACTTAAGAACTGTCATAGATTATAGAAATGAGATGGATGTGAAGACCCTAACGGTCAACATTTGCTTTTTTTGTTTTTTAAGAGATGGTGTCTTGCTGTGTCCCTCAGGCTATTCTCAAACTCCTGGGCTCAAGCCATCCTCCTGCCTCAGCCTCCCAATCCAAGTAGCTGGGATTACAGGTGGGCACCACAATGCCCAACGTTTGCTTTCTTACATTTTTTCAAAAATTTAGAATTCTTGTAAATATATTGATTTTAAAGATGTAGTACAGAAATCATCCCTTTGGAAATATTTACTCTGCAGTCTAGAAGAGTTCACAAGAAAATTAAATGAAAGGCATTCCTTACATCCTTCATTCAGATTTTTACTTTTGAAATTTGAAATGGTGCTTGGCACTCTCCAAAGTGAACCTCTGAACTGAAAACACTCCAGTGGTCCTGACATTGCAGCCAGCATAGCCCTTTTCTTTCTGGGGCTTCATCCACATATAAATGAGTTTCCATTTTCTCTCTCATACAAAGGCACGTTCAGAACCCATCTACAAATAAGGCATGAGAATCATTAAGTTTAGCCAAAGGCCTCTTCAGGCAAATCCTGTGAATCCACCTTAAAGTACATTGGCAGCTCCCTGGTACAGGGTTGCTTTGTGCAGCTTAGAGAAATTGGTCAGAAATTGTTTCCAGTGGTATAATAAGGATAAAATTCAGTTCCACCAGCAGCACCAACCAGAATTCTCACACCTAATTTTATCACTCCAGAATACTTTCCATTATCTCAATGATAATAATAAGCCTCATAAACTAAAAGAAAATTTGTCCTTTAATTAAAATTAGAAACAAAGAAATCCTTCATTGAATTTTGAGTATGTGTGATGCGGGTAGGGGTATGAGAAATAGAAGTACTGAGATATCAAAAGATTTTTATTTCATCACTCATGTTATTCCCTTCACAATTTGTGAAGGGAACATAGATAGTAACTGCTCAATAAATTTAGCTGTCTGAATGAAATGTATGTGACTGATGCCTAATGTGGCATTTAGAAGGGTCATGAAAGTAAAAGAAAAGAATGAGAATATTGATTGTTGTTTGAGCGTAGAAGCCATTTAAATAATTATCTGTTGCTTTAACTTATTTTTTTAAGTTTTTAAAAACATTTTTATATAAAATAATTTTAGATGTTTATGTTTTAAACCTTGTTTATTTTCAAATAAATATTTTCAAATAAACAAGGTTTAAAAAATAAAGTTAAAATGTTTATTTAAAAATTTTTTTCTAAATATTTATATTTTTTAAAAAGGCAAATTCTAGTGGGAAATAATTTAGTGCCGTTTTATCCAGGGGAAGGAAAAAACTTGAAAATAAGACCTTATGTTTAGAAAAACTAAATGTTTTAGAGTCAAATTTTAAAGCTTGAGAGAAGAATTGCTTTGTGAATTATGATATTAGTAGAACAGCTTAAGTATGGGATAATGATTATGGTGGTTTCATTATTTTTTTTTCAAAGTTCTATTGCTTTCTTTGTCCATAGAATGCAGGGAAGCCCTAAAAGAAAGGAACAACTGTAACCCCTTCTGTGCCTTCTCAATGTTCCTCAGGTTGTGAATGTTGCAGGGGGCATCTCCTTTCTTGATGTCGTTACGTCCATGGATTTTTTCCCAGGATTAAATTTGGAAGGCTATCCTAACAGAGACAGTACGAAATATGCTGAGATTTATGGCATTTCTTCTGCTCACACTTTGTTGCGGGGGACACTGAGATATAAGGTAAGCAGATGGACTTTAGATTCAACATGTTGCCAGTTTTGATGTAAGTGATGTGTACACTTAACTTTTCTTAGTAGTCAAAATAATTAAGATGATAAACCAAGTTGGAGTCTGTTTTTTTTTTTTTTTTTTTTTTTTTTCAGAAATCTTATGATTGAATATTTTAGGAGACTCACCTCAAAACAAAAAGATAATTAATTGACTCATTAGGATTGGGGACAGGCAGGGCTTTAGGCTTAGTGAGAGTTGGAGGTCAAGTGACTTCCCCAGGACCTGATTTCTCGTAACCTCTCGGCTCTTCTTTCCAGTATTCACTGGAGTCTGAAGTGCTACACGATGGCAGAGTTGTGGCAGCACCCCCAGGCTCTCAGGATCAAATTCAGTGGGAATAAAAAATGATACCATTCTAATAGCCAAAAATACGATTTTTGTCTCATTAGCTCCCTAAGGTCAGTGGGATAAAATGTGCTCATCTACTTTGGCCTATGTTATATGTCCCTAGAACTGGAGATGCAGTCAATGTCAGTTAAAAAACGGGGACTGGGGTGGACGAAACAGACAGGATTAAAGGGGCCTCCCCAGAGCAAATCCAAAATGTTTTTAAACCACAAAATGGGAAGTACATTCTAGGAGCATAAACGCAAATGTCCATTACACATTTATTGATCACAAATAAAGCAGTTACAAGTGTAACCAAATCAAGACAACTGGTTTAATAGTTTTCTAGCATAATATCACAAATTGGGTAGCTTGAAACAATAGGGATTTATTCTGTCACCATTCAGGAGGTCAGAAGTCTGAAATCAAGGTGTGTGTGAGTAAGGCTGGTGCCTTTTGGAGGCTTGACTTTGAGAAACACCCATCCAATTTGTGCCTCAGTTCCATATCACCTTCTTCTGTGTGTCTCACTGTGTTGCCTCCCTTCTTATTAGGGCACTAGTCATTGGACTTAGAGTTCACCCTAAATCCAGGTTGACTTCATATTGAGATCCTTAATTAATTCTATCTGCAAACCTTCAAGTGAAGCCATATTCTGAGGCTCTGGATGCCCATGAATTTGGCCACAGGGGACTCGACTCAACCTTATGTAACCAGCATACCTAAAATACATGCATCTCTCAAGATCAGAGACCTGGCTGCAAATCTGTCTGTCTTGTGAGATTTCCTGGCTAAGGTCAGAGAGGGGATTAGTCTCATGTGTGTTATCTAGTATTCTCTGAGTATCTTTTTAACTGGAAGATGTAAGGCACATGGACCTGTCAGTGATGACTCTTCAATCTTGTGTCTGCTTTTCTGTCACTCTCTTACCTTTTTTTGCTGGCTGGTCCTTTTTCCTGGAAATTTTCCTCCAAGTATTTGTATCATACTCCTTCAGGCCTTCTTCTTTTCTTCTTTGCAACCCTGCCCCTGGTAACCACGGTTTTATTCTCTCTCTCTGCATATTTTACTTTCTTAAAAAAAAAGGATTCTGCATGTAAGTGAGATCATGCAACATTTTACTTTTTGTGTCTCGCTTATTCCACTTAGCATAATGTCTTCCAGGTTCACCCACCTATCTGTTCTTAAAAAGAAAACAAACACTATATTTCTTACTCTTGAGAGCTTCTGTTACTGCATGGGCACTTAGCATTTACTTGTCAGCATTTTAAGTTATAATTTTATGTATATTTTTCTTGTCTCCCAAAAGAGATTGTAAGCTCCTAGAGAGCAGGTGCTTGTACTCCATGAATATGACTTTTTCATTGTCCAGAAATCAAATGAGACATCAATGATAATGTCCTACTGAGATCTAGGAGCTGTGGCTCTTCTACCAACCTTTAGGCACAGTAGAAATTCTAGTCTGAACTCATGCATACTATCCCTAGCTCTGGCAGATTTCTTCATCTCTTTTCTTCAATTTGTTCAAAGAATATGAGTAGTAACTTTTTATTTTTTTATTTTTTGGCCAGCAGTTAGGATATATAGCTTTCAGTATAGTCTTTTGACAAACATATAGATCCTGGAATGAAGGATTTTAATAGATTTAAACATTGAATAAAGGTCTCAACAAGGTGTGCAAGTGGGAGCCATCCCCACAGATTCTGATGATGGAAGATGTCACAGTGTTCATAATCATGAGGGCTACCATCCTTGGCAATGCCAGCAACCCTTCGGTAACCCTAACATTCTTTCCAGTATTGGAGATGAGATACCGTCACTCAAATATGACAAAGAGGCCTTGGCTACTGTTCTTCCCTGCCTGCCTGTCACCTGCTTGTCCTTCTAGATGCAGCTTAATAGCACCTTCCTATAGTATCCTCCCTAACTCCTTCCCCTTGAACCACCCACCCCTATCTATGTGAGTTCCCCTTCTTTTGTGCTCCCACAGCTATGTTTTCCTGTAACCTAGCACCTATTAATATAATACTCTGCTACAGTTTAGTCATCAGTGGTGATGCATTTTTGCGCACCATGGACTAGGAATTATTTGCTTGACTTATCTGACCCTTCTGTTGACTGCAGTTTCTGCATAGATGGGACTGCATTTTTTTTCACTCTGTGGCCTCAGTCCCTAGCACAAGTCTGACAAATGGCAGCAGTTTGCGAAATGCTTATTGATGAATGAATACATAAAATAAATTCATTTCTAGGGGTCAGCATAAAAATATATTTCTGAGATTAATAAATAGCTCAGAAATCAGCATTTTAGATGTTGGATAAAGGGATCTCTAGCACCTAACAGGTCCCAGAAGTGAGCTAAACAAGCTAGTGATAACACTTTTCTGTTTCTCCTCTTTGAGGTATATTTGCATTTGGATTAGAGCATATGAGAATTCCTTTTTTAGTAACCTTTAAACAGTTTGAACAATATAACCTTTAGAAATGTGAAAATTGCTAGTTGACCAAACATTCAGTAGTGAAATATCTGATGGTTACAGGAACTATTTTATATTTTAAAAACTCTGTTGCTCCCTAGAATTACTTCCCTCTCTCTCGTTTCTTTTCTCTCTCTCTGCTTGAGCAGTAATTATAGCAGCTGCAAAATTTCTTATCGTAGCCCTCTCACCTTGCTTCCCACTTGCACACTGGAGAATAAACATTATGGTCTTTCTTCACTTCATCTATTATTCATAATCTATTTATCCAGCCATTTGTTCTCTTTTAGGGGATTGGAATGCTGAATAATGGATTGGAATGTTCAATAATGTTGAATACCTTCCTATGGTATCCTCCCTAACTCCTTCCCCTTGAACCACCCAGCCCCATCTATGTGAGTTCCCCTTCTTTTGTGCTCCCACAGCTATGTTTTCCTCTAACCTAGCACCTATTAATATAATACTCTTCTACAGTTTTGTCGTCAGTGGTGATGCATTTTTGCTCACCATGGACTAGGCATTATTTGCTTGACTTATCTGCCCCAAAGTGGGCATTGGGATGAAGAATATGCACACAAATAAAATATAATATAACATAATATAATATAAAGATATTATTTCCCTCCTTTCAATACCTACAGTACAGCAGCTGAATAGACAATTAATTAGAAGCTGTATTAATTGCCATGATAAAGATATATACAAAATGCTACAAGAAGGGAGTGCCCACTCACCTAGGGGACTCAGAAGAGGTACTAAACTGGGTCTGAAGGGAGGAGAAAACATTTCATAAATGAAGAAGTGTGGCCAACACGTTCCAGTTACAGGAGCAGCATATACAGAGGCCCTGGTTTCTGGAAGAACACAGCACATTTGGGGAATAGTGAAAGTGGAGATCTGTGAGTTAGGTTAGATGAGCATATTGTGATGGGTTTTATATACTATACCAAGGACTTCAGGTTTGCTTTGAAGACAATGAAAGATATATGAGGAATTTTTATCAGCGTGGTGATGTCATCATATCTTAGAAAAATCTCTCTGATTCCTACCTCTTTTTCTTCTCTCCATATATCTTGGGGGTAGTGGCTCTAATCAGTAGATTGGATTATCTGCTTTTGAGGAGGATATTCTTACAAGTTCCTCCTTCCATTATAAGAAAGAGCTCAACTGACTGTTCTATTAAATAATATTCTGCTGAGCTGATAGCATATAACACATAAGAAAATTTGCCCATATGCTGCCAGAAAATTTCATTCACATGTTACCCAGAAACAGAAGTAAAGACTTACATTTTGCAAAGTCTTTTATGTAAACCAGTGGAATTGTTATGACACTACTTGATCTCAGTTTGAGCTTGAAATTGGTTGTATCTATATCCTCAATATAATTTTTTTTTTTTTTTTTTTTGGTGGGTTGTGGGGAGGGGTTTCTAGTAAAGATGAGAAAACCTGGCTAGGCAAATTCTAAAAGAGTTGTAGCACTCATATCATAATATAAACAATTATTTTCTAAATTAGTTACAAGGATAGATCCCTCTTTTCAAAAATATTTTATATTTTTTCATTGGAAGAGAAACA
Organism: Rhinopithecus roxellana; assembly: GCF_007565055.1. NCBI lineage: Eukaryota > Metazoa > Chordata > Mammalia > Primates > Cercopithecidae > Rhinopithecus > Rhinopithecus roxellana. The sequence goes on from NC_044554.1 coordinate 71,486,027, forward strand.
TTTTATATACTGCTTATTAATTCTTGTTTCAGGGATATATGAAAGCTTTGAATGGATTTGTAAAATTAGGTCTTATAAACAGAGAAGCACTTCCTGCCTTTAGACCTGAGGCCAACTTTCTCACCTGGGTGAGTGACTCTGGAATTACGTTCTATCTGCTCCTCTTCAGAAATACCTTCTGAAATGATCGGGGGTGAACTCTGCTTTGGGTCAATGAAAGGACCCATTTATTAGCTTATGAGCAGGAAGATAAATCCTAATTCTGAAGCCCCCTTTCCCTTCACTGTTGTGGAAGAATGGAGAGGGTGTGGGGTTGACACATATCAGGCCTATTTCCTGCAGCAACTTACATCATTTAACTGCTCCTTGAGCTGTGATAAGAGATGCATTTGCTCTCTGCATTAAGCTCTGAGCTCTTCCAGTCGTCTAAGTGGTGACGCAGTGATGGAAGTCACTTGGGCTTCCTGAAAGTGAGAATCCAGGAGAGTTACTAGTGTATTACAGAACTAGATTCCCAACCTCCAAATCTTGTCAATACTCTCATGTGGTTACTTAGAACTATGAGTGTTTTGATTTTCAGTTACCAAGCTTATGCGTCTATCTTTTGTTCTACCAAAATCTTAAGGCCTCGGAGTTGGAATGAACTTTGGAGGCTTGGAACTGAATGTGAAGTAGAGCTTCCACTAACTGCTCAGAATTAACTCATTACCAGCTGGTCATTCAACTTAAACTAGTGTGCCCGTATTCCAATAGAAATGCCAGAAATGTATCACAAGGAGAAAAGGACCAATGTTGCTAATTCTATTAAATCTCAAAAAAAAGTTTTAGTATTCTTGCTAGCTAGTTTCATTTAAAAAATTTTTTTTTAATTTTTTAATTTTTTATGGGTACATAGTAGGTGTATGTATTTATGGAGGACATGATATATTTTGAAATAGGCATGCAATGTGTAATAACCTCATCAGGGTAAATGGAGTATCTACCACCTTAAGCATTCATCATTTCTTTATGATGCTTTTACATTCATTTTTTTGTGTGTGCATTTGTGAACCTTTCCAATCTTAAGTTTTACCTTCCATAAATTTACTTGTTGGGTAGGAGTGAATAAATATCTGCAGAGAGAACCTAGAGAACCTTGAGGCAGCTGGCTTGAGAAGGTTGGTGCAGACATTCTTAGGGATGGTCTTTTTTGTAAAGGATCAGGTTATAAATGTTTTAGACTTTATGGGCCACACGGTCTCTGTCAGTACCACTCACTTCTCCCATAGATGATACATAAACCAATGAGCATGACTGTGTTTCAATAAAACTTTTTATTTAATGAAACACAGTGAGCCAAATTTGGTCTGTGAACCAGTTGGTTCACTCCTGATCTAGAGCATAGCATTTCCTTTGGGAGCCTAGAAAAAGTCTTGTTTTGAAAGTAGAAAAAACTATGGCTACTGTTTACATGTTCTTCCTTTGAGATTTTATTAACTGCAAGGTCTTTCTTATCTCTTGAACCTACAAAAGAACCTGGGTTGCTACTGGCAACCACTGCAGTAAGCCTTTTCCACTTCATCCTGGTCAAAATGGACTGCTGGAGGGTAGGGGGAGAATGGGTAAAAAAAATAGTGATAGAGAGGATATACAAAGACAGGGAATGTTCTAGTAAGAAGCACACCATCTGTTTTGTATTGAGTTGATCTTAGAACCCATTTTTATTGGTGAAGTATCATTTTGGAATAGCAGCTATTTATTGATGTGTAGGTATGCAGATGCATATATGTATGTGTATGTGTTACAATTTCCTGTTTCCAATTATTTTTAATTTTAAAATTTGAGGTGTATTTGAAGTTCAGTGTTTTAGTAGGATAATTTTTCAGTTAATTAAAAAAAAATTATTAGGGACTTAGAAATTTTGTCTTTATTTTTCTAACCAGAAACAACTCCTCTGTGACCTGGTTGGGATTTCACCCTCCTCTGAGCATGATGTGTTGAAGGAAGCTGTTCTTAAGAAACTAGGAGGAGACAATACCCAGTTGGAGGCTGTTGAATGGTAGGCACCCACCACTCAACTTAGAGCAAAATATACTGGATCAATGATAGTAAATTTCTACTAAAAAAAAGTTAAATATTTTACATTTGTCTTTGATTAATTTGTTGCTCTAATGTGGGTAGAGAGATTATCATGTGCCATATTCATGTGGTCACAGACAATAGATAAAAAAAGGAGCTCTATGGCAATTATAATTTGATAAATACTTATCTGGAAACACTTTATCACTCAGTTCCCAAGCGTAGTGGGGTATTTTTGCTTTCCTGTAGGAGATTCTGAGTAGTCAGAGAATATTATGTTAAAACATTCTTTCATATGACTGCTGTGGCATCCTGCTGGTATACTTAATGCTGGAGAACTAACCTCTAAGTTAATCTCATAAAGAGCTTTGTAAGAACATGGGATTACAATGCACATCTCTGCCCTGCCCCGGGGAGTAGTGCCTTGGTGAGTCTGGAGATGATTCTGAAGGTTAAAACATTGATATTGTTATTATTTTACACTTTAGGAAAATCCTACAACTTGAGTTACCATCTTGTAATTCTGCCCTTTCAAGATTAAATTCAAAGAGCTCCCTTTTGCTTCCCAAATAAGAACATGTATAGGACCTGAACTAATGCAGCCATCTCCTGTGCTTTTCAGGTTGGGCTTACTTGGGGATGAAGAAGTCCCTCAGGCAGAATCCATTGTGGATGCCCTCTCCAAGCATTTGGTCATGAAGCTTTCCTATGGTAGGCTCTGAAGTGTTAGCTAAATATACCTGAAGAAGAATCATAAGATAGAGTCAGTGCAGATAATCGTATTGGAAGGTTGGCACCAAGCAGCCGGAATGGGAAGATATGATATAATGAAAAGGGCAATTGGACATTTTTCCAGGAAGAAGAATTTGAGAATTATTAAGTAAAAATAAAGATAGTTATTATGGGAAAGGAAAAACATAGTTTTACTGTTTATTTATTTATTTATTTATTTATTTATTTATTTATTTGAGATGGAGTCTTGCACTGTCACCAGGCTGGAGTGCAGTAGCGTGATCTCGGCTCACTTCACCTCTGCCTCCCAGGTTCAAGAGATTCTTCTGCCTCAGTCTCCTGAGTAGCTGGGACTACAGGTGTGCACCACCATGCCCAGCTAATTTTTGTATTTTTAGTAGAGACAAGGTTTCATCATGTTGGCCAGGATGGTCTTCATCTCTTGACCTGGTGATCTGCCCACCTCAGCCTCCCAAAGTGCTGGGATTACAGGCATGAGCCACCGTGCCCGGCATTACTTCTTTTTTTTTTTTTTTAATGCATTAGGCAAATGCCTAAGAAGCATTTTTGGAGCACACTAAAAGGCCTCTAAAGCAGTGCCTTTGTGTCTGTAAACAGGATACGGTGATACCATCCCAGATAAAGGAATGCAATCAGAGTTCTAATTTCCTTGAGGTTTTCACTTTGACTTTGGGCTAAAAAGCTGTGTAAATAATTGTCCAGTGATCATATATAAAAGGAGGGAAAACTTTTAAAACCAGAAGGGCAGGAGGAGGAGATGGTAGACGATATTCGAGTTGTAACGATAGTGGCATTTTCACTTATCTTTATTTGTTTTAAGGTCCTGAAGAAAAAGATATGATTGTGATGAGAGACAGCTTTGGAATCAGACATCCTTCTGGACATTTAGAAAATAAAACGATTGATCTTGTGGCTTATGGGGACATCAATGGCTTTTCAGCCATGGCTAAAACCGTGGGGTTACCCACCGCCATGGCAGCCAAAATGTTGCTTGACGGTAAGTCTGTTCATTTGAGGCCTGTTTCCATATCACCTCCAAGTCATTTGGTGCCTGGACATCAAGTAATTGCTTTTGAGTGTAACACAGGCATTCACTAAAAGTGAGCCATCTTAGAAGATCCAAGCGTGGACTGCCTGGGAGGGCCCCTTTTGGTGAGTAATGCATGGGGACTTTGGAGATAGACCTGATTTTTCTCCAGCTCAATTACAAGGTGGCTGAGTGATGGGCTGCAAGTTACTCAGCACCTCTGAGCAAGAGTTTCCTCATATTTAAAGTGGGTATTGCCATCTCTATTTCATAGAGTTGTTGTGACACTAACTGATATAACACATAAAGCTGCTGCCACATAGAGGGGTCCCCAGGGAATGGTCACTTCCTTCCTTTCTTTCTTTGGTTTTTGCCATATTGGGAGTGATAACTCTAAAATAGAAAAAGATATTCACTTCAGATTCTCAAGAATATAGGTTAAGTTTTATTAATCTTCATATCTCAGCATATTATTAGTACTCAGTAAATATTTTAGGCTAAACGAATACAAATTTCAATTCTCCACTCTCCCTAGAAGATCACATAGACATTCAATAAGCATTGTCTCTGTTTGGCTCTCAAGAAAGAATGAGGGGAGTAGAAAATATCAAAGCATATAAATGTGAAATAATGAAAAAAATGTATAGTAGCGTATCAGCTAATGTCAAAATAAATGACCAACTTAGTTATTGAGGAATCAGTGAAGAAATAAGTGACAAAAGTTGGGGTCATTGTGGCCTCTAGTGAGAGTGCCCAGGTTCTATGTTTCAGTCATGCTGACAGGTGCCTGTGCCCATATAATCAAACTTGTTACAACTCATTCTGTTGGTGTCTTGCCTTTTTTAAAAAATGACATTAGCAAGTTAAGCTGACCAGTCAGATTGACTTTACTTCTTACTTTACTTTATTCTCTGATTGTCCTGGCAGTAATTAATGCAGTTAAGTGTACAAAATCTGACAATATCCCTAGGTCTGCCTATGCTTTCAATCTAAAATTAACTCCTTTTCCTTTCAAAGTGTTGCCTAAGTAATAATTTACTAAGGGACATTTTTAAGCAGCTACTTAAAAAATGCCTAGGCCTCCAAGAATTCATTGACTCTGAGTTTGCTTCTTTGTGGAGACTCCTGATGGGGAAATTAACCTCTGACACTACCTTTAAAATGGTAATTACACATTTATTTTCTTCCAGGTGAAATTGGAGCCAAAGGCCTCATGGGGCCCTTTTCAAAGGAGATCTATGGACCAATATTGGAGCGAATTAAAGCAGAAGGCATTATATATACTACACAGAGTACAATTAAACCATAATTGGGAATTATATTTTGTTCTTTTCTTCCCAGGCAATACAGCTCTGAACGTGTGTGATAAATGGGTTTGCTAATGTGCTGTTTTAAAGTATAAAGCATAATATGTTTTGGTTAACACAATGTAGTTTTTGAACTATAAATCTGTATTTTAATATGGAAATGTTTGGAACAGGAGATGTCAGCCACTAACAGAGAATTTTAATAATTCTATCCTGTATTTTATAAATATGTATGTGAAAGTGATGATTGTGCTATTTGTTAATTTATTATGCCACAGTTTTCTTACAAGAACATATTTTCCTATAACCAGCAGATAAAGTTTTACTTTTTTAGTCAGAAAAAATTTCCTATATAAAAGTTATATAAAAATATAACTTTATGTTATATTTTTGTATTTTTAAAATTGATCCAGTTAGATACCTTTAGATTACCTATTTGTAAGTTTTTGCCAAAATGCTATTTTATGCCCTTTTTATAAAGTTGTGGTTTATTTTTGTAAATGTAGTTCCTTATAGTTTTCTCTTGAGTGTTTGGAAATGAGAATAGATAAGATCAAATTACAATTTACAAGATCACTTCATTAGGCACAGAAAAAGTATTTATCACAATTCAACACCCTTTTACAGTAAAAAATGTAAAATAAAAAACCCTCAATAAACTAGGAACAAAAGGAAACTTCCTCAACCTGATAAAGGGCATCTATGAAAAACCCATGGTTAGCATCATACTTAATGGTGAAAGACTGGATTATCTCCCCCTGAGATCAGAAACAAGACAAGGATGTCTTCTTTGGCCATTTCTATTCAACTTGTACTGGACAGTCAAGAAAGGGCAGTTAGGCAAGAAAATAAAATAAAAGGCATCTAGATTGGAAAGGAAGAAGTGTAACTAAATAGAGATGGGAGATGACATGATCTACAAAAACAAAACATTAGAACTAATAAATAAATTCAGCAAAGGTACAGGATACAGGATTAAATATACAGAAATTGGTTATCTTTTGATATAGTATCAATGAATAAATAAAAAATGATATTAAGAAAATAATTTAATTTTCAACATTGGTCAAGCTTGGTAGCTCGTGACTGTAATCCCAACACTTTGGGAGTCTGAAGCAGAAAAATTGCTAGAGGCCAGGAGACCAGCCTGGGAAATTGTGAGATCCCTTCTCTACAAACAACAACAACAACAAGCAAACAAACAAAAACCAGCTGGATGTGATGACATGCATCTGTGGTCTCAACTACTCAGAGGCTGAAGTGCAAGGATGGCTTGAGCCCCAAAGTTTGAAGCTGCAATGAGCTATAACTGGGTCACTGCAATCCAGCCTGGATGACAGAGTTAGACCCTGACTCGAAAAAAAAAAAAAAAAAAAAAAAAAAAAAAATTGACAGCATCAGAAAGAATAAAATACTAATATAATTGAGGGTCCAGAAATATTGACGGCATTTATGGTAAACTGACTTTTGAAAATGGTGCTAAGACAATTCAATGGGGGCAAAATAGTCTTTTTTCATTAAATGGTGCTTGGAAATATGGATATCCACATGCAAAATAATGAAATTGGACTCCTACCTCATATTGCATATAAAAATTAACTGAAAGTGGACTTAAGATCTAAACATAAGAGCTAATACTATAAGTATCTTTGAAGAAAGCATGGTGCAAATCTTTCTGACTTTGAATTAGGCAATGATTTCTTAAATAAATGACACTAAAAACACAAGCAACAAAAGAAAAAAATAGGTAAATTAAAATTAAAAACATTTGTGTTTCCAAGGACAATATCAAGAAAGCAAAAATATAACCCACAGAGTGAAAGAATTTTTTTTAAAATCATGTATTAGTTAAGGGAGGAATTTGTATTTAGAATGTATAAAGAATTGTTACAACAATAATTAAAAGGCATATAATTCAATTTTTAAAAATCAACAAGAGATCTGAATTAACAGTTCTCCAAAGAAGATATGCAAAAGGCAAATAAGCACATGAAGATATTCTCAACATCATTAGCCATCAGGGAAATGCAAATGAGATCTACAATGAGATATCACTTTATGCTCACTGGAATAGATACATCATCAAAGTGATCATATCAAGTGTTGGTGAGGATGCAGAGAAATTGGAACCCTCATCCACTGTTGTTGGATACCCATGAGATATAAAAACAAATGTCTACACAAAAACTTGTGCACAGATGTTTTTGCAGCATTATTTATAATAGCCCCAAATTGAAACAGCCCTAATTTCCATCAACTAACAAGTGAATAAACAAAATATGGCATATCCATACAAGGAATATTATTCAGCAATAAAAAAGAGATGAAGTACTGATATGCACCACAACATGGAAAAACCTTGAAAATATGTCAAGTGAAGAATGCCAGACCTGAAAGGCCACATATTATATGATTTCATTTATATGAAATGTCCAGAACAGGCAAATACATATAAAGAGAAGGTAGATTAGTGGTTGCTTAGACTGAGGGGTTGGGGAGGAAAATGGGGTGACTGCTAATAAGTATGGGGTTTCTTTTTTAGGGTGATGTAAACATTGTAGAGTTGATTGTGGTAATGGTGGCACAACTCTGAATATACTAAAAACCAACTGAATTGTATACTTTGAATGTTTGAACTGTGTGGTATGTGGATTTTATCTCAAGTTGTTATAAAAATTAAATTACAAATACAATTTGTTTATTTGCTTCTTGGGGAAAAAAATCTCTTGCCTTTAGAGATACAAAGTAAGCAACTGTTTAAACTTCACAAATTGTGCTCATATCCTGGCACGTGAAACTAATTCTGCCCTTGAAAGAAGCAGGTACTACGTGTGAGGTATGTGACAGTTGAGAAAACATCTCCTGCTATTTGAAAACAATCAAAATTGATTAAGGCTTGGTCCCACCTGTCACAGATAATATATGGAGATCAATAATCTATTAATAAGTAAAAACATTTTGTTGTGGAATTTTTTTTCTTACCATGACATTCAGTTTGACTCAATTGATTAGGAAATACAACTCGTGTCATGTTGATTTCACTCTCTATCTAAAATGGTGCACAGATTAATTGGGAACTGAGAAACTAGCACTCTGTATAAGAACTGGGATCCAGTTGAGTTCCCAGTGTAGTTAACTGGTTTGTGCTTCATGATGACAATGAGAATTAAAGGGGATCTGATTGAAGAGCTGATCTAAGGTTAGTGTTGAATGCGGTAATAGAAAAGGCAATGTCAGTAAGCGTGAACACAGCTATATGTAATTAAACACTACATTATCCCTCAATAACAAATTTTCCTGCAGTACCTTTAATAATAAAAGTGGTGGTGATAGGATTTGGGAATTAATGAGCAGGTTATGGTTATAAGCATATCAACATACAGCTTTACCAGGAGTCCACAATTTTTTTCTGTGAAAGTCAGATATAAACATTTTAGGCTTTGCTGACCAAAAATATCACAACTGTATATTTCTGCCTATATATTGTGAAAGCAGCCATAAACCGTACATAATGAACGGGCATGGCTGTGTTTCAATGAAACCTTATTTGCAAGAACAAGTGATAGGCAGACGTGACCCTCGAGCCAGTTTGTGGACCCTTGGTCTAACCATTTTGGTAGACTTAATACTCACATCTTTCAGATCTTTCTGCCTCTTTTGTTCTTTTTCAGATAATACCAATATTTGTATTATCAATTTTTCCTTGTTCTAGATTAACAAGACACAGATCATACTACACAATGTGAATGGCTCTACAACATACTAGCTGTTCTCTTCTTTTTTTTTTTTTTTTTGAGACGGAGTCTCGCTCTGTTGCCCAGGCTGGAGTGCAGTGGCCGGATCTCAGCTCACTGCAAGCTCCGCCTCCCGGGTTTACGCCATTCTCTTGCCTCAGCCTCCCGAGTAGCTGGGACTACAGGGGCCTGCCACCACGCCCGGCTAGTTTTTTGTATGTTTTAGTAGAGACGGGGTTTCACTGTGTTAGCCGGGATGGTCTACGATCTCCTGACCTCGTGATCCGCCCGACTCGGCCTCCCAAAGTGCTGGGATTACAGGCTTGAGCCACCGCGCCCGGCCCTGTTCTCTTCTTTATGAAACGAGGATAACAGTAACTGCCACGATGATTATAAAAATTAATGAGATAATGAGAGAGAAATGCTTGCCACTTAGTAGATGTCAAAAAACACAAGTGGGTTGTTCTTCTCTCTTTTACAATACAGTTTTTACCTGAAGTTTATGTTTAGTTAATAAGATTTTAACTTTGATATATATATTTTTTTCAATTTCTTGGATACCTTTGGAAGACTCCTCAAAGATCCATGCTGCTTAAACAAGCCATAGATTTATCTGCTACATAAAGTGGTTGAAGAGATGAAAAAGACCACAACAATCATTTGGCCAAGCCTCTGATTTTACAGAAGAGAAAATGTGCCTCATAAAGTTAAATGACTTGCCTCAGGTGATAAGACTTAACACTGAAATTTGATCATCATTTGGAGACAGTCAAAATACTTGAAACAATTTGGGAGCACCCTCATTTTTTAAAACATCTTCTAGGATGGATGATTTAGGGCCACCACTAGCCCATATGGTGTCTTTTTGAAAATTACAACAAGGCATTCCTTCTTCAAGACCCTTTTACTGGTCAAAAAATTGTTCCTAAATATACAATTTATTACAGCAAAACACTTTACTACCCTCTAATGGAAAATTGCCATAGTAAATACAGAAATCTTTAATGTCTATGATATGATTGGTTCTCCCTTAGATGCAATGCATAATTTACACATCTGTGCAAAGTAGTTCATTTTATCTTTATATTTTTATAGTATTACTGGCTTACATTTGCTGATTGCTTGCAGTGGAACTACATCTGCCAGATCTGAATTCCACTGGAAGGAATTCAGTAAGAAAAGCTGGCTGTTATGGAGTGCTACTTGTCAGTTACTGACAATTAATCTAATAACTTCCTTTTTCCAATCTTGTTTTAGACCTAATACCCATTCTTAATTTTCATTAATTAGTAAGAATTACAAAACACAGTCCTAACTTGTTAGATTAAGAGGTTACAACCCTCCAGTTTAAGTTGTCAGTGTAGTAAAATCGAATGTTTCTAGTACCTTCTAGTTTCCTGTTAATTGACAATGTGTGCTACATCACTGGCTAACAAATTCATAAACCCTGGGAATCCCACTCCCAGCCTGAGAGCTCATGAAGCTGGATTGATATTATGCTCCTCTTTGTTACACTGGAGACTATTCTGGGCTGTTGGCAGGCACAACTAACCAGACCCTTGGCTCCAATAATCTGAGCCTGATTCACAGTGAAACTGGCACAGGGTGAAACAAACTCCCATAGAAACCTCATAACCCTGACAAGGAAAAAAACATGCTTGCCTTAATAGCAAACTATTGATAAAAGAAGATTTATTCTCCTTAAGTTCAGAGAAATAATTAAAAGGAAGTAGAAGTCAAACGGGAGCTAGGAAAGAAACGGAAATAGGTGCTGTAAAACCTGGGGAAGACCAACAGAAAAGATGAGAGACTAGCAACTCCCAGGGGCATGGATTGTTAAAATACTTTTGCAATGTTAGAAAATATTTGGCTGGCACAGTGGTTCTATTTAGTTCTGGACTACGGTGAAAATTACACAAATGGTTCATCATGTAAGATGCTTAATGAAGATAGTGGTGCTTTGCATCCTCTTATTTATCTATCCATATGTTAATTGTTGATGTTTTTTGGATTTCTTCCCTGTTTTTTTTTTTCTCTATATATGTGTTCTTTCTGGGTGCCTGCATCCTACCAATGGCATTGAATACCATCTATGTCTTAAATCAATCCCAATCTTTCTCACTTGAGCTTCCGATTATCTATACAACTATTTACTTGACATCCCTATTCAGATATTTCCAAGACTTCTTAAACTCAAAGTAAATTTAAGAATTTATACTATAAATTGGCCGGGCGCGGTGGCTCAAGCCTGTAATCCCAGCACTTTGGGAGGCCGAGACGGGCGGAGCACGAGGTCAGGAGATCGAGACCATCCTGGCTAACACGGTGAAACCCCGTCTCTACTAAAAATACAAAAAAAAAAAAAAAAAAAAAAAAAAAACTAGCCGGGCGAGGTGGCGGGCGCCTGTAGTCCCAGCTACTCGGGAGGCTGAGGCAGGAGAATGGTGTAAACCTGGGAGGCGGAGCTTGCAGTGAGCTGAGATCCCGCCACTGCACTCCAGCCTGGGCGACAGAGCGAGACTCCGTCTCAACAAAAAAAAAAAAAAAAAAGAAAAGAAAAAAGAATTTATACTATAAATTAGTATTTCTCAGTGGGGCCACACTAGGTCCCCTAAATGAATCCTTCACGTGATTACTCATTTCAAGAACTGGCAACCACTATCACCCTAGTTGCTCTCTATAAAATGCTTGATGCTCTCTTTTCTCCAACTTCCACATTCACCAAATCAGGACTTCCTCTTCTCTATTAAACTTATTGGCTCCAAGTCTTTCTACCCACATACAACTTGTCTTGATCAAGCTGTTATTACATTTTATGTGGATCGTTGTGACAGTCTTTCACCTGGCCTCCCTCTCTCCAGAATTACTCCCCTAATGACCATTCTCCTCACAGTAGACACATTAATCTTTCAGAACTGCAAATATGGTCATGCTCTTACTCTCAGCTGTCTCCCCATTCCTCCCAGGATAAAGTTCAGACCTATTAGAGCCTCAAGGGCTCAGCATAAGTGTTCCCCTGTATATCTTTATAGTCTTATCTCATTGCCCACCTCCTTACAAAATATTATCCAATTCTTGAACTTCCTTCGCCTCCTTGAATAGGCTTCCCCTTTCTTGTTTTTGAGCCTTTTCGGATTATGTTTTTTTTACCCTAGATATTCATCTCCCCCTAACCTTTTACCTGGTTAACTCCTAGTCCTCTTTTTAGGTTGTAGCTTAGAAGTTACTTTCTTGAGGATTCGCAAGTGTGAGTTAGATATTTCTAAAGGAGCCTATACCATTTTTTTCATAACACGAATTACTCTGCGATCTCATTGACTGGAGGCTTTTGAAAATAAGTGGAAGATTTTTCATTGTTACAGACTTGGGGCACGGTGTTGCTGATATCTAGTAGGTGAGGGCGAGAGACAATAAATCCCCACTGAAAGAAGCCACTCAGAGCAATCAATTTCCTTAATTTATTAAGGCATCATATTACTGTAAAGTCATTTCAGATACCTTTGCATTTTAATTTGCTTTGATGATAATGATTGTGTTAATATTATCACCCCTTTCAAATCATGGGTGGGTCTATTTGTGCATCAGTAAAAGCAGTCTTTGATTTCCCTTTCCATGGTCAAAAATAAATAAATAAATAAATAAATAAATAAATAAATAAATCCCCGCTGAGTCATACACCATATAGACAAAACTATTTCTACTACACCGGTTGCACTCATATCTTGGCCTTACCATCACACGGCACAACTTTGGACTTCCGACTGTCAGCCTCTCTTTGCCTGAAGGCTTTCTTTGACAGTGAAAGCGCTCTTTGCTCATGATCACAACAGCCTAGAAATGCCAGGAATTGTGACCCTCCCCACTTCCATTCTCTTCAGCCAACCTATGACCTGTGGGTGCTGATGTATCAATCGGCTAGCTCCTTAGTTTTTTGGATGGGATAATTTGGATGTGGATGTCTTCTACTGGCTCCCAGAATTCTACAAAGGGATTATATTCCAGTTATCCACTTGACAAACTTAACTGATACAACATCTATTATTAGCTGTCATTTCTTCCCTGACTCATTTTCCTCCTGACAGGCATTAAAATCTTTTCACAGGTTCTGCTTCTATAGCCATCCAAACTAAGATTCCACTAGACTCTTATGTATCCTCAACACCTATCATGGTGCCTAGCACACAGCAGAAATTATATATACATATAGATAATGTAATACTGTATAAATTTGTTATATATATAATTTTAATTGTATATAATTATACCATATATAGTGTAATTGCTTGTTTTATATATATAAATAATTGTGTATATATACAATTTCTGAACAGAGATGTCACTTGTATGTATAACTAAATGCAATTACAATTATATATAAAAACAATTATGCCATATATATGGTATAATTATTTAATTCTGGCATATTGCAGAATAGTACTGACATGTTTAAAAGTCATGGTACAAAGATGTGGTGAAGGTGGAGGTGGAGATAAGGGAAAGTTGTTACAGGCTTGGCTTGTATGTAATGCAGATTTAGGTTATGTTTGAACATTAGATGGTAATGCTAAAGAGATACATTCTTCCCTATCATTTGTTCCTTCCTGGAGTTCATATGAAAATTTCCCCAAACCATGAGGGTGGGTAAAGAGCATCAGTATGAGTTTGAGCCAGCCCTGACTATCAAAATCATTGTGTAACCATAGGTTTAGGTCTCTTCATGGTTGACAATACAGGGGGCAGATAGGATCTACTTTGTGCTTCTAAAAGATTAGACTGAGTGTTGAGAATGAATCAGAGAAATGGGAAAGGGCCAGAAGAAGACATATTCTGAGGCTACTGCAGTATTAGAAGAAAAGATACTTGAAAAAAATGATTAGATGGTCATAGCATCATTTAACAATTCTTCTCCAGTTTGCTGAATTTGGAGCAGAGAGCAGAAATCACTCTAGGTATTTTAAAGAAAAACTCATACAAGGCACGAAGACCAAGAGTGTATACACATAGCTAGGGTACCATGATTGGGAAGCTAGAATCAGAAGTTACCGCCCTTACTGCCATGGTTCCAATGCTAGGTATGAGAACCCTGTTGCAGAAAAATTATATTTTTACAACTTTTCTTACCAGCAGGGTGCAAGAGGGCAGGAAGATGGCTTCTGTGAATTTCTGTCTTCTAAATCTGTGTAAGAGCATCTACAGGGTAGCCAGCAAGTCAGAAAGCATGAGTAAATACCTGATAAATCATTTACTATTACATTACAACACATGGTAAATAACACTGTCTGTCTTTCCAGACCTGTGACTTCCTGTATTTGGTGGAAGATACTTCATCCAGGACCCTAGCTGCAAAGGAGTCTGGGAAATACAGTTTCTAGCATTTTAGACTTTGAAGTGTAATAACTGTTCTAGTTACTATTGCTGTGTAACAAACTACCCCAAAATGTAATGTCTTAAAACAGTAGTCATTTATTTTGTTCATCAACCTATAATTTGGGCATGGTTCGGTGCAAACAACTGGTCTCTGGTCCATGTAGCCTCACTTGAGATGTGTTGATACAAAGCTGGAGAATCCATTTCATGACAGCCTGCTTACATAGCTGACAAAATGATTCTGCCTGGAAGCTTATCTGGAGCCGTGGGCCAGGGCCTTTGTTTCTTTGACGTGGGTCTTTCCATGGCTATGCAGCTTTGACACAGCATGGTGGGGCTGCTCCAGGAGCAAACATTCCAGGAGAATCAGGCAGAAGCTGCATTCTCTTTAATGACTTGCGCTTGGAAGTCAGGTAGCATCACTTTCACTGTAGATCCAAGAGGAGGGACCACAGACCCTGCTTCTCAAGGGGATGAGTTTCAAAGGGTCACATATAGGATGGAAGATACTGTCTGGCTGTTTTTGGAAAATATAATTTGCTGCAGAAAGTTTCCCTAGAGGGTGACTGGCTGTGAAAATACAGCAATTACCCTAGTTGTCAATCTTTCTCATTGGCCTTGTCAATATTTCCTCAACAGCCTTAATGATTTTTTTAACAGTTCATTTTCTTCTCTAGGTGCTTTATTGAGTCTTTTTATGTATCCCCTTGGACATAAAACTAGAATACCATATAGACAAAATGTGGAAATTTTTTCATTTAACATTCTCTAAAAGGCCCAGGAAACATTCAGTTTTAACTTCCTAAGTCTCTTAAGTTACTTCCCTGAAGTAAAGGTGCTGTAACAGACTTTGCTATTTTAATATTTTTCATAAAGAACTTTAATGCTGATAGTTTTCACTACAAGGCTTTACTAAATAAATTACCAACGAGGATAACAATTACTTGCATCAGTTCATTTCTTTGTATGGATAATTCAGAACTAAAGCAACTCTCCTAGGATTGAAGCAAGATAATAGAAATCTGAGAGATACTGGGGAATGGTTCATGCAAAAGTGAAATATTTCAAATTAGCGTATTTGGAGCAGTTCTCTAAGGTCAGTCTGTGCTTCTTGTGGCCTGCTTAGAATGTGTCACAGCTGATGGACTGACGATAATTTTTTGTATGTAACAAGAAGTTTCAACTTAACACCTACAGTTTTTCTTACTCCCACTTCCAAATCTTATTTTTTTAAAAATGTTTTTCTTTAAAAAAAAAAAAAAAAAGCCCTTGGTAACTACAATTTAATATCAAGGGTGTTTAGATTCCTAAAACTGGTGCAGTGTCTTACATTTATATGTCTTAATACTTAACGCCACCCTCTCTAACACACCCATGTCATACTAATGAGGAAGAGATCGCTAATGTACCAGAATATGTTGCAATTAGCAAATGAATGATAATAATCATGGTTTATAATATTAAAAAGCATGTTTTGTTTATCTTGACAAATGTGCAGATTTTCCATTTTCCCTAAAGAGTTAAATTCAATTCAATAAATGCTTAATATTTCTGATGCGCTATTTGTAAGCAGAATTCTACTATCACATTTTAAAATTTATCTGCTAATAAAGAGATTACAGTATCCAAGTTTGATCTATTAGAGAAATAGCCTGTCACAATAGGTACTAAGAGATTTGAGGCATTCAGATAAGAAATATTAAAATTCAGTAAGATTTTCATTGTATAATTTGAGCAGAACATGCATCTGTTAAATATTTGCATTGATTTTATATGAAGAAGCTGCTGTCATAGTATCTCAAGAAGTATCATATTGGAACTATGATGGACTCTGTAGTCCTTATGGAGGTAGCTAAAGAGATGGATTATGCTCCTGATTCATACTACTTTTGAAGTTTCAAAACTGCTCTCCATGATTTAAAACTGGAGATGCATTAGAACATCCTTTTTCAACTGGAGTAATTTACAAAGGTGTTACCAAAGAAAAAAACAAAGAACAGATATTTTGCCAAAACTAGCAAATTTATTATGTTAAGTAACTTGCCTATACAGTGTCAGGTTTACAACGAAAGGACTATTAAAGACAGTATTTTCATTTTAGGTAAAAATCAATGCATTTTTTTTTTCATTCACCTAAAATACTGTGACTGCTGTTAGTGTGCCGCGCACTGTTCTACATATGGGGATATGAGGTTAACAAAAGAGTCAAGGCTCCTTTTCTCATGGAGCTTATATACCAATGAAAGGGAAAAATAACAAATATGATGTCAGAAAACAAGAAGTGTTACGGATAAAAATAAAGCATGATAAAGAGACCAAGAGGGCCTGGTGGGGGTGGCGGAGAGACAGGCTGACATTCTGCTGGTGCACATGACTCAGTCTCTTCTGATTGTTACTGCTAAATATTTCTCAGAAGGGAATGCCACTTCAGACAGGCTGATCAGAGAATGCTTCTCTGAGATGGTATTTGAGCAGAGACCTGAACCCATGAGTGAAACAACAGGACTCTAACACCCTGCCAGTGGAGATCTCAACAGTCTAACTCTTTTGGAAGGTGAAAGAGTAGTAAGGTAAAAATGTTCATACTATCTGCTCCCCCAAATAACACAACAATTGGTCCTAAGGAATAATCCTAAACCTGGTGAAAAGCTTTTCTGCACAAATAAATGTTTATCATTGTATTGTAATAGGAAGGATTCGAAAGAGCCTAAAGAGCCAATATGAGGGGCCGGGCATGGTAGCTCACACCTGCAATCCCAGCACTTTGGGAGGCTGAGGCAGGCGGATCATGAGGTCAAGACGTCAAGACCATCCTGGCCAACATGGTGAAACCCCGTCTCTACTAAAACTACAAAAACTAGCTAGGTGTGGTGGCTTGCGCCTGTAGTCCCAGCCACTTGGGAGGCTGAGGCAAGAGAATTGCTTGAACCCAGGAGGCAGAGGTTGCAGTAAGCCGAGATCCTGTCACTGCACTCCAGCCTGGCAACAGAGTGAGACTCTGTCAAAAAAAAAAAAAAAAAACAAAAACAAAAAAAGAAAAAAAATCACCAATATTAGGAAAATGATTATAAGAGCCATAGTATAAGAATAGGGTTTCTTTGTCTTGGCACTATTGACATTGTGTTCTGGGTGATTCTTTGTTGTGAGGACTGTCCTATGCAATGTTGAATGTTTGGTGGCATCTCTGGCTTCTACCCAGTAGTTGCCAGTAGCACCCGTCACCCTCTGGCCAGTTGTAATCATCAAAAATATCTCCAGACATTGCCAGACAGTGTCAAATGTCCCCTTCTTTGAAACCAATATATGGAATGGAATATTAAATAGCCTTGGCAATGGTAGGCTTATAAATTATGTGTAATAAAAAATGTCTGTATCACTATAAAAAGACACATAAAATGTATTCACAATGAGAACACAAATATAAAAATAAAACAATATATGGAAAAAAGCTGTGAATGTGTTAAACACAAGGAATGAAATTTTGGTGTCAGATGGAAATAATTGAGTGAGACTTACCTGACTGACTTACCTGGCTTCATTTATTTTCATTTGTCTCATAACTGATTATTGCCTCAGAGTTAAGGATCAAGGAAAGAGAAAATGTTACTGTATCTGACAGGAACTTTCTTTTTAATCTGTTTCAGAATATATTAACATTTATATAAGAATGCATAATTGATATGATATACATGTTACTGCATAATTATTTTCTGTTGGACAAGACTCTCTAAGTCACATTACTAAATAAATAACAGGGTAAAAAATTCTGTATCTCCTCAAAGGCTGCTTGTTCTTGGGACAAAGGCTACGGGAAAAATAGACAAAACAATTAAGGTGACATGTACTACTGATTCAGATCAGCTTATGATTAGACATTGTGGGTGGTGATAAAACAAAACTGTACAACAAGAGGACAAGGAGATAAGGTTAGAAAAGCAGCCAAGGAATTCACAATTAACCTTGTGCCCTTCCTCCCTGGGAGGGGAAATAAGAAGTACATTAATTCTTTTTGTACCTTGTAGAGTGGCGCTTATCACCATTTGGGGATTTGTTGCACTACTATTTAAGGGACTTTTTTGTGTGCCTATTTCTATTTCATATCTCCCATGACTATTGCTTTAAAAGAAAAGCTCCCATAAAAAGGAAAGCTAATTAATTTTAACTCTATTGTAAAGACATGGTGAAAGTTTCTTGATCTTGCTTGAGGTAGCTGGAGGCTCCCTGAAGTGTAGCTGCTACAGAGCAATGGTTCTGAAACTTTAGCATGCGTTAGATTGTTGGGCCCTGACCCCCAGAGTTTCTGATAGTTAGATGGGAATCTGAGATTTCCATTTCTAACAAGTTCCCTGATTTTGTCGATACCACAAATCTGGGAATCGCATTTTGAGAGCCACTGGTTTAAACAAAACTTCTCTGGCTTCCTGTTCTGGGCTCTGAGCTGAGCATTCTTAGGGATCAGTGAGCTCCTTTGTAGGTAGTATTCTAAAACACTCCTGGCCGAGGGAGGGGACTGCTACAAGCATCAAAGTCTGCCTGATATACTAATGATTCCATTTTCCTGCATTTCAATTCCACGTGGCTCTTGGATCTTGATGATTTGCCTCAGCATGGGACCTCTTCTCTTTTTCCATTCTGAATTTTTTTTACCTCCTAGTCCTTGTCTGTCTATGCCTTTTCCAGTCCCCTCCTTGACCTTTGCTTGTACTGGAGTCTCTGACTAGCAAATCTGCCTACTTCTAACTCCCAGCTAGTTTCTAAACCGGAAGTTCCCAACATTTCTTGGTACATGATGCTCTTAATTCATCAGTAACATTTTCATAATTCTGTGTCTTGGTCCATTCAGACTGCTGTAACGAAATACCATAAACATGGTGGCGTATAAACATAGATTTATTTCTCACACTTCTAGAGGCTAGGAAGTTCCAAGATCAAGGTGCCCACAGATTTGATGTCTGGTGAGGGCTTGTTTTCTTATAGATAGCTGTCTTCTCAACGTAATCTCACACAGTGAAAGGTGTGAGGGGTCTTGCTCAGGCCTCTTTTATGAGGACACTGATCTCACTCATGAGAGCTCTGCCCTCATGACCCAATCACCTCCCAAAGGTCCTACTTCCTAATATTATCACCTTGAGGGTGAGGGGATAAATTGTCAGGAGACATAAACATTCAGATCATAGCACTCCCCAAGCCAAAAGAAATACATAGTTGTTCTGTTCATTAAGTAGTTAAGTTCAAATAATTCAATAGTAAAAGTTTGTGCAGTGTCTGCATATATTGCTATGTTTTCCTCACAAATGGAAAGTTTTGTGACTTCCCTGTGTACCTCAACGCACAGTTTGGGACCCACCACTCTAAACCCTGCCCCATCTTACTAGCTGTTTTTTTTTTTTTTTTAATTTTATTTATTTATTTTTTATTTTTTGGTGCCTTCATCATAGGGGGACCCCACGTCCACAATTTTCTGCCACACATGCTTCAGCACAATGCTCCACAAGCAAACACAAATTAGTGGCAATATTTATATTTATTTTTGCAATTCCTTAGATAAAAACCATTTGAACAATGTTTGGTAAGGTGTTATTCTCATAAAAACTTCTTTCAAAACAAAGGTATTTCTATTTTCCACAAAAGTTAAAATTACATGCTGAAACAAAGTTAATGACTTAGATAACACAATACACTGTCAGAAAACTGGTAGAGTAAGACTAGATAATGAACTACATCATTAAACTAAACAATTACACAGAACTAGAAAACTGACTCAGTAGTAAAATATAAAATCTACAATTATAAATATAAATTTGGTCCATGGAGACACTAGGGCAGTATTTACAATAAGTAACAGATTATTTCTACTTTAGGTGAATACTGCAGTTGTAAAATGTTGAATATCGTAGGGAAGAGTGTTTTATTTACAGTCTACCGTATTAAAAGTTATATTTCTAGCAAACCTGATGATTGCTACAAATACAGCTAAAAATTTGACACTAAATACAAACATTTTCTGTAGTTGGGAATTCCTAATCTCTATAAATTGAAATTTTCTGTTAAAATCAACACAGAAAAAAATACCACGATTCCATTCTTAGAAATACTGTAAAATTCAATCATTTTAGTTCAAACATAATAAGTAAATTACAAGTCTTGCAAAAAGGCACACATTGTTAATGATATAAATTTGGCAGCAGAATCCTATGTCATGAAAGTTACTGTCAGGTGATGGGAAGTCAACAGATAACAGAACTAGACTGATTTTCCTGCCTAATTTTAGGAAGAGGAAAACAATGCTCAGATGTGAGTTCCTCCGCCCCTTTCTGTGTTAAACTAAAGACTCTAAGCTCTCAGCTATATTTCCATCAGGCAATGCTGCACCATTACTGTCCAGAGACGTGGACGGATTCTCTTCCTGCCTTGTGCTCACAAGGCTGAGGATCACTTTGTAGAGAAACTGATATTGCTCCTAGAGAACAGAAGATGGGAGGTTATAAACATGACGCTCAGGGAAGGCATACATTTCTAAAAAGAAGAAATATTTTTAGACACACTTCAGCAGTGTTCATGAAAGGGCAATGTGTTAAGGGCACTGTTATACTCAGCAGATGTACACAACTTATACTGATGTCTCTTTCTGATTAAATTAACGTTGCAATTGGCAAACCATTCACTGACCTAGAAAATTAACCTACATACATTTGCCAATAAGTACTTAATTCTTATCCATGAAATCAGAAGGTGATGAGACAGGGTTCTGTTAACTTGTCAGGGAGACTGTTTGGCACTGGGCACCTGTAACTCACTCAGAAACAGGTTTCTTCTTCTTTCTCTACTTGTTAGAAAATCCACTGTGTCTGCCTCTTTATGGAAAGATCTCAGGAATGACTTACTGTCAGCCCAGAGACCCATGTAGAATGCAGTCCTTCACAATATACACTGTTCACCAACAAGAAGAATTTCACACACTATCAGCCCGACTGGTCCTACGCCCTGCTATAAGCAAAGTTAAGTACCTGCCCTGCTGTGGTCTCAGAGTAGTGGCACATAGAAGAATGAAACAGTTTTTCTCTTACAGATGCCATCTCAGGCAGTCTGGGGAGAGGCAGCTACAGAGAATCTGAACCAGTGAGCAGCATCATAGCTGAGAACCATTAGGCCTACAGGTGAAGCAGTGCGTAATTAAATGCATTCGTGAAATGTGCATCTCCGGAAAGCAGTTTCAGGCAGCACAAGCTTGATACAACTCAGCGGCCCTGAATGAGACTTAATAGGGGCTCCTCTGCAGTGCATGTGCACGAAGATAACCTTGACCTCCTGCCAACTGGTCTGGGCTGGGGCTTTGAAGAAGGTCCCTTTATAAGGCCCTTAAACAGACCGAAGAGCTGAAGATGAGCCTATGACTTCCACATTCACCCAAGCTTATTTGCATTGTTTACTATTGTGCACAAAGGCAAACATGAGATTTAAAAGTTTTTATCCATAAATTTTCTGAAGTATACATTTTAAAGGTCTATTGTTCTATGGATTGCGGACTTATAATTCAGCTTGAAAACTACATACTAATGTTATCAGTTAATAAGATCTTTCTTGATACATGGTAAGATTTCAGCAGCCTCTAGGAAGTTAGTAGTACTCTTATCAGTGAAAAATTTGGTTCACTGCCTTGTTACTTACAATGTCAGCGAAGACTCCTGGCCTCATCAGATTGATCATCTTGGCTACCTGGTAAACATCCACGGAATTTTCTTTTTCTAGTTGGTGCATAAGGGTTGTCAGAGCACAGAAAGTTCCTGCCGTCACTCCTCCGTGCCTTGTAAAAAAAGGAAAGGAACAAAGACTCCATTGAGATGCACTACTCACATTTAGAACTCTCAAAGCCTATAGCCTTGACAACTTTGTAGCAAAAACACTGAAAGTTTTAATGAATTGTCTCTCTTTGCTTTTTGCACAAAGAACTATGATTTAATCTGAGATACTGCCAAGTGTTCATGATATTAGTAGTGGCATACTTTACAGAAGTTTAATATTTGCTTATGGTTATTATTTGTATACTATGAAAGGGGTTAGCAATAATGAAAAACAAACTGAGAGTATCATATAAAGACATATATAATACACGTATAATGTATGTGTATTACACATCATATATAATACACGTATAATGTGTGTGTATTACACATCATATATAATACACGTATAATGTGTGTGTATTACACATCATATATAATACACGTATAATGTGTGTGTATTACACATCATATATAATACACGTATAATGTGTGTGTATTACACATCATATATAATACACGTATAATGTGTGTGTATTACACATCATATATAATACACGTATAATGTGTGTGTATTACACATCATATATAATACACGTATAATGTGTGTGTATTACACATTATATATAATACATATATAATATATGCATAAATACATATATAACAAACTGTATTTTATATATTTATAACATAGTTCAGCATATGCATTTTTTATTTGTTTATAATGGAATCCTAGGAAGATTTATTGGATAAAGTTTCTCGTTCCTGAAAAATAAAAATCTTATCAATTTCACTTCTATGCCAGGAAATCAATGACTGAAAATGACTCTCTGGTTGGCTCCTGTAAAATTTCACTGCTAAAACACTGACTTAGTATACAAAGTGTTCTCAGCATCAAATGCAAGAGAAGATACTTGTGATCATGATCCCATTCTCTGTCTTCAACAGGGACTTTAAGTGAAGTAAAAAAGAAAAAATGTTCTGTGCTAACTTTATTGATAAGATGCAGATAATCCACCATGGCTGAATCATCACAGTGGGTCCAAAGCATTAGGTTTGTCTGAAGACAACAGAAACATACATATGCCCAGAGAATGTGCAGGCGTGAAACAATGTTACATACGGAACTTACTCATCATGAACAATCATGGGCCCATCCCTATTGGCAGCTTCTTCTTTTATAACACTTATAAGTTCAAAAGTTTTACTAATGGGGCTATCTGGATTTGGCCATTTAGGACACTGAAAGTGCCTCACTTCAAGTACATAATCATCCTACAAGAAGAAAAAACAAAGTAACGTTAGTGACAGTTTACGAGGAGTGGAATCATTGAGGAAAATCAGGAATTACAGTAAGGTAATAAAATCCAATGGCAGGCATGAGTGAGCAGCCGTAGTTGCAGCACATTCTTTCTTTATTTATTTTTTTCTAAAAATTACTTTTTTTATTCTAAAAATAAACTCTGTGGGTGAAATATGCCAATGCTTACAAACCATGAAACTATGCACCAAAGATGTATTTGCACTGCTAACTTCAAATTTATAAAAAGAAATCGCTGGTGTTAAAATCTGTTTTGAAAATAGCATACACTTTCTTCATATATTTCTTCATATATTTCTTCAGGCTTAAGTAAAAGAAGGAGATTGCATGACACAGTGAAGAAAATGCTGACAAGGAGGTAGAGATCTAGGTTCAACTCGGATCCCGATTCTGATTCTTACTTAATTGACCAACAAGACTGTGACTTGATTAAATCCCTTAAACCTCTTACCCCCAGCTTCCAAAAGTGTACTTTGAAAAAATGATACATTTAAAAACAAGTAGCAGAACCTAAATTTTACATAAAAGTGCAAAGGGCCAAAATAGCCAAGATACTACTAAAGAAGAAAAACAATAGAGGAAATTAACTCATCATATATCAAGAATTACTCTAAGTTATAAGAAGTAAAACACTGCCATTGTGGCTGAGGGATGAACAAAGTGACCAATGGAATAAAATAAATATCCTAGAACAAGCATATGTGTGTGTGTGTGTGTGTGTATACATATACATGATATATATATAATATGAATGACTGAACTGATATTGCTAATTCATAAATAATGGTGGGACAATGGGTATCATCATATGGAAAATAATGAAACTGAATGCTTGTTTCACAAAATATAATACAAAAAGTCAATTTCAGGTGGTACGTTTAGAAAACAATGTAGGAGAGCATCTTCATGATTTCAGGGTAAACGGTATGTTTTAAAGATACTAAATGATGGTTTCCTTTTAAAGGCCAGGAATAACAAGATCAATAAATTCATATAGATTAAACTTCAAAACTTTTCTTTCACTAAAAAAAAAAAAAGAAAAAAAAAAAAAGAATCACAAAGAAAGTAAAAAAGTCAAATCCCAAACTGGGAGAAAGTATTTGCAATATATGTAACTGACAAAGGATTAGTATCCACAATATAAGAAGACCTCTGATAAATCAGTAAGTGATAAATAATCTAACTGAAAAATGGGCAAAAATCATGAACAGACACAGTACAAAAGATAGAATCTGAATGGTCAATTAATTTATATAAAAATATTATTTCTAAAACATTTTATGTAAAAATATTATTTATGTAAACAATTATGTAAAAATATAAAGTTATGTTGAAAACTTCATTTTCAACAAGAGAAATGCAAATTAAAAGTAACAAGAGATGCTGTTTCATTCCTAACACAAGCCCTGGTGAGGATGTAGCGATTCCAGATCACTCACACATTCCTGATGACAGGATACCTTGGTAGGATGACTTGGGAAAACAATTGATTTCACTTAGTAAAGTTACAGAAAGTTGAAGATGATCCAACACAGTAACACAGCAGGGGAATTCCCAGGGTATCCCCAAGGGGAAATTTTGCATGTGACTAAAAATATTCATATAGCACTGTTTGTAATAGCAAAACCAAACCAAGACAAAACACAACAAACAAGTAATAATTGGCATGTAAAATTAAAAAAAAGAATATGTATTATCTGGAATGCTAAGCAGCAGCAGTAAATGAATTTGAACTACACCCAAATACGTGGATAAATCTCAGTAGGAAAATACACATAATTTATATAAAGTTCACAGATATTTAAAAGTAAGCAGCATACGTATGAAGGAAAACAAAGACAAGAGTTAAATGATAAAATAAGTCAAGAGAGCAATAAATACTAATTCAGGAAGAGGCTACTTCTGAAGTGAGGAGAGGATGAAGGGGATAGGGAGCACATGAGACCATCAAGTCTCATGGTCAAGGCCATGTTCTATTTCTTAAAGTCAATGGTGGGTAACAGTAATTTAACATAATTGTTAAACCTTGCACATATAATATAAACACCTTAAATATATTCAATATTTAATAAATTCTTAAAAATAGTCCTTATAACAAATACATAAATAAAAGGCCCCTAGCTTTTGAAAGCTCAGTAGCGTAGACCTTCACTTGTCTACTAACCTCAAATGTTGTGATATTTGGGTAAAGTGCTTAAAAATGTCTGAAGTCAATGAAACTGTCTACTTTAGTCTTTCCTTCTTTTTTGATCTTTGTTATAGAAATACATCTATATTGATCCCTGGGTTGGGCTCCTGGATTATCAAGTTGTCCATAATAGCTGATTTACCTAGATGAGACACACTGAATTGGGATCAATCAGGAATCTATGTTATCTAGTTTATTTTCTGCATAATATTAGGAGAAAAACAGTGCTAATTTCCCAGTGCTGAGCAAGATATTAAACATGATCAGTGATCAGGATAATGGGTGTGACAAGATAATAGGTATCTAATGATTATTACTCTAGTGATAGGCTTTCTTACTAACCAGGAATAATGAGAAGAAGGTATGAGAGATGGCAGATCTAAATGGATGCTACTAAAGTGATCAGGGAATAATCAGAAGTAAAAATTAGCATGGAATATTAAGAGCTCTCAGGGATCTTAGGGGCCTTCTAGTTCCTGCCCTTCATTTTACAAATAAAGACCTAAGTCTTTTTTGTTTTAATGAGATAGGATACTATTCCACTGCTATGCTGTTTACATTATTAGTTATTTGTATCATCAAGTTTATATGTATTGGTCACTTAAATATTCTAGAGAATAGAGTATCTTCTGGTATACCACATATGTACTAGTTTTCAGAACTAGAGAAAAGTGAAACATTCAAATTATTTGGAACATGATTTAATCTTTGTCAGATTGAGAAGGTACTCTGAATCTCACATTCCTTAGACATCATTATTAGTATCTTTTAGTATTTTACTATAACTCTACATAAATAAATTATTGACAAAGAATTCAATAATAGATATTTGCATATAATTAAGAGACTAGTAAAACAAAGTATTATCTTGTAGATAACAGCAGTACCTTGTGTAACAGATAACCAAGACTTTAGTAAAATA
This sequence comes from Rhinopithecus roxellana, assembly GCF_007565055.1. NCBI lineage: Eukaryota > Metazoa > Chordata > Mammalia > Primates > Cercopithecidae > Rhinopithecus > Rhinopithecus roxellana. Next base: position 71,512,485 of record NC_044554.1, read on the forward strand.
TTCCTAGTTCATTGTACTTCATGTTTTCAAAGCACTTCATTTATCAACTTATTACATCACTATCACTCATCAACTTTCTACATTGGTAGAGAATAGTAAGTTTCAGTAGGTAGTATTTTTCCCATTTTACTTAGGAGAGTTTAGGCAAGTAGTATTTTTCGTACAAGGTAAGGGCTTATATTAAAAATGAGAATTAAAATTAATACATTTATTCTCTTACTGTGTTTATTTCCCATCTATGTTCTGTCAACCATTAATCTGGAGTAAATGAGCTTTGACTTCCTGTATGTGTAAAATTCAGGAATGATGCAGTGATGATTAACTGTTCAATGATTCTATACCATTTTGAAAAGGAAAGTGACAAGGTAATTTGATTATTTGTGTAATTGTCTCAATTGGGAAAAAATCAGAATCATGCTTTTCATTTCTAGGAAAGATCCCTAGATTAGAATATGTTTAACATGTGTTTAAGATAAAAACCATGTCATTTAACTTATATCCTTACCTGTGTAGCTTCTAAGATAAAGTCCTGAATTATAAGTTTTTCCTCATTAGTTAGACATTTGTGTTCTTCAGCCATAAGAGTGACCTTAAAGCTCTCACAATTTATAGGCTCATCTTTATTTGGCCAGTAAACAAATTCATCTTCTGCCTGGAGAATTGCAAATGAAAGAAGTGTCTATATTTTAACTAAATGCCCAATAAGTCAGATTGTGAAATAAAGTTGATTGGTTGGCACAGAAATTTCAACTCCAATTTTTCTTTGTATCTGAATATTTACTCTTAAAATCTTCATGGTGCCTTCAACTAGATTGATGTGCTGAATAAAATATTACACTTAGGAACCCAAACTATTGCTTTATTGTTTTATGCTCTTAGCTTATCAACAACAATGATAAGCTTATTGCTTCTGTAATTGACAACTGAGTAGAGAAGATTCAAGCGATTTTAAGAGCTCAAAAATTTCCGGCCTCATGTGTAATGGTCACACAATAATTTTATAGACAAGAACTGAATATCAAAGCTAAGTAAACATGTAAAGCCTAAATGAAATATTTACTTTATTTTACTCTTTGAGTTCTCCAAACACATATAAAGAGGGGGATAGGATATCCCTGCTTTTCTCATACTAAAAAAGTCCTTCCTATACTAGGAACTGTCTTAATTCTAACTAGGTCTTTTTTTAAAGAAAAAATTAGGCACCTCCTTAAACTCAGGTAATCTCTAAATATTCTAATACATTTTATTTTAAAAATGTAAACAGAAGCATATAGGCTGATTTCTTTCATGGCTGTGATTCTAATTTTCTTAAGCAATGTCACAAAACACACATGTTTAAGTTAATTTAAATTTATTTTCATTTAAAACTTTTATTCATCATTTTGACCTAGGAGACTGTATAATGAAAGCAAGCCCAACAATAGAAGGGTATGCCCTCAATGACATTAGTTTATTAGTTGAAAACAAAATTGCTTTGCTTGTTTGTATGCTGGAGTTTTCGCTATTTGTAACCTGATATTTCCCTGTAAAGAAAGTCCCAAAAGTGGTCTAAGGGACTTACCATGTTTTGGCCATCAGGAATCATCACCACCAGTTGGGCATTATGGTCCCATATCATCCTCCAGAAATCCTTGATGGTGTGGAGGAGAGGGTGCTGGGTAATGATGAATTCATTGCTCTGGTAATAGCCCTACAAAACCAAAGAGAAGACAAAAACAACACTGGTGTATGCCTTTAAACATTCAGATAAACATTTATACATCAATGGATCTTAAGTCAAAACAGTCTTTTGAATTGCAGATTGTGTCTATATGTAGTAATATGATTATTACAGCCAATGCTTACTGGGCACTTCCTATGCTAGGTGTGACACTATGTGTTTTTTGTTCTCTTAAGTCATTTGTTCCTCACAGAAGTACTGTGAGATAGGAGCTATGATCCCAATTTTACAGATGATTAAACTGAGGCTTTAGAAGTTAAGCGTTGAGCCCAAGTTTGCCTTAAGAAGTCAGACATAGTATTCAGGGTTACCTATCATCTTGGAGTGAATAGTTGATGATTTTTATCTTTCCTTGGCACTCCTTTTAAATATAAGTTGGACTCTGTTATGCCAGAAGCAGGGTTCAGTCACCCTTGATACAGTTTCCAGTTCTACATTGTCCCATCCACCAGTTCCTTAAAGTGATCGATTAAGGTATCTAACTTACAAAATTGCTCCACAGTGACCATTTCACTATGGAATAGCCTGCTTGGCTGGCCTTGCTGACCCTCACACCTACCTGGACTTCGCAGATATGCCACAGTAAATACCTCTCGGTCACTACATGACCTCCTGGGACTTGTGCCTGCTTGCTTTAAACCCATCAAGTAAAACTCCCCATGGAAAACCTGCTTGGACAATGCCCTGGACCCAATAAAGGCATTGGTCAATGGGTCCTTTTCTCTCTTTCCCTGCTTGCTTTGCCTAAGCTCTATGCATGTGGCCTCCAGTGCCATGAACTCCTCAGGGTCCATAAATACTAAAAACTCTGAACTTTCACACTGTGTTTCTGTCATTGAAGACTTCAGGTGAGACTGCTCAATGGAACCCATGCAGGTGAATCCCATATTGGTGCTCTTTCGTCTGGGCCTCTGGTGGTCACTGAGGATAGTAGCTATCAGCTAAGCTGATAGAGAAACTTGAACAGTTTCATTAAAAACAAACCTCTAGCTGCACACCTAGCAAACTGCTTCGTGGATACTGTCTCTTACTCCACAGAGAGTGGAAAATCTACAGGAGAGTTTACATTTCCCACTTCGGTGTTCAGACACCTTGGTTGCTGCTACAAGAGAGGAACCAGGGAGACACCTTGCATATTTTGCTACAGACACCGAGAAGCTAGAGCTATTGGATTAATTGTGATATTTATATTGTTACTAAAGTCCTGGCTCTTCTAGCCCCTTCTGCTTTCAGATCCCATTCCTAGCACCCAGTGGCTCATTTGAAATGTGAATGTATTTAGATGCCACTACCACACATCCCTGTGTTTCCTGCATAGATATTCCTTAACGTTTTCTTTGCTGGATAAATAGAACAGAGGTTTTGGAGTAAGAATTAGGAGGTTTTCATCAGAAGCCAAGCTCCGTGATTCACTGACCTTAAATGTTAGTGAAGGTCACACAACAGCTACTAAAACACTCATCCCTAACACAGAAGATGTAAATGCAGAAGAAAAGCATTGTATCTTTAGAAATCCAGGTCCCAAAATGAGCCCAGTTTGCAGGGTAAGAATCATGCTGCAAACCTGGAGTAGTGATGCCAGTGAGGTTGGGCTTTGCTGAAGCCAGTGAATTCTGGGTTTGCTCAGGGGTTCTACCTTAGTGAAGTAAATAAAGCCTTTTAGACAAGCAGGTATAAGTTTTATATCTACTCATCAGCCCTGAATAGTGAGTTTGTGTTCCTGCATCTACTTATTGGTCTTGCTTGAGGTTTCTTCAGTCCCAGCACACATGAAAGCATGCTGTTATTTCAATTGTTGCTGTGGACTGTGGCCTTACAGTCTACAGATTTAACTTATATTTACCACTCATGTTGCCCATGCCTGTAGTCTTTGCTTCTGCCTGTAACACAAGCTGGCAGACAGTCTCCTCAGTGACTTCTCTGACTTACCATGATATAGGAGGCATTGATGTAGTCTGTGCCTTCTCCACTCAGGGATGAAATGCCAACTCTTGATCTTTCCACTGGAACACAGAATATTCATTGTAAAACAAAAACAAAAACAAAACGAAACAACAAAATAACCCATGCTCACAGCACTGTACCATCTTTCCCCCATGCCAGATGTAAAATATAGCTGCATTTTTCAAGTTGAAGTGTCTCTGATCTGTAAGCTAATTTTTCTAGACATTTTGCATTTTTAGATAAGACTTCAGGGGTTTATGAGTCCTTCAGAACAGTTACATATTGGACAAAACAAGAAATATCTGAACGTGCTCCATTTGCTCCAAAGGTATACAAATATTGCCAAATTTCCTACAATGTGTTTATTATTTTAAAAAAGTTGTTTTTTCAAGATTCAACACAACTTACCAGGGATGATAGAAGAAGTTCGATTCTTTTCCCTGTTGCATTGCTTTAGGGCTGTAGAATAGTCACTCTGCTGTATATTTGACTGACTCAGGAGCTGGGCAAGAGAGTAAAAAAATATATAGGTTATTTCATTTAAGTCCCCGAAATACTCACACACACACACACACACACACACACATACATACACACACACACACACATCCCAATCAAGATAAGATACTGACTAAAAATATATATGAAATATTTTCCAATAATTCCTTGAATTAAACCTTGTTTTAGTGAACTTCCTGGAGCTTCTATGTTTTACACCAGGGGAGTTAGAAGAAGCAAAGAAATCTCAAGTAATTCTTTTAGCATTGAGAGAATCTTCCTCATGGCTTCCACTATAGATGTGCAACCTCCATTTCCTCTATTTAAATCTGACACAGATGTTTGGAGGCAAATTACATCGTGTGTGTGTATATACATATATATGTATATAATTCAATTTTATTTATTCCTTCTAACAGTTATTACTCCATTATATGAATAATCTACATTCTGTTTATCTACTCAACTAGTGAATGTTTGGTTATTTGCAGTGTTTGCAATTGTATAGCTTTATAGCTATGAGCATCTCCTGTATGTTTCTTTCTTTTTTTTTTTTTTTTTTTTTTGAGGAGGAGTCTTGCTCTGTCGCCCAGATGGAGGCGTGATCTCGGCTCACTGCAAGTTTCGCCTCCCAGGTTCCCGCCATTCTCCCGCCTCAGCCTCCGAGTAGCTGGGACTACAGGCGCCCGCCACCTCGCCCGGCTAGTTTTTTGTATTTTTAGTAGAGACGGGGTTTCACTGTGTTAGCCAGGAGGGTCTCGATCTCCTGACCTCGTGATCCACCCGCCTCGGCCTCCCGAAGTGCTGGGATTACAGGCTTGAGCCACCGCGCCCGGCCTCCTGTATGTTTCTTAATGTGCACACGTGTGACGGTTTCCGTAGAGCATTAGGAGTATTCAGTGTTTAATTTTTGACAGTCGGATAAATGAAAAATAATATATCATGGTTTTGATTTGCATTGTCTTAATTTCTGTGAAATTGTGAATTTTGGTGCTCATTAGTCATTAAGATATCTTCTTTGATGATTGCCTTTTCATATTTTTTCTTCGTTGCCACTTATTAATTTGTAGGGGGTTCTCGCTGTCTTGAATGTAAATCTATAGTGTGTAAAAAGTTGGAATCGTCTTCAGTTTCTTTAGTAACACAGAGATTTACAGCCAATTTATTTTTCTTCAATAGCTTTCTGCAAATTATTGTTTTACTTAAGAAGTCCTTCTCTATCCTGAAGTTATTAAAAAAAACTTTCCAATGTATGCCCTGCCCTGCCTTCCCCTCCCCTCCCCTCCCCTCCTCTCCTCTTCTCTTTTCTTCTTTTTTGAGACAGGTCTCCACTCTGTCGCCCAGGCTGGAGTGCATATAGCTTCGACCTCCTGTGCTCATGAGTTCCTCCTGCCCCAGCCTCCCACGTGGCTGGCACTACAGACGTGCACCACCACACCTGGCTAATTTTGGTATTTTTGTAGAGATGGGGTTTCACCATATTACCCAGGCTGGTATCGAACTCCTGGGCTCCAGCAATCCGCCTGCCTTGGCCTCCCAAAGTATTGGGATTACGGGTGTGAGCTACTGTGCCCAGCTCAATATTTTCTTTTCTAAAATGATCTTACAATAGTTATAAAGGTTTGCTTTCACCTTTAGGTAGTTAATACACCTTGAACACATTTTAATGTTTGAGGAGTGGTAGAGCTATAACGTTACTTTTTTTGACATGAAAATTTTCCCAATGTTATTTGTAGATTAGTCTGCTGTTTCTTCACTGATATGTAATGTTATCTCTACCACATAACAGATTTCCTCAAATGCATCATTCCTCTGCTAGATTCCTCCATTTTCCAATACTATTATATCACAGCATAAGTCTTCCATATACAGTACAACAGAATTCTTGTATTATTATTTCCTTTTCAGTATGGATGAGATATTTTGGCTCTTTAATTTTCCATGCTAAATTAAAATCTGTTCTACATTTTCATGAAAAATCCTGCTGTAAATTCGATTGATACTGCATTGACTTCTATAGTCAATGTAAGGAGAAGTACTATCTTAATATTTCCATGTATCAACATTATATTTTATTTGGGCCTAATTTTATGCTCTTCAATTTACTTTTATAAATTTATATATTTACTGCATATTTTGTTAAGTGTCTTTTTTGAGATGATGAAGTTTTTGCTACTGTTTTGTTATTGTTGTTAATAATAATTTTGTTGTTAATAATAATGTTGTTGTTAATAATGGGTTTTTTATTGTTCTAATACATTTTCTAATCACTCAAAGCTAACAAATAACAATGCTATTGATTTTTATGTATGTTTGTTAAACTCTAATTAAAGATAATTATTTTCTCTTTTGTTTCTCTCGATATTCTTTGCAGGTAGTTATATTATCTATCTGCAAATCCTTTTCTACCATTATACATCTTTCTAGTTTAATCCAATTTCCAGGATGATGTTGAATAGTAGTGCCAATAATTGACCTTCCTTATCTTTTCTTGAATCTATTATGAGCATTTCCAATTTTAATTTTTATGTGTGATGTTTATTGTAGTTTTATGATAGACACTTTCTAGAAGGCTAAGAAAGCTTTCTTCTATTTCTGGCTTACTAAGAGTTTTTTTTTTTTTTTTTTTTTTTTTTTTTAACTGAACAATGTAGAATTTGACTACTTTTCCTGTATTAATTGACAGGGTCATGATGTTTCTGTATATAAATATATTAATAAACCATCTTTCATTTTTGGAATAAACCCTATAAACTCTACTTGCTCATGATATTAAAGAAATACACTCCTGGATTTGAATTGCTGATATTTTAAATAAGATTATTGATACCAGTCTATAAGTGTCTTACTCTGTCTTTGTTCAGTTTTGGTATCAAAGTTATATTTGTCCAATAAAATAGCTGGGTTAGTTTTTCACCTGGATTTTTTATGCTAACATTTGGAATTTTATGTTCCTTAAAAATTGGCAAAATGTGACATCAAATTCTTTTGGGCCTGGTTATATTTTGAAGGTGGGATTTTAGGCAGCTCATTTGATTTCCTCGATGGCTATTGGCCTAGTTAAATTTTCTATATATTTTTAGAGTATTTTTATTATATTTTTCCTTTAGAATTTTTTCTATTTTTCATTTCTTTGGGTACATAAAAGGTGTAATATTTATGGAAAACATGAGCTATTTGATACAGGCATACAATGCATAATTATCACAGGAGGGTAAATGGGGCATCCATCACCTCAAGCATTTAACCTTTGTGTTACAAACAATTCAATGAATGCTTTTAGTTATTTAAGAATATACAATACATTATTCATTTCATATAGGTTTTCAAATGTATTGTGTTTAAAAATGTTTCTAAATTATATCTCTATTTTTTATCTCAATATTATTTACTCACATTCTTTCCTCCCTTTGTCAATCTGGACACAGGTTTGTCTATTTTAATCGTCTTTTGACAGAACCTGCATTAGGTTTTGTTAAAGCTTTATTTAATCATTTAAATTTTCTATTTAATTTTTAAAACTTTCAAAATGTTATGTAGTGCTTCTTTTGACCTTTAATTCTAAAGATTTTAAAATTTCCTCTTAAATATGTATATTATTTAAAAGGGTATTTTTAATGCCCAAATATCAAATTTTTTAGGGAAACTTTTCATTGTCAATTTCCAATTTTTACTGTATTACATTCTGAGAAAATGACTGGTATGATATAGATTCCTTGAAATTATCTCCCTTTTCCCTCTGAATCTATTAACAGTTTTATTTTAGAATATGTGTGCAATGGGCCAGGAGCAATAACTCATGGTTGTAATTCCAGCACTTTGTGAGGCCACAGCAGGCAGATCGCTTGAGCTCAGGAGATGGAGATCACCTGGGCAACCTGGCAAAACTCCATCTCTACAAAAAATATTTTAAAAATTAGCCAGGCGTGGTTGTGTACACTTGCTATAGTCCTAGCCACTCAGAAGGCTGAGGTAGGAGGATCACTTAAGCTAGGGAGAGGAAGGTTTCAGTGAGAGATTGTGCCTCTGCACTCCAGCCTGGGTGACAGAGGGAGAACCTGTCTCAATTTAAAAAAGAAAAAAGGAATATATGTACAACACCCACCACATACACATGCACACACACTCACCTTCTCTTCACAGAGAATAGAAACCAGAGTACTTTCTCAGCCTCCAGCCTTAGAGCCTATACATGTACTACTGTAAACACTTACATTTTACTACTTTTGAACACTAATTCCTTTAACTGTGTCTTGAATCCTGCCTCTTTGTACCACTCAGGGTCTCTGCACACTCCAATTATCTCCCTTCCCATTAGTTTTTAAAGAAGCTCTCATGTCTCATATTAAAACATAAGCAAAGAAATCCCAAATAAATACCCCCCAAATCTTACTCTCTAATTCCAAGTTTTCTTATAGTTATCTTAATCATTCTGTCCAGAGTAAACATTTTTAAGAGCTATATAATTGTCATTAATTCCTCAAATCAATTTATTCCTTAACTCCCTGTAATCTGGGATCAATGCTATACTTTCCAAATGGCTCTTAGACAAAGGTCATCAATGACTTATTTCTAAATCCAACGGCCTCCTCCATTCCCAAAATACTTGATTTGTCATTAGCACTTGCCATCTCTGTTCACTTCCTCTTTCAAGAAACATTATTTACTTTGGATCCTAGTATACCCCGCTGTCCCAAATTTTCTCCTACCTTCTGATGCCACTTTTCCCCCTTTATTTGTGGGCTGGCCATTCATTGGTTAATTAAAATCTTTTCTTAAGTAATCCTTTCTAACCTTTCTTAGACATTTTTTTTTTTTTTTTTTTTGAGACGGAGTCTGGCTCTGTCGCCCAGGCTGGAGTGCAGTGGCCGGATCTCAGCTCACTGCAAGCTCCACCTCCCGGGTTTACGCCATTCTCCTGCCTCAGCCTTCCAGGTAGCTGGGACTACAGGCGCCCGCCACCTTGCCCGGCTAGTTTTTTGTATTTTTTAGTAGAGACGGGGTTTCACCATGTTAGCCAGGATGGTCTCGATCTCCTGACCTCGTGATCCGCCCGTCTCGGCCTCCCAAAGTGCTAGGATTACAGGCTTGAGCCACTGCGCCCGGCTAGACATTTCATTTTTAATTGGCTATCTTATCCAATTCCAAGTCTTCAAAGAACCATGTCTAAGCTGATTACTCCCAAATCCATTTCTTCAGGCCAGACCTCTCTTATGCTTCAGACCCAGTATCCAACTGCCAAGTATACATGTTTATTGGGACATCTCCCAAGAACCTAAAAATAAGGTAGATTTAGAAATATCTCACCGTCTTCTCCCTCACCACACCCCTCAAGCATGTACCACCTCCTCTTCCTGAATTCTCAGTCATGGTGAATGACATCACTACTTTCCCAGCGCCCAAGCAGAATCTGAGTAGTTATGCTTGTGTCTTTTCTCTCCTCTCTCTCTGCAATGTCCAATGAATCACCAAATCCTGTGTTCAATTCTTAAATATATCTTACACAATTCTCCCTGGTAAGTTGCATGCTTATCTGTACTCCTACAGCATCCTGTTTTACTTCTATAATGGCATTTTTCAAACTATTGTGTTTATCTGTTTCTTTCTGTCTTTCTTTTTTTATTAGAGACAGGGGTCTCACTCTATCTCTCAGACAGGAGTGCAGTGGCACAATCATAGCTCACTGTAATCTTGAACTTCTGAGGTCAAGCAATCCTCTCACCTCAGCCTCCCGAGTAGCTAGGACTACAGGCTCATGCCACCCACCCAGCTAATTTTTTTTTTTTTTTTTTTTTTGAGACAGAGTCTCGCTCTGTCGCCCGGGCTGGAGTGCAGTGGCCGGATCTCAGCTCACTGCAAGCTCCGCCTCCCGGGTTTACGCCATTCTCCTGCCTCAGCCTCCCGAGTAGCTGGGACTACAGGCGCCCGCCACCTCGCCCGGCTAGATTTTTGTATTTTTTTAGTAGAGACGGGGTTTCACCGTGTTAGCCAGGATGGTCTCGATCTCCTGACCTCGTGATCCGCCCGTCTGGGCCTCCCAAAGTGCTGGGATTACAGGCTTGAGCCACCGCGCCCGGCCCCAGCTAATTTTTTTATAGAGACAGGGTCTTGCTCTGTTGCCCAAGTCGGTCTCAAATTCTTGACCATGGTCTCCCGAAACAGAGGAATAACAGGTGTTAGCCACTGCACCTGGCCTGTTTGTGTTTTCTTACCTGTATTTTCTATTAGATTGCAGGCACCATAAGACTAGGAGCTGGGTGTGCTTTTTTTATTTATTTTATAAATTCATGTTTGCATCCTAATAACACAAAAGCCTGACATCTGGTAGGTGTCTAATAAGTAGTTGTGTAATAAACAGATATTCAATTTATTTCAAGGAAATTTTATGTGGATAAACTTGAATAGATATCTTTTTTATGGGATGGTGCACACACACACACACACAAATACATTTCCCTATTTATGATGCTAACAGGAAAGAGAGTAAAATATCTCTCTTTTCAAGTGAATTCTGACCTTATAGTTAATATTTTCATTTTGATCCTGGATTATTTAGTTTACCATATCATTTTTTTTAATGCAACTACACAGGGGCAAATCATATTTAAATGAGAGTTTTCTTGAAATGGGTAATATTGTGTGTGTGTGTATGTAATTTATTTAGGGAAAAGATATCTTTACAACTTAATTACATTTTAACATTTCTTTATTATCTGAAGCCCAACTGCATACTCTTTCCCCCCTTAAGGCATTCCTTTATGACTGAGATAAGCTTGGCTGAGTAAAACATGTATGACTTTCTGACAACAGGTTCTAAGCTCAGTACTGACCCCAATCTTTCTCTTACACCTCCAAAGGCACACCGTGCAGTAATTTAAAAGGCAAACGGCCCAAAGGAATTCATGGTGGCTAACAACCTATGCTATAGACTGGGGAGCAAAGCAGGAGAATAAGTGAAATCTCAACATTTGTTAACTCTCCTGGGTTTTTCTAAGGTCTTCCGAATTCTTCCTAGATATTCATTCTTCATAATTTGGCCCTATTTCTCCAGGAACTCTGAGAAGTAAGCGGATAGCACAGGAACAATGTGGAGTGAAACAATATAGCCCCTATTCCTGTGGAAAGCTACGATTCCGCAAATGCTTCGGTCTCAGCTGGCACGTCTGGTAACACCTGCTTTCTGAATTCTTTGCCTACTGATTTCTGAAAGTCAGAGAGCTGGTATTGTGGGAAGTACAATATGGACAAAACATGCTCTTGTCTCTGGCTTATGGCCTTGAGACAGGGTGAGGGGGAGAAACTGGGGTTGAAGAAGCTATTATTCCAGTGTGGACTACTCTGGTCCAGGGGTTTCAAGTGAGACACAGTTTTTTTCCAAAGAGTATCAGGAACAGCCTGAGCCACAGCACTCATGTTTAAGTGGTCTGCTTTTTTTCAAAGTAAAAAGAGCACTTACATAGTCTGTTTTACAAATTCTTTCTGTTCATTCTGTTATGCTCTATGCCCCTCTTTTCTCGACCAAGTTTGCATTTATAAAAGTTAGTTTAAAGTTTCTGAGAACTTTTCCTCTTGCTACTCAGAATTATGTTTCTCCTTGAAATTTACCATGCGGCACTGTAGCCCTCAGTAAGGAACAACGATGGCTCAAATACAAAGCCATTGTACCCACACTGCCCACTCAACATGACCCTGTCAACTCAATGAGAAGATGCAGGGACATTCAGTTCTGTAGTGACATCCAAGAGGCTTCCAAGAGGACTCACCTGGAATTGTTTCTCTAGCTTTGTTTTGCCTGTTGGTCCAGGAATGAGGAGTGCATTTACATAGGCATGAATATGACTGTCCAGCACCTCAGTTTCTTTACTAAGTATGGCCTCAACCAGTGTATCATGAATGAAGACATATTGCTCCTGGCAAAACAATGACAATAAGAAACATTACTTCAAGTTTTCCTCATATGTATCTACCTACAAACATGGTAGCTTCCATTGACAGACAAGGAGAGTTTTACAGAATGGGGGAAGACCCACAAAAAAGATTGCTTACTAAACCTGAAAAGAAGTCAGACAGAGGAAAGGAAGTGGTCACAGAAGAAAGAACCTCTTCTCATTCCTTACCTCTGCATTTATTGTGTATTGTTGGCAATACACAATAGGGTAGGAGGCAGGAAGAGTTGGTGAGGCAAAGCAATGTCCTCTCTGCCTATCCTTCAAACTTGACACCTCTGCACTTTGTGAGAGGGCTTTCCTCACTTCTATACTTCTGGTGGGCCTACACCTTCTGGCAATGCCAACTCTCCTTTTCACTTGTCATATATAACTTAACTCAATTTTATATATAGTTGTTAATAGTTCTCTGATATTTCATATATGGAACTCTTCCTTGGTCTTGTATCACCAGAATATCATTTTTTAACTTTTATTTTAAGTAAAGGGGCACATGTGTAGGTTTGTTAGACAGGTCAACTTGTGTCATGGGGTTTGTTGTACAGATTATTTCATCACCCAGGTATTAAAGCTCATACCCATTAGTCCATTAGTTATTTTTCCTGATCCTCTCCCTCCTCCCACCCTCTAACCTCTGAAAGGTCCCAGTGTGTGTTGTTCTCCTCTATGTCTCCATGTGTTCTCATCATTTAGCTCCCACTTATAAGTGAGAACATGTGGTAGTTGGTTTTCTGTTCCTGTTTAAGTTTGCTCAGGATAATTGATGGAAGGAAGTTTGGTGTGGTTTTGTTTTGAAGCCCACTCAGCCATTGGTTTCTGATTGCTTTCAAGCTGCCATTCATAGGTTTCCATTTAAGTTCATTTTTATTTAGAAATAGTGAAGATAAAATGCAGATTTGCTGACATTGTTCTGTCACCTATGGGTAAACTATATGGGCTTAAAATGGATATAATTTAAGCATAATTTATATTTTTTTAAAAAAACAATCCATTCATCCACTATGTGTATGAAGAACTTGAGATTTTTGCTAGCAAGGGTGTGTGTGGACCACTCTACTTAGACTTTTGCTGTATCTTCTCTGTGACCAGTGTCATTTTAAAGGGTATTCTCTATTTGGGGTCACAAAATAGACAAAATTTACCTGGTTCATTCATGATATAGCTGCAGTTACTGGTGTTAGGGGTTGAATGGTGCCCCCCTGAAAAGATATATTAAAGTTCTAGCCCCCTGATAATTCAGAGTGTGATTTTATTTGTAGAAAAGTTTGTTACAGATGTAATTAGTGAAGATGAGATCAACTGGAGGAGGAGGATAACTGGTACGCTTATAAGAGGAGGAAAATTTGGATATAGAAACAGACACAGAGGGAGACAGCCAAGGGAAGACTGAGAGTGGAGTTGTGCTGCCACAAGCCAAGCAATGCATGGGGCTACCAGGAGCTGAAAGAGGCAAGGAAGAATCTTCTCGAGGCTTCTAGAAGGGCATGGGCCTGCAGACATCAGAACTATGAGACAATAAACTTCTGTTGTTCTAACCTACCCCGTGTGTATTACTTTGTTTTGCAGTCCTGGGAGATGAATACACCTACATTTTAGTGACGTTTCCATACCTTAGATGAATTAAGTTATCCTTTTAAAAATCATACCTCAGTTTGTACCAAATAATTTCTTTGTGAACGGATGTGTTTTAAGAAGCCAAATATGTTGACAGTTCCTTCGTGTTGAATCTGCTGCAACATACTGTCTAGCACAATATATGTGCCTGTTCTTCCAACTCCAGCACTGAAGAGAAGACAAGGAAATAAATATTTCAATGTTAAGCATAAAATAAATTTGAAAAGTAGATCACTACTGGTTGTCATGTTGATTAACTTCCTTCTTCAAGCAAGTGAACCACACAATAAATTTAGCGATTCAATATTGTAAACAGTTTAGTAGTTAAGCATAATGCTTTAAACAACAAATTTAGAAGTGCCCTTTCTAATGTTTTGTCATGTGTCTAATTGCAAAACAACTTCACTATTTCTGTTGGAGATTTTTAAATTTTCAAAAAAAGATATTTATTATTCATTGTATATTGTACAATGAAAATATTATGTATCAGAGTGTGGCAAATAGATATGTAATCTGACAAAATGAAAGCTTCAGCTTCACCAGATTCTGAAAAGAAAAGGTCCCTAGGTCTATGTTTCCAGGTAGACACGTTTGTAAAGGTTTCCGCGTTAATGGGAAAAAGAATTTGATAAAGCTTTCTGCTGAAAATATCATTTCAGTGAGATGGTGAGGAATAAAGCATGACTTCAGTTATTTCTAAAGGGCCATTATCTATCGACTTCTTCAAAGCCTCTAGCAGAGGGACAGAATTCACAGACAGGGATTCTTTTCAAATGTTCCGACAAGTAGGAAGTGCTAGAGTGGAAAATTAGCACCTGCTCTGCACAATAGCCTGGTCCTTCTCCGTTTGCTAGGAAACAATCCCTGACCTTCAGCACTATTTTTCTTGCATCGTCCTGTTTTCCTCAGTTTATAATCAGGCTAACAGATTAAAAAACCTCAAGATGGGTCTCTCAAATTTAACTCCTGAGATGGTAATTAGAATGTGTTAGGTAAGCTATATATGAAAGGCAAACATTTGCTTCTGTAAAAGCATGCTGCTTTGATAACAATACTTCACATAGAAATCAATTTGATTTTTGTGATCACAAGGCTTGGCACACAGTCAGCACTCAATAAATATTAACTGCTATTATTATTTTAACTAAAAACATTAAATAAGGATGTTTAACATATTTTTCCTCTTTCATTGAAACATCATTATTTCTATTTATCAATCTGGTCTTGGAAATTAAAAAAACTTGGCAACAATGAATTGACAATACATTCAATATAATGTATTAGAAACCAAGAAAATGAAAAAGGAATTCTGGTCCCAGAGTGTTTAAAAACTACTTAAACATATTTTGCCAAATTTCTCACAATTTGTGTGCTTTGGCTTCTGTGATGCAAGCCTGGCATAATAACTCTAATAAAGACTTTTAACTCCTAGGGACAGGGGCTGTAGCTCAAGCATTTTTATCCCATGCTGTTATATGTTGAGGTAAATATTGGTTTAACAACAAAAACATTGTTCCACCTGCGTCAAATAGTTAATAAGCTGAAATCCAGTTGAACAATTAAATAAAATAATCAACATCAAAAAATATGTGGTGCTTAGAAATATTCAGCCATCCAATTCTGAGTCTGGCATGTTCATTTCCTAGTGATCAATACTTACGAAAATGAACACATAATTTTATCACCCTCACTTCAAGAAATCATTTCTGTTTTGGCAAAAGCTTTGTTCCATTGATTTCCTTTCTGCAAGTATAAGCAGTTCTATGAGTTTAGAGGTACATCTCTGAGACTCACCTGCAGTGGACGACAACAGGCCCCACTGCATGGCGCTTGGCATAGGCTGCCTTTCTCACAAAGGTCAGCACCGGCAGGGAGTACTCTGGTACTCCCATGTCAGGCCACTGCGTGTAGTGATACTGTGTGACCACACGTCCACTGGGTCTTCCTTTCTGGGAGCCCTGGAAAAGTTCAGACAGTTAATAACAGTCAAACACACACACACGCATACACAAACACACACACACACACACACACAGTTCTTAAACAGCAAGTCAGGAGTCATAGCTTGATTTGATGTTGAGGGTCCATAATGAACGAAAAAAAGTAGAGTGTCAATTGTGATCATTAATTTTGTGTCTACTTGGCTATACTATGGTGGTCCATGTTTGGTCAACACTAGTCACACAAAATGTTGCTGGAAAGGTATTTTTTTAGACGTGATTAACATGTAAGTCAGTAGACTTTGAGTAAAGCAAATCATAGTCCTGAATGTGGGTGAGCTCTATTCAACCACTTGAAGGCTGTAAGAACAAAGACGGACAGGTTACCTGAAGAAGAAAGAATTCTTCTCCACAGTGCAACGTAAAGATCCTGCCAGCATTTCTAGGCTGCCAGCCTGTCCTACAAATTTAAGATTTGCTAATCCCCATGATCGTGTGAGTCAATCCTTAAAAATATAAATCTCTCTATCTCTCTATTCTGTTGGTTCTGTTTCTTTGAAGAACCTGAGTACACATGATTCTTCATGTTTTCTTTCTTTTTCTTGTTTCACTCTCCACTCTTTTTAGTTGAATGTTGGGATCATGTCAGGGTCATCCTATGCAGTTGTCACATAAGATAGGAATTTCTTTTCATGCATCACATTCACTGTAAACATCAGCAACAAAACCAGTCTGGCTCCAAAGCCACAGCGGGCATTTAGAGACTTGAAAGAAACTTTTAGGACTGACGGCAGCTGTGATAAGAAATTTTTTTATTTTTTTTATTTTTTATTTTTATTTTACGGAGTCTCACTCTGTTGCCCAGGCTGGAGTGCAGTGGCACGATCTCAGCTCTCTGCAATCGCGATTCTTGTGCCTCAGCCTCCCGAGTGCGCACCACCACACTCAGCAAATTTTTGGCCTGTTATAAGAATGTTTAATGCCTTTAGTTATATACTTTTTACCTTTTCTTGGTTCTATCACTCGTTCACTTAAAAAATGACCAAATGCATTGTTCACTTCATTATGTCCATCATTTGTTGATTCACCTTTTTTATTTTTGTGTTTCTTAGAGAAAAATTCCTCACAGTGTAATAGGCAAGCACTTGCACACTCTTCTGAGTGACCAGAAAGTTCCCATACTCCTCACTCCCATCGGCAGGCCAGTACTGATCACATTTTCTCTGCAAAAGAAAATGTAGCTGTTACTTCTGTATTTCAAATGCTCTATGTAAAAGTCATTCCCTGAAATCAGTAAAGTTCTGAGATGGTGACAGGAAAGGGCTCCTTCACTCTTCTAAAGGTTGTTTGTTTGTTTGTTTGTTTGTTTGTTTGTTTGTTTTTTTATAAGCGATTGAAATTAGTTGTGGAGCAGCCTAGGGATAGAATCTGAGAGTTGAACGAGACTGAGATGAGGTAGCCTAAATTTTCCCCTTTCAGATGAGGCAAGTGAGTCAGAAGATTCAGGTTACAGAGCCGAGACTAAAATCCATGTCCTGTGAATTAAAATCGATTTCACTCTACATTGCTTTTCAATGAGTCACATTTACTTCTCTCACAGTATGAAGAATGCATTTAAAAGGCAGATAGCATGATTTGTAATGAAACTCTTTGACTAACAGTATTAACAGTTTCCCTGTAGCTGTCATATTTACTGGAAAAGAATATCAACTAACTCCCAAAACTTTGGCTCTTTCCTAATGCTGACTCTATTAAAACTAATTTAAAGTACCTCTAATTAGTCTTAATTAGACATAATAGATTGTCTACATACCCTTCCTTTCTCCACGAGGTTTGTTATCATGACAATAACTTCCACGTTATGTTCCCATATCATTCTCCAGAAATCTTCAGCTGTGGATTTCAGTGGGCCTTGGGCAGCAATATAAGCTTTTGGTCTGTTGTAGCCCTGAAGAATTAAATGATAAATGTTTCCTACTAACTGATTTACATGTCATCTTTAACTGTACAATACCTAAGTTTTTAAGGTCAACACACTTTTTCTATAAAAGAAAACCATAAAAAATAAACTTGCGAAGTTGGAGAAATTTGATGGTACTAAGATAGCTACTCTTGGTTAGAAAATACTCTTGGTTAGGAAGCAGAAGGATCCCTATCACTTTTGTAAAAAAAAAAAAAAAAGAAAAGAAAAGAAAAAGAAAAAGCTCTCTTTGCTTTGACATAACTATAATTCTGTGCATTTGCATTCCAAGTGTATTTAATCCATTTGCAGTCTATTTGCTATGCTTAAAATCAAGTCTTTAAAAGCACTGCTTTGAAATGTATTTTAGGCAATGGGCTCAGATGTCCACAGCAGCTAAAAAAGCATCTGGAGTGTAACCTCCTTACTCCAAGGTACTGAGAAGTGCTAATCATTATTAGCAATTCATCACTGTGTCCCAGTTTGTACAAGATGTTTTATGAACATAACATGGATTGGCTGTTTCCCCACCCAAATCTCATCTTAAATTGCAGTTTCCGTAATTCCCGTGTGTTGTGGGAGGAACCAGGTGGAAATAATTGAATTATGAGTGTGGTTTCCCCATGCTGCTCTCATGAGAGTGAGTTCTCATAAGATCTGATGGTTTTAAAAGGGGCTTTCCTCCTTTACTGGGCACTCATTCTCTCTCCTGCCACCCTGTGAAGAGGTGCCTTTCACCATGACTGTAAGTTTCCTGAGACCTCCCTAGCCATGCAGAACTATGAGTCAACTAAACCTCTTTTCTTCATAAATTACCCAGTCTTGGGTATTCCTTCATAGCAGTGTCCTTCATAGACTAATACAGAACGTGAACCTTAATCTTTCATCCACACAAAATGGAAGCATCAACCCTGAGGTGGCCATGAAGAACCTAAAGCTCAGAGGAGTTAAGGGGCTTTCCAAAGTCCCACAGCTAGCCAGTGGCAGAGATGGGATTCAAAATCAGCTCTAACTCCAGATCTCATGTTCATTCTCATGTATATTTCCTCCGCAGGAAGCATGGAACAATTGCCTGTAACAAACCCACTTTATACTTATGTACTCATTTATTTGTATTTAGTGTTCCACACAGTATTAACCTGAAGCCAGCTAGACTGAGAGGTGGGTGTTAGGGAAATAACTGAGTTCCGCTGAGATTCAGGTGATCACAGTGAAAAACCAGTAAGTTAGTGAGTGGTGTACAGTCTCTGGAGAGTCCCAGTAAGTTTCACAAAGCTGGGTATCCTGAAGAATATCCAAAATTATAAAGGTTGATAACTGGATTAATAATCATATTGGCCTTTTAATCATTACTACTATGGACATTTTTTTGTTCATCTGCTAAATGCACATCATTGTGCCAGGAGTTAATGGAAACTTAAAATAAGTATTGGCCCTGCTCTTCACATTTAAAGAGTTAGAAACCTTTCTGAATCTACCTATTCTACCCTGAAGGTACACTCCCATCACGAATTCCTTTCCTCACTCAGGAGACAAACCAAGTAAAATAGCTTGAGTATCATTCAATATGAAATGTTTTAGTCATAGGCTCTCTTAAAAAATTATTTACTGTTAATTTACCATTTTTATTCTCTATCAAATAACATGACATTAAGTACTAGTGTATGTATGTATGGTATTATGGCATAATAATTCAGTCTAATATAATTTCTACAAAATTTTCAATTAAAACATGCTTACATCAACATAATTGGCATTGATGTAATCAGTCAGTTTGCCATCTTTTTCAGCAAGCTGTGCAAGCTTAACCCTGCTATGATCATCTGTAATACAAAAAGAACATATTTCATTGTAGCACAGACTACTTTTCAGCATAATGATCATTCATATTTGCATAATAATTTATTTCATACCATTAAAATCAACGCTATAAATCACTTACTTTAATAGGCTTTGTGGGGATACAGAGACGAGAAAGATAACAAAGACAAATATAAAAAGAATCTCCACCCTCAGGAACATTTCAAAGGTAATAGGTGAAACTAGGGTATATACACAGGTGTCAGGTGAGAGGTGCAATGTAGTAGAGGGATATAAAAATAGAAATTGTTCTGGTTTGAGATAAAAGTTTCTATAGAGGTTGACGTCTGAAGTTGGTCTCTTAGATGGAGTTTTAAGGTTGGTTACAAGGGCTGTGAACAGTGGAGAGCTTCTCAAAGAGATGGAAACGTGGTGGTGGGCGGTGGGGTGGGGCTCACAAAGCTAGGGAAGGATGAACAGGAGGCTGATGAAGGAAGAAGAGATAGAGAAGAAAGCCAAAGGTTCCCTAGGAAGTTTATGTGAATAGTTACAGCAAACAGCTCTTTCAGGAGGAGCCTCAAAGAGAAACTGCTTCAAAAGGAGGCAGGAGAACAGCTGGCCAAGCACAGAGGAGATAGATAGCACACTGCCAATTAAAACAGGATGGATGCAAAATCTGGTAATTGATATATGATATAACTATGGTAATTCAAAGTATGATTAAAGGAGTTTAAGATTAAATTCAGTTCTACAGAAAAACTATATTTATTTGGAGAAATAAAGTATTACTTAAAGGAAACATGGTAGTTTCACTGGGAAGATTATTCTTTTCAAGGATGAAGAAGTGAATACAGACCAAAGCATGACAAGTTAAAGAGATACTCTGGGATAGGAAAACTTCTGCGATGGTAACAGGTCATACTGATACAGGAATGTATGTGCAAATAGATGTATGGCAACTGACAGATGGGTCTCAATGTCAGGGTGATCTACTTTTGTAGTTTGGTTTTAATAGTTTTAGAATTTCTGGATTGTTTTTCTTTTCTCTAAAATAGGAAACTTTCCTATCTTGCCTGGATGTTTCAGGGATTAAATGAAATAACTTATTTACAGTGCCAGCCACATAGTAGGTGTTTATCAAATGTTAATCTCTATCCCCTCCTTAATTACCTGATGGGTATATTCTATTTAGCTTGTAGAGGAAAGTCTAATAATTTTATCTCAAGAAAGCAAGTGAGTTTTATGTGTAGGCAGGAAAGACGCAGTTCAGGAAGACAAATATAAAGCCCTCTACTAAAAAATAAAAATTAGTGTAAACTCTGTGGAAACAAAGGCAACATCTATATAAACTATATAAGAGATCATGATAGTAACAGGGAAAAGAGTGCAGCTCCATTCGTTTTCAGAACTAGAATGAAACCAGAATTTAAATAACCTCGTTGGTAATACCACGCTCCTATGAAGCCAGGAAGGGCCACACTACTGAATATATAGAAAAGGTATAAGTAGAATGTTTATTTTTTCATTCATTTGTTTGTTTGTGGAGTGGGGAGGGAACATGAAGATGAATTTTAGGAGATGAAGGGGAATATAAACAAAAATAATAGGGAATAAATGCAACCAGAAGTGCTGTAAGAAGACAGAAGAAAGACAGTAATTTCATAGAGAAATATTAGGTAAAATTGCACTAATGAAAAAAGCCAGAAAGCTGCTCATTGAAGAGAAAGGGAGACAGAATGGCTAAGAAAACAAAGACAAAGAAAGAATTAAAAGAAAGAATCCAACTAATTCTTTGTAAGACCCCAGAAAGAATGCCAAGAAAGGGAGGAAACAGGTAAAGGTAGAAGAAAAAAGAGAAAGTTGAAAGAAAATGTCATTCGGTTGGTAAATTCACGCAGAAGTAAGCAAATCCTAGATGAAAATAGGACCAAGTCGTATATATAACGACAAAAACCACAAAGGGAGATGTACAGTACGTGAAAGAAAAAACAAAACAAAGAACTGGATTAAAATTCAAGTTTGTTTTGTTTAAATGAAACAGATGTTATTAATTGTAGAAGGAATTTAAGTCAGAGTGATATAATGCTACATATTATCTAACCTGAGTCTTACTGTTCTCTGATAAAAAGGCCCCGAAACAGCCACACTAAGGTCAGCTCTCAGATGACTTCAGGACATTTTTAAAAGGGACCAAAATGGCAATGATATTGAAGTCAGAGCCGGTTTAAAAATATACTTACAGGCAACGATATTTATGTATCGATTCTTGTGCTTGTTGTCTGGATGGTTGGAGCTGTCTGCTGTAATACCTAAGTCAACAGTACAGCTCTGCACTTCCTATAAAAAATTATATGTAAACCATTTTAACACACATTCTTTCAAACAACGTGCCTTAAATTATAATAAGGAAGACAAAACAAACAAAATAATCTAGCAAATGAAATTTTTTAAATGTTACAACTACTTCTTGGCTAAAAGAAAATGCAGTGAAATAATGCCTTACCTGGTAAAACTCTTTCAGTGTCTAATGAGGGAATGAATGCCAAAAAAGTAAAGAAATCAAATTCCACAGCACACGACAAATGAGAAAAAAAAGCGTTCATATTAGGTTTACAATGGAAAACTATGATCATGCAATAAATAACATTTGTCAAATACTAACACAACAGAATGTTTCAAACAGTTGCATGCAAATCAAAATGTCTAATAATTTGGAACTTTAAGATTATGTAAAAGAAAAAATAACATTTTTAAAAGGAGATAGTGACGTCATAATATGATGATTTTAAAAATGCAGATGAGAGGAACCACATATTTCATGATACATTTTGTCACATTAGTCAGATTGGCTAATATCCAAATTTTATTTTATTTGACCGTAGTAGCACTATTTGAAACTCTGAATTAGTGGTATGCTTTTTGTTTTTATTTTTTGGGGGGGTTATTTTAAAAAGTAAACAGCTTCCTATTAGGTGGTTTGTAACAGATTTAGGCTATCAAAACATTAACCATTTCCTAAAAATTTTTAAAGTCATACACACTACCTCATTTTGTAACAAAATTTAGATAGCATAACCCTTTAAATATTTAATTAGTAGATCTTTTTGTTTAAACTTTAATAAGTACAGAAAACTGATTTCTGCCAATTTTTTTAATGAAAAATGAGTTAATACGCCTTCAGAAATATTTTCTAACTATATATATCAGTTTAGAATTTATAATTATTTAGTATTATATAATAAAATAAAAACCTTATAATTTCTGAGAAAGTCAATAACCCAAATACAAATCTGATTCATCAGCAAATGGCCCAGTCTCTCTCCACATAAGCTTTTAAGGCTTCTTTTGCAGCAAGTCATTCTGAACAATTAAAAGCAATTTGATGTATGAACCACTTAAAAGGTATAACACTATTAGTTACTAAGCTAATTATTCAGTTAATGAAAAATTTTCTTGAATCAGGCAGTGAGTTAAAAGAGATGGAATTAAGAAAAAACTTTTAAAGTGAAAGCATGAGGTTATTTTATTAATTTAATTATTTTGGACTGCTTAATAATATTCAAAATGATTTTATAGTTATGAAAACCATGAATCTGCATATATTGTCAGTGACTTACAAATTGTCTATTTTTTCTTATTTTGTTGGATGTTAGCCTGATAATTTCTATCAGTTGACACTGAAATTAACATTGAGTTAACACTATAGCATGCGTAACCTCTAGTCTATCAAAATAATAAAAAATAATTTGATGTTTTAGACATGTAATTCTTTATATTATTCCACCCTACTTAGCACTGTCTCACACTGCTTTCTTATTCAATGTAGCTATGATTCAGATTTCTTTTAGAATTAAATAAATTGGCTTCTATTATTTTTAAGTTAGTAAAAACATATCATACCTCTCTTTCTTTTGATTTCTTAAAGCTTTCTAATCTATAACATTTTGCCTCCCCAAATAAATCATGATAGGTGTGAGTCCTGGGAAGCAATTGCTGGGTGCAGTGGGGAAAGAAAATCAGGCGAGAGTGGATATTGTGATTAGGCTCACAGTTCAAAGTACTTCAAAGAGGGAGGTCCACAGAGCCACTGGGGTTAGGCAAGAGGGAAGCAAAAATGCAATATGAAAGCTTTCTAGTTGGGAATGGCCAGAGGGGAGGCTGAAGACTGCTTGCCTGCTCACAGCTACAGTGGAAAGGACACGAGTTTTTAAATCACAGGCTTCACTATTTATCAGTTGTTAATTAAGTTCTATGAAGTTTGATTTCATCAAAAATGTGAATAGAAATAATAACACGTAACTCCCAGAGATGGGTGAAAGTTGAATGTGAAAGTACATAGTCCAATGACATATAGGAAGGTGTTCACAAAGGACAGCTTTTGTTTTTGTGGTTTTTATTGTTACCTTTGTGCTTATAGCTCTCTATTTTGAAAAATCTGCTTAGCTGATAGTTCGGTGGGCCACGATAAATTTGCAGTAAATTTCTCTGCCCTTCTATCTAAGAGTATTTTAACAGAATATCATTGGAAAAACTTACTGATTTTGAAGTTCAAATTTTTTTTAGAAATGCGTATTTTCTTGAAAAGATACATTTTTTACCTGGTATAATGAAAGTGTTATCTAAATGCTTTTGCATACACTGGTGTACAAATCACAGTTAAGAATTTTTAGGTAATTTGGCTGGAAATCATGTAATTTAGTAGTTTAGTATAATTTATATAATTTAGAAAATTAAAAAGAATCACTGTTATTAATCCAGATTTTAAAAAAGAATATTAAAGATTTGTACTTTATGGAAGAAAATGAACAATTTCTTCTTTTTATTTTTCCACCAGTACAACTTGGCTTTTAAAATAGAAAACCAGTTTTCTAAATTATATGGTAACTATAACACATCTCCTAAACACATATGTAATTATGGAACTAACATTCTTACTAGAAATGCAAATGGTTTCACTATCTTTAGGTCAAGAAATAGTCTATTGCTGAATCTTTTAAATATACTATTTTCTATATATTATTTAAAATAGACATATTAAAATCATACCTCAAATTCTTCAGTAAACCCACTACTTGCATGTAAGTCTGCAACATGCTTTGGAAAGTGCTTTATTGGAATTGCTCCAACATCATCTACGTGAATAAAATTTTGTGTTAGAAAGCATAATTTAACAGAAATAAACATACCTATCATTTATAAAGTAGCTTCTGAAACAACTTCAAAGTTCAATTATTTGTATAATTCTAACTAAATCTCAGCATTCAATTGCTAAGCAACAATTGCCAATTTTCTCTACATTTATTATCAATCAAAACCTGTATTTCAGAAATCTGATTTGTTCAGCAATCTCTTTTCCATCTATACCCTAAAGATAAAAGCATTTATTTTCAATGTTAATTTATAAATACCACCATAGCCCCACTCCTTATCAGTGGACTGCATCTTTTGATAGAGAACTTTCTTTAACAAGCCTGGATGTTGCATGTAAATTCTGAGAAAAAATGCAGAAATAATATAGTTTCAATTTTACTGTGGACCAAGCATAATAGTGCAATTTCAGTTTTATAAAACTGTACAATTTAATGTCTTACAGTCAAATAGTTAGATGTTTACATTTGAAAACATTTTTTCCTTCTCTCTATAAATAATAGAAAACATTTATATGTCGAATATTCATTAAGGATAATGTCAAAAGCCTTTGGGACTTTTAATCTGTAAAATTTCAAGAATTCTAACTTGAAAATATGCTATGTAAACAAAGTCATTGGATCTGTTAATTAATTGTGAAGGGGCCAAGTTATTTTAACTGGCTCTGATTTTTTTTTTCTTTTCCTGGAAAGACTTTCTTAGACTGAACATATTACTAGTTCATAGTATGCAATTTTACAAGTGATTTCTCTGACAAGGAAACATCAAACACATTTCACTAGGAACAGTTATTTATATCAACAGATGTTCAGTATTCAGGCCATCTAATATTTTAAAGCTTCAGTTACCAAGAATTTCCTGATAAAAAAAATTGGAATCCATCTGTTCTGTCTCTTAGATGAGTGGATCTGAATACTAAAATTGAATTAGTCAGTCAAGCTTAAGAAACACTAGACAAAGGTGTAATTCAACCTTCACACTTACAGAAGGATCTTGCTTAGAAGAAGCTTTTATAATTAGATAAGAAAACAGAGATGATTTGTCACATGCAAGTCATTAGTCTTAGTAAATGTCCTTCAAACCCCTTGATGTTATCCTGCACAGCTAACCTCCTTTTATAAGTAGACTACCTTTTATTGACAGTCAGATATTTTGGTAATTTCTTTTATTAATTGGTCTGCATGTAAGTGAGATTAACATTCATTTTGCTTTCTGATTTTTACACGAAAACGTGCATATTGAGGTGATCAAGAGGGAATCTTTGAGAGCTGAACAAGTGAAATAAGGAAATGCCCTTGGATCACCACTCTTTTGATTTTCAAAACAGGGGAGCTTGGATCTCCTGGACTAGGTTCTGATTTTGTATTATTTTATTTATTGAAAACAAACCATGGGTTGCACGCGGTGGCTCACGCCTGTAATCCCAGCACTTTGGAAGGTCGAGGTGGGCGGATCACAAGGTCAGGAGATGGAGACTATCCTGGCTAACATGGCGAAACCCCATCTCTACTAAAAATACAAAAAATTAGCCAGGCGTGGTGGCGGGGCCAGAAGTCCCAGCTATTCGGGAGGCTGAGGCAGGAGAATGTCGTGAACCTGGGAGGCGGAGCTTGCAGTGAACCGAGATTGTGCCACTGCACTCCAGCCTGAGCAAAGAGTGAGACTCCCTCTCAAACAAAACAAAACAAAACAAAAAAACCATGTTGCACTTTGAATAAAATTTTGATTAATTTGCATACCCATGCTGACAGAGTATGCAGAAGAGACCTGTTTGGAAGTGAAGGGAATCAAAATGTAACAGATAACTGAGAGCTGTTGGTCTAAAAATTCTAAATAAGTTAATGGACACTGTAGTACTAAAATAACAGTATTTTAATATAAACTAGAAAAACAAATAAAACACTGATGCTTAAAGACACAGACTGGACAAAAGAAGAAAAATAGCAAACACTTGTAATTTCTAAGTTTATAAGGCACAAAAAGAAAATATCATAGTTAAATATATAAATAATATATATCAGATATGATATAAACATATAACAAATATCAACATATAAATGTAAAATATAAATAAAATGTTTGTCTTTTTTTCTGTTTTTTTTAAGACATCAGATTTCAGAGGAAGCATCATGTAGAACTTGAGCCTCTAGCAATAGAATATGGAGCATCAGTCAGAGAATTTAAAAAGTGCCATCTGTAAAATGGTCCCATAGATGAATTTCTCCTTTTGTATTCCTAGTTTCTTAAGTTCTGTTCCTTTTATTGTCCTCTATTTTCCAGATCACACAATTCTAGACCACTATTTTTTGTTGTCACTTTTCAATCTAAGACATTATAAAATGTCAATTAAATCAGTGGCTTGAATATGCAATATGTTCATGTAGCAAACCTGCACATGCATCCCTTGAATTTATATTAAAAATGACTGGCTATGATTTTACTTATAGTGTAAACTCTAGGGTTAATGGATGACTTTATCAAAATGACCCTGGCTACCTTTGAATACTGTTATTCAGATAATTTATGACAAAAATAGCTAAAGTCTTCCCAAATATTCAACTGTTCAACATTCTGAGAGATTATTTCAAGCAACCATACATTCTTTGTTTTCATGGCTTTTCCTACTATTACCATCACAATTTTATAGATCTTTTTTTCTAATGTAGGTTAAAAAAATAAAGAAAAACCACCTTTTCTCCCATAAGCTCAAGTAATCAGAAAGGAACAAGACTTTATCTTTATTTTTGTCGTTTTTTTCCCCATCCACATTTTCTGCATTGACTTAATCTGACTTTTGTTGCTTGGGTTTCCATGACTTAATCTGACTTTTGTTGCTTGGGTTTCCATTAACATAATGGGAATGAGTAAAAGTCACCATTATTCTTAACTAATATTTTATTGCTATAAATGTTTATGTTTTTAACATAATACACCTGGACAATTATAAATTAATTTTGCAATATCATCTTTATGGTTAAGAATGTTTAAAATTAATGAGGACAGAATATAAACCTGAGTACCTCAAACATGATGTAATAAATATTTGGGGCAACACAAAAATTTACTAACCTACATTATAGCAATTTGCATAGCGTACCAGTAAAAACAAACCTTTCAACATTGTGCTTTTTCTTCAATATCTACCAGCTACTCATGGTCACACTTTAAGCCATTACCTGAAATTGGAAAGATAGGTGTTGGAGGTGTAGATATTACTCTAGGGGATGTACTGTCCTCTAAGTAAAAGTGTGCAGTCTGGAAGCATTTCCTGGAAATAAAAGAAAACAATTTATACTACTAGTTGCTACGGATAATAAGACAACTTCTGAGCTGCTTGAAAATTATGACAGAAATCTCCAGAATTAAAACAAAAGCAGGTATATACCCAGAAGAGGGATTGCTGGATCTACATCCATTTTAACAAATCACAAGATATTAAAATATAAAATTTATCTCAGTTTACCTGCACCAGATGCAGAAGAGCAAGTAGATATCAGGCATGCTAAAAGCACAGATAGAATTTGAAGTTGTAGCTGGGTTCAAAGTACTGAATGATACTTTGCTAATATAGGAAACCTCAATGCCCCACACATTCTTCCATTGTGGCTATAATACCAAAAAATGTCCTGTCATCTTGGATAGAGCCTGAGTTAGAAATAATGTCCAAAGCTATTTTCACTCAATATTTAAAAGACCATGTCCTTCTGAGTATATACAGCTGCTAGCAAAAAGCAACAAGCTATGTAGAAATGAACTATGTAGAAATGAAACTACACAGTAACATTTTGATGAAAAAAGAACGTAGTTTTATGCTGTAATAATGCAGGAGTGACAGAACTTAAATGGGAAAACAATGAGCATACGACCAAAAACAGGGGTGATTTTCTTTCCAACAGATGCTAGCTTTGTTGATGAGGGTTTTGAGAATGAATATATTCAGATTCAATGACAATTATGATCTACAATGTCACCTGAATCTATTTTCATTCGGATAATAACAGTAACATCTGGTAAGAACACACCACAAACTATCGAGAAGAGCAAAGAACCAACTACTGCTATAAACTAATGCCAACCATCTTTAATTTTAAAAAATTGGATCATTAAAACTGCTAATGACACTCTTTGATGTAGGTCATTTAATTTATTTGGAGCAATATTCATGAGTGGTTAAACTGAAACACTTGAGTTCTGTTTGACTGAAAACGCCAATCTCACTTTCCATCTAAACCTTCAAGCTACAAGGCATTTATCCTAATGAGTTTTAATGTAACATTTGTTATTACACAGTGACACACCTAAGTCTTTATTTTTTCTAGTAAATTACTTCCTTTAGATAAAATTCTTGAATGGCTTCTCACTGCAATTAGAATTACATTCAGTTACATTAGCAAGGGCTTTAAGACCTTTTTAAACCCTGACTCTCCTTCACCTCTGAAGAAGCCCAGTCAGTAGTATCTCAGGGCCTTGGCTCTTGCCATTCCCCCGGCTTCCTGCCTCTTCCCATCACTTCTGCATTGGCCCAAATGCCGATCCCTCTGACTCCTCCCTTGACCATGACAGCTAAGTGTCAGGCCATCCCACTAAGTCACTATTCTTTGCCCTTTTGTTTGCTCTGTGGCACATCACTATTTGAAATACTATTATTTATGTTTTTATTTGTTTTCCCTGTTTATAATTGGTCCCTTCTTATCAGAAGGTAAGCCTCACAAGGCAAACATGTCTCAATCATTGCAGTGTTAGTCTTTAGTGCTTGGGAGCATGTGTGTCACGCTATAGGTAACCCCGAAGCATTTCTCTGATGAATGAACTTCTATAAGTAGGAGTAGTGTAAATTTATATAGTTTACTTATAACCTTAATGTCACAAGCAAATAAAAAACTTAAAGCAATGACGTACACAGCAAAATTGGTCATCTGCTGTGGTAGTGTAAGCCTTTGATAAGCACACCTGAGAGAAGATATATTGAGAGAACATAGAAATAGCTTCAAGAGTGAGCAGGTCATGTAAGAGAAAGGTGAGTGGATACAGAAACAAGTGTCAAAGGGACCCTCCTAACTAGGTAAATATCCTGGAAAGTGGAGATTATGGCAGACTGATGAGGAATGAGAGACATGCGGGCCACAGAAACTATCCTACAGAAGGCCCACATGACCAGAATTGAAACCAGATTGTGGCAGAAACTATGGAGAAAGTTTGGCTTATCTGCGCAACTATGAATGGAGCATGTTCTGACATATTGATATGAAAACCCTGGACTTGATACATGCTTTTTTTTTTTTTTTTTTTGAGACGGAATTTCGCTCTGTCGCCCAGGCTGGAGTGCAGTGGCCGGATCTCAGCTCACTGCAAGCTCCGCCTCCCGGGTTTACGCCATTCTCCTGCCTCAGCCTCCCGAGTAGCTGGGACTACAGGCGCCCGCCACCTCGCCCGGCTAATTTTTTTGTATTTTTTAGTAGAGATGGGGTTTCACCAAGTTAGCCAGGATGGGCTCGATCGCCTGACCTCGTGATCCGCCCATCTCGGCCTCCCAAAGTGCTGGGATTACAGGCTTAAGCCACCGCGCCCGGCCTGATACATGCTTTTAAGATCACGGAATTAAAATCCCTTTGATTTCTCCAAAATATAGTTACACAAGCTGGTGAAATGTTTTGAAAAATATTTCAACGAATCTTCACATTGCAAAATGCCTTTAAAAAGCTAGTGCAATATCACAGCTGATACAAGAATCCCTCAACAGCATCTCTAACCTATGGTTAAGAAGGTCCAGTCCGAATACCTTCAGTGAGAAGGAGATCACTCGTTTTGAATCCTTCTTATTTGCTAGATTTTTTGTCTTCTACTAACTCAAAACTCATTCCCTTCTAAGTACTCAATGGTACTCAAAGAACAGGTCTTCCTGCTCCACTGTTACAGCTCTAATGGGTTCATATCTATCTTTTACTTTTGCTCATGTATTCTAGTTATATATTTTACAGATATTTAGATTATAATATCCAAGGTTTCTCAATACTTAAACCCTACCTGTCTGTGGTCCTCACCCTGTTAGACTTTTCTTTTGAAGTTTATACTCTAATAATATAACATTGCAGATAAATAAACCTGCCTTTTATCTCCTAACTCAGTATTTACATACTCTGCTTTAAATATACCTCTCCTTCTAACCAAAGTATCTCACTCACCAATATGACAGGCAAACACTGTCTTCTTTCAAGACAGCTCAGAGGTATCTTCTCTGTGAAATGGGCTTTCATTTCCTAAGTGGCCTTTAGCACCGCAGCTTCTCCTTTTCCACTGCACCTAACCCAAATTTCTATTCACATAAGCCTATATAAAGACTGTTTTGGCCAGGCATGGTGGCTCACGCCTGTAATTCCAGCACTTTGGAAGGCCGAGGCGGGCAGATCACCTGAGGTCGGGAGTTCAAGACCAGCCTGACCAACATGGAGAAACCCTGTCTCTACTAAAAATACAAAAAATGAGCCAGGCGTGGTGGCGCATGCCTGTAATCCCAGCTTCTCAAGAGCTGAGGCAGGAGACTCGCTTAAACCAGGGAGGCGGAGGTTGTGGTGAGCTGAGATCGCACCACTGTACTCCAGCCTGGGCAACAACAGCGAAACTCTCTCTCAAAAAAAAAGAAAAAAAAAGACTGTGTTGAAAAATACACTTAATCAATCTAAGAGCAATCTTCATTTCCGGGACATTATTTTACATTATTTAAGTATTTTTCCTTAATTGGTGGTTAGTGTAATTATTTTCTAATATATTTGTTTTGTGTTTATATCTTTATTACATTTTTAAAAGATGGGACCATATCTCTTGATTTTATGTAAACCCGACTCTTAATACTGTGCCAGGAGTAGAATAGGTGTTCAAGATTTGTTGAATGAATAGATGGATTTCTAGTAGCAAGTAAATCCCACCAATCACATGTTGTTCAGCTGCATCCTGGATTCTCTTTACCTACCTTAACCTCAAATGGGATAACTTGAAATCTCAAACCATTTTGGAGGGAAATATGAGATATACAGGTAGAGAAGGATGAATGGGTGGCTGGATGGGCAGATGGATCGACAGAGGATGCACCAATAACTATGACTTAATGGGAAGAAGGCAGCATCTCATAGACTATAAAATGGTAAATTAAAACATGTTGGCATTGAGGTTGAATATGTTGCTAATGTTCACTGTACTGTGGGTAAATACCAATTCTACTCTTGTCACAAACAAACAAATACATCTGTAATCAAATCTTTTTTGGTTCTAGAAAATAAGTAGCCCAATAACACTACTTGGCATTAATTTCCCAAAAGGACCTTATAAAAAATACCAAAAAGCTTGTAAGTAAAAAAAATTAAGATAGTATAGGCTAAATTATGGATGAAGGTCATTTGCATATTGCTTAGTTATACTTTGTAGTGCAGTTTTATACAGCATGTGACAGTACACTTAAAAGGCAATCTGGTACCAGAAGGCCTCCATTCTGGGTTAGTAGGCATCTTCAGCAACCTTCAAATTTGAGTTTAAGATCAAGAGAGAATTCATATTGCTTTTCTTCTCCCTACCCCCAGCCAAAACAATTGTGTTTATGTGAAGTCCTTTTCTATATTGCTTTTGATCGTGTGCCATTTGGTTGGGTATACCTTTGGTACTTTTCAGGTTCTAACTCTTCAAAAAGCTTTCAAAAATTTGCCTTCAAAAAACAAAAAACCTTTTGAAAATCTTCCTTGTTGAAGTCATTTTTGCATCTTAGAAACTTATGGTATGACTCATGTTAATTATACCATAAAACATCTGGAAAATGATTTCAAGGCATATTATTTAATGTATGACAAGATTCAGTATCTGTAGTCCATCTGTTCGGCATAAGCAGTGAATGTTTTCACTTCTATGTGCTAAGTGTTGATAACTACGTCACCTGTAATTATCCATCAGGCGTGATGAAAAAAGTGATGACTGTTTTAAACTTGTAGACAGAGGTCCTATCAATCAATGGTAATCTGAT
Source organism: Rhinopithecus roxellana (assembly GCF_007565055.1). Classification (NCBI taxonomy): domain Eukaryota; kingdom Metazoa; phylum Chordata; class Mammalia; order Primates; family Cercopithecidae; genus Rhinopithecus; species Rhinopithecus roxellana. The sequence goes on from NC_044554.1 coordinate 71,545,060, forward strand.
TATTTAATTTACGCCTTTTCATCACAGTCTTTATAATGAAAACCTAGGAATGTGTATTATTCCGTTCCTGGGTCTGGCTACAATCTTTTTGTTTTTTTTTTTTGAGACGGCCTTTCGCTCTTGTTGCCCAGGCTGGAGTGTAATGGTGCGATCTCTGCTCACGCAACCTCTCCCTCCCAGGTTCAAGTGATTCTCCTGCCTCAGCCTCCCGAGTAGCTAGGATTAAAGTCATGTGACACCATGCCCGGCTAAATATATATATACACACACACACATATATATATATTTATTTTAAAATACATACATATTTTAAAATACATATATATTTACATAAAATCAAGAGAATTATATATATTATATATATTTATATGCATAAATATATATCTCATATATATATATATATATCCTCCAAAGTGCTGGGATTACAGGCATGAGCCACCCACCGTGCCTGGCTGGCTACAATCTTAAAGATGATCTAGTGAACTTACCCAAATGGTAAACAAGAGAAACCAAGTCCTAGGTGGGTAATTGAAATGCCCAAGGCCATATAGCAAATGCTGGGCAGAACTAGGAAAGATAACTGGATTTTCTCACTTTGAATTTGTTCTGTCTTTTGGCTAAAATCTGCTTCCTCTGAAGGTTTATATAAAATATAAGGGGAAAATCTTGAGTTAGGTAAACTAGGCAAAATAGAAGATTTATTATAAAACTTTAGGATTAATATCTCATTAAAAATAGGTTAGAAACAGACTTAAATATTTTCTTCTAAGAATTTTATAGTTCTTACACTGACATCTATGGTTCCTTATGAGTTCATTTTTGTGTATAGTGTTAGAAAAAGGTTCAACTTGACTTTCTGTATGTGGATATTCAATATTCAATTGTCCTAGCACTATCTGTTGGAAGGACTATTCTTCGCTCATTGAAAAGTCTTAGGATCCTTTTCTAAAATCCATTGATCGTAAACATAAGATTTCTGGGTTCTCAGTTCGATTCCATTGAACTATATGTCTATTCTCATGGCAGTACCAGATTCTCTTGATTCCTGTAGCTTTTCATTAAAGTTTTGTAACTGGGAAGCATGAGTCCTTTAATTTTGTTAAACACTTAGACAAAAATCTAGGAGTAAATCAACATGGTGCTGGGTTAGGCAATGCCTTCTTAGATATGATACTGAAAGTGCAAGCAATAAGAGAAAAAATAGATGAATTGGGCTTCATCAAAATTAACAACTTTTCCACTTTAAAAAGATACCATCATGAAAGTGAGAAGATAACTCACAGAATGGGAGAAAACAATTGCAAATCAGATATCTGATAAGATCTAGACTTGTATCTAGAATATATAAAAACACACAAGTCGGATTCTCCTCTTTCAGCTTTGGAGGCCCCCTCCCTCTGTCTCTGTACGGGGAGCTTCTTCCTTCTGCCTTCTCCCATCTTTCTTGCCTATTACACTCTCTGCTCCTTAAAACAAACAAACAAAACCACAACTCAATAACAGAAAGACAAATAACCCAATTAAAAAATAGGCAGCAAAGAATTTGAACACATATTTATCCAAAAGATAAACAACTGCCCAACAAGCACACAAAAAAACACTCAACATCATTATGGAAATAGTAGAACACTTTAAAAACCATTGAATCATACATTTTGAAGAGGTGAGTTCGACGATATTTTAATATTACCTAATTAAGCTGTTTAAAAAAGTTTAAATATATAAACTTGGAAAAATTCATAAGGACTACATTACTATTAGCATTGTTATTGGTATGACATTAGATTTTTAAACCTTTTCTCAGGCTGTAGCTTTTACAAAGGTCTAAAATGTTTATATATTGGCTAGTGAAATCATATTATTTACAAATTAGCTTCACTGGAATTTGAATAATTCACATAAACCTTGAAGAATGAACTAAAACTATCATCTTGTGATTCAGCACATAATACCCCTAGTATATTATGTTACCAAAATTTACATATTTTAGTGAATTAACTTCAAACAGTTGTTAGTACGTCAGATACCTAACATTACTTAGCATTTCAAAATAGTTAAGATTGACAGTTTTTATCAGAACATTTAATAGATATAAAACATATACATAAAACCATCAAAGTGATTTTTTTTTTTTTTTTTTTTAGACAGTGTCTTACTTTGTCGCCCAGGCTGGAGTGCAGTGGCATAATCATAGCTCACTGTACCCTTGACTCCTGGGCTCAAGTGATCCTCCAACCTCAGTCTCCTGGGAAGCTAGGAGTATGGCATGCCCTACCACGCCCAGCTAATTTGTTTATTTTTATTTTTTTTGTAGAGATGGAGGTCTCACTGTGTTGCCTGGGCTGGCCTCAAACTCATGGCCTCAAGTGATCTACTTACTTCACCTTTGCCAATTGCTGGGATTACAGGTGTGAGCCACTGTGCCTGGCCAAAATATTCATATATACTTTACACAATTACACTCTGCATTCAAGGTACCTAAAGTGCTATTTGTGAAGAAAAAAGAAATATCTTAGTGAAGGTCAAATTAATATATTTTTGACTGGTGATTTTATCTTTTCCCCATATAATACAGACGAAATGACCCATTACTAATAGAAGATAGAAACCTCTCTAGATTTTAATTTTCCATGAACTATCAAATTGTATTAAATAAGATACTGATTTCCAAATTTTCAGAAAATATACTTGAAATATTAAGTAACAGAAATTAAGAAACTAATTTCAATCTTATAAATCTTCTGACATCTTTATTGGAACTTCATACTAGCACTATTTACTATGAAGCAGAATTAGTCATATTCTCCATCTTATTTTCAACTTTTAACACAGACTCCCATTAATTAAAAAAGTAGTTTGGTAGGGAAAATCAGACTAGATAGAAACCTGTAATCTGAATACACATATCAATGTGGTAAAAAATTTGGTCAACAAGTTCAGTGGGGAATGGGGAGAAAAGCAATATTTATTTTTGTTGAACACACATTTATGGAGTATGTGTTAAGTTCAAAGCACTCTGCTAAGCATGAAATCTTTAGCAAAAAAAAAAAAAAAAAAATCTTTGGCAATTATTGGAATCACTGGGATACAGACTAAAGAAACCAGGTTTGTTTGTTTCTTGTTATGAACGAAATAGACTCCTGAGCCATGTGGGGTAACAAAAGCATGATCTGTTCTCCATAGTGTGCAGTCTACTCTGTTCTAGTAAAGGAAGTCAGATATGAAATACAGTTGATCGTGAAGACGTTCTACCCTAGCCAACCAATGTCCAACTACACGCAACTATTAATACATGCTCCAGGCCTCACTGTGTCCGAAACACCCAATAGCTTTTACTCAAAAGACAGCTCATCTCTACTTCCCGATCGTTGCACCTGCTGTGTCCCTGCCTGGAATGCCCTTTTCCTTTCCTTTCTGACTTCCACAGAGCTTGAGTCCTATATTTTAGTTTACACTTACCCTGAGCATTCTGGCCTACCATGCTTCTTTGTTCTCTGACTACTTTTAGCACTAGATTTCAACTGCTATGCATACACTTTTGTGTAATATTTTATACGGTTTTTTTTTTTTTTTTTTTTTTTTTTTGAGACGGAGTCTCACTCTGTTGCCCAAGCTGGAGTGCAGTGGCGCGATCCCGGCTCACTGCAAGCACCGCCTCCCGGGTTCACGCCATTCTCCTGCCTCAGCCTCCCGAGTAGCTGGGACTACAGGCGCCCATTACCACGCCCGGTTAATTTTTTGTTTTTTCAGTAGAGACGGGGTTTCACTGTGTTAGCCAGGATGGTCTGGATCTCCTGACCTCGTGATCTGCCGGCCTCAGCCTCCCAAGGTGCTGGGATTACAGGCGTGAAGCCACCGCGCCCGGCCTATTTGATACGTTTTTATGACAAATTCTTTCCCCTCAATAAGCATAGATTTCTTCAAATCACTGACTCTTTTTTCATTCATTTGTTCATTTTTGATATTTCCTGATAGTTAACACAATACTAGGTATGTGGGAAACAATCAGTAAAAATGGTAAATATTTTAGAATAAACCACAAGAATATATTTTGAGAATGCTGATATAGTTATAGAAAGATGTTGCTAAACAAAAAAAATCATTATGTATCTTCTGAACAAAATTCTCTTTTAAAATAAAAGTATGCTATACTTTATAAAAGTACTATGCTGTGCCCTTTCTTGGTTTACACACGTGATTCCTTATATCATCAAAATCTTTGTTTTCTAACAGACACAGTTATACTGAGCTATGTTCCTAATAAATACACTAATTTGTTGTGTCTTCTGCTTTCCACAGGATGGAAAGCTTATGATTGGTACAATTATTCTTGTCCTTTAAAGGACTTAAGACAGCGTATAAGTTATATTTCATCCCCAAAGCAAATTATAAAGAATCTTAAATGCCTGTGCATCTTAAGATAGTCATTAACTGTATTCTCTAATTATATTTATAGTTTAATTGCTTGATTTTACTTTTATGCACAGGTTATCATTTTTATCAGTATGTACAGTTAATATGCATCTTGTACAAACTCTTCTGTCATTGAAAAACAATTTAGTTACTATACAAAAAATGTTTTCTTAATTTTTGGAATTATAACAACTAATGAGAAGCTTAGACTTTTGTTAAATGCTATGATGATGTCTATTAATTAGAGTAACATGAAAGTACAACTGTCAAAATACTGTGTTAAATAGTAACAGGTAGAAGTTCCTCCATTTTACCTTTAATTGATGTATGAAGAACAATTAACTCTTTCATTATTGTGCCTTTGGATTCACAAATTTACCTTGAATAAATTAATGGCAGCTCTCAAGGAAAATAAATTTTGAATATGCTTTGAAGACCTTTCAGATGAAATATGGGCAAAATCTGAGCTTTATGAATTAAATTTTCCAAAACAAATACTCAACTTACCTCCAGTAGATGAGAATACCCACAAGAACCACTAGACAGATAAAAGTCAGGGCTGACACGATCACAAGGGGTATAACTGCCTTCTTCTCGGATTCCAGCCCCTCAGCTAGACCAATACGAGACTCATGGCTACTATTACTGGCCTCTGTAGTCGGAGAAAATTGAGAGAATTGATATTTAAGGTAAAGGAAAAGTCACAGCATTTTTCAACCGATTAATTGCAACCTTCATTGCTGTTACTTACCTTTAAAATTTTGACTCTTTGATGCAAAGAATATCTACAATTATAAGCCAATTTAATTAAAACAAAGTTGAAAACGTAAGGCAGGGTATTAGACACTGAAGAACTACAACATCCCAGCAGAGATTGGCACCCAGATAGGGGTGCCTTGGCAACAGGTAAGCATAACACTGCCTTGAAAAGCCTTGCTAAATAAAAAGAAAAATCTAAGTAGTGAAATTTAAAAAATACTACTGGTTTAAAATAGAATGGTTAGGAAACACAGCACTACTTACTAAATCACCATATATATTAATTTTCTAAAATAAATTTAAATAGGATTATTTTTAATCCTCCATTAGGTAAATAGTTAGAAGCAATTAATAATTTCATGAAGAAAAAAATCTTGGGATAACTCTTCTTATATTAGGATAACCTTTCAATCCAGCAATCTATTTCAATTTTAAATATAGATTGGTTTTAAATGTTATTTTGAGTGCTCTTCTTATCCATTGTTTTATTCTACAAAAAAAATAAAAATGCAATTTCAGTGAATTGGAGGATTATGTAGATCTAAGAAATTCTTCTGAAATAATGCCAAAGGTAAATAATTAAAAGTCTGAATTTGGTCGTTGAGTTAATTTTAAAAGATGACATATGATTATTTTTGGGACCAGTCAGCTACATTATTGCACTAGCACTTTGAAAATCACTTTAACTAGAGATTACCTTCCAAGTTGTTAAAAAAGAGTTTCAGAACTGTGAGTGTTTGTGGCCAGTAACAATCCTTCCTCTTTGTTTGAGGTGTGTTCAGTGGGAAACCAAGATGATTGAGCATGAGAACGGTTTCTAACATGACAGCATGCTGACAGTGCTACAAAAAGCCCTTATCTTATGATAAGGACTCAAACCACATTTGAGTTTCCCATCAAAATCTACATGCCTTCTTCGGCACTTGGCACTTTTGGTGCTTAAGTAATAGGAGAGAGAGAAACTTTGTTTAACTTTAAGTATTTAAGAAAATTGAGACTAATATAAGTGCACATATATAGCATTACATATATATCTAATTGGAGAGAACTTAAGATTTAAAATAATAGCTTTCTTCCATTGATCAAAGATGGTAGCAGAAAGGGCCAGGAATTTAATCCACTAATAAAGGAAATGTATCATGCTGGACGCGGTGGCCCACGCCTGTAATCCCAGCACTTTGGGAGGCTGAGACGGGCGGATCACTTGAGGTCAGGAGTCCAAGACCAATGTGGCCAACATGGCGAAACCCCATCTCTATTAAAAAAAAGAAAAAATACAAAAATTAGCCAGGTGTGATGGCGCGCGCTTGTAGCCCCAGCTACTTGGGAAACTGAGGCAGGAGAATTGCTTGAACCAGGAGGCAGAGGTTCCAGTGAGCTGAGATCACGCCACTGCACTACAGCCTGGGCAACAGAGTGAGACTCTATCTCAAAATAAATAAATAAACAAACAAACAAATAAATAAATGTATCACAGGAATATAAATGACACACACATTTCCCAAGATGTTTGTTCTTATAACTATAAATTCATTTACCAGAAAAAATGGAATTCAAAGTTGTGATCGAAAATTATAAAACTGTATAAAAAGTGAAAATGTTGTAAGCCAACTCAGCCCTGAATTGTAGCTAATATTCTTGTGAGAAAAGCCCAAGCCTCCATTTTTAAAAATGTTAATCCTAAGCTCTGGCCATTATTTTGTGGAGACTCATCTAGAATCATCTAGTCACCTAAATAACCTAATGGTGAATGCAATGAGCATTTCCTTATAAAATTTAGAAAAACATCTTATTTTACGCACGGTTGTCTTCACAGTTTTGTCTATTGTAACTATTGTTACCTAGGTGGAAAGTAAGTGTGTCAGTAATAAATGAAAACATTCACTTAGCAAAGTCCTTGGTACCTCATATAGTACAAATTGTGGTTAAGATTATTATCTATATCAGTTTTTCTTGACGTGTGATCCCCAGAATAGCAGCATCAATATCACCATAACTTAGAAATGCAAATTTTGGGCTTCACTCAAACCACACCAAATCTTCTGAACCAGAAACTCTGTGTGTAAGGGTCAGCAATTTGTGTTTTGACAAGTCCTCCAGTTGATTTTGATCTATGTTAACGTTTGAGAACCAGTGATGTAGATTAATGCATGCACAAAGTAAGCTTATATAATTATGCAGGTCTTCAATAGCCACAAATTTTCAAAGCAACATGTATATGGATATATATATATATATATATAATTACATATTTCATTTATATATGTATAGCATACATATATATGAGATATGTCCAATCATATATGTAATATATATAAGATATATAGTGCATTATGTATGTAAATACACCATATATACATATTTATATACAGGCACTGTATACACACATGCATACACATGTAGTCTTGTGTATAAACTTTTCTCAAAAGTGCTCTGGGATACTTGATCTTAAATCCTTTAATTAAGGAGTCAGAATGATCAATCTATGGCATGAAACCTAGCTCTTTTACACAAGATGGGATATCATATGAAAGCACAATCAGTTGGTTGCTTTGTGTTTTATAATGAGGAACTAATTGTACTGATTTTGTTTTTATTTATTTGAGACTAAAATATCTGCTTTTATATGGCTCAGTAATATATAGGAGTTACCTGAATTAAAAGATTTAATTTATAGGTAATTAAGAAATAAAAAACTAAGATTAACATTTTAAAATATGTTTTGAGAATAAGATAGTATAATTTTGGTGTTACAATTTAAGCATTACATTTATTTAATTGGTCCCCAACATGAAAGCATAGTCTTTAAGAGAGAGACATCAATAACACATTTCCAGGCTCAGTTTTGTATTTACTCATGTGACCTGGATCAAATAATCTAGTATCTTTGGGTCTCAGTGTACTCATTTATAAATTGTGGATACTAACATTTGCCTTATCTATAGTATTTTGAAGAACATATCCTGTAAATTATTCTGCATTCTAGAAATACACCATAAAATTTTAAGTTTCAGAGCTAGCCTGCATGCATTTGATAAAGGGATATATTCAATTATTGGATAAGACAGACTACATATGATTTTATAGATACAGTTTTAAAAATAGGCCAGAATTTTCCCCTAATCTTGTTTGATCTTATTTACTTCACTAATTATGTTACTTGATAATGTTGGATGTCATATTCATATTGTTTTATCCTAATTAGTGGGAGAACATACTCTTGATAATTAAATAAATCTAATTAGTGCACTGAAGAGAAACTCATTAAGCTTTAGTCAATAATTTTAGGTTTAGCATCTCATTATATATATCTTTCTATAATAGTATAGTCTAGCAAGAACATATCAGTGTCACTACCTGGTAAAATAGATAGATGGATTCCTGATATTTCCTTTTAGCATAAATCTAATGAAAATTAAAAAGCAACTACTATAATTGAGAACAGATAAGAGTTCATATATATGACAGCACTAATGACTATAGTGACCTATGGATTCATTATTCATTCTCACATATCAGCATTTAATTGTTTAAAATGCAATGTTAAATAGGTATCAATTCATAATACAGAAAAACTTCTCTATTAAAATGTACGAACTTTTAATTGCTGCTGCACTGAAGAAAAAAATATGCAACTAATTCAAAAGATGAAATAGCAAAGAGGAAAAATATCCTAATGAGACTGATGTCTATGTTCTGCATTGCAAATATTCATTTTTATACAATGAGTGCATTTTGTTACATTAGCCTATCATTTAACTTAATGTTAAGATTTAAATAGTTTCATTATTAAATTTCAAAATACCTTCACATTTAATAAAAGCAAATTATAAAATTCTTATGACCAATTCAATGAAAGTATTAATTTTCTATACTTAATAGAATTGAACTTCCCTCTTCTTTCTATTGGCATTAAAAGCAGACATCTGTATTATATACACTGCACATAATCTGCTCTAAGAAACATCTGGTCAGTAAGCTAATTTGCACAAAATACATTCACAAATGAAATTCATTTCTACAGAAAAATGTTTGGTGTTTTACATCTTGCCATACAATACCTATACATACTGTACATATTAATGCCCATTATTTAACTTAAAAAGGTGTGTAACAGCAGGCATAAAGTAAAATGTATTTTGATGGTTTACACTGCCCTCTTTAGGCAACGTTAAGATAAAGAAAGAAAAAAAATTAAAAATTTTTTAACTTCATCATTAACTCTCAAAACTTAGTAATAAAACTTAAAAAAAAAAAAAAATACAGCTCCCCGGCCTGGCGCGGTGGCTCACGCCTGTAATCCCAGCACTTTGGGAGGCCGAGGCGGACGGGATCACGAGGTCAGGAGATCGAGACCATCCTGGCTAACACGGTGAAAACCCCATCTCTACTAAAAATATAAAAAAATTAGCCAGGCCTCGTGGCAGGCACCTGTAGTCCCAGCTACTCGGGAGGCTGAGGCAGGAGGATGGCGTGAATCCGGGAGGCGTCACTAGACACAGCTTGCAGGGAGCCGAGATCGCGCCACTGCACTCCAGCCGGGGTGACAGAGTGAGACTCTGTCTCAAAGAAAATAAATAAATAAACAAATAATAATAATAATAAAGCTCCCCAAGCTGATATGAATGTGCAAGTTAACTAATTCCTTTCTAAGGGGGTGTGTCAGAGAGAAGTGCTTATGTCACATTACCCTCAGATTTAATAATTCATTTTATAATTAAATAGAATTAGTTTACAACTTATTTTAGAACAAAAGTATGAAAATTAAAATCATCTAAAATAGCATACTCTGATCTTATTTTAAAAGCAGTGTACTAAAATGTATTATGCAAACAGAATTGCCCCCACCCATAAAAGGCATCCTGTAGAGTATGAAATATTGACAATAAATAAAAATTGTTTTGTCTGTTTGGAGAGAAATTGAAAACCAAAACGTATGAAAAAATTGTTTGAAATAGTAAATAAAATTATACTTTAGAAACTGGAGACTGATTTGTTGAATGTTTTGATTTTAAAAACGATGATGTACCATTTTACTAAATTTCTATCTGTTCATAATTTTTGCTTTACTTTTAGAGCAAGCAAACCACCACACCTCAATCTGTCCTTCTGATCCATAACTAACCTGCCTCTGAAACGTGGAACACTTCTGAGTTCTCGCTAGTAACAGATGGTGTTGGGGACTGTGGGAATCCAGGAGTTATTTCTGAGTCACCTGCCGCCAGGATCCCATCAGCATCTTTTTCATTAGTGTCTGGAAAACTGAAATCTGTGGAAGTCTCATTCTCGTTAAGGCTATCTGAGGTACCTTGCCCTGATCCACTTTCTTCATCACTTGTCAGAACTGCCCATGCTTTAGATTCAGGGCTGAGAGGAAGCAGAGCACTACCAGTCTGAATGTCATTTTCCTCTTTTCCATCATTGTGCTTTTGGGATAGCCCATTTGCTGATGGTGATTTACCAGGACTTCTGTCCACACCAGTTTGACTGTCTGGGGATACACTTGTGACTCTATTATCTTCTTCAGAATTCTCAGATAGTGAATGTGAGACTGGATTATTCTGATCCATAAGACTGTTTTCATGGGTGTCTGAATCATTCATTACCTTTTCCTGTGATTCTCTATAGGATGAGCATGACATACACTTATGTATGGATAAGCCATCACTATCTCTGTCATCATCATCATCATCACCATCATCATCATCAGTGTCACCATCTTCACCACCACCCACTAAATCGGCATCAGATCTGGTACTATGACTCAGTTCAGAAGTTGCCTTAGAAGGAAACAGCAACTTGGTTGTGGTTACAGAACCATCTCTGTTGGGAGAAACAGCTGTAATGGCAACATGCCCATTTCCTATAGGAACAGAATGATCAGTAGATACAAATGTATCAGAAGCAACTGTTGGAATACCAGCAAATACCTTATCAGTAACAGAACTTTTGGTGGAGGTTAAAATTTCATCGGAATGTATAAACTTATTTATTAGTGTATTTAATTGTTCATCAATTGATAAAACAGGTGTAGCAAATTCATGCCTTCCTTTTGGGGGATAGGCCTGCTTAATCTCCAAATTGGCCGTTTGGAACAACTCATCATTACTGTACAAAGAAGGTACCACTTGGTGGGAACTTTCACTTTTAAACAAAATTGGTTCATATTTCTCATTTGCATAAGAAATGGTCAAACCTTGAAGTGAAGCAGAGTGCATATGAGAAGTAGGCGACACATCAAAACCTGGTACAGATGTAGAGTGCAGCACGTTTTCACTTGAAGCAGAATTTGATACAATGAGATGCAATATTGTAGAACTAATTTTATCAACCTTGGGGGTTTCAACCAATATTGGATCACTAGACACAGCTGGAAGAACAGTTTTAAGCAAGGTGTCAACATCAGAAGCCTGAAAGGAAGGTTGTAGCAATACTTCAGTACTAAAAGAAGCTGAGGTCTCATAAAATAAGAGTTGAGTTGAAGGAGATAACATTTCACTAGAAGCAGGGTCAGAGGATGCTGGCTCTGAGTTTGCACTAAGCACAGGTTTAAGCGAAGTATCACCAGATGCTTGAAAGACAGTATGTGTAGGTTGAACTGAAAAGTTATTTTCTGGAACTTGACTAATCTCATGATCAAAAACCTTAGTGGTGGTATGAGCAAGGGACCCTGGAAACATGCCCTTGGTGCTAGAAATGGAAACAGAGGTTTCTTGTAAAGATGCATTCAACTTATTTACATTATCATGCATGTTGGGCATGACTGTGCTTTCAGAAGGGTAAACCATCTCATTGAAAGAAAGAATTTGCCATTCAGTCTCATTTCCATATATTATTTCACTTTTAGAAAGCGCCTTATTATCATCACCAAACACAGATGTTGTATGTGTAAATTCAGCTACGGAAACAGGTGAAGAAATGTTAAGGGCTGTTAGCCCATCTGTGTCAGGTAAAAGAAATTCACTATCAGAAGAGTCTCCAGACCATTCCCCATCACCAGAGAGGGCATGAGTAGGCTGCAGTAATGATGCAGTTGGGGTAATTAACGAAGACTTAGGTATTGGTATATGGCTAGGGCCACTAAATAAGGAACCCTGGTATGTTACACCCACAGAATCATGCACAGGTATTGCAGAACTGTAAGAAACAGTGAAGATGTGTTGGGAGCCCTCGTTATTAGACAAGGCATAAGAAGGTTCAGGCCCTGAAGAACGTGCATGCATCATGGCATCACTGCTGGGTGGTTCAACTTGAGAAAACATAAGCGTTTTATAAAGAACACCAGATTCACTACCAAATTCCAGCGTCTCTGAAGCAGCATGAGTAGTGGTCAGATGTGACAGCACATCAGAATACTGAACAAGGCTGGGTTCTAATAGCAAATCACCCCCAGCCACTGGCAGAGAAGCATGCAAGGGCACCTTATCACTCTCGGTAGCTGAAGTAACTTGTGGAAGGATTTGAGAAACTGTATGCAGATGGCGAAACAATTCACTACTGAAGGAAGCAGAGGAAAATGGAAGCAAAGGTGCACCATCATAGGAAGACAGGATGGATTCAAATGACACATCGACACTGGGAAATACAGGCGTAGCATGCAAGGCCGAATCACTACTTGAAGCAGCAGGGGTAGTGTTGAGGATCTGATTGTCAAGCAACAAAGGGGTGACTAGAGGAAAGACTTCACTACTGTAGGAAGGTTGAAGAGGTGTCTCACCATTGTATACCGGTTGGGTTGTCTGCGAGTGTACCACATTGACCGTGGAGACCAAATCTTGTTGTCTGGAGGATGGGGTAAAAGCATGAGGTGTTACCTCAGTTGGGAAGTAGGCAAAGGTAGAATAATGTGGCATTTCCAGATCTGTAACTGAGGGACCCTGTGACATCACCGGGCCTGCAGAAAAGGACTTGGTTGTCTTCTCAGATTCATCAACACGTATCTCAGTGTAATTAGTCTGGAGAAAGCTCTCTCTGCCTGATCCAACATCGGGCTGTGCTGTTACATCTGTAAAGCTAGGAAACCACACATTTCCCTCCACAGAAGGATCCTTTAGTGATTCTTCTGAACCTGATGAAGTTGAATCTTCAGAAGCATTTCTAGCAGATTCTGGTATAAGGACATCGTATGTGATTGTCTCTGGGTTTTCAGAGGAAAATATATACCCTTGGGATATGTTCTCAGAGATGAATGGGATAGCAGAAGTTGCGGGACTGGAGCCTGAAGAATCTTCAGCTCCAGTATCAAGCTTGAAACTGGTCAATAAACTCTCCTCCTCATATTCTGTTATAGAAACTGTATTTAAGGATTCTACAGTCCCCGACAAGTTCATATGTGGAGATCTAAGAACAGTTTTAGAGCCATTATTTAAAGAGGCTGAAGTACCTTCCACAGTGTGAGGTGGCAGTTCAGTCACAGTCTGAGAAGTCAAGGATATATCTTTTTCTGTGGCTAATTTAGTGACTGATTGGGAAGTGGAATTTAAAGATGTGTTGGGAACATCACCCTTTCCAGAGAATTCACTTCCTCTTGTTGGGGATCGGTTAGTCTTGGCTTCATTATATTTCGTCCTTATGCGATTGTAGTGTGTTGTGGTAGAAATCTGGGGTTCCTTTTTCCTGATCTGATTTGTGGCACTGTCTCTACCAGGATTCACAATAGTGTCTTCTTCAACGTCTTTTCCCTCTTCCTCCTCCTTTGAAAAGCAAACAAGATTTAATGAGTCATAAGGAAATAAGAGAAAAAATCTTCATAATATCTTATACTGCCAATCATCACTTGTGATACCTTGGGAACTTCTTATCCTCATAAAACACCATTCTGTACAATGCATGCTTCTAACCTACAACCTTTATCATCCACTCTCCAGGGAAATAATTAAATGTAATGAAAACACCTAATTTATGGCTGCCTTTATTTTAATGCTATGGAAAGAAGTGGTTAAACGAATAGATACCACATATTTAAAAGGAAGACACACTGTAGTTATATATTGACAGTGTTATTTAACATGGTATTTATTTTGTTGTTTTTATATTTCTTTATTCATCAGGCATCAAGGTAAATAGCCATTAGCTTACTGTAATAAGAATTGGTGATGAAACTATTTCAAAGACCAAAATAGTTGAACATTCAGAATACTTGATAATATATTTTTAGAACAAATCATAATTTTAAGGTCGTAATAAACGGAAGATTTAGAACTAAAAGAGGTGTTTGGTTTTATTTTCCTTTTTTAAAAAAATATTTTCCACTTAAGACTTAGGCAGATATGTCAAAGGCAACTTGTCAAAATATGATTCTACTCCTAGTATTTTAATTTTGTGTTTCCCTTAGACTCACCAATCAGGAGGCTGAATCTTCTATGCAATGACCAGGGGGAGACTTCTAGTCTTCTGACTAGAAGTCAACCGAGACCTATGCTTTGTCTCTCTCTCTCTCTCTCTCTCTCTCTCTCTCTCTCTCTCTCTCTCTGTGTGTGTGTGTGTGTATACATATATACACACACACACACACACACACACAAAAACTGGGCATATTATATCTAACTATATACCTATATACTTAGAAATCTCAATTGTCAAAGCTATCAATATTTTTTTTTAAGTTTATGTGGGACATGATTTTGTCAGTATCCTTGTACCAACAACTTGTTAGAATTGTCATTTATTTGATCATCTGTTAGATATTTTAAGGCCATGCTACTTAAAAGAAGAAAAAAATTGCTGAGTACAGCTATTGAGAACTTGACCAATACCAGAAGAAGGAATCTGAATCTTAAGCCACGTGTGCTCATAAGCATGAGTCATACACAGGGAAATCTGCACTGTATGAAACACACGATTCCAAGCTTAATGGTGGCCTCATTATTTATGGTTTAATTATTTGGTTGGTTGTATTTTCTGAAGCATATGTGACAACTCTAAGAAGTTAGTGCACTTGATCTGAATTATATTGCATGCTAAAAATGGCTACTCTCTCAAATTCCCTTGACAAATTTCCTTACAAGTAGTCAGTATTCTTCAAGAAGTTTTACATTCTGTGTGATACCTTGTTCACCAGGACCACCTGAGAGATTTTGCCAAATAATTTCCTAAATAAAATATTCCCATAATCTACAAACCTAAAAACTTCATGCAAAAGGAAATAAGAATAATTTGCCTTGACTTGCTTTTAGGGAAAATTGGTTGGTGCCAATTATCTCTTCTTTCCTTAGAAGTCCTCATAAATATTTGTTTTATAATTTGATCCAGAGTTTTGCTGAGGATCAATATTAAGCTTGGCAGTGTGGAGTTTCTAAACTCTTCCTTGCTTTTGCAAACCTAAATATTTGCCTAGTTTTCTGGTATCACTCCACACTCTTTCCCTCTACCAAAACTCTGTTCAAACCTTCATTTTCCTGTCCTTTCCTCCCATTCTCAGCAGATGGCCTTCCTGTTTACAGGGAAAAGAAGCCATTAGTCAAAAACACACTTCTTCCTAACATTAAAAACAAGTTCCCCTTGCCCCTCCTGTCCTGTTAGAACTAAAGAGTTGTTTTCCTTCCTTTCTAAAGCTAATTCCCACTTCTGTGGTTTAGATCTATTCCCTATCATGAACCTCGGAATTGAACGTAATTGAGTAGTTCAGCCTATTTTGTGTTTCCAATTTGTTTTCTCAAATTCTCAAACAGATCGTTATCATCAGCTTAAATCAACTCCGATCTCTCTTATTTAAAGGGAACACAAAGGAAAACCTCTAATTCACCTTCTAGTTATCATTCCACTTCTCATCTCTCCTTCACAGCAAAAGTTCCCCAAAGATATGTCATCTGTTTTCTCTATATGATCTAACAATGTCTCTTGACTTCCACCATACTATTACATTTCTTTCTCTTTGCTTACATTTCCACATAAACATACTTTATCATATCCTCCTATAAGCAATGTAAATTTTCATAAAATTTTTATTATAATATAATGCTACACATCTCTTCTTGTTACATATTTGGGAAAAAAACTATACACACATCAGATACATACGCATTCTATAAACTTTATGAGGTTCAGAACCTCTCAGAACCTGGTGAAGGTGATTAGACCTTCATTAATCCTATCCTACCATATCTTGTTGATCTCTAAAAGGTCACATTGGCTGTGTCAACATTTTAAGAACAACATATCATTCATGCCCTATGATTACTTTATTCATATCTGACTACAAATATTTTAACAAATACTCTTTCCTACAATTTCTTTATGGAATTATTGTGACTCTTTCTTCCACTGTAGTTTCAATCTGTGTCATATGTTATCCTTCACAACTTCATTTAAAAAATTTAGTGTGAATCCATGATCATGCTACAGATACTTTGTCTTGGAAAGTCATACATTTCCATTTGGAGAGGATCTAAGAAATATCCTTCAAACTCTTTTTTTTCTATATTCAGGGATTGAAAGTCATTATGAATACATTCCATGCATTTTCCAGCCTGTCATTCATTCCTGCATGAAGCAAAGGAAGTGAATAGTGGATTGGTTAAGCAGTGTTTTCATCCCATTTCATAATCATGCTCCAGGAAGACACATTATGACACAGGTCTCTTTCGATTTGACAATATATTATTAATACAACAGTTAATTTCAATAGCAAAAACTACCACCAATTTGCCAAGCCAAGCTTACCAATCACTGCTCCTGTATTCTTTATTTTAAATCCCTATCTGTGTATTGGTAGCTGGATCCCTCCCCCTTGGCAGTGCCAAGGATTCTTCCAGCTCAAAGAATTAGAGCGGCTGTTTCTTTGGGCCCTACTACCATGGGTAAAGCCCCACAAACCAAATAAGCCTAATGTCATAAGAATTCTTTCTTGGCCGGGCGCGGTGGCTCAAGCCTGTAATCCCAGCACTTTGGGAGGCCGAGATGGGCGGATCACGAGGTCAGGAGATCGAAACCATCCTGGCTAACACGGTGAAACCTCGTCTCTACTAAAAATACAAAAACCTAG
The DNA here is from genome assembly GCF_007565055.1 of Rhinopithecus roxellana. Taxonomy (NCBI): domain Eukaryota; kingdom Metazoa; phylum Chordata; class Mammalia; order Primates; family Cercopithecidae; genus Rhinopithecus; species Rhinopithecus roxellana. The sequence goes on from NC_044554.1 coordinate 71,562,215, forward strand.
CCGGGCGAGGTGGCGGGCGCCTGTAGTCCCAGCTACTCCGGAGGCTGAGGCAGGAGAATGGCATAAACCCGGGAGGCGGAGCTTGCAGTGAGCTGAGATCCGGCCACTTTACTCCAGCCCGGGCAACAGAGCAAGACTCCGTCTCAAAAAAAAAAAAAAAAAGAATTCTTTCTCTTCCTCATTTTCTTCTAGATCTTAGCCTTCTATCAACAAGTAATGACATTGATTTCCAATTCTACTCTGTCTTCTCAGGTGACTCCTTTCTCAGTGTATTGTATATTCTCATTTTGCTTTCCACAGCCTCTCTCCACCTGTCTCCATTCTGTTCTAGGTGGGTGGCCAGAGAATGTGGGTATTCCCTGGGAGGTTCCTTACCTAACTGGTCACCACAGGATGACACTGTCCCATTATAGAGACCACAGCACCTGCTGTGACATTCTCTCTGCATCTTCTCCTTGCCTTCTTGCCTTTCAGGTTTAGATGTAACAACAAGTCTCTCATATCATTAATCCCAAATGTACAATGTACAATGTTTATTTGCATTAAGACTTCCCACACCTATGAATCATCCTTTTTGATTAAATTAACCTCCATGACTCCACTTGAGTGTGGCATCTGTTTCCTATTGGGACCTGGGCTGATGCACTGAGGTTTTTTTTCCCTCCTATCTAGGAACTTTTCTCTGACTACAACAAGTCAGCCTGCTCACACATCTTCACATTCTTCTCTAACAGGAAGATCTGCTTGTGTTTGTCATATATGCAAATGGCGAGACCAGAGGCCCCATGACAGGCATAGCTTTAGGGACCTCTATTGTAGAGTGTATGACAAAAATAAAGATATACCTACATTATGTAAGTGGAATAAGCCAGGAACAGAAAGATAAATACTGTGTGTACTCACTCCTATGTGGAAGCTAAAAAAGTTGATTTCATAGAAGTAGAGTGTAGAATAATGGTTATTAGAAGCTGAGAAATGTAGTGGGGAGGGGGCGACAGGAAGAGATTGGTTAAAGGGTACAAAATTACAGCTAGATAGGAAGAATAAGTTCTAGTGTTCGATAGCACTGTAGGATGACTATAGTTAGCAATAATATATATTTTCAGATAGGTAGAAAAAAGGATCTCAGATGTTTCCAAAACAGAAAAATGGTAAATGTTTGAGATAAAGGATATGCAAACTACCCTGATTTGATCACTATACACCTCATAAATACGTAGAAGCATATGTTCATTAAAAAATGGGAAATACTTAAACATTTATATAAAGTCACATGTGTAGCCTATTCACACAGCTACATATACTAAATACAATCTTATAGTTTTATGTAGAAATTTACTAGTAATTAACATTGGAAGATTTTAAATAACTTTTGTAGGCTTATGGTAAAAGTTGCTTTAGTGTTAATGGCAATAGAGAAGAAAAATAACTAAACATGGATCTTGTAACTAAAGTAACTAAGCATGGATCATGAATCACGGTAACGGGAATTACTATGAAAAATAATTGATGGCCGGGCGCGGTGGCTCAAGCCTGTAAACCCAGCACTTTGGGAGGCCGAGACAGGCGGATCATGAGGTCAGCAGATCAAGACCATCCTGGCTAACACGGTGAAACCCCGTCTCTACTAAAAAATACAAAAAAAAAAAAACTAGCCGGGCGAGATGGCGGGCACCTGTAGTCCCAGCTACTCGGGAGGCTGAGGCAGGAGAATGGCGTGAACCCGGGAGTTAGAGCTTGCAGTGAGCTGAGGTCCGGCCACTGCACTCCAGCCCAGGCGACAGAGCGAGACTCCACCTCAAAAAAAAAAAAAAAAAAAAAAAAGAAAAAGAAAAATAATTGATCATTCTTTGGTCCTTTCTAAAAAATTTGTGATGTGTAATACATATTATGTGAGATGGAACTTAAACAGAATATCATTTACTACATGGCACCAAATACTGAAAAAAGGGCTTACATCAGTGTGTCAGACCAATTATTTGAATTAACAACTCAGCATAAATATAATATCTTTTTTCTTTTATGACTTAATTCTGTTGATCACTTGTAGGTGTGTGTATGTGTGTGTGTATATATATATATATATGGAGATATATATATATACACATATATATGATGTATATATGCATGTGAACATGTATGTACACATAAAAATAAAGATATTCTTAGCTGAAATCTATAAACTACTGTAAAAAGGTAGACTGGTCATTTTGGTAAAATAGTCCATTGTAAGAGAGACTAGCCATAAAATACATAAAATATCAAGATAGTTTTTACCTATGAAAGACCTAATTGTTATTTATTGCTGGATAACAGCACTAGTTATCACACTTTTATCAGCTCCTACACAATCTATACACATGTACACATTCATACTATCATCAACAATAGCACCTGAACTGAATACATAATTTCAGTTATGATGAAAAGCACATTAGGGCATATGATGAAATATAAAATATATTAAACAATCATTTCCTCTCTATTTAAAAAAATAAAATAATGTTAAAATTTATAGTCTCAAATATCTGTAAATTTTATCTATAAATAGTATAGACTACTCGTAGTATAAGTGTCTGTTGTCAGCACAATGTCCTTCGAGTAAATGAATATTTATCAAGTTAAATAATAAACAATTTAAATGGGCAATAAAACATATATAGTTTATATTTTGGGCCATATTTATCGTTGATCTATCAACATTGGTTATTTATATATAAACTGTAGCAATATTAAGAACTGGTTAAATATAATTTTAGTTCTTCAGAAAAATTTTGACACTAAAAAAAATTCCAGTTTATAGCTGTAGTGCATAGCTATAACTATTTTTAAAGTTCATTGTTTTTTTCTTCATCACCATTTATATTTCCTGTTTTTTAGTACTATAAAAATCAAAACATCTTTCAACTTCTTCATAAGAGAATCATGTATATCAATTATGTGACTATCTATATATAAAGCTTAGCAACTAACCCCACAATTAATCATAAAACACAACTTTTATTCATGTGGCAATACCTAACACCTAAGCAACAATTCAAAATAGACCGTTGAATATTAAAACATTTGAATATAAAAATGGCTATGATACCTTGATTATTTCTTCAGTTCCAATTAATTCAGGAAAAAGATCAAGTTCTACAAAATTAAAAACAAAATTATTAAAGTTTTTATTCAACTATTTCAGCCTTTGTGGATTTACCTTTTGGTGAAAGAAAAAATTAAAAAGAACCAAAAAGTTAATGTCAGCTTTGAAAATATAGACTTTCTCACAATAAAAATTCCAAATTTTAGTTTTCAACATTACTGAACACTACAACACAACACTACATGAGCTTATATGTAACTCTACCCAAATCTTGATCTCTACCTCCCACTCCACTCCCTTCCCCATTCCCCACTCCCCCAAGTCTGACTGAAGCTAAGAACGGAGAGGAGGTCAGTGAAACCGATAAAACTGAGTGTAAAGAAATGCAAATAATTTTTCATCAGTGCAGAGTTACTTTCATCCTGAGCAGGGCTGATAAAAGCATGGCTGGAGAAATGCCAGGGATTTTCTGGAGAATTGGTGGAATTTATTTTCTTATTCAGCTACCTCTTCCTTAAGTTTCTATTTTGACTGAGGAATAAATAATTATCTTTACTCCTCAAATCTGGCCTCATACCTATTTCTATACAGTGTGCTGCAACAGGTAAAATGAAGAGTGTTTTCCAGCAGGTTCCAGAAGAAGAAGAAGAACTAACAGAGTGAATCTTGTGCATTCTCCCCAGGGAAACTCAGCTAATGCTGTTTACTTAAAGAATCTGATGACCAGGATCATTCAAGTCTGTTTGTCCCAACAAATCAGAATCAACACATGAATATCTCAGTGCTAAAACAGGACCTGTCAGAGAATGTCAGGGAAGACTAAGCTGATTCTTTCTTTTCCTAAGAAGGAATCTAGCCACTCTACCACATTACTACTGAGGGGCCAGAGGAGAATTTTTCTTTAGTCTTGGTCTGAGCTGCCTGGGTCATTAAGAAGATGGTAGACAAAGTAACTGTGAGGTTTGAGCATTATTATAATGATGTTCTTCAAACTCCCATGGCTTTATGGAATCTCAGGCTATCGCCACAATTTATGCTCTGCACTATCCTAATGCTGTTTATGTTCTATGTTTTATGTCCTCAAAGGAAATGTATACTTTATAGAAATTTCAAGGTATAACTGAACCAACATTAAATGTTTATCATACCCAGGTTTGTTTTCCAACACAAAGTTTCTTGAGTTTATTTTTATCAAGACTCCTGGGTAATAATATATTGAAAACTGTAAAATGAGAATTCACGTAAAATCTGTTAAGCATGCCTAGCTCCCAAGAAGATTCAGATAAAGTTAACACTTTTGACAACTTAGCTGTTTCAAAATTACTTAACATAAACAACTTCCTGTAATTTACAAAGGAAAGTACTCACTAGAAACAATCACAATCTTATTTTTAATTATCACTTTTTTTCTTGTTAAAACTAACCATGAAGGACTTTGGAAATTTTATTTTGATCATTAGTGGTCTCCTTCTATTTTTCTTCCTGTGAAATCCTTACTTAACCATCTGCTCTTCATGCTCTTTATTTTTTGTGTTTCTAAAATAAAGTGATTTCAATCATCTCAAACCCTTGTGTTTTTGTAATTGTTATGCAAATTAATGCATGTGAATTTAAAAATGAGATACAACTAAACTGTGACAGACAAATGACCTTCCATATGATTTTCTAAAAGCTATGACTAAAGAAGTTCATGCATGTAAAAAATCTTCAAATTAAGCCCATTAGACAATATCTAGTTTTACTAAAAATAATTTGAAGTGTAGCCACACTTTTTCATAGACTTCTGAAATATTTAATGCTCATAATGGCAAATCATAATCAAATACTTGTTAGTGGTACACATACTGTAAGTTTTTCCGCTGTTAAGAGGCTATGGAAAAAATATATCAACTATTTTCCATTTGTTTCAATATGCTTAAGAAGGTGTTTAAAATTTTTTTTAAATGGTCTAACTCCACCTAACTTCATACTTTTAATGGGCAAATATAATTTTCTTATTTAATCGTAATAAGGGTTGAGGAAGGGTATGTATAACTATCACATGGAGGATTTATTTCCTTTTTTCTTCAATATTTTTAGTGTGTATTGCATTCAACTTATTTTTATCATTTTACCAGAGCATCAGCTAACTATAGGGATTATGGTTTCCTTTCAGTAAATTACAATACAGGGTTTTAATCCAATCACATCCCCTACCGAATATTAATGACATACTATAATTGGATTGCTGCTTACTCTAATAAAACCAATACTTTCTCTTTGGGCCTCCTTAGCTCTGGGGCAACTTGTGTGATCCTAGGCAGGTCTCTGAGCCTCCCTTCATTCCTTGGCACTCTTATGAGTGAGCACCCCCACATGTTGGCACATTCATACTGCTGCGTATAAACCCACCTTGAAGGCTCTTTATTCTGGTTTCCAACTGGACTGAGATCATTTGAACTGACTGAAATTCCCAGGAACACTTCAATACCTCTATTTCTTAGAATCCAGAGGTCTTTTGCTGAGTCTCCCCAGAACAATTTTGAAATAAAATAATTTTGAAAGATTGTTTCCATCTTCCTAAAGATTTTGAAGCCATAATTCTGGATCTGTTAATTCAACACCCTGAACTCAAAGTTTAGCTCTGCTGATGGGCGCAAGCTCTCATACTGGGTACCCCTAAACCTGCTGCTTTCTCACAAGTAATAACTGATATTTTAGTAACCACTGGTTGGAGTCGGGCACTACTGATATATTAAATAGTTCAAAAATTATACTGATTTATAGAATCCTCTCTCTTCATCAAAATAGACTCCAGAAAGGATATAAAAAGTCTGATAGTGAAGAACTAGCAGTATTTTTGTTTTGAGTGAACACTTAAATTCACATTTTTGTAATAACTGAACAAAAACTGTTGACTCATTCTGGTTTTGTTTTGGGACACAAGTAATGTTAGATTAAAAAAGCACATTAGGAACACATTAATTTTTTATAACACAAAAAAAGCAACACTGACGTAGGTGAGCAAGCAAGGCTTATTTAATTGTTTGAAGATAAGCCAAGTTTCACAGTGCACAAAATAAAAGCAGTGTAGACCGCAACTGCTTCAAGCTGTAATTCTGCATATAATAATGTAATAACACTAATAGCAAGGATGGTACAGGTAGAGTAAGGAAGATGCATGGTGACTTAACAAATTGTTATACAACTGAAACCACACAGTAACAAGAAAACTGTTGATTTAATTCATCATGTATTTAAGTCTAACACATATAATTATCAAGGCCCTAAAACATGTACTTAAATAATCCCTCCATAACTGTATGTTAATTAGCTCTATCTTATATGAGATATAAACATAATTAACTTAGCAACAATAAGATAAATATATTTATGAAATTATTTATTCATAAATATAATTCTCTAAGAAGTCTTTTAAAAGAATACACATTTCTTTTTAACATTAAAAAGGCTCCTTGACAAATTTAAATTAATTTCTGAATGCACTTACACATTTTTTTTAATGGCAATTTGAAATAATACTTAACGTGCACTAGTTTATGGTGATACTTTTGTACACAAGTGTAATTAAAAGGTACAAAGAACAATGTAAGCAAATTGTTAATTTAAATGCACAGTTTTATCAAATTTAGGAAGTTAAAGGCACTATTTGGAAGACTGAGTTTTTCTTCAGGGAAACTGATCAAAATATTTGAAATCTAGCCGGGCACGGTGGCTCACGCCTGTAATCCCAGCACTTTGGGAGGCTGAGGCAGGTGGATCACGAGGTCAGGAGTTCGAGACCAGCCTGGCCCACATGGTGAAACCCTGTCTCTACTAAAAATACAAAAATTAGCCAGGCATGGTGGTGAGTGCCTGTAATCTCAGCTACTCAGAAGGCTGAGGCAGGAGAATCATTTGAACCTGGGAGGTGGAGGCTGCAGTGAGCCAAGATTGCACCACTGCACTCCCGCCTGGCTGACAGAGCAAGACTCCACCTCAAAAAAAAAAAAAAAAAAAAAGATAAAAAGACAAAAAAAACAAAAATATATATATATATTTGAAATCTATCAAAGAATGACAGCAGTTATAAACTACCGTCTTCATTTTTTTTAACAAAAGCAATAAACAATACAATATTTAGTAAACAGTTTATCCTAAATAATAACAGAATAATTAAATAGGCTACATTACAGTTACCAAGCTAATAAAAACAGCACGATTAACAGAAACCAAGTGGTATTAATAAAAACCATGAAATAAGCAGCAAACTTAAAAGCCACTTACATCTATATTAGTCACACAAATAATAAAATTCACAAATCTTGTAGGCACCAAACCTGTTTTACCAAGCCACAAGATAGTATTACTGTCAAGACTTTCACTGGGATATATTTACCAAAGAAACAATATATAAGACAATGTAATTTCAATACTGAATTATAAATATGTGGATAAAAATGCCATTGCAGCCTTTCAGATCAGAAAGAATAACTCCTAAGAAATCAATATTTTTTCAATTAAAAAATAGGATAATCCCAAACTTTGGAGGAACAGGCTTTTGATGCAGGAATTTTTGGTAGAAATAATAGGGAATAATTTACCTAAGTCTGTAACCCTTGGCTTTTAAGAGGCATAGCATATCAAGACATCAAATCAAATACCATCTTTTACTAACACAGCATTACTATATAAAATGCCTTAAAAGACTGAGGCATCCATGGAGATTTAATGGTGTATCCAAACAAGCATCTCATTATTACAATGTTCAATAGTGTCCCGGTCCTTTAAATAAATAGAAATTTTAAGTTATAATAATATTTATTATTTAGTACAAATGTGAAAATACAACAAATGATAGAAGAATATTATACTTTGTGCCAATATAAAGTCAGTCTTACAGGATCACTCAGAAATCACTTATGGAGAAAATACATATTTAATCTGTTCCTTTCATATGCAATAAGTTTCTCCAAAAAAGAAAAAGACCAAAAAAATTCAGAACGTTTAAAGCTTTGGCATAGGGAATAAACTAGGAAACAGTGTAAAAATAAATGGGTAAATGTAGTAATTTTTTGCCAACTCCTGAGAAATTATTTTATGTATGAAATTAGAGTAGCATAATTAAATCAAGGTAACAAAATTGAGTGAATGTGTTCAATATACTTCATACTCAAAATGCATAAATAAGGGTAGAAGAGATTTTTCTATATGCCATATTTCAATCAATTTACATATGATGCTGGTCGACATGATCAAAGTTATATGGCTAAAGGTGTCATTTTCTGGATAGCTCATTGTGGGGAACTTTGGTGAGGGTTGCCATGCAATGGTGTAGTATGATATGGCATAGTTAAAATCATGGTCAGTTATTTTGATACTCACTTTCAGTAAGACTTAGAGCTCACATTCCATTAAAAAACAACCTGATTTTGAAAAACAACGCTAAATAAAAGCAATAAGAAAGACGGTTATACCCAGGCCATGAGGCAGGTCATAAGAAATATTAAATAATGATATTGCCATTATGGTAGTAGTAATATTCATTAGTTGTTAATACCAAGTTGGGAGATACCTTGGCAAGTTTTATAGCCTGTAGTTTGGAATGATGAGTACTACAATATCTGATGCTCTGACATATAGTCTTTAACTTAAAAAGTCAACTAGTAAGAACAGCTATAGTAAGGTGATCAATGAGCAATTACTTTATTTAAGCTCATGTTGGATTAAAGTCCCTGCTACAGCATTTAGACAGCAATGCAAACCGTGCACATCAGTTTTCCTGCCATAGGTAAAACTGAAATAGACTATAATTAATATAATTTGTAACTATTCACTTCCATTAAAATTTGTAAAAGTTTCAATGAATAGGCTCCTAATATGGATGACCAAAGAATATATATATATTTACGTATGTATGTATGCAGATATATGTGATTATACATATGTAGAGGTATATATACATATATATACTTCTAGTCTATTATTTAAAACTGCTTATACTAACAAGAGGAAAACTAACTTAATAATTTTAAACTGTCAAATTATAATGGTCAGCATTTGATTCAGTTATTGCATATGCTCTAAGATCAAAATATTTTCCCATATATTTAGAGAAGGTGCATGCAAATAAAACACAAGTAGAAACAACTTTTGCTTGTCTTGTTTTTGGGAAAGAGTAAGGGCAATCAACCAAGAGGAAAACACCCCACTCCCTAAAACCAAACTATAAAAAGTAGAAAAATAGATCTAAGACAAACTCTTGAGATGCTTTGTATAGATATTTGAAAGTACCTCACATGGCCTTAGGATCATGTATATACTTACTACATAATGCTTTGGGGGCTGAAAAAAGGAAATAAATACAAATTAAACCAACTCTTAATTATCCAAAATAACAGTCTCAACATTTTCATAGCAATTCTCATTTAATGATCATTACAATATTATAAATATGTTTAGTCGTTCTTATTTTACAAATGGTAAACTCCAATACTAAGGATAAATTTACTTATTGTCCTGCACCAGACCTGCTGAATGAGAAATGGGTCCCATGCCTCAAAAAATTACCTGGCAATCCAGACTTAAGAGAAAATCACTTTGCCTTTTGGCTAAAAGAATATAAAGTTAGAGAGAAAGCATCAATGCATACAGTAATTAAACTAACCTCATTTATTGAGCTAATATGTAGATGTATCTGGCGGTACTTACCAGGATTATCGGTAGGCATGTCGACAATCAGTTGGTCGCTGTATTTCCCATATAAGCCATTAGTGCATATGGCTACTATTTGAAGAACATAACTCATATTGGGTAGCAAATTATTGAGAATAGCACCCTAAAAGAAAGATGTTAGTAATTATACAAATGTTATTCTCATAGGACTACTAATACACTAGGTATCTTTCCTAGAAAACTTTTTCTCACTGGTCCATGGAAAATACTTCTATTTTATTAACCTAAGGAAAAGTTTATGTAATGTTGCTTAGTTAAACTTGTGGTATTTGTGAATTATGAAGAACTGGAAAACTAGGCTTTTTTTTTTTTTTTTTTTTTTTTTTTTTGCTTTTTAAAAATCAGATTTAGTTTTAGGAAGTTTCATTTTTAGCCAGAACTCATCAAATTCATAAATGAGTACCACAAACTAAAAATTAATATTTTAGACAAATAAATGGGGAGCATGTGCAAATAAGGAGCAAAGTGAAGAAGTGAACAACTAACTTATCTCTTTTTCTTGACAATATATATGCAAGAACAGTAATATAATTATCTTCTTCACATAATTATGAAATAAACATTTATTATCATTTATTTCACAGATCATTGTGTCTCCATATTCTAGGCAACTGAATTAAAAGGTTACTAAAATTTTATCCATTTTGTCCACATGATATGAAACATATTTAACAATGAGTTTTTATTTAAATGCAGGTTCCCAGGACTTGCAGGACTCTAGGTGCCTGAGGCAGACTCCAGTGTCCTTGAACCTGCAGTAGGGACTTTCTGGACCGACATCCAGATGAAGGTTTGTCGACTACACCCTAATCTATGGCCAACACTTCCCTACCAGAGCAAAGTTTAATACTGACACGCTCAGGCCACAAAAAGAATCTGTACTTATTCGCACGCGCTGGTGGAGGGAGGCAGGGGTGGATCTTTCTGTAAGAAATTTTGTCTTACATCCCCAAAGTTCTGACCCAATCATGACTTCCCAGCTGTTATCTGAAAATTTTTTGGTACAACAAAGAGGACTTGTATGTCCCCTACTCTACTTTCCCTGTGCTGATATAGCATAATGGAAGACACAATATAAAATGTATCAGGGCACTGAGATTCTGGCCCTATTCTACAACTGCAATCTTAAGAAAGGCCATACTAAATGATCTCCAGTTCATAAGTCATATGTATCTACTCTATAATGTTATTGTTGGTAAAGTTATGTTATCCATTTAATTAAATGTAACTTTTGACATAATTTAGTATAGCTTCTAATTTAAAATTTTTTTTTAATTTAAAAATATTCAGCCCACCCTGTCTTCACATAAAGTCTAAAAGTAATGGAAGAAAATAACATACAACCATTTGTAAGTTACCTTGAAAATTAAATTATAATGTTACCATTATATCAGTAAAATAACTGATCATATAGTTACCAAGTCTTGATAGCCATCTGTCAAAAATTCATGCTTGGTTTGGTCCTCTCCGTCCAACTGCTGGTACAAAACTGCAAACTTCTCAATCATGGTATCATAAACTACTCGAGGCCTTTCCCATGTAACAAGAAGGCTGGTATAATTCTCTGGGTCAGCCTGAACATTTTCTGGTTCTGAACTACAAACTTCAGAGAGAAAAAAAGTACAGCTGTTGATAGAACTTAGCCTTGAGGACTTGAATAAATAATACATATTCTATAAAAATTTTATTGTGTTTTATTTCAATATAAAGTAAAAAGTTACACTTTCCCACTGTGGAGATTTTGCTTATTCCATTTCCTATATCTAAAACACTCTTTCCTCCCCTCTTAACTCTATCTGTTCAAATCCCAGCTTTCCATTCTGGAAAGGTCTTGGTCAAATGCTACCTCCTTCATTACACACACTAATCTCTACTGAAGTGATCTCTGTCACTGTCAATCATCTATTTTATCATCATTACTGCATCATTTGCATACTTTCATATTATTTTTTCCTGAATGAATCTTGACTCCTCTAGTGGATTATAAACATAAGAACTATAGCTCTGTAGTTCTATATTGCCTAGAAAATTGTTTTGAATATATTTGGCACAGAGATTCATTTTTAGAAATAAATGAACAAAGAATATCTGCAAGTTCATGGTGACTTAATTTCTCTTGTTTGGTACCTGAAAATCTGTTCAGTTCAGGATGTGGATAATTTCAGTTATGAAAGACATACTATTACTGGAACATTTTGTTCTTAAAGAATCCTTGAACTAATTAAAAATTCCCAACCAAAGAAAACCTAAAATTGCCATTTCAGTATTTTTCAGATGTGCTGACAAAAATCCCATTTTGTTACCATAAGTAAATTAAGAAAATAATTTTAGGGAATTAAAAGACTTGTTTGTCTCATCTGAAAAAACAGTATTATGAAAAATCATTCAGAGACCTTTTTAAATGAATTCAGGCCCATGCTGGGAATCATGCCCCAAATTTAGTCTCATCAGAGAGTGCCCTGGTACTTTCCAAAATGCATTTCTAATGTGATAGTTTGGACTAATTTGGAGGAGAAAAACTATAACATTTTATGGTATTTTACTAATGAAGCAGAGTAATAGGTATCTCTTCACAGGCCAGACAGATTTGCAAAGTAGAGGGAGAGAAAGATCTCTCAGGCTGAATATTAATTAATATACATACAGAATCTGGCCTTTGTTTTCAGGTGATACCTGAAGTTACAAAGCCACTTGATGAGAGCATGCGGTAGACTTAGGTAAATCAGTCATCACTGATACAAAAACTGCAAGGACTCAAAAATATGTTAACAACTGCCACCGATTGTGACCAAAATGCCTTGTCTCTGCTAGTTTGCAGTTCACCTCCTGAACACAGGAGGGCACCCACAACTAACAATTGGTCTTATAAATGGAAACAAATTTTACATATACTTAGTAGTCACAATTTTAGCATATGCACAATATGCTAGCAGTGGTATAGCATATGTACCATATGTACAGTGTGCTAGCAGTGGTACAGAAATGATTTTAAAAATATGAATATATATATACCTTTTAAATACGTGTATAGCTTTATATCAGTTAGAAATTATTTTTCACTTCAAACCTTTGATGTTATTTTTTGTTTAGGGAGGGCTTAGGTTGGGGTGTTCCTTTAGAAATAAAAGAAAAATTATTTCATTATCAAAAAACACGAATTCAGAATGAGAGAATGTATTTTAATTTAGGTCTATACTACATGATGTTACTCTACCGAGTGAGACTTCTACCGATGTCCAGCAGATGGCAGAAGACCTTCAAATTGTCTCAAGTGAGCTATTTACGTTTATATCATTGGAGCAACAACCTCCTTCTTGCTTCTAATGAATCCCAAGTTCACTTTCAGAGAAGTTGGCAGTTACTCTGGACAATATCATTTGTAGATTTCGTCCTCGAAAAAGCAATCCCACTTTTTTACAGAATGGGAATGATTTAAAGTGAACTATACTCTTCAAGATGAAACTGTTTTGAAATGCATTAATTTTATGCATATACACAAAGCACAACAATCTCTTGAGAAAAAAATAAAAGGATTCATTGCAAAATATCCAAAGGATATTTCTGCCTAAATAGCAGAAACTACTTTGGTTGGATGTCTATGTTTGTCTCGCCTTAATAGTAACAATCAGTAGATGTGTCAAAATTTATGAATCAACATTAATATAAAGTAGAGCTCCAAAAAGAAAGTTATATTTTCTTGCCCATAGGTTTTCACTTCTTGTAAGAGTTTGTTAGTTATTTGTTTAATAGTTTGAGTTCATATTTTAATTAGAAATGTATTTTTTAAATACTTGTGTTTATTGATAATCAACAATACAGTTGCACGCTATCAAGCTTTAGGTAAATCTTTTCTTTTAGATGTGGAGTCACAGGATCTTATGGTGAAAAAGACATACATACTTTAGAATGTTATTAACAGAAAAGCCTGTATTTCTATATGTAGTTTATAATCTTGCCAAAGGGTTTCCTTTCTATAAGATAGAACTGAATCTTTCAAATAACAATTTAGTTAATTCCATATACACTATTTGGTGTTCAAACCATGGAATGACCACAGAAGAAGAGATTAATAGACACTAAATTTTCCAGGTTTTGCATATATTTCCTATTGAAATCAGCTCAATTATCTTTTTTCAATTTTATTATTATTATTATTATTATTATTATTATTATTTTAGACAGAGTCGTGCTCTGTCTTCCAGGTTGGAGTGCAGTGGCACAATCTTGGCTCACTGCAAGCTCCTCCTCCCGGGTTCATGCCATTCTCCTGCCTCAGCCCCCCCGAGTAGCTGGGATTACAGGAGTCCGCCACCACATCCAGCTAAATTTTTTTGTATTTTTAGTAGAGACTGGGTTTCACCATATTAGCCAGGATGGTCTCAATCTCCTGAACTCATGATCCTCCCGCCTCGGCCTCCCAAAGTGCTGGGATTACAGGCCTGAGCCACTGCACTGGGCCAGCCCAATTATCTTATTAGAAGCATATGTACTCTGTAAAGTACGTTTCCTGGATTGAAAATCAGTAATGTTTTTCCAGATGAATATGTACTCAGACATCAAATACAAGCTGCTATAGAGTAAAATAGTAACAAAAATATAATTTTCCTGATCATGAGAAGTTCAAAACCGTCGAAGCTTCATTCCCTCCCTCAGGACTACATCTCACATACTGATTCCTTTCCACATCTACATGTGATCTGGGTCATAGTTACTGATTCTTCAGGAGACACTGGCTGAGAAGAAGAACCTAATTGCTGGTTATTGTGCAGGCTTCTGGCTGTGAGTCTGGGACCCATGTCAAGTCATACAGAGTACAAGTAAATGGTACTGTACTATACATGAACAGTGAGCAAAGAATCCTCACTATAAAGAATGAGAATGCAGTCTCCTTTATCAGGGAGCTATACGTGTTCTTGCTTTAAAAACTTATTTTTAGCATTCCACTCTCATCTGCTTGGTTCTAGGCACTCTAGACATACAGAAGAAGAAGGTAGTGTCTCAGCCTTTAGGATGTCCATTCCTGTGATAGCTTTCAAACACTTAGATTTAGTAAGCTCTCAGATGTAACGAGTGGTTTTAGATTCTAAATTCTGCACTCCGCTGATAGAGGAATGTATAAAAAACTTACAAAAAATTCTGCCATTTAGGCCACATTAGGAAATTCTTTTCAAATTTATACACATTTCCTACTAAAAATGGTATAAGCTTCTTAAGCTTTTAGCTGACACAAAGTCCTGTGCTTTATCATTCATCCTCTCATTACTTAAATGAAGAGTGAACACCTACTACGTAGGAATGGACATGATCTGTGGAACCAGTGCCAAAATATTAATAAGCAAAGCACTGAGTGACATGAGGGAAAAATGAAGAAAAAAAGAAAAAAACAGAGACAGAGAAATACAAATACAAATCCTTGGCTGTGACAAATCTTTGTTAATCAAGAAAGTTGATGCAGATGACCAAGGGGAGATAGGAGATTCCTTCCACTTCTGTTGCTCTCTAGCCTGCCTTGGAAGAAGCACAGTCTGCCCTGAGGGAGAAGGCGCAGTCTTAGCTTCAGGTATTACGAGTAAAATGTGGATTGATACGAAATGGCAGGGAGGTGATTCTTAGGGAGTGGCAGAGAAAATGTCATAATTACCCGAGACTACACTAGGTCTCACTCAGTTATTTCCCACTAATTTGAAGTTCTGTACAGTATAACACAGCTCATGACAAAAGTGTTTCATAAATACATGCTAATAAGTACTCCACTTCCTTACTTGAAGTTTATGACCTTCATTTTTAAAAGTAGTAAGACAATGACTACTGGGAGAAAAGCTGAATGACTTACAGACCCAGAAGGTAACCAACGAGGTTGTGACTTCTCCTCGGGCAGTAGCAGATCCTAATACAACTGATGTAAACATTTACACAAATGTTGAATGTAATTGGAAAACAGCTATCCCTGTTTTGTACTTCTGAATGATTACATATTCACTTTAGATTAATAGCCAAAACAAGTCTTTCGACTTCTACCTCTTTCACTCAGTCTTTAGGGACAGAGTGACTTCATCAACAGTTCAATTTGTAATACAAAATCTTCTAAGAAGTAAATAACATTCATTTCACTTTTTAAAATACAGTCGCTGTACAGTGTTTACATACACGTAACCTTAACAAATGCTATTAACAACCCACTGACCTTCAAGAAGGTAAGTCTACTAGTGTATAATTCATCATGATGTTTTCAGGAAATTGTAGAAAATTTCTCATAGGTCAAAATGTTATGCTACAAAGACACTCCCTTTATGCTACTCTGACTTGACAACTATTTTATCTTTCATTGTTTTGGTTTTTTTTTAAGTTTGCATTAAATATATTACAGTGCTAGCAAGTGAGATTTGAAGTGCATCCATAATTCTATTCAACAATTATTTAAAAACACCTTAAACAGGAAAAACTTGAATAGTATGCCATATTCATTGTGATATCTTGGCTTTTTGTCCATACATACACATGACAATGACACTAGTTATGAGTCAGTAGCACATTACATTCAAGGGACTGTACTGCTTTGCAAATTTTAGGTCATTGAAGCCTCACCACAACCCTGTAAGGTGATCATTTTTAACTTTTCCATTCTACAGGTGAAGAAACAGACTTGGGGAGGTTAGGTAGGTTGACAATTTTTATACGACTAGTAAGTATTGATGCTGGAATTTAAAAATCAAGTCTACTGAACTTTAAAGTCTGTTTTTCACCCCTGTGCTTTAGCAGGTCCCTGCTTCTTAGCAGAAAAACCTTGTGAGGTGATAAGAAGGCAACATGAAAGCATCTGATGCCTGGAAGGCATGGATACAGTTGAACTTAATCTACTTCATATTTTTGCTATGTTTGGACTGTTATTCACACATAGTACTCATTATTTTTTATTGGCCGAGCATGATGGCTCACGCCTGTAATCTCAACACTTCGGGAGGTGGAGGCAGGCGGATCACCTGAGGTCAGGAGTTCAAGACCAGTCTGGCCAACATGGTAAAACTCTGTCTCTGCTAGAAATACAAAAATTAGTCAGGTGTGGTAGCACACGCCTGTAGTCCCAGCTACTAGGGAGGCTAAGGCAGGAGAATCGCTCGAACCCAGGAGGTAGAGGCTTCAGTTAGCAGAGATAGAGCCACTGTGCTCAAGCCTGGGTGACAAAGAGAGACTCTGTCAAAAAAAAAAAAAAAAAAAAAAAAAAAAAAGACAGTTTTCACTAACTCTTTCAAGACCAGATGGTTCTATTAAATTCTGTGATCCTTAGAAGAGCCAGTGTCCATTCCATGATGCCAAAAAGAAATGCCTCCCTAATAAATGGCAGCTCTTCATACAAATGGAAATACAGAGGTTTGAAGTTCTGATAAAATATTCATTAATTCACAAATAATCTTTTCAGCGCCTGCTGTGAATGCAAAAAATGAGTAGGGCCTGGTCCTTAACCTTACAGAGTTTATATGAATATATAAATCTCACATGGTTTTTGCAATTATTTATAATGTATTTCTAAAAACACATTTTCCTACAATGCATTTATTGAGAGCAAGATTTTGACAATTTTTATGCTAGCTTTTACTTCTCCTCCTGGTCAAAATGAAGATATTAGATATTTATAATGACAAAAAATATGTGAACTGAATGTACAAAATTGAGGAACTGATTAAGGTTTAATATATAGTTATAACTATATGATGGAATACAACATAAAAATTAAGAATGATATATTAAAGGTATAATATGAAGTAAAAAAAATCAGTCAACAGACATGTGGTATAGTCTCACTTTTTGTGAAATATAATAACATTTTAAAAAATTTTCAGAGAAAGACTTGGATGGATCTTTACCAAAATCTTCATAATAGTTATCTCGGGGTGGTGTAATTACAGGGTATTTGTATTTTTTTCTGTGTCCTTGTCTATATTTTCTACGCTGTATAAGTTCATGTAGTAAAAATTTATTTTCAGATTGAATTTAATAAAGATCAAAACTGAATATAAGTACAATTCTCAATTCTTATTCTTAAATTCAGTTCCAAAGGAGATAGTATATCCATTGAGAAAAAAACTTTCATAAGAACACAGTATTTCTATGCACAGGACAAATGATAATAAATGTTCTTTGAGTGCAAAGACTCATGATGAAAAAAGCAAGTCCTAGTTTGTGAAGAAAGAAACAACTAATTGCTAAGAGTCTAATCAGATTCATGTCTCCTCTTTTTTCACTGCAAAAATAAAATCAAGTAGCTCACTTCTTTATAATGATTTCAGTAAATGCAGACTGTTATATAATGGGCATCTATAAAAATTATTACCTAATAAATCTTGATATGCTAGGTGTTCATTATTGTTAAGTACAATAATTTTACAGAGGATTAATAGAGTCAAAATGAAGAATGTAAATTATTTAGCTATTTTTTTCAGTCACAGAGGAAACTATTTCTTAACAATTCTATCATACTGATACTATCTTTTTAAAATTAGAATCTTTCTTTTCCTGGAATGATCTTTAATTTTGAACATGAACTGTACACACAGCTAATACTACTGTACTGTATTCTTCTGAAGGCTTTGTAAATTTTTAATTAATTAAAGGATGTTCAGCAAGAAGAACTTGGCTCCAACTTGTCTGGAAATCTAAAGCCAGTCATTCCTTTTGTGTTTGTTGCCAATAATACATATGCTCTTTTTAACCCCAGAGGCTTAGACATAACTAAGCTTTGGCCAACGTTTTAATTCATTCACTTAATCACCATTCATCAAGGAGTCAGAGAGCTCTTATTACCTGCCAGGTACTTTTTTCAGATGTTACAGGTAATACTGAGATCAATTAGACAGGGATCTACCAAGAAAATAAGGTATGTACATAAACACCCCGAAGCAAGGCAAGAAAGGCAAAGTGCCACAATTGCAGGTCAGGGATTACGACGGTTCAGAAGAAAGAGGAATCACATTCAGTTTTGGGTAATCAGGAAGTCCCTATGCTGCATAAGGGCATATTAATTATTTGACAGTGGTTCGTATTAAAGCCAAAAAAGAATTGACTGAATATGTAACTGTGTGAATGAAACTCATCCAACTAACATGACCTGACTTTTCTATTTCACTGTTATCTCAAAATGATATATTTTGACAATGATTGAAACTTTAAAACCATAAATGTGCATATTAGTCTATGTAACTAGGAAAACAAAAGTTCTGTTATCATCTCTGATCCCCCCTAGAAGGGGATATGTTTTGGCAAACAAAGGGCCCCTTTCTAAAAATATTTATTTATTTATTTATTTTTACTTCAACTTTTATTTTAGATACAGGGGTACATATGCAGGTTTGTTACATGAGAATTCTAAAAGATGCTGAGGTTTAGAGTACAAATCCCATCACCCAGGTAGAGTTTTTAACTCACCCACCTCTCCACTCTCTTGCAGACCACAGTGTTTACTGTTCCCATGTTTATGTCTATGTGTGATTAATGTTTAACTCCCACTTATAAGTTAGAACATGAGGTATTTGGTTTTCTGTCCCTGCATTAGTTCACTTAGGATTATGTCCTCTAGTTCCATCCATCTTGCTGCAAAAAAATATGATTTCATTTTTTATGACTGTGTAGTATTCCATGGTATATATGTACTACATTTTCTTTAATCTACCACTGAGCACACGGGTTGATTCCATATCTTGCTATTGTGACTAGCACAGCAATGAACATATAAGTGCATATGTCACTTCTCAGAAGAAAGCATACAAGTGCTAAGAAACATATGAAAAAATACTCACCATCACTAATCATCAGAGAAATACAAATCAAAATCACAATGAGATACCATCTCACACCATTCAGAATGGCTACTATTAAAAAGCCAACAAACATTGCATCTGGTGAGGGTGCAGAGAAAAGGGAATGCTTATACACTGTTGGTGGGAATATAAATTAATCCAGCCATTGTGGAAAGCAGTCTGGAGATTTCTCAAAGAACTTAAAACAGAGCTACCATTTGACCATTTGACCCAGCAACACCATTACTGGGTATACACCCAAAAGAAAATAAATCATTCTACCAAAAAGGGCCTTTTTTGATGGCTGAGCTCATCAGGATGAGCATGGGTAGGCAAGTTTGAAGGATCTGGGACAAAGCTAATTTTCCTGCCTTAGGAAGACGTGAAGACTTGGGTGCGATGAGGGTAGCAGCTGAGACTCTGTGAGGGGAACTGACAAAACAAGAGGGTCAAACAATCTGAAGGCAAAGACTCTAAGGCCCAGCAAGGGAGACTGCAGAAGAGACGTGTTTCTGCTAACATAATTTTAAAATAAAAACTGATGGCCATAAAGACACAAAACTTCAGTAAAAACTGGGAACGACTTTTCAGCACTTTTATTTATCCTAAGGATATACAATATAAGGGAATAATACTTTCTAAGCAATATTGTCTAAGCTGTAGGCAGATATTTTGATGAAATGCTGAGTTTTGTAGCCTCTCCCCATCACGCCACAAATATTTAGTCAAAAATACAAACATAACAAAGTAGTTGGCGTGACTGGATTTTCTTGAGGAAGCTGGGGAAGGCACACGTACAGGATAAGTACACAACAAAAACAGCATGTAGATGTGCATTTTTACTGTAAAGCTTTCTAGTTTTTCCTTAAGTATTGCATATTTAAGTCCCTTCAATTTAAATGAGTCTGTTTTGAGTTATTGTTTTTCTAGTTAGTGCTGCCATTTATTTTGGAACCAAACCACAGACAAACAGGTGATAAGTAACTTATTAGTACTATGGCAGTCATAATAGTGTTGCAGCAGGGATGTAAAATTCTGTGACAATATACACACATGGTCTAAGGGAATAAAATCGATTCCCATAAGCTGCGTTCAAGAAAATCACTTTCCTTACTTTATAGGTCCTATTCTATATTTACAGAACCCAAAACACCAAGTAGTTTAGAAAGTGTTGTTTCTGTGTTTGACCTTAGGATAAACAAAACACTCAAAATCCATTACTATTTTTTTGAAGTTTCGTGTCTTTAAAGTCATCAGTTTTTTATGTAAGCAGAAATTATGTTCCGGTATAAACGTAAAGTACAGTGGATAGAACTTTGCAAAGCTTTAGATTCAGGGAGAGTTAGGTTCAAATACTGACTCCATTCCTTTCTAGTTGTGTAAACTTGGGCAAACCATTTAATATTAGCTTCCCAAACTGTAAAATGAAGACAATGAGGCCAACTTCATAAGAGTGATGTGAGGTCTAAGTTAAATATTGTCTGGTTCCAATGCCTGGTAGAGTCACACAACACACAGTAGCTATTACTGTTTTTGTTATTATAGATTATTACTTTGGACCTTTAACACTTAACTGTGAAAACAATGTTCTACATTAAATCAGAATTATACACAGGTTTACACATT
Organism: Rhinopithecus roxellana; assembly: GCF_007565055.1. Classification (NCBI taxonomy): domain Eukaryota; kingdom Metazoa; phylum Chordata; class Mammalia; order Primates; family Cercopithecidae; genus Rhinopithecus; species Rhinopithecus roxellana. Next base: position 71,583,434 of record NC_044554.1, read on the forward strand.
AAACAGTGCAGGAAGCACCCATCAAGCATAACTTGCTATATTTTTATTATGTGGAAATGGAGTCTTTCAGCCATGCAGTGAATATTTAGTGAATGAGAGCTTTACTTTAGTTTGGCCATGGAGATAAAGAGATAAAAGACTTATTTACTTCCATTATGGGGTTCAGAGATTGCTGGCAGAGACAAATAAGTAAATAGACAATTACCAAAATATGACAACTGCTATGAAGTCTGGAGAGGCTGAGCACATCGTACAACATTCAGAGGAGCACCATTCACAATCTATGAGTCTGGTGTTTCCTTGAGTGTGCAGTCCTGTGGCCATTGCCAGGGCTAGACTTAGGTGGACAGAAGTAGAGTCAGAGATGGCCTCCTAGTGGATGCAATGCTCAACTTGAGTCTTGAAGAATGAGGAGGCAGGGAAATGAAGACAGGGGAGAGGAACATGCCATCAATGGGGAAGCCAAATGTATAAATGCAACCTGGAAGAATGTAGTCTTCATCTTCAGGGAACTTCATGTAGCTCAATGTAAGGGAAGGATGCTAGTTGGGGAGGCTTGAGCACTAAGACTGGTAAACCTACACAGAGCCTATCGTGCAACAACAAACAGTTTGAATTTTATTCCAAAAGTGATGCAGAGCCAATGAAGGGTTTTAATAAAATAGAACTGATAAAACTATGTGACCAAAAAAGCCCATATTTATTTAATTTATAATTTGGTCTATTATATTTAAGAAGAGGGGATGATTAAATCCACTTTCTTTTTTCTAACCAATTGTCTATTTTTGACTGGACAGTATGCTATAATATTTAGTACTGATGGGAATATAATTAAATTTCTTCATTTTGGGGCACTTTAATTTAAAATTTGGTGTCACAGTAAATATAGCTATTCATCACTGCTGTCTTGAGTTCTATTTTTTTGTTAAAGGATAAACGATTCTTGGAAATATCACATTAAAACAATAAAAGCTTGTTGTTTTAATGCTTAATGTTCAAAAGCAGATGATTATTAAACTAATATTATACATGGCAAAAAAAAATCATTGAATTCATTGCAGGACTGATATCAAAGAGGTCCATCTACTTGGAAAGGTTAGAAGTCCCTAGTGCAAAGGTCACTTCAACGACTTCTTTAATGAACAAGTGAGAACCTCAGTAAAAACTGGAAAGGAAAATTTCAGCAGATGTATCTGATTGTGTTCTCTGGACATTTAAAAATGCTTTTAACTACTGTGTCAGCTTCAAAAAAAAACAGACGGCACTCCAGAGACACCCCTCTGGTGTCATTTCCCTTGGCTGTACCTCACAAGAGCAAATTTCTTTTCCTCCAAAGAAGGAAACTGGGAAGAAGATTCACTTCTTATTCATTAATAACTCAGTGCATTTATTTTCAGTACCGATTAGGTGCTAGGCTCCTTCTTGGGGGGTGCCAACACAAAGATGAGCACTTTAAAACCCAACACTGTGTCAAGACTCAGTTCAAATGCGGTTCTTCCATGAAGGTTTCCTGATCATCCCAACCAGAAACGATCTCCCAAGCTCTGAACACCTCAGCCTCTTATCCATTCCTTTCTCATACCTCTTAGACCAGGCAAATACCAGAAAGTGAACTTGGAAGTGTGTATTTTGCTTTGCTACTTATTACTGTGCATTCTGGAAAAATATTTTTCTTATTAAATCTCAATTTTTCCCATCTGTAAAATGGGGCCATTCTTAAGGGAAGAATAGATTTTTTGGTTGCCATTTTATAGATGTGGTATCTGATAGTCAGAAAATTAGACAGTTTACCTAAAGCTACAAAATTAATAATTAAAACATTTCTAAAGCTCCAACCCCTCTATATTTGTCATTTTACCAAAATTACCTCCTATAACATTGCATCTATGACAGTTGTAGAAGATTATATTTAAATACATACCTGCTTCATGAATCTCTTCCTTTCCAGTGTATGAGGAAAACACCTGTCTAGAGAACTTGTACTGTTGCTCTCGAAAATTGTTTTGTAAGTAGTCCATCAGCATGACATAACCAGATTGTTGCATTGTAAGAACTTCACAAAAAACAGCCAACTGAAAAAAAGATCAAATAATTTAACATATCTGCTTCAAAGGCATTGGTAAATGCTTTAAAACAGATATTTTATAGCAAAGTTAGAACATAATGTTTTTTAAATGGCTTTGAATTACTTGATTTGTTTGAATTTCTAAGATTACCTGGTTTTCGGAGATGCTAACTGTATCTTTAAAAACAATCCAATCAACTGTGTCTGTGCAGGGAGGAGATGTCAGTGAGCCATTGTAAACGTAATACTTGTCAGTTGAGTTTGGCAGAAGGTTCAACAGTATGAATGGATCTAAGGCAGCCTGCTTTCCTAAAAAGGAATAACACACATCTCAGCTGGAATCTCAACACTGGAACTTAGCTGTTCAAAGCTTCTATGAAGCAGAGACACATGCTTTATTATGTATTTAATCAAAACTGAGATTTTAAAACATTTTAGATATATTTTTAAATGGTAATAAAGCTGACATGCCCCAAATTGTATTACACATGTCACTATACAGTGTTAGATGCCTTATCTTTACACTGTCAAGATGGGGAACAGAATATTTTACATATAAAAATACTCAGAAATCATATGATCATCTCAACAGATAGTTACATCACTTCATAAGACTCAATGCCAGTTCATGGAAAACAAAAACAAAACCTTATTCTGGTGAAGATGATCATCAAAGCCTGCACTAGTCATCATATTTAAGAATGACTTATTGGAAGTGTTTCCCCTAGAGATCAAGAATGACGCCAGGATGTCCTGCCATCACCACTTCTATTTAACAATGAACTGGAAGATTGAGCCAGTGCAATAAAGAAAAAAGAAACAAAAATCTTAAGATTGTATAGGAAAAAATAATACCATCACAATGTACAAATAACATGATTGTGCATTTAAAACATTGAAAATTATTTACAGGCTGGGCATGGTGGCTCACGCCTGCAAAAAGGCCAAGGTGGGTGGATCACGAGGTCAGGAGTTCGAGACCATCCTGGCTAATACGGTGAAACCCCATCTCTACTAAAAATACAAAAAATTTGCAGCACACCAACATGGCACAAGTATACATATGTAACAAACCTGCATGTTATGCACATGTACCCTAGAACTTAAAGTATAATAAAAAAAAAAAAAATTAGCTGGACATGTTGGTACACGCCTGTAGTTCCAGCTACTCAGGAGGCTGACGCAGGAGAATCGCTTGAACCAGGAGGTGGAGGTTGCAGTGAGCCAAGATCGCGCCACTGCACTCCAGCCTGGGTGACAAAGTGAGACTCCATTTCAAAAAATAAAAAAATAAGGAAAGAAAGGAAGAAAGGAAGAAAGGAAGGAGGGAGGGAAGGAGGGAAGGAAGGAAGGAAGGAAGGAAGGAAGGAAGGAAGGAAGGAAGGAAGGAAGGAAGGAAGGAAGGAAGGAAGGAAGAAAGAGAAATACTTCTTTACAAAGTATGAGAAATAATAAGTGAAATTTGCAAAGTCCCTGCACATAGACCAATATACAAAAATCAATTGTATTTTTGTGTACCAGCATCAAACAACAGAAAATAAAATTTAAAGTAATATGATTTAAAATAGCAAAACATTATCAAATACAAATAAATCTAACAAATAATGTGTAGAACATCTACACTGAAAATTACAAAACACTCTTGAGAGAATTAAATAAATATTAAAATGGTAGAAAGACCATGTTCATGGGTTGGAAGAGTCAGTATTGTGAAGGTATTGATTTTCCCCAAATCGATTCATGCATTCAATGAAATCCTAATCAAAATCCCAGAAGGTTGTGTGTGTAATTGACATACTGATTCTAAAATTTCAATAAAAATCCAAGGAAAAGTTAAGACAATCTTGAAAAACAATAAAGCTGGAGAACTTTCCACTAGTAGATAGGAAGATCTATCATACTGTTACATATAACGCTGTAGAAATTATGACAGTGATGCATTTGTGCAAAGATAGATGAAGAGAACAATGGAGGAGAAAATAAAAGAGAAAAATATGATCATTTGATCTATGATAGAAAAATCATTATGGAATGTGGAATGGATGGTCTTTCCAATAAACAGTACTATATCAATTGAATATCCTCATGGAAAAAAGTGAATCTCGATTCCCTACTTCACATCATAAGCACATATCACTTCTAAACTGATTGCAGATTTAAATGAACATATTAATAATTCTTTTAAATGAAAACATTAAAAAAAACTATCATCATAACCTAATGGTAGGTTGAGGTTTCTGAAATGGCACACAAAAAATATTACTCATAAAAAGAAATATGAGAAAGTTTAGTATATGGCAATCAAGATCTATTCATCAATAATCATTAAGAGAGTTGAAAGTCAAAGAGTGGAAAAAAATATTTTTGATATAATATGCACATATGTGTTTGTGTGTGTACACAGACACACTAATAAATATTGATTTATTCTTATATATAAACTTGTATACGGATTATAGAATTTCTATCCAAAAACTGGTAGAGTTTTCCTAAGTGGGCCATCTGGCCTTCAAACCCTGAAACAATCCAAATATGTGTGTCTCCTTGAATAGTCTCATTTGTATCTCTCCAATAGCACTAATCAATAGCAATACCTTGGTCATTTAGCTATTTGTGAACCAGCCCTCACTCCTGCAGGCAGCAATCTATTTACCAGTGAGATCTGTGTCTAATTTGCTTTCCTATCTCCTGAACTACCCAGCCCAGTGCAAGTCCTCTGCCCTCTCTACAAGATTGAGGCCATTAAGAAACAGTCCCTGAAGCCAGTCAGTGTAGTCTAAGTGAGGTGGCAGAATGTAGAGCAGTGGTGTTAATCCTTATGTGTATAATCCATGGAGTTTTAGAAAAATACCAATGCCTCAGACCCCACTCTAGACCATTTGAATTAAGATCTCTAGTGGTCAGGCCTGGGCATCTAGATTTTATAAAGCATCCCAAGGTGATGCAAACATGCATACTACTGTAGAAAATCCCAAGTAAAGTGAAGCCTTTTCAAGATTTTAGTCTTTCTTAACCACACTTTCCATATTAGAACATGAAATGACTAGACTATCTGATCTTAAAAGTCTATTCCAGCTCTAAACTCTATGAAGACTGAACATATTCAGAAAGCCTCAAAGAAAAAAAGTTATTTAAAAGTTAAATTAGTAAATGTTAACTTTTCTGTAACGCAGAAAATTCTGAAGGAAAAGGGAGTACTGTTACCAACTAAAGTTAGAGACAACTGCTTCAGTCTGAATTAACAACTGAATCTTAGAAACAAAAACCTTTTCTTTTCTTTCTTTCTTTTTTTTTTGAGACGGTTGTCTTGCTGTCTCTCAGGCTGGAGTGCAGTGGCGCGATCTCGGCTCACTGCAAGCTCCACCTCCCGGGTTCACGCCATTCTCCCGCTTCAGCCTCCTAAGTAGCTGGGACTACAGGTGCCCACCACCATGCCCGGCTAATTTTTGTATTTTTAGTAGAGACGGGGTTTCACCGTATTAGCCTGGATGATCTCGATCTCCTGATCTCGTGGTCCCCCAGCTTTGGCCTCCCAAAGTGCTGGGATTACAGGCGCGAGCCACTGTGCCAGGCCAAAAACCTTTTCTTAACTGAATTGATAGTCATGTCAATATGGCCTACATGTAGTTTTAATCCATTAGAAAGTTCAAGTTTTGTTTGATTTAATGGATTCATTAGTAACTTCTAAAAGTACGTTCTCCTCTTCTCCAATGTCAACATAACATGATCAGAATTCAGATTAGATTCAAGTTCTCAGGAACTGAGAAGAATATTTATTTTTAACATGTGAATGTTTTTTAGATTTATGTTTTCAATAATAGAAAATTGTTGTAGTTAAATTACCTCCTTAACCGACAAGTGGACTGTAATTGTTCCTTTTCCCACTGAAGACTAAATTTATCTTACAAATATTTCATGAAAAATGTGTGTGTTGAGAATAGTAATTAGGTAAGGAGCCAGACATTGACTCATGGCTAAATTAGGTGGAAATAAATTGACTACAGGAGAGCCAGGGGCCAGGAAGGGAAAGCAGAGGTGAGACCTAAGTAAGGAGAATGAGATACAGAATTTTCCTGTTATTGGGAAAGAAATCAAAGGGGAAAAAAGTTAAAAAGAAGCAAAAGAATCAGAATAAGTTTTTTAAAATTTTCCTCTCCCTATCCCCAATGAGGACTCCATTCTTCCTGCCTCTGAACCTCAATAGCAGTCACCTAGTCTGTCTTACAGACATGGTAACTAGATATCACAAGATTCTTAAATTACAGAGTGCTTTTCCATTACATTTTCTTCTAACGAAATTTCATACAGTGTGTTTCCTTTGTTTGTGTTTGTGGTTTTCATTTTGTTTTGCTGGTTTGAGAAAAAAACACCTGCTTCATTCAAGTAACCTCACTATTGTTAACACAAGAGAGAAGCCCAACAGAGCCAATGCTGCTCTATTTGGGGTCAGTCATTCATTTATGCAATCATTATTTGCTTGAACATACAATGATGATCAACCAACCAACTAATCAGATCTTCCATGAGAAGGCGAACAATGGAAGAAAAAAAGATGGGGAGGAACAAAGATGAAGAAACCACAATGGGGCCAAGCACTAGAGAAAGGCTGGTAACTACATAAAACCAACTCCTATTACTTAGGACAGTGATATTTAGCATGGGGCCACACCAACGCCTATGAGAACTTTTCAGTATAGAAATGTCTGGGCTGAATTTGTGATTAAGAAAGCACTATAAATCATTCTGATGAGACTTCCCATCAGATAATCACTGATGATGTTACCTGGGATGTGTCTCTTCCCTGTAACACGAAAGATTGCAACTAACGTCTTTTGTGGCTCTGCTTGGAAAATATTAATTCATTATCTCAGTATTGCTGCAACCTCATGCTCTCTCTCCACTCCATGGATAGAATAATGCCTAACCTAGAGTAGGTATGGTGGATGGGAAGGAAAGAAAGAAAGAGGGGTTGAGGGGAGGAATGAAAAATGGGCTTTGTCCTTTAGAGAGGAAACAGGAAATGAGCAACCAGCCCACAGCATAAGAAGATAGATCTTATAAGCTGAATAATGGTTGAAAAGGTGTTTTTTGGGCCGGGCGCGGTGGCTTAAGCCTGTAATCCCAGCACTTTGGGAGGCCGAGATGGGCGGATCACGAGGTCAGGAGATGGAGACCATCCTGGCTGACACGGTGAAACCCCGTCTCTACTAAAAAATACAAAAAACGAGCCGGGCGAGGTGGCGGGCGCCTGTAGTCCCAGCTACTCGGGAGGCTGAGGCCGGAGAATGGCGTAAACCTGGGGGGCGGAGCTTGCAGTGAGCTGAGATCCGGCCACTGCACTCCAGCCCGGGTGACAGAGCGAGACTCAGTCTCAAAAAAAAACTAAAAGAAAGAAAGAAAGAAAGAAAAGGTGTTTTTTTAAAAAAATAACTTACATTATATGGTGAATACAGGGCCAAATTTGGGGGTGTAGCTGTGGTTCCAGAGTCACTGCCTAAAGACAAGTCCCACCTTTGATCCTCAAGGTTGCCAGCAGCAAAGGCTGAAGGCCAATATGGGTAAGCCTTCAGTTTATTGGGCAGTAGGGGATTTTCTAGAGTCAGAAATAAGACTGGATTTAATTCAAGAACTCTCAAAATGGAAACGTTTGACTTTAGAAAGACTTTACTTATTTGGTTTGGGTCGTTGTCCTTGCTGAGTATATTGAAATACTAAGTATCCAGATGAATGAGTTGATAGGCATGAAGGATTTTAGTTTTTGGTAAATTAGGAAGTTGGTGCACAAATAGTGGTGATGTGGTTTATCTCTGTGTCCCTGCCCAAATCTCATCTTGAATTGTAATCCAAATTGTAATCCCCATGTGTTGAGGAGGGACCAAGTGGGAAGTGATTGGATCATGGGGGCAGTTTCCCCCATACTGTTCTCATGACAGTGAGTGAGTTCTCACGAGATTTGATGGCTTCATAAGTGTTTCGCAGTTTCTCCTTTGCTCGCACTCTCATTCTCTCTCTCCTGCTGCCATGTGACACATTCCTTGCTTACCCTTTGCTTTCCACCATGATTGTAAGATTCCTGAGGCCTCTTCATCCACACAGAACTGTGAGTCAATTCAATCTCTTTCTCTTACAAATCACTTACTCTCAAGTAGTATCGCTTTAGCAATGTGAAAATGGACTAATACAAGTGAGGTAGACAGAGAGAGGGTAAAGGACTAGAATCTGTCCTCAGCTAATCCAAGAACTGTTCTGCTTTCAAATTAAGAGGCAGAATATAGGCAGAATAATGCTGTTAGGGAATCCATATTCTCAGAGAGAGATAATATGTAGTCATAGTGTATCTGACAAAGTATCTTCCTGAATGGCTTTCAGACACTAGGTATTAGAAAGGAAACTGTAAAGAACACAAGCAAGTTTATTCTCAAGCTCATATGAGTGCCTTCCAAGGCACCCACAAAAGTAAAGTACCCTGGGAAAGTAAAGAGGCCTTAAGAGAAAGCCTCAAAGTTCCCATAGTTACACAAGTCAGGGTTAACAACTCAGTGTTAACACCTCTTTCATTGTCCCCACAGGCTGGTGCAAGGTCTGGAACATTCAGAATTCATATATTATACATTTTTTCAAGTATAGGAATTTAAACAATTTGCTTTATCTCAGTCTGGATAGAATCCACTTTATGACTCGAGGAGGGGAAAATTAAATTTGACTTATGACATTCAGTGTTGAATTTTGCAATCTGGGTCAATGGAGGGAGATAACAGCTTCATCTTGCGTTTGATTGAGTCTTCCAAAAAAAAAAAAAAAAGCTACACTACAGGAGTTCACATATTCCTGACTTCTGAAAAGTTGGGTCAATTCAGACCCTCACTGTAATTGACAACGATCAATCAATCCTAGGCCAGGCTTCTGCTTTCAAGAAAAGGATCTTCATGAGTTTTGTTTCTGATTTCAAATTTTGCAGCTTCCCAGAGAGGAATAATCCTCATTTTATTGGTAACTCAGGGCAGCATTAAGATTCTGTGTGTGAGTGCTTAATAAAAATAAAATAGTAATATTAACAGGCTTACAGTCCACTGCCCATGCTGTTAAAAGCATTTGTTGTGACAAATTACAAGATCCATGAGATAGCAGACAGAACAATGTCAAAGCATATTGCATCTTCTTCTATGTAAGTGTTGACCTTCTTCCAAAAATCTCATCTCCTCATGTTGATAAAGCAAAGGATTTATCAAGGAAACTACCAGGGAATAAATTTTAACTTGAGTAACAATTCCTTTTCTACTTTAAAATATGATATTTATAAAATTAGCTGGTTTCAGATTAGGAATTAGTCTTTAAGGGATGTATGATGCAGAGACATAATAGATAAATAGGCTTTAAATGCATGATATAATTAGATTATTTTCAAGAATAAATTTTAAAAATTTCAATTTCCTACTTACATTAATGTTTCATGCTTTTGATGTAACAAATTTTTCTGATAAATTGTTATTTATTTGGTGAGAAATGTATATAGTATCAAGTGCGAAAAGTGAGAGATTGCTCCTCTTTAAAAATGTACTACTTTCTACCTTTTGGAACAAGTGATTGTCGTCATATTGTCAACATTCATATCCATCCAAAGCAGAATCTTGAAGAAAGATATTTCCTCAAGTAGCTTACCAAAACGACTAACACTCTCGACTCCATCAATAATCGCTTTGAAATCCAAATTTTCTTCTGTCCCAACCTGTTAAAGAAGAATCACATTCTAAAAATAGAATAAAACATTTGGATAACTATTCAATAAAAATGTGAAGATTAATGAATTCCATTTTAAATATGTGCATTAAAAAATAGTAAGTTCCCAAAACAGGTTTTTTTATAGCTAGGTGAAAAAAAATAAAGCAAACAAAAACCAGACAACTTACATATTTCACTAAGAAAAGTAAACTTTAAAATGTTATGATTCATAGTTACTGATAATAATACATAATTATTAATATGATGCTTTGTATGTACAAATTAGCAAATTTGTGTACTTATAGAACACGTTGCCCCAGCTGGAAAAGATTCACCCAATGAACAAACACAAGAGTCTCCTTTTAAAAATACCAGGCAAGGGTCATCTTTTTTTGAAAATGACCACCAGTTTTAATTTTACTTGTGAGCTCCTCTCTTTGTTAGAAATTATGTCTTGATATTTCACATCGATATTCAATGTGACTTAAAAAGGAATTACATTAGTGTAAAATGTGTATATAATTATTACCTCAAACAAAATGGATAAAGCTCTTAACTTCCCTTTTCCTTTAACTGCTTCCTCAAAACTTGAAAATCGGTCCGCATCAAAGCAGTAGATTTGCATCTATAAACGTAACAATGATAGTTTTATGATACACAAGGCTTCATAAAAATCAGCAAAGAGACTTAATAAAACAAGCAATTCAATAAGTTCTATTTGAAAAGTTCTATAAATTGTGTGATTCTACATTCTACATATTTCCAAAATATTTTATAAATTACATGTATACACCTACATTTACTATCATTTACCATCCTTTGATAAGGAGGGGAATAGAAAGTTAGACATATCTAACACCAAAATGACCATTTTGAGATTACCAGGGGACTGTGCAGTAAAATTTATTAAAGCAATTACATGAAATAAATAATCATATGTTACTTTAACTGCTTTATTGAATTATTTTAAATATAAATTTCTCTCTTTCTCAAGCATGCATGCCTTTCTTGAGAGTCCAGAGTTACCATTCTTTGATATTACCATATTGTGATCTATTAATATTGAAGCTCTCAAGGACTCTCAGCTTCTACCTAAAAAATACCAAAAAAGTTTTAAGTTTCATATTTTGATTCTTCTCTCCAGCTGTGAGGCTACGCCTTGTTAATTTCTGTTTCCGTCCATGTATGTATCTCTCTGTAACAGCCTCTATATAATTTGGTGCTTCTCCTGTCTGGGCTTGGAAATCAGGTGTCTCAGGCTGGATAGAAGTAGAACTAAGGTAAGAGTAGGAAGCCTCCGAGAGTGTAAAGCGTAGTTAGTGCTCTGACGAGAGAAATAGAGGTTGTGCAACAGAGGATGGCAGTGGCTCCTGCTTTGGGTGAGTCACCAAAACCTTTTCAGAGACAGGATTTCTAAACTGACCCTACAAGAATGAGCAGGTTTTAGCCAGGTGAAAGGCAGAATAGAAGGGCATGTGTTCAAGTCAGAAGTACCACATGGGAAAGGCCTATTAGGCAAGACAGTACGACAAGCACGGGAAATTGAAAGAAATACAATTTAAAACTTAATAATTACTAATTTAATAATCCAAGTAAGCAAACTTTTTTCTGACCTCCCATATGGTATTTAGGAGAAGGATTGATAAGGCTTTGTTTGTTTGTTTGTTTGTTTGAGAGGGGGTCTCACTCTGTCACTCAGACTGGAATGCAGTGGCATGATCATGGCTCATTGCAGCGTTGACCTCGTGGGCTCAAGTGATCCTCCTACCTCAGCCTCTGGAGTAGTTGGGATGACAGGTGCATGCCACCGTGTTCAGCTATTTTCTCTTATTTTTTGTAGAAATGGGGTCTCACTATGTTGCCCAGACTAGTCTCAAACTCCTGGGCTTAAGTGATCCTCCAGCCTCAGCCTCCTAAAGTGCTGGGATGACAGGTTTGAGCCACCATGACTGGTAAATTGAGAAGATTTGATTGTGAGATGTAGGAGATAAGAAATAAGGAGTAAGCCAGGGATGATCCTTGGGTTTCCTGCTTACACAATTACATAGAGTGTTTTAAAACAACAAACAAGACTAGGCGCGGTGGCTGACGCCTGTAATGCCAGCACTTTGGGAGACTGAGGTGGGTGGATCACGAGGTCAGGAATTCAAGACCAGCCTGGCCAACGTGGTGAAACTCCGTCTCTACTAAAGATACAAAAAATTATCTAGGTATGGTGGCGTGCACCTATAATCCCAGCTACTTGAGAGGCTGAGGCAGGAGAGTAGCTTGAACCCAGGAGGCGGAGGTTGCAGAGAGCCGAGATCACACCATTGCACTCCAGCCTGGGCAACAGGGCGAGACTCTGTCTCAAAAAAAAAAAAAAAAAAAACAAAAAAAAACAAAAAAAAAAACCTCTGCGAGACAATTTGAGAGGCTTTTGCATTAAAATAACTTTATTAGGTTTAGTGCATGGATTCTGTACCATGTATTTTGATTGCTCAGGGCTCTTGTTGATAGAATTTTTCTTGATTTTCATCTTTGATTTAAATAGGTAATATTGTGAGTAAGCTAAACTCTCAGAAGTGATATGTTGTTTAATGAATTGACTTTGATTACTCTGACAAATTGAATTTGATAAATGTGCTTTACTTTAAAAATATTGAATAAAGAAAAAAATCCAGATTATAAGTTGTAAATGTGAATGTAGATATCCACCTTTTTTAAAAAGGTTTTTAGTCTTTTAAGAGGTAATCACCCTATCTTATTTTTATTATTAATAAAACTGTTTTGAATTATAAAATGGATAGTTTCATACTAGGTATTTTAGAAAATATGGGGACTTTAAAGGAGAAAATAAGAGGCACCTATAATGCCATCACCCAAAGAAAATCATTATTAACATTTTCTTGAATTCCATCAATTACTTTTTTTTTTTTTTTGAGACAGAGTCTCACTCCATCACCCTCTGGAGTGCAGTGGTGTGATCTTGGCTCACTGCAACCTCTGCTTCCTGAGTTCAAGTGATTCCTATGCCTCAGCCTCCTGAGTAGGTGAAATTACACATGAGTGATACCACGTCCAGATAATTTTTGTATTTTTAGTAGAAGTGGCGTTTCACCATGTTGGCCAGGCTGGTCTGGAACTCCTGACCTCAAGCCATCTGCCCATCTTGGCCTCTCGAAGTGCTGGGATTACAGGCGTGAGCCACCGTGCCTGGCCCCTCAATTACTTTTATGAGTAATAAGTCAATCCTTCATTTAATTTCCATAATAATGTTATAAGGCAGGTGCAGCTACTATGTCAATTTCACAGAAAAAAAAAATGGAAGCATTGGTAAGTTAAATAATTTATACATTGTTATGTCGTGTAACCAATAACCAAATGGTGGAGCCAAGATTCAAACCTAGTCCATTTGACTCAGACTCCACTCTCAGTCAATATTTAATTAATTTTCATGTATTAAAAAATTGGAAAAATAATAGTGGTTATACCATTTAACATGTTTCTTTTTAAAACCATTAATACCTTATGATGAACTTTTTTTGTGTAAATACATCATTCAAAAACATGATTTTTGTGAAATCTATAATATCCATCATAATGTATTTAAATAATCATTACCCTTTGTTTCAATATTATATTATAAATAAATTTTCGCACTTTTTTAATTTTTAGACTAAAATGGCTTTAAACTTAAAGATTGGGTATTGAGTGTAAATCATTTAAAATTCTTAAATTTTAGTAAAATAAAATAAAATAGTAAAATAGAAACTAAAATAATAAAAAATAAAATAAAATAAAATAAAATTAAATAGTAAATAAAAACAAGCAAACTGCTTCCCAGAAAGTCTACCAATTTAGACTTTCTCTAGACATGTAAGAAAACATTTTACTACACACTCATTTTTTAATAATTATTTATTTTGCCAATTTTAAAGCTGAAAATTTTTCTCATTTTAATCAAAAGATTTAAATCAAAGGATTCTCCAGTATGTTAATGAAATTTTCCCCCTTTTCCTTCATTCATTAATTCGTCAGCATTTATTGATTACCTATTTTGTGGCACTTTGGGTTGTTACCACAAAGTGGTAAATCAAAGATAAGTCTTATATTCATTTAGCTTAGTCCAGTATATTAATCAAGTAATAAAAATATCACTTTATAAATTATAATATTGGATTTTTAAAATTAATCAAATTATATGCTAAATAAAAACATCAATTATTTAGAAAATAAAATAGTAAACAGCAGATCTCCTGACTTACCTCAAGTGGAAATTTTTGTCCTTCTAAACTATGCTCTGATCCATCAGATGACATATTGCATTTTCCCCAGTGAAAAGTTATCTTGCTTGCTTTAAACACCATTTCTGAAACTCCTCCGCTGACACGGTAGTCATTAGTGAGATTAATTTCCACTGAAAAAAGAAATACAATTGCACCTAAGCTTCTGAAAATCAAAATTTTAAATTTCAACTAAATTTCCGATCTACTTAAGGTACATTAAGAAAAATCATTTATTTGATAAATTTACAAAATATGAAGTTGCCAATTTGGAAGCCAAACTTTGTAGGTCTGTACAATATACTTAATATATCTTATTGCCACAAATGCAAACTAAGCTGAAGATACTGACTAGTGTATGACTTCAAGGGCAGAAGACAGTCAGTCCACCTGCTCTGTTTGTTTGGTGTCCTAAGATAGCTGCTCCTTGAAAGCTCTGCTTCCCTAAGATGTCAGATGGTAATAAGAAGACAGAGCAAAGTGGGAAGGAACAGAAGGGTTAAAAGAAAAAAAAAAGTCTTCTCCTTGGAGTGTTGCCACCTTCCTATTTTCAGCCCATTTCTACTCCTTATCAGGCTGCTGCTTATCCCTCCATTTATCACCCAGGCTTCATCAGCAAGCTCCAGAACCTGGGTCCCTGACTATAGCAGGAAAGGCAGGAAACTCATTCTTATGGAGGAGTTTTGGCCATATCATGTTTGAACCCTGAGTGGCAAAAGCTTAAACTCCCCTGTATGAGTTCCACAGCAGATATTATCTGACTATATTTTAACAGTCTTCTGGAGAGTTCTCTTGAGAGCCCAGTGAAAGATTTTGATGTCTCTCAACAAAGTTTAAATAGTCTCTGTTCCATTAGGGAGAAATCACTGTTGGCATCAGGGACTGAATACAACATATTGGTCAGTGAGCTAGGGATACAAACTCCCACTAATAATAATAACAAGCATAATAACAATAACAGCCAACATTTACATACCACTTACAATGTACCATGGACTATACTAATTACTTTACATGTATTATTCACTTGATCTTCGGACAACCTTGGGAAGTAGATACTATATAATCCTTATTTTACAGATAAGGAAATTGAGCCACAGAAAGGCTAAGCAGGTTGCTCAAAGGTTCCCCACTGTCATTTCAAGAGCCAGTGGTGAACTCAAGTAATGTAGCTCTATTAGCTCAATGATCTAATAACCACTCTCCCCTAAGAAAAATAAAACCCTCAACACTCTCCATAAAAATAGCTGCCTTCAGACCTACTGTCACTCTCTGTCATTGAATGATTTGGTTTAATTTCCATCTGTTTGGGATCTTATTTATAAAAACATAACCATCAGGCTATCCTTCCCATTTTTCTCTGGTCATAAAGCCTAGCACATTTTATTGTTTAACAATAAGAAAAGCAAAACAGGGATTTCTACAAAGATTTTGGCTTACAATATATAATAAAGCAGAGGTTCCATGCCCTACTACTTTGTAACACCCTTCAAAACTGAAAATAAAAATGTCAAGATTTGGGACAATATACTTTTAGGTAATTATTACGTGTAACATAATAATTTTAAAAATTATTCATTCAAGAAATACTTAGTGTTTATTACGTATCAGGCACTGATGTAAAAAAATCTCTACTTTCATGATTTTTTTTTTTTTTGGAGACAGAGTTTCGCTCTTGTTGCCCAGGCCGGAGTGCAGTGGTGCAATCTCAGCTCACTCAATCTCTGACTCCTGGGTTCAAGCAATTCTCCTGCTTCAGCCTCCCGAGTAGCTGGGATTACAGGCATGCACCACCATGCCCAGCTAATTTTTTTATTTTTAGTAGAGATGTGGTTTTGCCGTGTTGACTAAGCTGGTCTTGAATTCCTGACCTCAGTTGATCCATCTGCCTCGCCCTCCCAAAATGCTGGGATTACAGGTGTGAGCCACTGCACCTGGCATGAGTTCGTTTTTTCATTTGTTTTGCTTTGATTTTTTTGGATAGGATGGGTCACTCCGTTGCCTAGGCTGAAGCATGGTAGCATGATCTTGGCTCACTGCGGCCTCCACCTCTAGAGTTCAAGTGATTGTTTTGTCCAGCCTCCTGAGTATCTGGAATTACAGCAGTGTGCCACCACACCCAGCTAATTTTTGTATTATTAGTGATTCTTGTGTCTCAGCCTCCTGAGTATCTGGAATTACAGGAGTGTGCCACCACACCCAGCTAATTTTTGTATTTTTAGTAGAGATGGGTTTTCGCCATATTGGCCAGGCTAGTCTGGAACTCTTGACCTCAAGTGATCTGCCCGCTTCAGCCTCCCAAAGTACTGTGATCACAGGCATGAGCCACAGTGCCTGGCTACTACTCTCTTGAGTTTTGAAATTAAACTATTACATGCAAATAATTACATTACCTAAATATAGAAAATATTTTAAAAATTCACTAATGATAAAGCTTACCCTCATACAGCTACTATTATAATTTTGAATATTTTTCTAATCTTTGTCTTACTGTACATGCCTTTACATAATTTCCCAAAATATAATTTTTTTAAAAACTAGAATATCAAAAAGGAAAAGGTGTCACTTTTTGGAAATTATTTATATATGTATAGCTTATTAGAATTTGTATTTAAATTTTAATGTATTAATATTTTGCTTTTTTTTTTAAAGATAGTCTCAATAAAAAGGCACTTAGAGAGGGCTTCCTAAGGATGGGATACAACTTTAAACCTTCTACATAGAAGAGCTAGGAATTTATTTTCTTATATTTCAATTACAGTCAATTGCTTTTTTCATATCCAAATACTGACTATAACATGAGGCTAGGCAGAAAAGATCAAACTATAATGCTCAAGAAAAAGAAATCCTGATTGACTAAGTAATCGACTAAATTATATTAGTTGTAAACCACATTATCATATCTTCTAGAGACTGCATCATTATTGTTACATTGTAGGAAAACATGACATGATGACATTGGTCATTTTATTTTTTTGTACAAATTGTCAAAATACTGTCTAAATTTCCCATTTTCTCTGCTCCATTTGGTTTCTTCTACATATAACTTCTATCTAGTTCATAGTACATTATTCAAAGGAAAATGAGATGAAACTAGTCTAAACATACTCCAGGTCTGAAAAATATATTAAAGGCAAAGAGAATGCAAATATTTTACCTGTTTTCCCAGTGTTATGAATGAATGTGTTTTCCAACGATGTTTTATCCCAACCTTGAAATTTAAGTTTCTTAAGATTCACATTTACTTGTGTAAGATCTTCATCAATATTGATAGGAGATTGTTTTGGACTATTACATGTTGGATATTTCTTTCCCCAATTTTTTTGATTCAGTGCACCTAGGGAAAAGAAAGAGTAAGAAACTTAGTTTCTTAAATCACCATGCAAAAGTTAAACTTTATATTATAGTTAATACATTATATAAAAATAGATACAATAGTAGAAAATGTTTGACATCTTTGAACTAATGCATAAAATACTTATGCCTAGATTTGGAGTCTGGATTTCAACATGAAACACTGTAAAAGGTCTATAGAACAACCACGCCACTATAAAAAAAACAAGTTTATAGGACAACAACCAGAGTTTGGTACAACTTTAGTCTACAACATCTTCTTTTTGTGATAAGGGAGTCAATGAGAACTAACTTTTATGCAAGCTTGATCTAGTGGCCACCTCTCGTAATGTGACAAGTTCTGGGTTCAACAATTGGTTTGTCCAGTCATCACAATTCTTTCGAATCAACAAAAAGCCTAATTGTCCTGTAAGGTTGTTAGTCCTAGCCCAGGGTTCCAGACTGAAAGGAGTCCAGATATAGGAGTAAAGTTCTGACTTTCTCAACACTCTCCATAAAAGTAGCCACCTTCAGATCTACTGTCACCCTCTGTCTTTGAATGATTTGGTTTAATTTCCATCTGTTTAGGATCTTATTTATAAAAATATAATCATCAGGCTATCAATGAAATATCTCCTTCCCATTTTCCTCTGGTCATAAAGCCTAGCACATTTTATTGTTTAACAATAAGAAAAGGAAAACAGGGATTTCTATAAAGGTTTTTGCTTACAATAAGCTGAATTTTCACACGTTCCACAGTATGAAGTGTCCTCTAAACCCACACTGCCCTTTGTTACCTTTATTTCACCCCCACCTGAAACCATGAACCACCTGCCATAATCTTATTTCACTGCATGTTAACTTAGCACCCAAGCAGTGCTAAGCACAGGTATGTTCTACTTAAAGTTCTTTTAAAATATTGGAAATGTTGAGAATCCAAGTCTCTGGTCAAACGCTAGCATGTCCATGGCCATCACAAGAAAGAAAGGAGTGGCAGTGTAGTTTTCAACTTATATTCTTCTGAATGCTTTTCTTTCTGAAAATGAGAATGGGTAAGGCCAAGATTTTACATGATTGAGGTTTAGGGAATTATAAGTAAATTTATCTTTGATACAATCCTAGTCTACACTGTCTTCTTTTGTGATAAGTGAGTCAGTGAGAACTAACTTTTATGCAAGCTCTATCTAATGGCTACCTCTCACAATGTGATGAAAATAACATTGCATAATTTTGCCCAGAAAATAAATAAAAATTAGTCACACCATGAAGCCGTCTATAGAGTCACGGAAAATCTGGTAATACATCTCATAGTGAGGCATCTACCAGAACCAATAGGTACTGAAAATCATCTTAAAGTCTAGATCTATACCTAGAGAGTGTTTGAATACATTGTGTTTTAAATATGCACAGTGATGTGTATTTTGGATTCTAGGAATAGTTTTAATGATTTGAGTAATGACGTTTATTTCACTGTAGGGAACTCTGGCATAGGGACAAGAAAGCACTGCTTATTTTACTAATGTCAATGCAAGAGAATGAAAGAGAATCTGCAGCACAAATCAATTACGTCCTCTTCATTGCTCACATTTTTAATACAATATAATAAATTCTAAGCACACTTAGAAAGAGTTACATAGTTGTGGTGCACAGAAATATAAAATTTTAAATCTTCAATAACACTGAATATGATGTATAAACCTGCTATTTTCCATCACATTTTGTGATTCTCTCTACTGGGAACCTAAAAGGCTTCTTATACTTAGCATATCACAAACTGAAGGAACTCTTTTCTGCTCTGAAATAAGCTCTCTTCCCCACAGTCTCTGACATCCCCTGAAGTGAGAAGTTACCCTGATGCTTTTGTTTATCCTTCAGCAAGCCCTTTAGGGTCTGCCTTCAAAATATTTCCCTAATCAGACCACTTATTATCTCTACTGTTACCACCCTAACCCAAGTCACTGTCATCATTTGCCTGTACCTTGCTACCCTGCAAGCAATATCACCATCACCTAGGAGATTGTTGTGAGATTAAGGCCACTACTATAGCCTTATGAAGTCTGAATCTACATTTTAACAAAATGCCTAGGATATTGATATACACATTAAACTTGGGGAAGCACTGGCTTAGACTCCAGTAGTGCCTTCTATCTGGTTTTCAGAATCTTCTCTTGCTCCTTCCACAATTCTGTAATAGTACCACTTATGTAGTAAGTGGAATTATGACTTGGCTCCCAAAATTTCCACCCTACAGTGTAATCATCCTGTACAATTCCCTCCAATTGGGCATGAGCAGTACTTATGAATACAAAGGGAGAGAGGTCACTTCCTTGATTAAGTTAAATTTGATGGCAAAGACGGTGGTGGATCACTGCTGTGATTGAT
Source organism: Rhinopithecus roxellana (assembly GCF_007565055.1). Lineage (NCBI taxonomy): Eukaryota > Metazoa > Chordata > Mammalia > Primates > Cercopithecidae > Rhinopithecus > Rhinopithecus roxellana. The sequence goes on from NC_044554.1 coordinate 71,603,198, forward strand.
TAATTATGTTATAGAAAGCTCCATTTCGGCAAACTGGAGAAAGATTCAAAACGTGGGAGATTTCCTTGCTAGTTTTGGAGAAGTGACCTACCAGGTTGTGAGGGGGCACGTGGCTAAGAACTGAGACCTGCCTCTGGGAGCTGAGAGCATAACCAGGCTTATAATAACAAAAACAAAAAACACCCAACCAGTGACAAAAACAAACAAACAACAACAACAAAAACCAAGGACTTCAGTCCTACAACCTCCAGGAAGTGAATTCTGCCAACAACCTAAGGGAACTTGGAAGAAGACCCCCAGATTCAAATGAGACACCTTAATTTCAGATTTCTGAGACCCTAAGCAGAAAAGCCAACTAAGCATCCCTTCCTCCTCAGCTCCTGACCCACAGAAACTGTGTGATAATACATACACAGTGTTATAAGGTGGTAAATTTGTAGTAATTTATTATGCAGCAAAAGAAAACCAATTCAACTCAGTAACTAAAGTACGCTTTAAAAATATATGTCAGATCACATTACTCCTTGGCTCCAATGCCATTTCAACTGACTCAAAATAAAACATGAACTCCTTGTGATGGCCAACAGATCCTATATGATGTCCCCACTCATGTCCTCTCTGCTCCAGTTCTCTATCAATCTGCTTTGATCACTCTGCTCCAGCCACAGTGGCTTCCATTCTGTCCCTCGAGCATGCAAAAGGTTGACACTGGCTGTCACCTGTTCCTGGAATATTCCCCACAGATGTCTGTAAGGCTTAAATGACTTGCTTTCTAACTTCAATCAAATCTCTCCTCAAAAGTATCTACTGGAGAGACTTTCTCTGAACTACCCTGTTAAATAGTATACTTCCTCCCTTGATAACTCTCCATGCCCTCTCCCTACTTCATTTTTCTTCTTTTAACATATTAATTATGCTTATTCATTGTTTCTACATCCCAGTACCTCAGAAAAAAAAGACTAGCACATAGTTGGTGTTTGATATGGTTTGATTGTGTCCCCACCCAAATCTCATCTTGAATTGTAGTCCCCCTAATCCCCACATGATATGGGAGGGACCACGTGGAGATAATTGAATCATTGGAGCAGTTTCCCCCATCCTGTTCTCATGACAGTGAGTTAGTTCTCATGAGATCTTATGGTTTTATAAGGGGCTTCCCCCTTCACTTGACTCTCATTCTTCTCTATCCTGCTGTCTTGTGAAGAAAGACGTGTTTGCCTCCCTTTTTGTCATGATTGTAAGTTTCCTGAGGCCTCCACAGCCCTGTGGAATTGTGAGTCAATTAAATCTCTTTCCTTTATAAATTACCCAGTCTCAGGTATGTCCTTATAGCAGCCTGAGAACAAACTTATAGTGTTCATTAAACATTTGTTGAATAACTGAATCAAACCAACAACAAGTGGTAGACTTTTGTTTTATGAGTTTGAGCTCATAAGGATCAAACATATGGCATGAAAATGAAAAAAGAACCAAAAAAATTTGATCAATAAAATAAGCATTTCTTTACTCAACCATATGTCTTATTTGATTGTTACATGATAAATTAGTTGAGTAGTCCCTACTAAACTTCTGTGGCTGGGTATCAGAGAGACCTGAAGTCTGAAGTATATGAGGTTAGGATAACATATAGCACAATGACACTAGGTAACTAGATTATGTTTAAAGTGCATGGAATGATTACATTGAGTGTAGACCAAATTTAAATCACCTACTAGATCATAATGAGGCAGGACAGGCAGTCAAGGAAGTGACCATGTTCTTGGGATGAGGCAACCATGGTGATCATACAGTCAGCACAGTAAACCTCAGCATTTGCATTGTAATTGAGCTCATTCAAACAAAGCTTTCTTCAGTAGGGCCTTTCCCTTCCAGAAAGCATGCACATTTTAATTTTACCTGTCCCCAAACTGACCCTATGCTCATTATAAAAGTAAAAACCACACCCCTGGGTGGAGTTTTAAGATGCTAATGAGACATGCAACATATGAACAAGCATGTACAGTTACTGCACATGTGCACCCAGAAGACCACCCAGAACATGCTTACTAGTAACACCTCTTCCCACCTCTTTAGGAATCATCTTTTAAAACTCCCAAAAAGGGCGTCTTATGCTTTATTCATTATTTCAACATCCCAGCACTGAGGAAAAAAAGACTGGCATGGGTGTATGATATTGTTTGGCTGTGTCCCCACCTAAAACTCCCCAAAAGGGTGTCTCCCTAGTGCCAGTTTTTGCTGTCTCACCCTTATGAACAGCCTTTCCTGAATTCTTTCTCTCTCAGGGTATACTGTCTATTCTGCACCTAACTGTCAAAATATCTTTATCCATTGTAATAAATTACTCTATGCTACACCTCCTTTGCTGTGTAGCTCTTGTTTAAACTATTTTAAACCAAGAAGAAAGAACTGAGGTATCACTTCAGCTATCAACAATAGTACTTTGTACACTGCGGGCTCAAGATCCTTTCTTAACTTTCATGATTAAAAAGCAAAATAAAAGCGGCCAAATTTAAAAAATGCTTTTTTTAGTGGAAAAATCAACAAACAGATAAATAAACAGAAGTTAAAAAAAATAAGAACTTGAAATTCTTCATGCAAAGCACTCTAAAAGGGAGACTGTTTCAAATCACCATGAGTAGAAAACCAAAGAAAATCAACTAAGGAAGTGTTAAACTTGTGCACAGGGGCCGAGTGCGGTGACTCACACCTGTAATCCCAGCTCTTTGGGAGGACAAGTTGGGCGGATCAAGAGGTCAGGAGTTCGAGACCAGTCTGGCCAATATGGTGAAACCCCATCTCTACTAAAAAATACAAAAATCAACTGTGTATGGCGGTGCGTGCCTGTAGTCCCAGCTACTCAGGAGGCTGAGTCAGAAGCATTGCTTGAACCTGAGAAGTGGAGGTTGCAGTGAGCCAAGATTGTGCCATTGCACTCCAGCCTGGGCGACACAGCGAGACTCCATCTCAAAAAAAATTGTGCACAGGAATAAAACAAAGACAAAAGAACCATTAAATACATTTTATCTGTCTTTAATAATGAAACATTAGACTAATCTTATTCTTAAGCATTATTGTTATTATCATTATTATTATTACTATTATTTTGGGACAGAGCCTCTCTCTGTTGCCCAGGCTGAAGTACAGTGGTGCAATCTCTGCTCACTGCAACCTCTGCCTCCTGGGTTCAAGTGATTCCCCTGTCTCAGCTTCCCGAGTAGCTGGGATTACAGGCACGTGCCACCACACCCAGCTAATTTTTTGTATTTTTAGTAGAAATGAGGTTTTACCATGTTGGCCAGACTGGTCTTGAACTCCTGACCTTGTGATCCTCCCACTTCAGCCTCCCAAATGCTGAGATTACAGGTGTGAACCACTGCGTCTGGCCTTAAATATTATTTTTTTCAATTCCCAAATTAATATGTTTAATGTGGCATCTGGAGACATCAGTTCATATAGTGGTTAAAGGCCAGGATGATGCATCTGAGAAAGCAGGTATACAGAATTCACTATATTGTATCCACCTGAGTGTTATTAGGAACTATTGTGAAGGAAGAAATTAGGACACTGACTGTAGTTGCAGCAGATTATCAGGTTGATTAACCCATAAGGAGGACAGCAGAATACTAAATAGGAGCTCCAGAGAATTAACCTAAGTTATTCATTTAGGTATTTATCCATGCTTTCATCCACTCATTAACTTACCTGAATAAAGAACACTCCTATAAATTTCCCATGCTTACCTCCATTGAAGCACTTAACATACTGTATTTTGTCTGTTAACTTGCCGATTTCATCTATACACCATTGCCAAACTCTGAGTCTGGCATATGCTAGAAAGAAATTACATGCTTGTGAAATAGTCTTTGTGCATCAAATGAATGCATTTAATATTTGCATACGTATGCATCCTCTATTCCAAGCGGAATGGAAAGCAATTCTAGGCTCCGCAGGGGATACGCATGAGTTCAAGTTTGTTACCTTGCCTGTGTGTTTATTATTACATTCCGGAAGGGTGGGGGTCTGTTAAATAAATAGACAAATGCTTAAAAGGAGTAGACGCAATGAAAGAAAATAAACATGGATAACAAAAGCACACTAATGCAGGCCTTGAAGGATGGACAGAATTATGACAGGCCAGAGGAGAAACCAAGAACATATCTTGCTGACAAGCCTGAGCAAACTCATGGTGGCAGAAAAGTTCAGGCAATGCTGAGAGCAGTGAGCAGGCCAGCTTAGTCAAATGAGCAGAGTGAATGCAGCGGTATTCTACAGAGGGAGATGGAAAGGCAGACTATGATCACTGTGCCTGGGGAGACCAGTGAGAGGCAGGGAGGCTTTGGAAGAGGAAGGAGCTCATAGACGTCTCATCACAGAAATTAAGCAGGTAGGAACGCAGGATAGGCAGGAAGGAAGAGGCTGCGTAATGACTATTTTCATACACATCTCCTATTTGTCTTAATTTGATTTTTATAGCATCAATGTACTTATTTAAACTACAATATGTCTGTCTCTTATTTATGTTTCTTTAATGGAAGAAAATGTTTCAGTACCTTTCTTAGAGCCTGGCACTTAAGAATGAAATCAGGGCCGGGCGCGGTGGCTCAAGCCTGTAATCCCAGCACTTTGGGAGGCCGAGATGGGCGGATCACGAGGTCAGGGGAAGACCATCCTGGTTAACACGGTGAAACCCCGTCTCTACTAAAAAACATACAAAAAACTAGCCGGGCGAGGTGGCGGGCGCCTGTAGTCCCAGCTACTCGGGAGGCTGAGGCAGGAGAATGGCCTAAACCCGGGCGGCGGAGCTTGCAGTGAGCTGAGATCTGGCCACTGCACTCCAGCCCAGGCGACAGAGCGAGACTCCATCTCAAAAATAAATAAATAAATAAATATAAAAATAAAAAGAATGAAATCAACATTTGCTGAATGAAAAAAAAAATGCTTCCGTGAGATAACTGTAGTTAGCACCCTTCGATGTTCATGTGCTATAGATATTTCACCAATTAGTGTTCTAGATGGAAACACACCTTAAAAAACATTCTGTGTGAGGAAACATTACTCCACCAGCCATTAACACAAGAATATGAACTAAGAAAAACTAAAGTCTAACAGGGGAAATGTGTCAGAAAAAAAATACCAGTGCAGGTTTTTGAATATTTGAAGGAAAAACTGAGTAAATTATGCAGATGAAATAAAAGTCAAAGAAAAAAATTAATTTTTCCCTCTTATTTTCTCTCATTTTTGCATTGTTCTTGTTGAGTCTTACCTTCAAATATCAAATTAATGGAAAAATAATTATAATTTTTATAAGGTATTCAGCAGAGATCCACCAAAAATTAATAGATATGTAATAAAAATCTCAATATTGATTTCTTTTAAAGGTTCCTATAAATTGCTATTATTTAATAAGATTTTAATAACAGTATACATAGAACTTATTCTTTAAAGATCAAGATATTGTTAAGAAAAAATATATATTACTTTTATTCTTAATGAATTTCTTGTGTTGTCAGGTTTTGAAGTAAGAAAATGTTTGTGCCTCGGCCGGGCGTGGGTGGCTCACACCTGTAATCCCAGCACTTTGGGAGGCCAAGATGGGCAGATCACCTGAGATCTGGAGTTCAAGACCAGCCTGGCCAACATAGTGAAACCCCATCTGTACTAAAATTACAAAAACATTAGCCAGGTGTGTTGGTGCACACCCATAATCACATCTAATCAGGAGGCTGAGGCAAGAGAATCACTGGAACCTGGGAGGCGGAGGTTGCAGTGAGCCAAGATCGTGCCACTATACCCCAGCCTGGGTGACAGAGGAAGACACCAACTCAAAAAAAAGTTTGTGTCTCTACATATTCACATATAAAAATATTATGAAAAGGCAAAATAAGTGTAATATTGAAGTGAAGACTACAGTAATCTTCATAGCATCTAACACCAGTTGTCCTGAATAAACTCTACTTAGTGCTCCATACACTGTAAGTCACAGCTTTATAAATTACCTTGGGCTTGCTTTCTACATGCTAACAAACATACCAAACACCAAAATTAAAAAGTTATTTAAATAGTATAAAGCTATCAGTGGTGAGTGACTTGGATTCAAATTTTAGTTTAATAAAATACAAAAATGAAGTAATTCAGTATTTTTTCAATGATAAGTAGCATAAAATATAGAATTCCAGCAAAATGGAAAGATGATATACGTAAGAAGACACTTTTTAGACGCAAGAGTTAGCTGCTTGAAAAAAGAGACTTCCTCAAAGATAAGAAACTAAAACCAAAAGTTACTGAATAACAATCACTAAGAGATTATATGTCTTAATGATAAATGCCATCATATAAACCGACTCAAAGCAAAGGAACAGGGATGTCTGTGACAACTTCTCATGTTGAAAATAAGAATGAGGATGTGTTTCCATGCACAAATTAGTGTGCCTCTTTGTGTTTTTCGCCAGAGGTTTCTGCAGCTAGAAACAGCAAAGCAGTTGCCCAATGTTGATTATAGCTGCTATTAAAGCTGAAATAAAGGCAGATCAAATGCAAACAATTTCAGAATGAGAATCTGTTTCATCAAACTACATTTTCCTTTGTTTTATGGACTAATGGGACAATCACATCAGGACAGCAAAAAATCTTTGCAAGTCTGGCTGATACATACAATTGGCAGGGGGTTACATGTCAGAGAAGGTAGTTATTAATTTATTTAGGAAAATTCTAGCACAAATTCCTTTTAGCATTATGTTATTTAAGAAAATCATTAACTAAAGTCCAACACAAATAGGCAGAGAAATAGATCAGAAACTGTTTGCAAAGTTCCTGTTTAAAATTTTAGGACCTTTGCAAGTTGAAAAAAACATCTAAAACAAACAAAAACCCAACAAAACATAACAACAAAAACTACTGCTCTATAGTGCAATAAACTGAAATGTTTTTTTTGGAGACCACAGGGGAAAAAAATAAAAAACACAAGACGAGAAAAAGACCAAAGGACACTGATGTAGTAAAATACCATTACATTGAGGATAAGTAATCAAGACCTTATAATCTGTGGTGGGCCTAAATTAAATCCATAAACAGAATAAATATAATTATCATAATGGTTGATAACTAACTTATTGCTTTAATCAGAAAATGAAACAAAACTTACAGAGAAATAAAGAAAATTTTAGTTAAAGCAAGAAATTATGGAAGTACAAATAAATACAATAGAATTGAGGACAATAAATAAGATGTCAGCTGGGCAAGATGGCTCACACCTGCAATCCCAGCACTTTGGGAGGCTGAGACCAGTGGATCACCTGAGGTCTGGAGTTCAAGGCCAGCCTGGTCAACATAGCGAAACCCTGTATCTACTAAAGATACAAAAATTATTGGGGCTGGTGGTGCGTGCCTGTAATCCCAGCTACTTGGGAGGCTGAAACAGAAGAATCGCTTGAACCTGGGAGGCGGACGTTGCAGTGAGCTAAGATTGTGCCACTGCACTCCAGCCTGGGCTAACAGAGTGAGACTGTGTCAAAAACAACAACAACAACAAAAGATGTCATTTTGAAGGTTAGGAATGTTTGACAGGATTCTTATTTGGGAGTGAGGAAGGGAGAAGGGCAAAGGACGACATCTAAAACCCCAACGGGGACATACCTGAGTGTATCATGGTACCAGTCATGTTGGTAGAGAATATGAATAGAAAGACATTGAATTTTGTTTTGAACCTACAGACTTGGAAATTTCAATGGAAGTTCATTAAACAACAAAAAAATATGGGTCTGGGAGGCACTGGTCTGGGGAGTATTAGCATACAGATAGCATACATTTATAACCACAGATGTGGGTGAAATACTTCAATCAAAGTTGACAAGCAAGAAGAGGTTCAATGATAAGAAGGTGGAGAGCATTAACATTTAGGCAGCATAAAGGGGAGCAGGGTCGGAATAGGAACAGCTCCAGTCTCCAACTCCCAGCGCGAGCGACACAGAAGACCGGTGATTTCTGCATTTTCAACTGAGGTACTGGGGTCATCTCACTAGGGAGTGCCGGACAATCGGTGCTGGTCAGCTGCTGCAGCCTGACCAGCAAGAGCTAAAGCAGGGCGAGGCATCGCCTCACCTGGAAGCGCAAGGGGGAAGGGGATCCGTTTTCCTAGCCAGGGGAACTGAGACACACAACACCTGGAAAATCGGGTAACTCCCACCCCAATACTGCGCTGTAAGCATACAGGCACACCAGGAGAACATATCCCACACCTGGCCGGGAGGGTCCCACGCCCACGAAGCCTCCCTCACTGCTAACACAGCAGTCTGCCGCGATCTATCCCCAAGGCAGCAGCGAGGCTGGGGGAGGGGCGCCCGCCATTGCTGAGGCTTAAGTAGGTAAACAAAGCCGCTGGGAAGCTCGAACTGGGTGGAGCTCACAGCAGCTCAAGGAAGCCTGCCTGTCTCTGTAGTCTCCACCTCTGGGGACAGCGCACAGCTGAAGACCAACAGGGGAAGTAGCGGGAGCCGGTGCAGACCTGAACGACTCTGTCTGACAGCTTTGGGGAGAGCCGTGGATCTCCCAACGCGGAGGTTGAGATCTGAGAACGGACAGACTGCCTGCTCAGGTGTGTCCCTGACCCCTGAGTAGCCTAGCTGGGAGACATCCCCCACTAGGGGCAGTCTGACACCCCACACCTCACAGGGTGGAGTACACCCCTGAGAGGAAACTTCCAAAGGAAGAATCAGACAGGTACACTCGCTGTTCAGCAATATTCTATCTTCGGCAACCTCTGCTCCTGATACCCAGGCAAACAGGGTCTGGAGTGGACCTCAAGCAATCTCCAACAGACCAACAGACAGTCCTTCTGACTGTCAGAAGGAAAACTATCAAACAGGAAGGACACCTATACCAAAACCCCATCAGTACGTCACCACCATCAAAGACCAGAGACAGATAAAACCACAAAGACGGGGAAGAAGCAGGGCAGAAAAGCTGGAAATTCAAAAAATAAGAGCGCATCTCCCCCTGCAAAGGAGCGCAGCCCATCACCAGCAATGGATCAAAGCTGGTCAGAGAATGACTTGGACGAGAGGAGAGAAGAAGGCTTCAGTCCATCAAACTTATCAGAGCTAAAGGAGGAATTACTTACCCAGCGCAAAGAAACTAAAAATCTTGAAAAAAGAGTGGAAGAATTGACAGCTAGACTAATTAATGCAGAGAAGATCATAAACGAAATGACAGAGATGAAAACCATGACACGAGAAATACGTGACAAATGCACAAGCTTCAGTAACCGACTCGATCAACTGGAAGAAAGAGTATCAGCGATTGAAGATCACATGAATGAAATGAAGCGAGAAGAGAAACCAAAAGAAAAAAGAAGAAAAAGAAATGAGCAAAGCCTGCAAGAAGTATGGGATTATGTAAAAAGACCAAATCTACGTCTGATTGGGGTGCCTGAAAGTGAGGGGGAACATGGAACCAAGTTGGAAAACACTCTTCAGGATATCATCCAGGAGAACTTCCCCAACCTAGTAGGGCAGGCCAACATTCAAATTCAGGAAATACAGAGAACGCCACAAAGATACTCCTCCAGAAGAGCAACTCCAAGACACATAATTGCCAGATTCACCAAAGTTGAAATGAAGGAAAAAATCTTAAGGGCAGCCAGAGAGAAAGGTCGGGTTACCCACAAAGGGAAGCCCATCAGACTAACAGCAGATCTCTCGGCAGAAACTCTACAAGCCAGAAGAGAGTGGGGGCCAATATTCAACGTTCTTAAGAAAAGAATTTTCAACCCAGAATTTCATATCCAGCCAAACTAAGTTTCATAAGTGAAGGAGAAATAAAATCCTTTACAGATAAGCAAATGCTTAGAGATTTTGTCACCACCAGGCCTGCCTTACAAGAGACCCTGAAGGAAGCCCTAAACATGGAAAGGAACAACCGGTACCAGCCATCGCAAAAACATGCCAAAAAGTAAAGACCATCGAGGCTAGGAAGAAACTGCATCAACTAACGAGCAAAATAACCAGTTAATATCATAATGGCAGGATCAAGTTCACACATAACAATATTAACCTTAAATGTTAATGGACTAAATGCTCCAATTAAAAGACACAGACTGGCAAACTGGATAAAGAGTCAAGACCCATCAGTCTGCTGTATTCAGGAGACCCATCTCACATGCAGAGACATACATAGGCTCAAAATAAAGGGATGGAGGAAGATCTACCAAGCAAATGGAGAACAAAAAAAAGCAGGGGTTGCAATCCTTGTCTCTGATAAAACAGACTTTAAACCATCAAAGATCAAAAGAGACAAAGAAGGCCATTACATAATGGTAAAGGGATCAATTCAACAGGAAGAGCTAACTCTCCTAAATATATATGCACCCAATACAGGAGCACCCAGATTCATAAAGCAAGTCCTTAGAGACTTACAAAGAGACTTAGACTCCCATACAATAATAATGGGAGACTTCAACACTCCACTGTCAACATTAGACAGATCAACGAGACAGAAAGTTAACAAGGATATCCAGGAATTGAACTCATCTCTGCACCAAGCAGACCTAATAGACATCTATAGAACTCTCCACCCCAAATCAACAGAATATACATTCTTCTCAGCACCACATCGCACTTATTCCAAAATTGACCACATAATTGGAAGTAAAGCACTCCTCAGCAAATGTAAAAGAACAGAAATTATAACAAACTGTCTCTCAGACCACAGTGCAATCAAACTAGAACTCAGGACTAAGAAACTCAATCAAAACCGCTCAACTACATGGAAACTGAACAACCTGCTCCTGAATGACTATTGGGTACATAACGAAATGAAAGCGGAAATAAAGATGTTCTTTGAAACCAATGAGAACAAAGATACAACATACCAGAATCTCTGGGACACATTTAAAGCAGTGTGTAGAGGGAAATTTATAGCACTAAATGCCCACAAGAGAAAGCAGGAAAGATCTAAAATTGACACTCTAGGCCGGGCGCGGTGGCTCAAGCCTGTAATCCCAGCACTTTGGGAGGCCGAGACGGGCGGATCATGAGGTCAGGAGATCGAGACCATCCTGGCTAATACGGTGAAACCCCGTCTCTACTAAAAAATACAAAAAACTAGCCGGGCGACGAGGCGGGCGCCTGTAGTCCCAGCTACTCGGGAGGCTGAGACAGGAGAATGGCGTGAACCCGGGAGGCGGAGCTTGCAGTGAGCTGAGAGCCGGCCACTGCACTCCAGCCTGGGTGGCAGAGCAAGACTCCGTCTCAAAAAAAAAAAAAAAAAAAAAAAAAAATAAAATAAAATAAAATAAAATTGACACTCTAACATCACAATTAAAAGAACTAGAGAGGCAAGAGCAAACACATTCAAAAGCTAGCAGAAGGCAAGAAATAACTAAGAACAGAGCCGAACTGAAGGAGATAGAGACACAAAAAACCCTCCAAAAAATCAAGGAATCCAGGAGTTGGTTTTTTGAAAAGATCAACAAAATTGACAGACCGCTAGCAAGGCTAATAAAGAAGAAAAGAGAGAGGAATCAAATAGATGCAATAAAAAATGATAAAGGGGATATCACCACTGACCCCACAGAAATACAAACTACCATCAGAGAATACTATAAACGCCTCTACGCAAATCAACTAGAAAATCTAGAAGAAATGGATAATTTCCTGGACACTTACACTCTCCCAAGGCTAAACCAGGAAGAAGTTGAATCCCTGAATAGACCAATAGCAGGATCTGAAATTGAGGCAACAATTAATAGCCTACCCACCAAAAAAAGTCCAGGACCAGATGGATTCACAGCTGAATTCTACCAGAGGTTCAAGGAGGAGCTGGTACCATTCCTTCTGAAACTATTCCAATCAATAGAAAAAGAGGGAATCCTCCCTAACTCATTTTATGAGGCCAACATCATCCTGATACCAAAGCCTGGCAGAGACACAACAAAAAAAGAGAATTTTAGACCAATATCCCTGATGAACATTGATGCAAAAATTCTCAATAAAATACTGGCAAACCGGATTCAGCAGCACATCAAAAAGCTTATCCACCATGATCAAGTGGGCTTCATCCCTGGGATGCAAGGCTGGTTCAACATTCGCAAATCAATAAACGTAATCCAGCATATAAACAGAACCAAAGACAAGAACCACATGATTGTCTCAATAGATGCAGAAAAGGCTTTTGACAAAATTCAACAGCCCTTCATGCTAAAAACGCTCAATAAATTCGGTATTGATGGAACGTACCTCAAAATAATAAGAGCTATTTATGACAAAGCCACAGCTAATATCATACTGAATGGGCAAAAACTGGAAAAATTCCCTTTGAAAACTGGCACAAGACAGGGATGCCCTCTCTCACCACTCCTATTCAACATAGTGTTGGAAGTTCTGGCTAGGGCAATCAGGCAAGAGAAAGAAATCAAGGGTATCCAGTTAGGAAAAGAAGAAGTCAAATTGTCCCTGTTTGCAGATGACATGATTGTATATTTAGAAAACCCCATCGTCTCAGCGCAAAATCTCCTTAAGCTGATAAGCAACTTCAGCAAAGTCTCAGGATACAAAATTAATGTGCAAAAATCACAAGCATTCTTATACACCAGTAACAGACAAGCAGAGAGCCAAATCAGGAATGAACTTCCATTCACAATTGCTTCAAAGAGAATCAAATACCTAGGAATCCAGCTTACAAGGGATGTCAAGGACCTCTTCAAGGAGAACTACAAACCACTGCTCAGTGAAATAAAAGAGGACACAAACAAATGGAAGAACATACCATGCTCATGGATAGGAAGAATCAATATCGTGAAAATGGCCATACTCCCCAAGGTTATTTATAGATTCAATGCCATCCCCATCAAGCTACCAATGAGTTTCTTCACAGAATTGGAAAAAACTGCTTTAAAGTTCATATGGAACCAAAAAAGAGCCCGCATTGCCAAGACAATCCTAAGTCAAAAGAACAAAGCTGGAGGCGTCACGCTACCTGACTTCAAACTATACTACAAGGCTACAGTAACCAAAACAGCATGGTACTGGTACCAAAACAGAGATATAGACCAATGGAACAGAACAGAGTCCTCAGAAATAATACCGCACATCTACAGCCATCTGATCTTTGACAAACCTGAGAGAAACAAGAAATGGGGAAAGGATTCCCTATTTAATAAATGGTGCTGGGAAAATTGGCTAGCCATAAGTAGAAAGCTGAAACTGGATCCTTTCCTTACCCCTTATACGAAGATTAATTCAAGATGGATTAGAGACTTAAATGTTAGACCTAACACCATAAAAACCCTAGAAGAAAATCTAGGTAGTACCATTCAGGACATAGGCATGGGCAAGGACTTCATGTCTAAAACTCCAAAAGCAACGGCAGCAAAAGCAAAAATTGACAAATGGGATCTAATTAAACTAAAGAGCTTTTGCACAGCAAAAGAAACTACCATCAGAGTGAACAGGCAACCTACAGAATGGGAGAAAATTTTTGCAACCTACTCATCTGACAAAGGGCTAATATCCAGAATCTACAAAGAACTCAAACAAATATACGAGAAAAAAACAAACAACCCCATCAAAAAGTGGGCAAAGGATATGAACAGACATTTCTCAAAAGAAGATATTCATACAGCCAACAGACACATGAAAAAATGCTCATCGTCACTCGCCATCAGAGAAATGCAAATCAAAACCACAATGAGATACCATCTCACACCAGTTAGAATGGCAATCATTAAGAAGTCAGGAAACAACAGGTGTTGGAGAGGATGTGGAGAAATAGGAACACTTTTACACTGTTGGTGGGATTGTAAACTAGTTCAACCATTATGGAAAACAGTATGGCAATTCCTCAAGGATCTAGAACTAGATGTACCATATGACCCAGCCATCCCACTACTGGGTATATACCCAAAGGATTATAAATTATTCTACTACAAAGACACATGCACACGTATGTTTATTGCGGCACTATTCACAATAGCAAAGACTTGGAATCAACCCAAATGTCCATCGGTGACAGACTGGATTAAGAAAATGTGGCACATATACACCATGGAATACTATGCAGCCATAAAAAAGGATGAGTTTGCGTCCTTTGTAGGGACATGGATGCAGCTGGAAACCATCATTCTTAGCAAACTATCACAAGAAGAGAAAACCAAACACCGCATGCTCTCACTCATAGGTGGGAACTGAACAATGAGATCACTTGGACTCGGGAAGGGGAACATCACGCACTGGGGCCTATCATGGGGAGGGGGGAGGGGGGAGGAGGGAGGGATTGGATTGGGGAGTTATACATGATATAAATGATGAATTGATGGGTGCTGACGAGTTGATGGGTGCAGCACACCAACATGGCATAAGTATACATATGTAACAAACCTGCACGTTATGCACATGTACCCTAGAACTTAAAGTATAATAAAAATAAATAAATAAATAAAAATAAAAAAAAAATAAATAAAATAAAAAAAAAAGGGGGAGCAGGGTCACCAAATGGACTTAAGAATGAGTGGCCTGAAAAGGAATTGCAAACCTAGGAGAAAACAGTACCATGAAAGTCATAGAAACATGGTTTCAACAATGAGTATCTCAAAGTGGGTGTCACACACAACAGAGAGACCGCCCAAGCGTCATGAGTGAAGAGTGAGTTTGAATTTGGTTATTTCCCAACTCCAAACCCTATATTCATAGAATAAATCAATTTCAGTGACACGATGGACTTGCAATTCAGACTACAGAGTGAATTAGAGGGAACCGGTAGAATTAAAGTACTTTTTAAAAAAAGTTTGCTGTGAACGAAAGAAGAATGATAAGGTGGCACACAAAGACAGATGCAAGGATGAGAAATGGATTTTTTCTTAAGACAGAGGGAAACATAAGTATGTGTATATATTGAGAGGAAAGAATTATTAAAAGAGTTTGAAGTTATGGAAAGTTGATGATCAAATATCCCAAAAGAGAAAATACAAAGCATGAATAGAGCATTATTAGCCTAAGGGAGGAAAGAAGCACAAGAGAGGCATGGAATATGGATTCATATGGATTTAGCTATATTTAGAATAGGGGAGTGAGAAATCTGATGTTCATGCCCTGTATTTCTGTTTTATAGCTACATCCCATCACATTGGAGGAGAAGTTTGGCAGTTGAACTAACATGAGCTCAGTCTCTGCACCACCACTTACCTGAGCCTCAGTTACCTTATCTGTAAAAGAAAGAATAATCTCCATATCTCAGACTGTGCAAATTAAATCAGATAATATATGTAAATGGGCAGGCAGACAGTACAAATCTTTTCAATCCCTTTCCCTATTTTCTCAGAAAAACTGGTATCAGTATCATTCACTGCAAGGGAGGAGCAGGTGTGAGAATAGGCTTGAGGAAATAGTGAAGAATAAAATCGTGGACATTTAGGCTGAGGGAAAGCACTGAGGGCTCTCCTGATGTAGGAGACCATGAACCTGTAGGGGCACCTTTTAAAAGTGTGTATTGGAAGAAGCAGTGGTGAGAACAACCCCTGGACAGACCAAAGCTCATGCAATGCTGCAACCTGTGCTCAGCCACATCCCGTACCCAGCACCTACGTCCCGCCACCATCGTCACCACCATGCCCAAGAGAAAGGCTGAAGGGGATGTGAAAGGAGATACAGCCAAAGTGAAGGATGAACCACAGAGAAGATCTGCGAGATTGTCTGCTAAACCTGCTCCTCCAAAGCCAGAGCCCAGGCCTAAAAAGGCCCTGCAAAGAAGGGAGAGAAGGTACTCAGAGGGAAAAAGGGAAAAGCTGATGCTGGCAAGAAGGGGAATAACCCTGCAGAAATGGAGACCAGACACAGAAAGCTGAAGGTGCTGCAAATGCCAAGCGAAGTGTGTGCTTTTTTTTTTTTTTTTTTTTTTTTTTTTTTTTTTTTTTGAGACGGAGTCTCGCTCTGTCGCCCAGGCTGGAGTGCAGTGGCCGGATCTCAGCTCACCGCAAGCTCCGCCTCCCGGGTTTACGCCAATCTCCTGCCTCAGCCTCCCAAGTAGCTGGGACTACAGGCGCCCGCCACCTCGCCCGGCTAGTTTTTTTTTTTTGTATTTTTTAGTAGAGACGGGGTTTCACAGTGTTAGCCAGGGTGGTCTCGATCTCCTGACCTCGTGATCCGCCCCTCTCGGCCTCCCAAAGTGCTGGGATTACAGGCTTCAGCCACCGCGCCCGGCCGTGTGTGCATTTTTGATAACTGTGTACTGGAGACTGTACAGTTTGAAATATTTTTATCAAGTTTTATAAAATGCAGAATTTTATTTTACTTTTTTTTTAAGCTGTGTTGTTAGGACACAGAACATTTCATTATTGTTTTTAGGGGAAGGAGCATACGTCACTAATGAATGTCTCCGAATCTGGATTGATGTGCAGAAAACACCTTTCCCTTCTAGTTTTGAGAGACTTCCTCTTGGTTCCCAGGAGGAAAGATTTCCTGACTTTGACACACATAGCCACCTTGGTGCAAAAGCCTTGTGGTATGGAAAACAAATTAGTTCTTATGTCCTCTTCTCCCTTTCCACCTTTCAGCATAGACTTAACTCCCTTAAACCCAGACATCTGTTGGGACCTGACCCCCATTAACTGGTTACGTGTGTCAGGCAATCTGGACTTTCCAGTGGTGCCACTGAGATAGCATGCCTCAAAAGAGGCATGGTTAACTGGTTACGTGTGTCAGGCAATCTGGACTTTCCAGTGGTGCCACTGAGATAGCATGCCTCAAAAGAGCAGTGGTTATGTTTCTAGATTGTGAATCTTCAAATAAATTCTGCCATTTTCATTTCATTTCTGAAAGTCAGGGTTGGTTGTGAAAAGCTGTTAAACACATGCTAAATGTGAAATGTCAACCCTCACTCGAAACTTTCCCTGCTCAGTGCATCAGATGAAGACTTCATTGAGTTTTATAGTGGCTTTCTGATTTTTGGTAGTCCAGTAGAGAAGGATTTTTGAAAGTTGTTATATACTGTTAATAACTGTCTGCCCATGTCCTGACTGAAATTCCATGCTTGTTTATGGAAGGTGTCTTCAATAAAGGTGGATACAGTTTGGCTTGGAAAAAATAAACATTAAAAAAAAAAAGTGTATATTTTTGGTTTAACTTTTCGATTTTTAAAAAATGTTTGGGAAAGTCAATATTCCTGATGGACAAGCAGAGAGGATGGGTAGTTGCAGTCCTAAGTGGAAATCAGTAGGATGAATGTGAGTAGGAAGTATAAAAAGCTAGAGAACTGGAGGTTCTGGCTAGACAATGCTGAAGCTCTCTCCCCACCACCCCCATCTCTCATCTGGTATGGGGAAAGGAAGGTAATTTTTAAAAAGCTATCAAACCGTCAGAACCACAAAGTCCTCCTATCTTTCACTTTAAATTATAAGATGATAGAGTCATAGTGCTGAAACCCAACACTGCAGTGTTTCTGTTGCTGTAGCCTGGTATCAAATATTTAATTAAAATTGGAAAAATTGCAGATAAAATTTCACAAACTCCTGGAACAACAGAGTTCTTGTTGCTCTAACCCCCATGACAAGACAGCACTTCCAGAAGAAAGAAAAGGCTCAGAGACAAGGTGACACTGTGACTAATGTTATGACCTTTACATTTGCCTGATTCTAATTGCACCCCCTGAATTTTAATACTCAGGATTCACACTGAAGGCAATGCAGGTTGATTAATTATAGGACTTTTCTGTAGCCCTTGTTGTTAACTAGCTGCCCTCAGTGTTAACCAACTGTCCTCAATGAAAGGCAGGCAAACTATTTATGGAGTGATGAGAGAAATAGAGTGAGATTTCTTTTCTTTGTTGCTGCAGTCTTGTTATTACCAATGAGATGGCAAATACAGAACCAAAAAAAAAAAAAAAAAAAAAAAAAAAAAAAAAAAAAAAAAGTCCTGATGGAAATTGCCCCTTAGTTTGGGAAATAAAAATCTCTTCTTGCAAAATAGCTCTGAAAGTTGCCTTAGGGTCACTGTAAGCCCTTTTGTGGTCATTAACTTTTCCCCTTCTTCAATAGCTGATGAGCTAAGTTCTCATAGCACAGAAGTAGCAGTGCAATGGAAAACAACACAAGTCTCTTGTCAGTGACACTACCATCAGGTCTGTACTCAATGCTTATTATCCACATACTCATTATAGATATGGGGCATGACTATGACTCTGTTTCCTGCCATTGGTAAAAGTGCCAACAACACAGAGTTGAAATCTGAGACACAGCGGCAACCTGGTATCCTTCTATTCACGGTAGGACCTCTGCTGAACCACAGCACTGTTTCATTGTTTTGGTTGAAGCCCACACTGCCCATATGGCAGAAGCTTCTGGCTTGATTCCTATTTGAGTCATTGGTTCCTCCTTTCTGTATACACTTATCACAGAATACTCTTGCATCAGATCTCCTAGATGCATTGTTACTGGTCACATTCAAGGAACAAGAAAGAAGCTGTGGACCCATTATGATAGCAATAAATCTGCTGCCACGGCTAGGAATTCTATATTTTATATTGCCCACAGATCCCATCAAAACTTAACGCTACTGATTGCAGCTTTTATTTGTTCATTTGTTTACTAATTCATCAAATATTTATGATGTGCCTAGTGTGAGACAGAACATACACCTGGTACATAAGATTCAAAGATCAATAAAAATGCCATCATCAAAGAACTCATGTTCTAGTGATGACCAAAGATACAAAAATTGTAAATTATAAGATAATCTAATGAATATAATAGCAGAAATATGCATAGGGTATTCCAGGGACATGAAAGAGAGGTACCTAACCCAGATGGGATATTAGACAAGTAAGGCTTTCTAGATAAAAAGGTACTTGAAATAAGTCTCAATAAACAGGTATCCAATTGAAGGTAAGGAAGAAATTCATGGCTGAAGGCATCTAGGAAGACAGAAAATAGCATCAGTACAGAAGACAGAATGCATGGATGTTAGGGGAGAACAGTAGGAGGTTCTATGTGCTCAGACATGGAATGCAAGACAGTGAATGGAGGGGCTGTAAGAACGAATGAAAAAATTTGGGGGCTTTGCATGCCAGAATAAGGGCTTTAAAATTTTCTAGTAAGCTATTGAAGGTGTTTAAGATGCAAGTGTCGCCAGGCGCGGTGGCTCACACCTATAATCCCAGCTCTCAGGGAGGCAGAGGCGGGAGGATTGCTTGAGCCCAGGAGTTCAAGACCTGCCTGGGTAATATAGGGAGACCCCGTTCTCCACAAAAAGGAAAAAAAAAAAAAAAAAAAAAAAAACAGACAAAGATGCAAGTGTCATGGTCATATTTAAATTTTATGGAGGTAACTGGTTACAGAGTTAAGGAACACAAAACTGACGGCAGATAGGTCAGTTAGAAGGTTTTAGCAATAGGTTAAGGTGAAGATTATTAAGGATCTAAACTAGGGCAGAGATCAGAAGAAAGAGATTTGAGAAAGATTTGAAAGTTGAGAGTTAATATTTGTGAAAAAAATCAGAACTGGTTAGTTGATTAGCTGTGGGATGCAGACAGAGGAGGTAGTGAATGGGTGAATGATCACTTTGATGACTCTGAGTGATGACTGAGGATGATGGTGCCACCAGTCAAAAGCCACAGCATCAATTCCTCCAGGAACTGGTTGCCAAGTTCCTTGTCATCCTTTATGGCCATTGTACAATGATGCAATAGGTTCAGGTGGTGGGTGGCTGGGAAGAAGGGGAAGAATCACCGTTTTCTTTGATCTACGTCATTTTCTTTGATCTACACTGAGCTCTCCTCAATGGCCCTGACAACCAATGAGGAGCAAAAAATGTCTGAAGTGAACTACTCCTTAGGTCAATTATTTGTTGTCAGTGTGGCCAGAGAGGCACCACTGGCATCCCGGAATCTCTCAGAGGTCTCCAGGGACTGAAATGATGCCAAAAATTTAGCCTGATGATTCTGTACAAGAGAAAAGTTAGTCTTCACCTTGCTTTCTTTGTATTGCAAAGTGACAGTAAAGGCTGACACAAAGAATAATTTAATGGCAATGGGTCTTTTCAAGCATGTACATAGCTGAATAATAATAACATTATGTGACACCGGAGATCATCTGCATTGTTTTTTATAAAGTTCTGTTTGCCTTTTCCATTCATCTACCTTTTCCCAGTCTAGCTATTGCATCATTCTCTTTTCAAACCAACTGAAAGTTTGATAGACACTCATATAGATATCATTTGGGGAAAATTATGACACCTAAAATTAATTTCTTCACAAGCAATTTGTAACAGTCTAATAAGAGCAATACAACCTGTGAAATATAAAATAAACAGCTGAAAAACTATTACCAAAATTAAAGACCTAAAATGAGAAAGTAAGAAAGTGCTTAAGTGATAATTAAACCAAACTCCTATTTAAAGATAGCAAATTATGGCTTGATTTTTTAAAATCTTAAAAGTGACTTCAAGAATTAGAGGTAATTTTTTCAAATGTGACATTAAACAGCTTGTCTACTGCTGCCTCTGACCTCTTTCCTGAATTTCCACTTATTTTTTTAAATTAGTCTCAATCAAGAGACTCTTATAAGCTGAGCAGAAGCCTGAATACCGACCCTTTTCCTTTTTTCTATCTCATTTCTTAATGATGATGTTTAAATTATGTGTTTTAATATAAATAATTCTGGTGCATGACAATTTATATATCAGCTAAAACAAGCTGATAATCAGCTTACATTGCAAATAGACTCACTGCGATAGTTCATTATGTTAGCATGTGCCTCTACTCTTTAAATTTCTACATAAAAAGGCTGAAAGAGAGAAAACTTTAACTAAATGTTAGGAGTGATTGCCAAGGGATTATCAATCTCAAAGTAAATTATTAAACTCATTATGAAAGCCAACTGTATTTGATTTTTTAATAAATTGATTCTTCAAAGCTTTTCTCCCCCCCCCCCCCTTTTTTTTAAGAGACAGTACTTATTCTGTCATCAAGGCTGGAATGTAGTGGCATGACTGTAGCTCATTCAAGCCTTAAACTCCTGGGCTCAAGTGATTCTGCCTCAGCCTCCCAAGTAGCTGGGACTACAGGCATGTGCCACTACGCCTAGCTAATTTTTAAAATTCTTTTGTAGATAATAGAGTCTCTCTTTGTTGCCCAGGATTGTCTTCTCCTTCTGGCCTCAAGCAATCTTCCTGTCTTGGCCTCTCAAAGCACTGGAATTACAAGTGCCAGCCACCTTCAAGTCTTTACTATGCTTAAAAAAAAAAAAAAAAATACACTCACGGCCGGGCGCGGTGGCCTACGTATGTAATCCCAGCACTTCGAGGTGGAGGCGGGCGAATCACGAGGTCAGGATGGAGACCATCCTAGCTAACACGGTGAAACCCCGTCTCCATTAAAAATACAAAAAAATTAGCCGGGTGTGGTGGCGGGCGCATGTAGTCCTAGCGACTCGGGAGGCTGAGGCAAGAGAAAGGCGTGAACCCCTGAACCCGGGAGGAGAAGCGACAGAGCGAGACTCCATCTCGGCGGGAGGGTGGGGAGGGGGGAATACACTCGCATGAATTTACACCTAAACTTGTATCCACTTTTTCAGCCCAGGGGAAGATTTTCTAACAGTTTATTCAGTAACACTATATTTAAGTAGTTTCTCTTTTTGGATGAGCAGGTTCCTTGCGTTTGCATAACTGGACAGAGAAAGTTTGTCAGGAAGCTGGGGCAAAGGAAGTGAAGCAGGCACTGAGAAGTGAAAACCCTGAGAAGTCACAGAAATTCTAAGGAGGACTTAGGACTTCCATAGGCAGTGGAATTTGAGGAGAGGAAGAGGCAGGCTGGCTCTTGAGCATAACTCACATCTTTGAAAGTTTGAGAAGCTAGCTGACACCTGTTTGAGACATTTTTAACTAATTAATACTAAGGAAGGGTCAAAGTTAGGACGAGGTAAAAGTCAACAATGCACTTACAGGTCAGCAAATTTCTGTTTGCTATAGTTTAGTTAATGCAATGCCTATGTTTTCACATTTGCCACTACCAAACAATAAACACCACACTTCTGAAAAGTGTTCACATCAGAGTCATATTAGGACATTTCTTCAAACAAATCACTTTTTTTCACTATTCAAAACAAAACTTCTAAAACTTATACTAGTAATATCAAAAATTATTACAAAGTATTTTTTCTTCCGTGGTAAATAAAGGTAATGCTAGTAGCAATGAGGCTGTATCTCTGTCAGCTCCAAGAAGACAGCAGTATCCTTTGTTTAAGAAATTGAACCAAAATTTTGAAAATTTCAAATAAGTTGCTTCTAGATCATATCTCTATAAAAACTGACAAATTGATTTGGAAAAAAACATTTATTCTCAATTAACTCATTGTGATTTCACCTGGTAGAACTCTAGAACATAAAATGGAAGAAATCTTCCATATCTAAAATCTATTTTGATCATAATTTCTCATGTCTTGTATTGACTTATTTGGATCTTATAATCTTCTAAATCAAAATCATATTGTATGACTTAGTCTTCTGATACCATATTCAAAGCATACATATCTATAACTTTGATGGGTAAGCAGAAAATAAATTATGGCCACAAATATGCTCTGTTTCTAAATTTGATTTTGTTTGACCTTCTCTTATTCCCTGGACATTCAATATTCTGCTACTTGTTGTATTAGTTATTATATGTTTTCTAGTAACACTCCTAAGTCTGAAAATACAAATATGAATTTTCTTTCAGTGAGACTAAGGGCTAGAAGAAGAAGACATACAGAAAAACAAATCAATGCAACGAGAATTATAGGTAATCTAATAAGGATATGTGCACATGATCACTTCCCTGGGGTCTCAGAATAGGTTTTGAAGAGGACATAATATTGAGTGTATAAATTTGCATACATACTTACTAAGGCAGAGCAGGGCTACTCCTGCTTTCTAGTCTGAGCCAGATCACCAGTCCCCTTGATAACTAGAGAAGACAGGGCAGTTTCTGTATTTCACTGAAAGCCTACTATCTTGGATTTTACTTTACTTCTTTATCTCTATCTGGCCTCAGGTTTCTATTCCATGCTCTGTCAAATCAAGTATGTTGAATTTCGATTATCCTGTCTTCTGATGATAACTTGTCCATCACAGAATTTCAGGATTGGGGAAAACCACATTAGTTCATGATATGGTTTGTCTGTGTCCCCACCCAAATCTCATCTTGAATTCCTATGTGTTGTGGAAGAGACCTGGTGGGAGGCAATTTAATCAGGGGGCAAGTCTTTCCCACGCTGTTCTCATGACAGTGAATGAGTCTCATGAGACCCGATGGTTTTAAAAGCAGGCATTCTCCTGCACAAGCTCTCTCATTTTTTACCTGCCAGCCACCATCCATGTAAGATGGGACTTGCTCCTCCTTGCCTTCTGCCATAATTGTGAGTCTTCCCCAGCCATGTGGAACTGTAAGTCCAATTAAACCTCTTTCTTTTGTAAATTGCTTAGTCTCGGGTATGTCTTTATCAGCAGCATGAAAATGGGCTAATACAGTTCAATTACTCATTATTGCTTGAATTCTCTATAGGACATTCTCAATAACAGGTTTTTCTACCAAGATTTAAATACTTTTGATACTGGAGTCTCTCTCTCTCTCCCAGAATACTTTATTACAATTTTGGATTTTTCAATGTGAAAAACATTATTTCCTCTATCAAAGTAGGTTTCTGTAGCTTTTATATTTCTCTCCAAATTGTACCTACTAGGGGCCATCCAAAATATTTAGTTATTTTTTCATATGAAGGCCCCATAAATATATTAATCCTGATATTGTAGTTTCCTGAGACTTATCTTTTTCATGATACAGTCAAAATGCTCCTCATATATCAAGACTCTACCAATCAAGGGGCCTTCTACCAAATACTCTCCAATTTGGTCATAATCTTTTTAAAGCTTAGCACCTAGAGTTGGGCACAACATTTTGAATAGAGCAAAATATGATAATACAGATGAGTTTTCTAGGCTATAAAATATGCCTTCAACTTTATCATTATAACAACAGTAATTCATATGTGCATGGTACTTTCTTTGGGAAGTGTGAAAGGAAAAAAAAACTTGGGGCCCCCAAGTCACTAAACTAAAGGAAAATGTCAAGCTAGGAACTGCTTGGGGCCAACTGATCTCCCATTCTAATCAAAGTCACCCCTCTGCTCACTGAGATAAATGCATATCTGATTGTCTCCTTTGGGGAAGCTAATCAGAAACTCAAAATAATGCAGCCATTTGTCTCTTATCTACCTATGACCTAGAAACCCCCTCCTTGCTTCCAGTCTTCCTGTCTTTGCTTCGAGTTGTCCTGCCTTTCGGACAGAACCAATGTTCATCTTGTGTGTGTTGATTGATGTCCCATGTCTCCCTAGAATGTATAAAGCCAAATTGTGCTCTGACCACCTTGGGCACATCAGGACCTCCTGAGGCTGTGTCCTGGGCTCGCATCCTCAACCCTGGCAAGATGAACTTTTTAAATTAAGTCCTGTCTCACATTTTTAGGGCTCACAGGAAGTAACACTATATAATGTTTAGAATGCGTGGGTTCTGAAATCACACTTTCTGGGTGAAAACACTGTCTCCACCATTTATCAACTAATAACCTTGAGTAAGTCTCTTTGCT
This sequence comes from Rhinopithecus roxellana, assembly GCF_007565055.1. Taxonomy (NCBI): domain Eukaryota; kingdom Metazoa; phylum Chordata; class Mammalia; order Primates; family Cercopithecidae; genus Rhinopithecus; species Rhinopithecus roxellana. The sequence continues at coordinate 71,627,801 of NC_044554.1, forward strand.
TCTCTATTGCTCAGTAATATTACCTAAAAAAAAAATGGATTGTATGAGGACCAACCTCACAGCATCACTGTGAGGTTTAAATAACAAAATAATGGCTCCTAGACTCTTCACTTTACCACACTCCGCTTTCTCTTCCATAAGCAGCCACTCTTTTCTTATCTCAGTGCCTTTGCACTTTCCTTGCCCTTGCCTGAAACATTCATCCTCTACTTGTCACCAGATGGCCACTTTTCTTTCTTCATATCTCAGATGAAATGTCACCCATTTGGAAAGGTCCTCCCCACCTTTGCTAAGCTATTATCTATCATATCAACATGTTTATTTTTATTTATTTATATTTCTAAAATAAACGTGGGGTTTCACTGCATTGCCCAGGCTAGTCTTGAACTCCTGGGCTCAAGAGATCCCCCTGCCTCAGCCTCCCAGAGTGCTAGGATAACAGGCATAAGCCACCACGTTTGGCCAGGTTTATTCTTTTCACAATAGCTATCATACTCTGCAATTATTTATTTATTTGCCTTTTCTTTCATTTTTGGTCTTTTTCTTCCTAATAGAATGTAAGTTTAATTAGGCAGGTACTTACCTGTTCTGTTAACAGATAGGTGATACTCACCAATTTATTCATTGAGTATTAGTCCCTGTAGTTAGTACTGAATGAATAAGTTAGTGAGTATCACCTGAATGTTTTTGTTATTGTGCTTATCATCATTTCTCTTAGCTCTCATGCCTGTTCTCTGAACAAGCAGATAAATGAATTCACATTTTCAGAATAACTACAATAACAGCAAAATGCATTTCACAAATGTGAGGGGAAATATGGTCACTAAAATGGATAAATCCACTAAAACTCCCCAAACATTTCTCAGGAGCTACCGAGAATTCAGTTCAATAGTGCGTGAAATTCCATTTCATGTGTCCCAGTTTGTCATATGAGAAAATTTCAGCATGTACATTAAAAGGAATCACTTATTTAGAACCCAAAATGATAATGTTACCATGCCAGATCTATTTAATTTAGCCTGGATTTGGCCTCATAAAAAAAAATTCTTCAAATAGAGGCTAACAAACTGGTAAAGAGCTGCATAGCAAATTCTCAGTGCAACATCGTGCTTCCATTTATCTTAGTGAGAACCCCTGGCAGACACAAATAAAGGGAAGCCCATATTAAATGATATATTTCTTAGACTTTTGTATTGTTTTATAAGCCAAATAATTTTTATGGAAAAATCATTAAACTGGATATAGAATTACTAATTGAAATACCTTTGTTTTTCAATTTAAACCACAGGGTAATTCAATAGTTGAAACTAGTATAATCTAATTTCTGCTTTGGTAGGCTCATATTTGTGAGCTCTATGATATTATCTTTCCCTTTCTTTTTTATTAAGCAATTAAAATTTTCATGCATTGTCAACATAGCAGAGCAACACATAGGACTATGGAGTAAAATACTAAAAGGCTTCATTTTAACCTTCTCCAACTTGTACTTCTCTTTTAAAACGCAAGTCCTGTTAAGTAATTGTTGCATATCTTTTTTAACATATAATTTTAAACTTGCAGAAAAGGTTCAAGTACAGAACAAAGACTTTTTTTTCTTGAACCACTGGAGTACACAGTGCCAACATCCCACTGACACTGAGTACTTCAGCCTGAGCTTCTTTTTTTTTTTTAATTATACTTTAAGTTCTAGGGTACATGTGCACAACATGCATGTTTGTTACATATGTATACATGTGCCATGTTGGTGTGCTGCACCCATTAACTCCTCATTTACATTAGGTAGATCTCCTAATGCTATCCCTCCCACCTCCCCCTTCCCTACAATAGGCCCCGGTGTGTGATGTTCCCCTTCCTATGTCCAAGTGATCTCATTGTTCAATTCCCACCTGAGTGATGTACATGTGCCACATTTTCTTAATCCAGTATGTCACTGATGGACATTTGGGTTGATTCCAAGCCTTTGCTATTGTGAATAGTGCCGCAATAAACATACATGTGCATGTGTCTTTATAGCAGCATGATTTATACAGCCTGAGCTTCTTAAGGACAAGAATATTTTCTTATATAATCACAATATATTCTTCAAAATAAGGAAATTAACAGTGATAACATTAGTAACATGGAGTTCTCATGTTTCATTCAGATATTGCCAATATAATAACCTTTATGGAATAAGTTTCCATCCAGTAACACATGTTGCCTTTACTTGCCCTATCTCTTTTAATCTGACACAGTTCCTCCATCTCTTCTTGACTTTCATGATCTCAATCCTTTTGAGGACTACAGTTATTTTATAGAATGATCCTCAATTTGAGTTTGTCTGATATTTCTTCAGGTTATGCATTTTTGTTAGAAACATCACAAAAAATATGCTCTTTTCTTCTCATTGTATCTTAGTCAGTGGTACAGGATCTCTATAAAAATAATTTTTGCTGACATTTACTTTGATCACTTGATTAAAGTGTCTGTCAGGCTTTCCCCTGTAATATTATTCTCTTTGTCTTATAATTAGAAAGTATTTTGAGGGGAGGTATTTTGAAGTTATATCAATATCTCATTCTTCATTAAATTTAACTTTTTCAATGCTCAATTTATATTGATTTGAACTCAAGGTTTCCTATTTTGTTCAACAGGATACAAAACATTATTACCACTATTTATTGGCGTTCTATGGGTCCTTACCTCTACTTTGTTGTCAGTGGTCTCTTTTCCAAGAAATGAATTAAGAGTGATGACAACTGCTTTTAGGATTAGTATAGGGAGTAAACCAGTTTTTTACATTCCCCAGGCTCCCAGAGGGACAATTTGAATTCCCTCTCTGACTTATATTATCTCTCATTATATTCACTGGGGTGGAGGTCTTAGCTGTTCCCATGTTTGTGGTTATTCCCACATACAGGAATATCTAGGGATGTGTTAAGATCCTCCATGTGGCCAAACAGTGGCTCTATATAGTTGAACAGTTCCTTAGATTTTTGTAGGCAATCACTAGATCTTTTCCCGCTTCTCTGGTTGAATGAAAATTCTTGTTTCAATTTCAGGAGCACTGAACAACTATTTCCCACTCAGATCAGAGCATGAGTACTTCTCAGGGTTCTTTTACTAGCAACCAAGACTCCTGACCAACTTCCAATACTATATACAGTGTGGGTGTGGTGCGGAACTTTTAATGAGTGAAGGAGATTTACACTTAGGGAATGGTGCCTACTGAATTCTACTCTGAAGGTAACTTCTCATGTTTATTGATAATAATATGACCAAAATGACAAGCTGCTTTTTTACAACTTTTGAGAAAATTGCCCCATCACTAAGTCTAACATTCTTCCTAGGGAGGTGGAGAAGAGGCTGTCTTTAAACTATGAAGACTATTCCATGGCTTTAAAAAAAGAGAGAGAATTCCTTCTTGCACTGGGTATAGTTTAAGATGTTATGCTTGGCACACTGTCTCTAGGGTGTGTATGAGAAGAGGCACAGAATTTAAAGAAGTAGGTATGACTGGTTGCAAATATTAGTGAGAACTAGGATGGGCTCAGTCATTTTTCAGGAATTCTCCACATGAACTAGCTCATTATTAGGCACAGCTTGATTGGAGCTACTCATGTAACCTGGAGGTATACTGTAAATCCTCCTAAGCCAAGGGGGAATATTGAGTCTGAGGAAATGAAAAAAAAAAAAAATGAATTTGCAAAACTTTTAACTTGGAAAACATACCAAAAAATACTATTTACTCAAAATAAGACAATGGCTTGATCTTCAAAATTTAGTAGTTGTTGATCTACGTGTATCAATGCTTTTAATCCCTATAGTTCTGGAATATCTCCAGAGGATAACAGTCTAAAATGACTGTACTCAGTATTCATGAATGGGATTGCATCTTATGCAGTAGAGTTTAACGTGTCACCATGAGTCATTTCCTTTACCTATAGATACTTGTTCTGTGTTATTTTAGAATTCAAGCTCCATCTGGGGCACTTAGTCTTTTTTATTTTCTGCTGGCAGATAGAAGTGCTTAATTAAGATGTGTTGAGTATATGAATAAGTGAATGAAATTATTACACAACAAATGCAGGCTCTACCATTCATTATGAGATTTTCAAATAATCATCTGCTAGAGTAATGGGAACTGACAGATAACATTTTTTGGACAACTATTAAAACTTTCAAACATACCCCCCAGGGTTACAGACTAAATTTCAAGAAAAATGGAGCCCAGTGACAAAAAATGTAACCTGCGCCGGGCGTGGTGGCTCACGCTTGTAATTCCAGCACTAAAGGAGGTCGAGCCAGGTGGATTACCTGAGGTCAGGAATGAGAAACCAGCCTAGCCAACATGGTGAAACCCCGTCTCTACTAATACAAAAATTAGCTGGACATGGTGGTGCATGCCTGTAGTCCCAGCTATTTGGGAGGCTAAGGCAGGAGAATCGCTTGAACACGGGAGGCAGAGGTTGCAGTGAGCCAACACCACGCCACTGCCCTCCAGCCTGGGCGACAGAGCAAGAAAAGCCTATCCCCCTACAAAAACAAAACAAAACAAAACAGTAATCTGTATGTATGGCACTAAAATAATTTGTCCTGTGGGGTTGACATTATTGACTTGAAAAGTGACAATTACATGAGTTGTTTAACTCCAAACAGCTACTGAAGCAAAGAATGAATAACAACCTTTACTGAATAGAAATCCAGAAATATTTATATCCTATTTTAAAAAGTTTGGGTGTACCCATAAATTACATTACCAACAGCCAAAAATATTAGAAGGAAATTATTATTATTATAACTATTAACTACACAATTTTAGAGGACTCTACTACCGGGCTTTAAAGACTTAAATATATGAATACATAAGAATGAAAAACACAATCTTAATATTTCAGGACCCAGGGTCTTTTGGTCTTTTACCTTTCAGGACCCAGGTAAATAAAAAGATTGCAAAAAAGGAAATTTCCTCAGAAATTGCTAGGGATAAATGTGTCAAGAGTAGTGTAAGGTAAAGATAACTTGCAGCCAGATTCACTAATGAAGGATTCACTGGATCCACATAGGCCAGGAATTTCCCTGTATAGGTAAAAAGGCCCATCCAGATGGGAAAAGCAATGCAAGCTGCATTAAAAATTGTCCAAAAACTTAACTCATCTCTATTGATGCAGATAGCAGGTTTTGACAATAGCATTTTAAATGTTATTACATGTTACGTTGAGACAATACTGCTACTTTTTACATGTCAGTATACCTCATCCAGAGAGCTGAAGCACTTTTCCATAAATCAATATATTCATACATGTGCTTTCTCTTTTTCACTCCATCATTCATTCATTCCCCAAATTAAGATAACATAAGCTGAGATTGATCTAGATTCTAGATACTGCAACGTTTGGCTCCTCAGCTCTGCAGTATTAGGAGCACCTGAGAATTTGTTAGACATTAAATTTGTGGCTTCCATCTCAGATTTACTGAATCAGAAACTGTGAAAATCAGGCCCAGCAATCTTTTTTCAGTAAGCCCTCCAGGTAATTCTGATGGTCTCTAAAATTTAGGAACCACTGGTTTAAATTCTACACTATTTATGGTTTCATTCTTTATCATTGTGACTGCTCATTTGACCATTTCATTGTCAAAAAAAGAACATACTGTAAAAAGTTTAGGAATATTCCAAATAAGGAAATAAAATTCCTCACTAACACAATATTTAATTATCTTTAATGTTATTTAAATACAAAGAACGATAGTCACAGGAGTTTTTATTTCATATGTCTTCACACACTATGAGCTGGCATTTATAGATAGTATACAACTATCTATGATACTTTAGCATGAGTTTTAACACCAAACAGATAATAAATAATTGTTCAGTAAGAACCTGTATCATACAATCTTCTAAAGTATATGATGTCAACACATTTTGTAATCTATTCTAATAGTAGTCCAAATATCGTTTAAAAACTTGCATATATCTACTTGGCAAAGTTAATATTTATTTGGCCAACAGCTGCTAGCTGTTTAATTGCTTAAAATTAGGAAATTGGAAAGTGGTGTGACTATCTGTTTAAGGCCAAACATTAATTAGGATCAAATAAATATAGTTCCTTAGATCTCAGTGGTATCTAATCTATACAAACATCTTGCAATGATAACTCAAAAATTATTAAATGAAGGCCAGAAAAATTAGAGGAATGTGCATTATATGCCAAACCTAGCTTTCTGCTAAATTTACTTTTAAAAATGATGGTGGCATAAAAACTCATCAATGAGACTTAGGTTTCAAATCAAGCTTTCTCTCTTATGCTTAAGCATGAACAAGCAATCACCATAAATGAAAGCAAAACAGTTATTGTAATTTACCTAAACATGTACATTTTGAGGCTAAGGAATCATATTTAAAAGTTATAGAATTTTCTCCCCAAATATACTCTGAAACCTCATAAACATATCCTAAACTGGCTTTCTTCATTATCTCCATAGAAATTAAAGATGTAATTATTCTGCTAAAAAGCAAACAATTGAGGCTGCTCTCTAAAGATGAACTGTTCTTTCAAAAGAGAATGAACTCTTTCATGTCAATAGAGACTCACTTAGAAAATGGTGAATTCAAATGGGGAATCCTTTGATTTACAGGTCAGTAACATTGTCAATCAATTTGCAAAAGACTGAGTTTCAGGGGTGGGTGACCACTCTGAAGCATATTTTGAGGGCATATTCGGGTTATGGGTTACCTGCATAATTGTTCCGACGTTTTAAAAACTATACTTCCTGGTAAATGATGTAAAAAATGTGGCTGAGCTGGCAGTGATTCAGGCAATCATCTACGAGAAATTGATTCTCACTGAGCTTGGATAATGATCCCAGATTGTGAAACGAATGCAAAGTGAGGCTATTGTGTCACAGCAGAGAAGAAAATCAAGTTGTGTGATCCTGTAAGTGCCGTCAGTGGAATCCTGGCTAGATCAAGTCCAGATAAAATGCAAATGTATAATATGACCATTTTCCTAAGAGAATATATTTTCACACTAATTACTACTTATTATCACTCCTTAAGGATATAAATGATTAATATACCATTTCTGACTTTATTGCTTGGTAAAGAAGTTCACTTGGTACAGTGAAATAGAAATAGGCCTCAGATACATAAATGGACCATTATAAAATGAGGAAATACCAAAAGACAGAAGACATTCCATGACGCAAAAACAATCTCTTAATCATCTTGGAATAAAAATTAATTTAGATATTTAAGCTCCCTTTTCCCACACTTGATTATAAAACAAATATATGTTTAGTCTAGAAAAACTAGAAGATGCTGGACAAGCAAACAGGTGAAAGTAAAGGGCATTCGCAATTCCACTTTCCAGAATGATGGCTCTTATAAATTTCCTAAGAAGTCATCCATAAAGCAAAAAGACTGAACCATACACAAGGCTTTGGAACCAGAAGTTTTTGTATTTACACAAGAATTCAAAGCCTAACAGCTTTATATCTTACATTATTTCCCACATCACTTAAACAATAACAACAACAAAAAATCAGATGTGGCCACAGAAATTCTCAAGCCAGGACCCTAGGAGTCAAAACCCAGGTCCAAGTTTCCAGTCTTCTATTTACTTTGTGACTCTGGGCAAATGACAACATCTCTTTATTTCTTCATTTGTAAAACAAAAACTCAATCCACATAGCTTTGTTCATTCATGCCATACTCACTTCCTGAGCAAACACGAGGCACTACATTCTGAATAAGGGAAGATGAGTGAGACATGGAACCTGCTATGTTGCTGCACTGCAACAAAGAGAGAGGGACAGGGACAGTGTATGAAAGCAAGGGATGTGCTGTGACCTGCGGAAAAGAAGAGTCAAGAAAGAAGGCTTCACTTGCATAGTCTGCTATTCAGGCAAGATGATAAATAGAATCAGAGAGACCTGCTTTTGAAAAGGCTGGTGTAGCAGCAGGCAGGGGGAAGGCAATGATGAGGAATGAAACAGGATAGGTGGGCCAGCTCATTAAAGCCATTATATGCCAAACTAAAGAGACCTTTTTTTTTTTTTTTTGGCAGGTGATGGGGAGAATCATATAATTATATCTGTACTATCAAAAGATAATTGCATGATGGATGTAACCCTGACAGAAGTCCTGAATATGACAGAAGATTTATCTGACTTTAAATGATAATTTTATTGAGCACTTTATATGTACCAGACACGATTCTAACTGCTTTGTATATACTTACACATGTAATCATTGCAGTACCTATTGAGCTTGGTACTAACATTACTTCTTTTTACAGGTGAAAAACTTTGGAACAAAAAAGATGACATGTAAGATGGAGCCCAGATTAGAAGGAAGGAATAGGACTGTCTCTGGAGCTTGTATTCCCATCAGACAAACTAACAAAAGAATCCCCACTACAACCTGCTTCATTAAAATATGTCCAAGTCCATAGTCTTTATTTCACTATGAGCTCGTCGGAACTATGTGTGACAATGCTGATTAATCCTATCTACTTGAAGCTGTACCCCTCTTGGAATATGTAAAGCTCCTTTTCTCATACCCTTCTCTTTTGGACTCTTTTATTAGTTCCTCTTCCTTTCGTTTCCTAACTAGTGTGCTGACGTAAAATCATGCCTAACATTTCTTAAATGCAAAGAAGTCAACAGCTAAAATGTAAGCCGTTGTCAATCAAATCAAACTATGGCATAAATCTTGTTATCCAGAATTTTCAATAGGGTAAGGGTACCAGAATTAATTCAGTGGGCCCCAAGAAGCCTGCCTCATCACATTCCTAATTTTCTGTCCAAAAGCAGGAGGAATGCCGTCGAGGCAGGAGCACAGCGATTTCTCCTTCACCCTTAGGATAGCTGCTCCCTTTGCCTGGCACAATTTTTCACCCATGTTGACTTAATTCCCATTTATGCTTCATCTGAATCTAAAGTCTCTTTCTCTGGTAAGCCTTCCCTGAAACTCTTAGGCCAATTAGGGTTCCATGCCTTACGTTAACACAATCTACCATGAAGTATTTACCATGCTTTAAAAATAATCACACTTGATCACTATTGTTTGCATACTTGCGATTACTTACACTAATCACTGCATCTCTGATGCCTAGTACAGTATCTGGCTTATGCTATACAATCCAGTGAGTATTGATTAAACTAATAACATCTGTCAGGTCTCTGAGCCCAAGCCAAGCCATCGCATCCCCTGTGACTTGCACGTATATGCCCAGATGGCCTGAAGTAACTGAAGAATCACAAAAGAAGTGAAAATGCCCTGCCCCTGCCTTAACTGATGACATTGCACCACAAAAGAAGTGAAAATGGCCGGTCCTTGCCTTAAGCAATGATATTATCTTGTGAAATTCCTTTTCCTGCCTCATCCTGGCTCAAAAAGCTCCCCCACTGAGCACCTTGTGACTCCCACTCCTGCCTGCCAGAGAACAACCCCTCTTTGACTGTAATTTTCCTTTACCTACCCAAATCCTATAAAACGGCCCCACCCTTATCTCCCTTTGCTGACTCTCTTTTCCGACTCAGCCCGTCTGCACCCAGGTGAAATAAAAAGCCATGTTGCTCACACAAAGCCTATTTGGTGGTCTCTTCACACGGACGCGCATGACAATATCCACACTTTAAATTTTCCTTTGTCAGTAAGTTTATAATTAAGTTTATCATTAAGGCAGAAGGCAAGACAGGGAGGTGATGAGAAATTTACTCCTTCATATTCTAACACAAGTTGACTGAACATAAAAATCTGAATGATACATGAGTACGTTACATGCATAAATACAACTGATCTTCAAGAACAAACTTTTAGGGTCTCAGAAAAGAAAAACTATATGTAATTTATTTATTTGTTTAAAGTGTTGCAAGTAGATCTTACTTCCTACATATGCTCATGAAGCATGAAAGAATGGAAACTACAGAGTTTAGAAGTAACATATTTTGGCATATGCCAAGTTTTGGATTTGCTTTGGCACTGATTCTAGGTGGCTCTGCCTTTGTTTCAATTTCCAGGTGGCAAAGCGCTATAAAATGCAGCCTTCCCTGTTTTCCAATTCATTAAGATTTTTAGCTACTTCTTATATGCTAAGTCTTGCTCTGAACTCACTCCACAGTATTTATTTTTTGTATAACCTATTTGTTGCAAGGAGGATTTGGGATGCTCCCCTGAAATTACGTTATTACTAGTCGTTATTACTAGTCACAATTCCTCTCAGGGGAAATTATTTCTGTTTCCCCATGAGACTGGAAATAAAGTAACAACTATCAAATATATATTGGGCTCCTACTATGTGTGAGTCTCTGCTTCAGGCATAGGGATAGTCAAAGTTTTGCCCTGGTAGAAGCTTATTTTTTCTGTTGCCCTCACGCTGATTTAGTTACAATACATTTACTTGGAAAGATATTCACAAATTGCTATTGAGATAAAAGCAGGTTACAAAGCAGTACATCTAGTAAGAGACCTTCAGAATTCAGGATGCATAATTAGGAAGTGTACGGACAAATAAAAATTAAGAGGCTTAATTCTCCCCATTGAAAACCAGGAAGACACTTTTCTCTCCACCCCCACCCCACCCTTTTTTAAAGAGCATTTACTTTAGAAAAGAGATCATTGTAAGTACTTTCTCCTTGTTTTGCAATGTATATCAATCCTTTTGAAAGCTAGATAGGCCCTTTGTCAGCTTTATGATCCAGGATGTTTTTCTCAAGGACCCAGGGGCCATCCTTATGAAACGCAAACATCAAGGAAGACAGTGCCCCACTCTCCCAATTTCTATGGGAAGGCAGGAGCTTAACTTTCATGAGCATCTGGCTCCGATTTGTAAAGCTACCTCTTGTCTCAAAAATGTACGGTTTGTTTTCCCTCTGGATGAAGCCAACAGGGTAACACAAATAGTCACTCCAATTACCAGTTAAAGTTTAGCTGAACCATGTGGGACAAAGTTGCTGTCAAGTCCTTCTACTTGAAGACAAGTTATTGTTTATCTTGAAAACGTGTAATGGGTTGTACCTGTTTGGTTATATGAGGGGATGAGATTTCTTCCTATCTTGGCAATCTTTCAGTGACTGCCTGTGATGTGTATCACATTCTGGTTTAATGCTTGTTTGATAATAAAACTGCTTTTTGTTGTTGTTGTTGTTACATTTATGGAGAGGATTTCTGAAGTGGGAGATTATTTTGTTTTTAATTATATTTCCCCAACAGAAGACATAAGAGTAGTTATCTCTGGAAGGTGAAATTACATAGATAGATAGATATTAATATATTAAGTAATATATAGGTAAATAAATATATAAACGTATTAAATATAAATATGATACATGATTTTCTTAAATGAACATGCTTTTATAATGAGAAATAAAAAAGTGTTTTCCTTGTGGAAAAAAATATCAGATTGGCACTTACAATACTTATGAAGATAATGGCTCAGATTTCTACACTTTACAGATCTCGGCATTAAGGAAATCCGATCAGAAGGCATCTACCATTTTATCACACTGTCTCCTCAGCCTGTTCCTATATAGGTTCCTTTTTATTTGTCATCAGAAGTTATTCTACTAAATTAGGGAGCTGAATAGCATTTCCTAAGGGAATGAAGTTTAGCTTGCATGGACCAGAATCTGATTGTGTTCAAGGTTGCTGCTCCTTCCTCCAGACCATCAGTCTCCACCCTGGCTCCGGGCGCCTGTTTAATTGGACTGAATGCCTGCACCACATGCACCTCGGCTGCTGAACCCCCAGCATCTTCCTCTTCTCATTTCTGCCTCTTTCAGAAGGAGCCCCACGATGGAGATGCAGGGGCTCTGTTGCTTCCAGGACAAAGCGTGTAGCATTCGAGAAAGAGGAACACTCTGGGAGGGGAAGGCCCCAGGGGAGCCGCCAGGTGCATCACAATGAACTGGGAACCTGCTCCTCCTGGTGCCAGGCTCCACTGCACTCAGTTTCTGCTGCCATATTTCTTCCTCAGTCCCCCAACTGTCTCCTGTCTCTCAGGGCTCCTCCTTGTCTCTCCCTTGATTCTGGCTTCCATCAGGCCCACTGTCCTGAGGTTATCAAACACGGCCTACAGGTCTGGACCCTACCTCTCAATAGGGTTCAAGTTTCCCTCTCTTCCAAAGAAACCTTAGGTTTGTGCAACTAAAGAATGAATATGTGCAGCTGTTGTAAGTGTACCAGAATATTCAGATAGTTAGAAGCTCCCTGAATAGTCTATAACAGTTTGGATGCTGGTGTGTTAAGGGCCACAGAGGATCTTTAAGATCCTCTACATCTAGCCAGGAGAAGGCTAAGCTCTGGTCCAGTCAAGGGGTTATCTCACCTGAACAAAGCACTATGTGGCTTAAGCAAAAAAAGGTATGAGACAAAGTGGTAAATGTAGGAAGGCATGTTTGCTTGTTTCTGCTTGCCACTATAATTTCACAAGCTTCTGACTCTGTGACAATGTGCAGCTCTCTGGAGGGATGGCTTTGAAGACAAAAGAGGATACAGCACAAAGCCCCCACGTCTCTTGCCTGAGTCACTGTATTCCCTAGAAGATAAATGACCCCAATCCTTGCCTTTTCTTACACATAAGATAACATCTGATGGGGTTAGTGATTATGCTTCTATAATCTGTAACCAATATACTTTAGTAATCTGTAGTTAGATGTACTCTTACACCCAAACCTCGATCGATGTGTTTCTACTTTAACGTAACTTTTGAGTGAATCTGATGTGATTTTGCACATACTGAACCTCCACAACTTGTGTAAAAGCTGTGGCTGCAACAGTGTGCAGCAGCAGTACTCCCGGCTCTAGGCCTCAGTCTATAGTCCTCAGTCAGACTTCGGAATAAAACTAACTTTAATTCTTTAGAAGTTTGATATTTTTATTCTTTAGTTGTCACATGGTATTCATACATAACAGGATAAACAGCCATATATACATTCCTCCCATTCCTCCTAAGGGATAAAGGAAATAAAATCCCTAAGTCCCATAAGTGAATTTTGTGTGACAATACAAACTGCAGCCTAGACTTAAATTTCTTTCAATCAGCCATATAATTTTCTCCTCTCTTTTTCTCTTATGAAATGTATCTATTTCATGAATTAGAGCCCTCCTAAGTAAAGAATACAGAGCGTGGGCTCGTCGTGGTGGCTCACGCCTGTAATCCCAGCACTTTGGGAGACTGAGGCAGGCAGATCATGAGGTCGGAAGATCGTGACCAACCTGGCTAACACAATGGAACCCCATCTCTACCAAAAATACAAAAAATTAGCCAGGGCATGATGGCAGGCATCTGTAGTCCCAGCTACTCAGGAGGCTGAGGCAGGAGGATCGCTTGAACCTGGGAGGTGGAGGTTGCAGCAAGCCGAGATTGCACCACTGCACTCCAGCCTGGGCGAATGAGTGAGACTCTTTCTCAAACAAAAAATAAACAAACAAAAAACACACAGAGATTGAAGTAAAGGATGCCCAGCAAGGGAAGAAGCACACTGCGTCCTACACAAAGCCCAGACAGTTTCAGCTCAGACAGAAGGAGAATGGGACAGGTTTCCTCATTCTGAGCTGCTAAAGGACTTGCCTATCCCACTGAAGCATCTACTAGATGCTACCAGCAATGGTACTTGTGAAGCTGGACTCAATAAAGAATCTATGCAATTTTAACCTTTTTTTTTAATAGGGGAGACACATTAGTATTTAGTTTTACTAGCAAAGAAAATAAACAATGATTATTTAATTGTGATGCTATTCTGCAGCCACATCTTAAGTTTTTAAATTCTATACTAAATGAGAGTTGCAACCAAATAAAATTGTTAAGCATATTTATTTATTTATCTTTTAATCAACAAATACATATTGTACATATTTATTATATACACATGTGGTTGTGAAATATGGATACACTGTGGAATGACTAAATTGAGCTAATTCACATATACATTACCTCACATTACCTCACATACTTATCTGTTTTGTGTGCATGTGGTGAGAACATCTAAAATCTACTCATAGAGTCAATACCAACAGGTTCTGAGTTTTAGATCACTTAACTGAACCCTAGTCAGCCTCCACAACAAGGCTTGCTTTAGTCATCATTATCTAGCATAGAAAAAGTTTGACCAGAATATAAATCTTAGCTAAAATGTAAAAAAAATCTACAGATGATAGGAAATATCTGTCCATAATATCCATTCAAGCAAATCAACCCCTTCTAAATCCTCTTGTGAGATTATCAGATGGGCCCAGGCTTGTTCAATCTGTTTGGGCTCAAGTTAAGACACTGTTCAATAATAATTACTTGGATTCATAATGTACCTGCTCAAAGAGCTTTTTTGCAACAATGTGAAGCATCTATTTGATCTGCACACGATTAAGTCGGGCATTATTAAGAAGTATTTTACAAACAGGAAAATTGAAATGCAGAGCTCTCAAGCAGCCTAGTCAGTTTGTAGGTTAATGATGATCAGAAAACCTGCACTGAGCACTGTCCATGCTCTTATTAGAGTCTGTGATATCCTCTCACTGAGATTCAGCCAAGCAGAGGCCCTACATTTTGATAGGTGAATACACAAAACTGTGATTCTTGTCCAACTATCTTTGCCCTTCTTGCTAAAACGAATTCACATTAAGTTGAAAATATTTTGTGTCAACATATTTGTCAAAAATTATTTTTGCCCCCAATATAAACGGTATACAGTAAGAAGTGAGGCTCCTGCCTCCTATGGTTTCATCCATATCTACAGACTCACTCTCCAGGGGTAACCATGGTCAACAGGTTAGAGTATATCATTCCAGCCTTTCATCTATGTCCATATAAATACATATTTTTTAACAGAAATGAGATAATTCTATAGTTAGAATTCTGGAACTCTCTTTTCTACTGCTCAATTGGAAATTAGAAAGGAACAGTGTGTTTATATAAGAAGTGGTGAATCAAACAGGAAAATATAATATGTTAAAAGGATATTCCAGATTATAGAAGTTAAAGAAAGGCCAAAAATCCGTCCTTATTCTACATGGTTTCAAATTTTCTTTCTGAGTTAAATTTGGCTTACTTTCTCCTAGGTCAAAAGAAATAAAACACTAAACCAAAAATAAAAGCCAAACACCAAACTATACTATACACAACCTTAAATTATGGCCTTTTTGTTTTCTATAAGTAGCATTTTCTAGTCTATACAGTTATCAAAATGGAAAGACTATTTAGACGAGATATTCTATTTTCAGAAACAATCATTTTGGTATTTAAAGACTCCCTCATTCTAGGGTATCCAGTGAGGTCTAACAGACTTGCGTGTGGCCAGAACAGCCACACTTTATTTGAATTGAATACATTCTTTAACTAAAAATTTAAAGGTGTTCCGGTTGAAGAACACCTGAGAATATATCAACATAAAATTTTCAATTTCAAGTTGCTTTAAAGATTGGTGAAAAAGAAACATTATAATATTTTTAAAGTCCAGAAAATAAAGATTATATTTCTGTGGTACTACTTCCAAGAATGAAGCAGTTATAAGTACTCCCATTTCTGATGATCCTATCATTGCTTGAGGTTGCAGTCAAAGACCTAACAACTCGAAGAGAAGAAAGATTGTTAACATCTCCTAGGATAATCTTGGGCCATGTGTTCATAAGATTAAAAAAAATTAAATGACTTCATTTTATCTTCTGTTTTTTTTTTTTTCTTTCACTGAACTGTCTTTGTTTAGGAATTGTCATCGAAAATTCAAGGTTACTAGGAAGAGTGACATTTATTTTCTGAAAGCCTTAAATGAAATGAAGTTGTTACAGAAAGAGTCAGATTCTTAATGCTGACATTCCCAGATTTACAATTCACTCTTTCATCATAAAGTGACAAGCAAGCCTTGCTCAACCTCCTGTATTAACTTTTAAAAATGGGACTGTCAACTGTATTTACCAACCCTGTCATTTCTTAGCATAATTATAGCATACATCCTGAATAGAAAGTTGTTCTTAACCTATGCATAAAACACAAGTAAAAGAGTATTACCTCTCCTCCCTTTCTCCACCCATCTGGTAGCCAGCGGGGATTTACATTGTTATTTCATATATCATTAATTGTGTAATTTTTTCTTTTCTTTTTTTTTTTTTTTTTTTTTGAGACGGAGTCTCGCTCTGTCGCCCAAGCTGGAGTGCAGTGGCCGGATCTCAGCTCACTGCAAGCTCCGCCTCCCGGGTTCACCCCATTCTCCTGCCTCAGCCTCCCGAGTAGCTGGGACTACAGGCGCCCGCCACCTCGCCCGGCTAGTTTTTTGTACTTTTCAGTAGAGACGGGGTTTCACCGTGTTAGCCAGGATGGTCTCGATCTCCTGACCTCACATCAACACACTTGAGCTAAGGTAATTTATGAAAAAATTGGCCGGGCGGGGTAGCTCAAGCCTGTAATCCCAGCACTTTGGGAGGATTATGTTTAATGTTAATGTTTGATGTGAAATGTAATACTTCTATATGGTTTATTAGTTCTTTTACAGACAAGCCTTATAATGTACTTAGTAATTTTTTTTTTTTTTTTTTTGAGATAGAGTCTCACTCTGTCGCCCAGGCTGGAGTGCAGTGGCCGGATCTCAGCTCGCTGCAAGCTCCGCCTCCCGGGTTTGCGTCATTCTCCTGCTTCAGCCTCCCTAGTAGCTGGGACTACAGATGCCCACCACCTCGCCCGGCTAGTTTTTTGTATTTTTTAGTAGAGACGGGGTTTCACCGGGTTAGCTAGGATGGTCTCGATCTCCTGACCTCCTGATCCGTCCGTCTCGGCCTCCCAAAGTGCTGGGATTACAGGCTTGAGCCACCGCGCCCGACCTGTACTTAGTAATTTTTATTAATAGAATCCTGTATGTTCAAACACTGAAGGGTAAGTCATTTCTTCTGTGATTGCCACTAATTTGATTAATTTAAATGATGAGACAATATGGGAAGGAACACAAACATACAGCTCAACAAGATAAACTGTTAAGATGAAACTAGAACTGAATGTGGTCAAGTCCAATTTCCTCAGGCCACTCACAAAATTAGTTACATTTAAGAATAAGACTAAAATTTTTTATTTTCATAGTTATTTTAAGCAGTTAGCATGGTCGTTCATTTTCCAAATGGAATAATGGCATAGAAATTTAAAAAATACTACCAAACTTTAAATACTTGTATTAAAAATAAAAAGTGATAATTCATTTTATAGTGAATAATCCACGTTAAAAGTTTGTTTTTGATGTAATTTGCTTGGGTGAAATACATTCATTTGGATAAAGAATTTCATTTATTTGTTTTCTCTTAGATAGCCTAGTAATTCAGACAAAATAATTATGTCCTCTCGGTTTGAGCTAAAAAAAAAGAGCTGTAAAATGTCCTCGTCTTTGTTTCTTTCCTGGGATCCTCAAATATTCTAGGAATAATTTTCCAAACCAATGGGAAGCACTAATGTAAATAAAGCAATTCACTCTTTAAAATTTTGGTAAGCTTCCATCCTCACTCCGACTCTGGAACATCCCTTTTTGAGATCTGCCACCCCACTGCTTACAACAAATACCACATTTTAATGAGTCTATCCCTTTGATCACTAGACTTTACTGAAAGAAGCTAATGCCAATAGGCCTTAGGTTATGAGCAAGATGATTCAACTTGATTTTAAAGCAAAGAACTATGCATTGTTTCTGCAAAGACCCATCTGTCAAAGCCTAGCCACTCTATAGATGCTGTGCCTATACTCAGCCTATTAAAAGGAGCAGCTCTGTGGCTGTCTCCTAAGATAATAAGATATTGCACAATGGTATGTGTTGTTGCTATCATATCTGCTGAAACCCTGGTTAAACTGTTGTCTTCTCCTAACCTGATGAGGCACACCCAAGATGCATAGGACCCCTGGGCTGCTGGGAAACACACACCATCATCTCTCCATTAGTCAACACACATCCACCCTTGCTTGGAGCTGAGAACTATAATTTTCTTTCTCCCTAGGCAGTAGGTCCTCCATTTTCTAACTCTGGGTTTAGGGAGAATGGAGGGTGCAGTAAACTTTGTTTTTCATTTTACTCATACATACTTGGGAAATATCTGAGTTCTCTGTTTGGAAATTGATTGGTTAGAGGAAAATAACCTGCTTCTAGTTTCGCTTCTGAAACTAGAAAGTTAGCTGTTAAGAACCCTAAACCAGGCTGACTTTTATTCTGTGATAATACCTCTAGGTATCATGTTTTTAAAACAGTTATATATTACTCTTAATGGAGCAAACATTATCTTAAAAACAACAGAGTAGTGAATTTTTAAAAGATGGCTTGTCATACTCTTAGGAATTAAAAATAAAAATATAAACATAAAAGGCCCAAATTTGTAGAACTTTAATACTCATGAAGAACTTCTTGGGGAAAAGCTTATCCTGGAAGCAGCATTCCCAAACCACAACTAGCAATACTTAAATTAATCATTTAAAAAGATGTCCTGCATTAACTATTGCCCAGATGTTGACACTGGCAGATATTTTCCAGGAAAACTAGGGATTTCCCCTTGTAATGTCATCTTCCATGGTCAGGGATGCACTGTAAGCATTCTCAGTCCCTCCTAACATGTTTCTCATAATTATTAGGGGCTTAAAAAAACAGCCATGATTTTTATAAGATACTAGGATTACTCTTTCGTAGGAAAAGAAAGACAAAATGAGTTACAACTGTCAGATGTAAAGTTACAAAGTACATAAAATTATGAAGTTTTCTTAAAAGATAGTACTACATTAGTTAATAAACATATACCCAATTGGTAGTACATACAAAAACATAATGGAAAAATTTTTAGGTAATCAGGGAAATACAAATTAAAAGTTAGATTCCATTTTTGGTTAATCAAATTGACTAGATTTTTAGAGTTAGTGTTAGTGAAAACGTGGGGAAATAGATAATTTTAACACAATTTTCTGAAATTAATTTGACCATATCTATTAATATTATAAATAGGTAGGCCCTTTGGTCCAACAATCCTTTTGATTAAAATTCATGTTTACTGAAAAAAGAAATTCCTCAAGTAAATAGTTTGCTGATGCTTATTAAATTGGGCATAATTTGTTTACATAGCAAAATAGAAAAGAAAATAATTCCATTTAAATAATTCAAAATGGAGTTGAATTATGAACAATTTTTGCTTTTATGTATTTTTTAGGATTTAAAAATATCAAAAGTAGTATTTTATAGATGTATGGGTTCTTATTATAAATGAGGAAATTAATAGCAGGTTTTTCTGTGCAACATTACAGAGGTTTACCTCATACCCATCTGCAGAGTACTCCACAGTCGGGATGTGCCTTAATTTGTTCCTTCTTCCTGCTCTGACAGATATCTTGATTGTTTTCCAGGTTCTAATTTAACTTATTGCACTGAAGAGGTATAGTGCAAATGGCTAATAAAAAATTAAAATCACGACTTCAGTGGTAATTTGAAAAAAGCAAATTAAAGTAACAAGACCTGATTTTTAAAAATCTGTTGAATTCGCAAAGATTTTCGATATGACAATCATCAATCTTGGGTAGTATACAGTGGAGTAGTCATTTATATGACAGACGCGTGTAACCTGTCTAGGAAGCATTTAGGCAGTGTGCATCACACATTTATTTATTTATTTATTTATTTATTTTATTTTTTATTTTTTATTTTTTTGAGACGGAGTCTTTCTCTGCCACCCAGGCTGGAGTGCAGTGGCGTGATCTCGGCTCACTGCAACCTCCACCTCCCGAGTTCAAGCAAGTCTCCTGTTTCAGCCTCCTAAGTACCTGGGATTACAAGTGTGCGCCAACATGCCCAGCTAATTTTTTTTGTATTTTTAGTAGAGATGGGTTTTCTCGCCTCCTGGGTTCATGCCATTCTCCTCCCTCAGTTTCCC
The DNA here is from genome assembly GCF_007565055.1 of Rhinopithecus roxellana. Taxonomy (NCBI): domain Eukaryota; kingdom Metazoa; phylum Chordata; class Mammalia; order Primates; family Cercopithecidae; genus Rhinopithecus; species Rhinopithecus roxellana. Next base: position 71,647,650 of record NC_044554.1, read on the forward strand.
GAGTAGCTGGGACTACAGGCGCCCGCCACCACGCCTGGCTAATTTTTTGTATTTTTAGTAGAGATGGGTTTTCACCATGTTGGCCAGGCTGATCTTGAACTCCTGACCTCGTGATCCACCCACCTCAGCCTCCCAAAATGCTGGGATTACAGGCTTGAGCCACCGTACCCGGCCTGAAAGTTTTTTTTGTTTGTTTGTTTTTTGTTTTGTTTTGTTTTGAGACGGAGTCTCCCTCTGTCACCCAGGCTGGAGTGCAGTGGCCGGATCTCAGCTCACTGCAAGCTCCGCCTCCCGGGTTTACGCCATTCTCCTGCCTCAGCCTCCCAAGTAGCTGGGACTACGGGCGCCCGCCAACTCGCCCGGCTAGTTTTTTGTATTTTTTAGTAGAGACGGGGTTTCGCCGTGTTAGCTAGGTTGGTCTCGATCTCCTGACCTCGCGATCCACCCGTCGCGGCCTCCCAAAGTGCTGGGATTACAGGCTTGAGCCACCGCGCCCGGCCTTTTTTTTTTTTTCTACTCGGTAATTACATATCAATAATTCTATAGCACAGAAGTAATAAAAATAAAAACATATCTGTCAATTCATCTATCTGTCACGCTTACAGAAGCTTAAATATGCAAAAATAAGGAAGTGGTTACATAATAAAAAATTATTCAATGGATTAGTAAGCAGATTAACTCTCATGATCAGCAAGAATAATTAAAATGAGGAAATAGATATAATTTTAAGAGTAAACTGGATGCATAACTCTATAAATAAAATATATAAATTCCGGAAAATAAAAACTGTCCTAAAAGGACTATAGCAGCTTTTTAAGTGGCTATTCCTGAGGAGAATAAAATAATGATTTTTACGTTCTTCTTTGTACTTGAACCTATTTTCTAAATTTTCTACAATGAACATTTACTACTTTTAAGGTAGCAATTAAAAAGAAGAAAGAAAATACATCCTTATCTACAAAATTCAACATGCTTCTGCTTCATCTATTAAGTAAAATTGACCAGACTCATGGTAAAGCCTTTGTAATGATTTTATCTTATCAACCCAAGCTTATTGCTAATGAGTACCCAACTCTAATACTCAACTCCATCCCAGATGGTTACTAGGCATGTCATGGCTCACCTAAATTCCACTCATATTCTTCCACTCAGGGCTAGAACTTTCTCTCCCAGAGTTTCCGATAACGATTTTTGGTTGTTAACTATTTCAAGCCAACTTCAGATGTTCATAATGTTCTAAGCAAAGTCTAGTAATGTGACAAAATCATTTTATACTCTAATGCCAATGAATAAACAACAGTAATTCAGAAGAATGCTCCTTCTGAGAGCAAGAATCCTATCAATATTTGTTAAAGGAACAAAAATAATAGTTAGCATGATCATAACAACTCCAGCAGCTAACATTTATTGAGACGTTTCTGTTTAGAAGTAGGCTCTCTGACAAGTGCTTCACACTTTATTAATCTCATTTAATGCTTAGAACAGCCCCCCATTTCAGTGTTGAAAAAAACAGAGCCCCAAGTTATGCTATTTCTTGAAGGTATATAGACAGCTTAGGCCTGAGCTTCAAATACAGTTTGGGTGGATGTCAATAAGCCCTACATTACCAAATTTGTTTATGGAAAGCCCATAAGATATTATTTTGTATTTTATATATCTATTAATTAATCTAACTATCCATTTAGCTAAGTTGACATGATGTGTTGTGCTACAAAGCTTCCTTTTACATATAAAAACAGATACAAAACAATAAAAGTTTTTGCTAAATCTCATTATATAAGTAATGTGTTTACCTGTGTAGGACCAGCCAATCTCTTCAACAAGTTTTCTCTGTTGTCTGTAGTATCCATTAGCCCAATCTACAAAAAAGAAAAACCAAGGAATCAGTATGTAGAAAAATATATGTCCAAAAATAAAAGATGCCCAAATTATTCATACCATAAATAGTTCTTGATTACTTCTTTCTCAACCTCAACCACCACCATTACATTATACATTCCAATGCTCTTGTTCTGGTAGCTAGTGAAATTTTAGAGGGTGTGTTTAAAGGATGCTGACATTCAGGCAGAAACAAGGTACATATTTAGGTAATGAAAGAGCAGCTTAGAGGGCTTCAGCCCCAAAGAGGGACTGGAGTCAGAAAGGACAGCTTGTCATGCCTCCAAATTTTTGTTACCATTCCCTAAGTCTAATGCCTGAAATCCTACTGATTAAAGATACCTTTAAGTTTACAATCCAAGTTTTATCTGAAAAATGCTTCTAGTGTACCCAGAATTGATCATGCTTTCTTTTTTTTTTCTTTTTTTCTTTTTCTTTTTTTTTTTTTTTTTTTTTTTTGAGAAGGAGTCTTGCTCTGTCGCCCAGGCTGGAGTGCAGTGGCGCGATCTCGGCTCACTGCAAGCTCCGCCTCCCAGGTTCACGCCATTCTCCTGCCTCAGCCTCCGGAGTAGCTGGGACTACAGGCGCCCGCCCCCACGACCGGCTAATTTTTTGTACTTTTTTAGTAGAGACGGGGTTTCACCGTGTTAGCCAGTATGGTCTTGATCTCCTGACCTCGTGATCCGCCCATCTCGGCCTCCCAAAGTGCTGGGATTACAGGCTTGAGCCACCGCGCCCAGCCTGATCATGCTTTCAAAGTTTGCTTCCATCCTAATGCAAAACAAAATTAGCTGCTGTCAGAAAGTAGAATTTAAATGTGCATATGTTGTTTGGGAGAAATGTTATGTCAGATAGCATGAGTGAATCTGTCCCTTGGAGGAACAGAGATGCTTGAGTTAGGTAGTGCAATGGGAAACTTAGGGCCATAAAGGTAGTGAATGCCCCATGACCCAGAGAGAGAGTCTCTAGATCTAGAACGTGGGGCAAGGGATAGACAAAAGAAGATGGGTGAAAACCAGTCTCACTCTGCATAATTCAAAATTTTGCTGGGAGCCACGCCTGCATCCAACAAATGGGAGTATTCAGATTCATTCTCCTCCTGGTACGATTGTCCCTTAATCCCTGACTGTACTAACATTAATACTTCATTTCAGCTACGTAGTGGGTAAAATAAATCTTTGCAGGATAGGTTTGGAACCTGATTGGTGATGGCAGAACTGTTTATGTAGAGAAAGCTACAAATAATTTACAAATGTCCTTGTAGAATATTATTCATTCATACATTGACACTCTGTTTATATAGTATGAAATTACTTCTTATTATCTGTATACATTTGTTTTCTCTATTGGATGCAAATATCTCAAGGACATTTCAGAATTTATTTTTCTTTCTTCCATGTTATATACTCTCTGATTATTACAACATGGTAATAAATTACTATTTTTTGAAAACTAAAAGGCAGGCCAGCTATCAGAAATGCACACTTAAAATTCAAAGGTTATCCAAAGCCAAAATCTACTTTGGAAAAAGAAAGGTGTTGGTCGTGTTTAAATTTTTTAAAATCTACATATTAAGTAAATATTCTATTGGCTATATAACACACTTCAACATAAATCTATTTTTTACAATAGTTTTATTAAAATATAATATATGCATCACACAATTCATCCATTAACATGTACAAGTCAGTGGCTTTTAGAATATTTGCAAAGTTTTGTAACCATTCCTGCAAACAATTTTAGAACATTTTCATCAGTCTAAAAAGAAATTCCATACCCTTAGCTGCCACCCCACACCCACGCCCATCCCCCAGCCCTAGGAAAACACTAATATTTTTGTCTATATAGATCTGACTATTCTAGACTTTTACATATAAACAGAATGATACAATACACAGCCTTTTGCTATCACCTTCTTTCACGTCACATAACATTTTTGAGGTTTATACATGGCACAGCATGTATCAATACTTCATCCTCCTTCACTGTCCAATAATATTCTATCATAGGGTGACCAGGACAGCCTTAAACTTCCCCTTGGTTTGACTAAACTTTAGAAAGAGTTGTTCCTGACCACAGGCCCTTGATTTCCCTTTATTATAGAATTCACTGTAGGAATATTGTAATTGTAATTCTTTTTTTTTTTTTTTTTTTTTTTTTGACAGAATCTTGCTCTGTCACCCAGGCTGGAGTGCAATGGCATGATCTCAGCTCACGGCAACTTCCACCTCTTGGGTTCAAGCAATTCTTCTGCCTCAGCCTCCTGAGTAACTGGAATTACAGGCACGCGCCACCATGCCTGGCTAATTTTTTTGAATTTTTAGTAGAGACGGGGTTTCACCATGTTGGTCAGGCTGGTTTCCAACTCCAGACCTCGTGATCCGCCCGCCTCGGCCTCCCAAAGTGCTGGGATTACAGGCATGAGCCACTGTGTCTGGTTTGTTATTCTTGCTCTACTCCTGTGAGACATAAATCCTTTTAATAGCCACCTGGTAACTTTATAATCCAGAAATGTACCTCTCAAGGACCTGGGAACCACCTCTTTGAAAAGTAATCAACAAGAGAGACAGCACCTTTGTCTTCCAGTTTAGGTGGGAGGGTAGGAGACTAACTTCAGTGGGGCACCTTGCTCCAAGTTGTAAAAACTACTTCCTGTCATAAAGATTCGAATTTACTTAGATAAACTTAAATTTATTTAGATAGACTCATATCTTTATGACAAGAGGTAGTTTAGATAAAGCCAATCAGCAAACACAGATAGCTTATGACCCTGAATGTTCCTGCAGTTCTTTTCCACAGGTTCACTCCAGCACTTAAAAACCTGACCCAGCCTGCTTCATGTGTGTTGAGTTCAGACTAGGATCTAGCTTCTCTCCTTTACTGCAACAGCCTTGAACAAAGTATTTCCTTCCTGTTTAACTTTGGTGCAATTTTTGTTTTGACAATTGAATATACCATATTTTATTCATCCATTCATCACGTAATGCATACTTGTGTTGTTTCTAATTTTGGGCTATTATGAATAATGCTGTTATGAATATTCATACATAATTTTGTTTCACTTTCTACTTACAAATGAAATCTTAGGCTCACAATTTATTTTTCAAATAGGGTTGTTCCATAAAATGCTAGTTATTTAAGACTAAACTGATTTAAGTTAAATCCTGGGGTTGAGTTTCTTTATTACAAATGAATATATACAACTGGATATTAGAAAGGGCCATAAAAGGTTACTGACTGAGACTTGTAACAGTCTAGAAAAAAGTAATTCCTATTTTAGAGATAAGAAGATTTACGCCAAAAAATGTAAGTGGTTTGTACAGGCAGCAAGTGATAAAAAATGGAAACCATAATGCAGGGTCCCTGACTTCCACTTCATTTATCCTCCCTCAATATCAAGGATTCCTGCAAATCCTGAGCTACTAGTTACTCTCCTAAGGTCCTCTGCCTCAGCAGGAGCCTCTGTAGCATGCTTGCCTTCAAGAGACACAAAATAGTGCAAAACAATACAGCGGGCTACAGGTTCATTAGCAGGAATTACTTGCACAAATAAATTATAAAGAATGGACTGTATATGTGATTTAACCTGGCAATCAACTGAAATTTTCACTGAAACTTTGCACTGGCGATAGGAAAAAAATTCCTTGACATTTCTAATATATTTTAAGTATAAATATTTTAGAAATGTAAGACATTTTGTTATGCATTGTGGTGACTTCAGGAGATCAGATACCATGCAAAACCTGTATTTAACAAGCATTCTATTGAAATAAATAAAACAGTAAGCTCTTGTTTTAATGATTCATTCTAAAGGATAAGAGCAAAACATCAGCAGAATTTTAGCTTTCCTTGTAGAGTTTTATCCCTACACAATGAACATTTATCCTTGGTTTTTAATTACTTACATTAAGAAAGCTTTTTCAATGCAAGATTCCCAGGTGTTGGTAGCTCTCTTCAGTTCCTTTATGTATTGTTCCCTTAATTGTTACTTCAAACAATCCGTTACACATTCATATGCTAATTACATAGTGCTTGGGCGTGAGAGAGTACCCCACTTTAAAAATTCTACTTAGAGGTCTGATAGATGAGATGTGATAGCTCCAATGAACAAGAAAAAAAGAAGCTGGGTTCACTTTTTTGTTGCATTATATACTTTGAAAACCAGGAAATCCTATATAAAAAAGAATCTATCAAAAGTGCTTACGCATTTTAAGACCCATTAAAATAATGAAATAAAGAATTTTTTTTCTGTTTCTGTGGATTTCAGTTTCTTTAGTTTGTATATTTTGTTTCTTTCCATTTAAAATATTTGACAAGGCTGTTATGGTGTGACTGTTTTGTAGTGATAAAACTAAGAAATTTCAGGAAGTGACTGTTCACATGATATACAACAAGAAAATACATATTAGCAAATCTTTTTTAAGGTTATCTTAAAATTTGTCCTAAAAATATTCTTCATGAAGCAGCTTTCTAACCTCCTAATGAAATTCAGAGAAATTTGGTTTATATTATGTCAGATAACCTAAACATTCTCCTTTTAACCCATTCCACCTTGAACTTACCTTGAGCACTTACATATATGCAAACATGTATATATACAAGGATATATAAAAATACATATATTTATTTAGTATATGTATTATAAATACATATTTCATTTCTGTTTACTTATATAAAGGAAATCAAAGTTTTGTTTTCCTTGATAACTCCCTATCAAGGCAAACATCTTTTCTCAAATTTTTTAAACTCCCCCGCCAAGTTAAAATCAGGGTGCTCATTTCCTACTAAAAAAAGTCATTATAAATGTTTTGAATTCTAAAAATGCTTCTGATTGTGGCCTTGCCCTAAAGAAGGTCTGTGTTTCATGCTGATTAACATGAAACAGAAGACTGAAGCGGCAAGATAAATCCTCAATTTATCACCTGCATTCTACTAAAAATTCTAGCAGCAGTGCTCTGACAAAATACACACACAAACACATATACACATGTTATTCCCATAAAGTGGTCAAAATATTACTATAATAGAGAGAAATACAGTGCTCCTAAGAAAATGAATTTTCAGATAGAAAATAACCACAGATCTAAGTTTGAAGTCTAGGATTTCGTATCTCTTAAAGTGAATTTGTCCAAGGTAGATGATAGTTCTTGCTATTTCACATCCTTTAAAGAAGTTACTAAAGAATTTCCGAGGACATAAAAAGGTAGCAGAAGTCTAGAAATGTGGCAAAGAAATGACAGAATTAGAGATGAACCATTAAAGACCTTGAAGAAGACTGACAAGGAAGAGACCTGGGGAAAAGGACTGAATGTTCCAGGTAGAGGAAAAGGCATGAGGATCAAGAAGTGAGAAATCACAGAACTCAAGATTTGAGAGGCCAGGCAGCGCTCATGTAGGATCTTCATAGATCACTAGGAACTTATTTTTGGTGACAGCTCACTATCCATCTTCACACTTTTAACTTTCATCCTACTCTCTCTTCTTACCTAGATTTCTTTTAAAAGCGAGGAGGTAGTCTACTGAGTTGACTGAATGGCACTGAATGTACTTCATATGTTGCACATATTTTGAGAAAAATTTTCAAAGAAGAGTATGAAATAATCCAATAAATATTTTAACTGAAATGAAAGGGATTGGATGTGTGCTTGTGAAGAAACACAGGTGGTTTGTGAAGGCTTGAAGAAGGACTTAAAAGCCTCTGGAGATAGTATACTGTCATCAGAGTGGTTATCATCCACTAAAGAATGTGACAGTAAGACATGCTTAAGACTGAAGTGGCATTGATAAACAATGGTTGATAGTGACAGCAGTCACAATCATCTGTCACTGGAAACAAAATAAGTATTTTCCCTGAAAATAAAATAAAAAACAGGAATTCCTTTAAGAAGAGAATCAACTGTTTTTTTGAGGCGGAGTCCCGCTCTATCGCCAGGCTGGAGTGCAGTGGCATGATCTTGGCTTACTGCAACCTCCGCACCTCCCCCAACACCTACGCCCTGGGTTCAAGCAATTCTTCTGCCTCAGCCTCCTGAGTAGTTGGGATTACAGGCATGCACCACCATGCCCAGCTAATTTTTGTATTTTTATTAGAGACAGGGTTTCACCATGTTGGCCAGACTAGTCTTGATCGCCTGACCTCAAGTGATCTGCCCACCTTGGCATCCCAAAATGTTGGGATTACAGGCACGAGCCACTGCGCCCAGCCAGAATCAACTTTTGATTAAAGAACACCTATGAACACATCACCTGGTTATTAAATACTTTGTATCTTCGGATGTTCTACTATTGCTGTCTTTCTCTATTTGATAAGAAAGCTGAGTTTATGACCCAAATGATCTAACCCAAAACCTTGATTTGCTAAGACAAACTTTCCAAGTAAAATTAAATTTGCCCACGAGTACAGAGTCTACAATATTATACATGGCAAACTTTCTCTGTGGATCTTCCTGTCATTCAATATTAAGGATTGGCCTGCTGTCAAGTTAGATGATCATATAGCCTATCTTTACCCATCTGGAATGTAAATTTTATTCAGTGTATATGCAACGACATTTATGAAACCTAATTTAACTAATTACAGTAATTCAGATAGTATGGTTTGTTTAGGCTATAGTAATAGTTCAAACATTGCACTTACTGTTAACCACTTCAGATGCCACCAAAAGACCTAAAAAATACCGTTTTTTATAGTATATATATCAAGCCATTTGTTTTCCAATTTCAGCTACCTTCCAGTGTTAGAAAGCAGAGTTTTGGTTTCCTCCTCTCTTCAAAGGCTTCAAAATAAAAGTACTTTTGAATGTCTCAAAACTTAAATAGCATCTTTATGCAAAAATAAGAGGATATTTTAATTTATATCATTAAAAAGAGGTAATTCTGGAAAAACATGAGTTATAAGAGTCCAGGTAACCTCTTTATTTAAGAGTAAGTTTAAAGAGATGAAAAGTAGATGCCTGAGGCACTATATAATTAAAATGGTAAAATCATTTAAGGAGATGGAAAGTTTGAACATAAGGATAATGGAAAAGAAAAAAGGGAGTCATTTCTTACATATGCTTATTTTGGTAGTGAGACATCCAGTTAAATGCATGTGTCTCACAGGACCAAGGAAAGGCTCAAAGGTGAGCAATTAGATTTTATTGTCTCTTAGACACTGGCCATGCTTTCAGAGACAGAATCTCTATGTTGGTAATTTGTCTACTATTCAAGCTTTTCAATGAAAGCTCAAAATAGTCACAGGCTAATCTTGATAAGTAGTGTATTTTCCTATACTTAGATGCATTTAAGCCAATGTGATTTATCTATATGTCTAAAGTTGAGGTTTTTGTTAAAACATATTAATAATTTTGATCTTTATGACATAATAAAGCATGCCTATTTCAAACAAATTAGAAAATATACAGGTAGCAAAAATACTTCAAAAATCACTTGTAATTCTATGTACTATAAATAACTGCTATTAACAGTTTTGCACATGCACATGTTTCTCTAGATGTTATATATTTATATATAATAAATTTGGACTTTACTTAAATTCAATGACACTATTTGGTAACCTGTTTCTTTACATGATAATGAATCACTGACATATTCTCAATTTAATACATATTATTTTACAGCATCATAACAGTTCACTTAAAGCATTCTCTACTTTTTGGATACTAAAATTAAAAGTTGACAATGTCAGAAGATTTCTTTCTTGAGCTTAAATGATATACATGAGGATAGTTTCTACTGAACTAGTTTCGCTTGAGCTTCAGGTATAAAATAAAATCTGTAGATGAAGTACCACATTTTTTCCTGTCAAACTTCTTCTACAATATCAACGAAACACTAAGCACAAACTCATTGTTATTGTACTACAATCATTATAGTTACCTAGTTTTATGTCTATAACTAACAGTGAATTTGTTTCACCATAAGAGAAAAACCCAATGTTGATTGCTCAGCGATAATGGGAACAGAGACAGAAATATCAACCTGTGTACAAATAACAATTAAAGGAATGAGCTAAAAATAGTATTATACGTGAGAAGAGAACCCAATCTGTGAAGAAAAAGTATATAAAAGGGAGTAGAAAACACAATTCATCAAATGACAAAAATAATGTGTTATTATATTTATGTATTATGTTAATATATGCTATTAAGTTATCTTACCATAATAGTGTTATTTAGCAATGTAAATAAGATGGCTGTTTTGAAATCTTATGCTCACGTACTTTCAGTGAAATCTGACGCAGAGCAAGAACATCTGCCGTGCCCCCTTCTGATTGGGGTTGCTCAGGAAGTTCTGGACAACTGGCACACTCAAATAGCCAATTAGAGGATACAATGGGATTCCATTCACATTTACCATGAAAAGCACAAAACACCAAGAGAGTTCATAAAGGAACAAAGATATGAACTATTTTTAATATAAAAGAAAATGCAAATAAATGAAGAGACTTACTACATTCTTCAAAGGAAACATTGAATTTGGGGAAGTTGTGATTTTTTTTCCATATTAATGAATAGGTCAAATCTCACTAGGATGTTTCTAACTGGAGAAATTTTTCTAAAATGTATATAGAATAATAAATGGAGAGTAATAATTGGCTAGAACAGTTAGAAAAAGTGTAAACTAATAAAGGCTTGGTTATCAATTACTAAAAAAAAAAAGAATTGACAGGCAGATCAATAGAAAAAAGCAAACAGCACTAACACAGAACCTACTATAGATGCAAATTTAATATATGAGAAAGGAAACATCACAATTAGATAAGGAAAATTATGAAGGTTCAAAGGTTGGGAACACTGTGAAAAAAATTAAATTGTACTTGACACATATATAAAAATAAATTCCAAGTGGAATAAAGAATGTTTTAAAAAAAGACGCAGAAAAACTATTTACAAAGTGAACATTAAATTAATCATAAGATGGGGGATGCCTTTCTATGCATGAAAAAAAGGATCTTATGAAGAAACATTTATAACTATGATTATACAGCACTTAAAACTTGTATAGAGAAATGTTTAATGAAATACAAATTGTAAAATTAAGCTATTGATAAATGTTAAAATACATTACACAAATATTACAATATATTCCACACACAAAATTATTACAAATCAATAAGGGCAAAATATGAGCACAAAAGTTTTAAAAATGCAAATACAATTAATAAATTTATAAAGAACTGTGAGACTTTACTGGTATCAAAGAAACAGAAACTAAAATAACATGAAGATAGCAGTTTTCCAGCTAACTGGTTGTCAAAGGTTTATTACTACTTTTTAAATATTCAGTGATGATCCAGAAATCTTGAGATGTTTCCTTATATATAGGTAGAAGAATGAACTACTATAAACTTTCTGGAAAATGAGTTGACAAGGGTTATCAAGATCCTTAAAAACTCTTCCTATCATTGGACACAATAATTCTATTCCAAAGAACATATTTTAAAAGATTAACAGAGATTAACATGATGTACCAAGATGTTTACAACATTGAAAAAATTGGTGAATAACTATAAAATACGTTAACATACAAAAAGTGGGGGAAGTTTAAATAAATTATATAAGGTTCCTAATACGAAATGAGGTGAAGCCATTATATTTTCAAAAATATTTATTGATTTTTTTGAAATATACATGATATAAAACATTATCAACAGGATACAATTTTATAAATAGTACATATATACAGAAATGTAAATTTCTTTATGTGGTGCCATTGGGAGTGATTTTTATTTTTTCATATGTTCTTATGTTTTCCAAGTATTTGATGAGTTTTTGTTAGTTAAATATTTAAAAAATTTAAAGTGTCTATGCACTCTGAAAGAATGTCTCTGATTCTACAACTAGATAAAGATAAATATGTAAATATGTTTTAAGTATTTCACATCTTTAAGACTGTAAAGAAAAATTTGAAATCCATTTTAAAATCTTCTTCCAAGAGACTGCATGATAGATGCAGCATTAACAGCATTTTAAAGTTAAGCTTATGAAATAATAGCCAAGTTGACACATGGTAGGCAAGTTAAGTACTTCAGCTACCGAGATAATGAAAAACAAGAACCACAGCAAAACAGGAAGTGCAACAAACTCACAGATACATCTTATTGGCCATGATGATCAGATGTGCTGAGTCTTCATTTTGTGGGTAAACCTTGAAGTAGTCTTACTTTAATTTTTACCATATTTCTAAAACAGCACATTTTGCTTAGATAAAGTTAAACTCAAATGTCAGCGTCTATCCATTAAGCAGGACAATCTGGCAGTTTTATGTGTTAACAACCTGTTCTGAAATAGGTGTCCGTCATGTTAAAGTTGCTGCCAGGAGGCTGACTGATTCACTGTGTGGTTGTGTCTGGACAAGGCAGAGTTTCTTGACTCCTTTCCCAGTGTATTGACTGAAAATTCATTTTTGGCATGAACTCCTTTTTTAAAAAACTGGTCTAGAAATAAGAAAATTTTATTCCCAGGAAGCATATTTACTATAATAAACTGATAATTTTTCAATGGATCTGTAATGATGTAAGACATTTTCAATTAGCCAGTATCTTTTATAAGCCACTTGCTATTGCTCATTACGACTACTTAAGCTTGGGCAATATTGCAAAAAGAAATCAGGATGAGCAAGGGAGATCTGTCTAACTTTAACTATAAACACATATATTTTTTATGCCTCTTTTCACTTTATTCTTAAGATCGAAATCTTAGATTCTGCCTTTAAGTGATGACCTTGGACAAGTCAAATCTCTTTGCTTGTATTTCCACAATTTAAAAATAGGGGTACATATCTCTTTAAGTGATGACCTTGGTCAAGTCACGTCCCTTTGCTTGTATTTCCAAAACTTAAAAAAAGGGGTATATATCTCCTGTTTACTTACAATGATACTGTAACAAGAGATCGGGCATATGTAAAACCATTTTGAGCTCTTTGTAAAAAATGTGCTTATAACAACACTTATCATTTCCTGACTTTTATTTTTCAGGCATTTGAAATTTTTCTTTCAATAGTGAAGCAACTTTTCTTAAATGAAACAATGTGACATTTATCAAAAGTGCAGAGCATGTTTCTGTTGTCATAAATTATTCACTTGTTTTCTGATGCTATCTGATTCTTAGTCTGAAGTGCTCTTTAGTTTTAAGGAAAAGTATGGACACTCACTGCACATGGAAAATACAAATCCTGATATTCAAGGATAAACTGTTCCCCTAGAGAACAATGTGAACACTGAAAAACAAAATATTTGATTTAAATCAAACTTGAGTAACTACCTTTATGTAATCTAATTATGTCTTTGCGTTGTACTTTTTTTTTTTTTTTTTTTTTGAGGCAAAGTCTCCCTCTGTTGCCTAGGCTGGAATGCAGTGGCGCGATCCATCTACGCTCACTGCAACCTTCGCCACCCTGGTTCAAGCAATTCTCCTGCCTCAGCCTCCCAAGCTCCTGGGACTACAGGAACCCACCACCAAGCCTGTCTAATTTTTGTATTTTTAATAGAGACGGGGTTTCACCATGTTGGCCAGGCTGACGTCAAGCGACCTCAAGTGATCCACCTGCCCCAGTCTCCCAAGTGCTGGGATTGCATGAATGATCCACTGCGCCCCACCTGTATTGTAAATTGAATACATTTTTTAAAGTAAAATTTCTCAGAGTACTTTCCTTGTTTCAGAAAAGACTAAAGGCAGCTTAAGATCACTATTTATTTAAGAGCTTATATTGTTTATATTTTGAAGAGTTCTTCATTTTAGAACCACTTTCTCCACTAGCAATTAAAAAAAATTAAACAGTTTGATGACATCTCTAATTGGTAGGCTTTTAATTGTTAATGAGCACCTAGCTATATTCATCACTGATTTTGCTCATAACTGTACAAAAAAGATTACATCTACTGCTTTATTGGTATGTAAAAATGTTTCATTGCCAGTAGACTATGAAATGATAATTACTATTTATCATTTTATTTCCTTGTATTGTAAAGTTTATTTGAAGTGAGCGGAAACTGTACAAATCCTATTGTCTCAATTAGTACAGCTTAAGTACGGTCTAGCTGGCTAGCAGAATCATTTTATTGGCTTCACATTCCTCTGCGGGACACTTTTAGTCCCCATCCCATGCCTCTACCCTTTGCCAAACATCTCATTTGTACTCTCTTTTCTTTCTCACTTTAATACTTGCATTCTCCATGGAACTTGGTGTCTCCACAATGCCCATTCTGTGAACCCCCAAAGTCGGCCTTAAGAAGCGAGATTCACTTCAACCACCAATCACAATATGCTTATCTTCAAGTCTTGTAATTGGTGACCTATCCTGACCAATGACAGCACTGGGTCTTATTGGCCCACTGCTGCAACACCATTTCCCAAATTTTGCCTGAAAATTTGAATGCCCTCTGCAGTGGCAGATGCTCAAAGATGCTCATTGGGTTGCCCAGATTACACAGGTTTATTGCACTCAGAGGAACAACATTTAAAACGCATTCCTGTTCAGTACATAATTAATAGTCTTGGAAAATATATCCCATTAGTTACTTTTATACACAATTACAAATTGTTGGCCAAGGGTTAGATATTATTTATTTTGGAATAGTTAACTCATTTGGAACAAATATGCTTTCTCTCCAGGTTTATTGTTCTGTTTGTGAGGATGTCAAGAGACTGAACAAGTTAAATGTAGTGTTTTTGGCCGGGACTCTGCTGGCATTTTGCCCTGGACTTACTAGGCCACTGGGACACCTAGAGATAATTAACATACTCCTGCACTGTCTAATGTGATAATGGTAACGGTTAAATAAAAAAGAGCTTTTTTTTTTTTTTTTTTTTTTTTTTTAGATGGAGTCTCGTTCTGCCGCCAGGCAGGAGTACAGTGGTGCAATGTCAGCTGACTGCAACCTCCGCCTCCCAGGTTCAAGTGATTCTCCTGCCTCAGCCTTCTGAGTAGCTGGGACCACAGGCATGTGCCGCGACGCCCAGTTAATTTTTGTATTTTTAGTAGAGACGGGGTTTCACCATGTTGGCCAGGATGGTCTCGATCTCTTGACTTTGTGACCCGCCTGCCTCGGCCTCCCAAAGTGCTGGGATTACAGGTATGAGCCACCCTGCCCAGCCAAAAAAGAGCATCTTAAAACAGACCACAGGTAGCATCACTGCACATCAAAGGAGCTAGCTCTGTGGGCAAGTCAATGTTTCTCTCTCAGTCTAGGAAAAAGAAAAAAGTGTTTTTATGAAAGGATCTACACCTTGGAATTTACATATCATATAACACAAAGACAAAGATATAGAAATGTAACCTATGTTTTCCTTAATAGATTTTTTAGCATCTAAGTGATCATACCTTTCTGAAGTTTATACTTCTGTCATTAATTTCACTTAATGGCAAATATTATTTTGACAGAAGATGTTTATCTGATAAGTTATTACAGATCTAGCCAAGGATACACTGATTTAACCTTGGAAATAAGATCACATAATTTTGTGCTCAAGCGGATCACAAACTAGAGCAAATGCCTAAAGTTCTTTAATACGTCATTCAAGTTCATTGGCAAATCAAGAAAACAGTGACTGCTGAAATACAAATTATTTTAAACTACCTTGTTTTTTAACCTCAGAAATGGCTTACAGAAACTGTCAACTCCTACCATTTTAAATGATATGCACTTCTAACTAACTTAAATGTCTTGCTTCATACACTATTTAAATGAAATGAATGCTTCTTGTGAGGATAAAATTCCCAGAAGCCTCTCTGGTCTCAGAGCAAGGGGCATTAGTAGGCAAAGAATTTCTGCATTTCCCAAGAGGACCTCCATCGGACCCCTTGAGGCTATGCACTCACTTCCTACCTGAACCTCCCAGGTAATACAGTGGCTGGAGAATGTGCTGCTCCCTCCTGGTCAGGGAGTGTCTGGTGATTTGGGATGGTGATCCATTCTAAGGAATCATGATAATACCATCAGCCTGACACAGCTTTCTCATCTCACACAAAGCTGCTGTCATTCAGCAGCATGTGTGCAGTATCTGGTGGTGCTCTAGTGGGTCTTGATTATCAGGGAGAAAGACTACCCCCATCTCCCTGACACATCCAAAAATAATTGATGCAGTTTTCAAAACCCTTCATGTAATTTTGCCCTCGTTTCCAGTCCACCAAATTACTTACGGGAAACTTAGCAGTAATTGTAGACGTAACAAGAAACCCTTGGAAACTTTTCACATGTAATATCAGCATGGTGCCTGGCACATGAGTGAATAAATGAATGAAAGTTACACATCTCACACCATGTTCAGTTCTGTAGTTACGAGAGGCTTAGGTAGAGCAAGTATCCAGTAAAAACCCTCAAGAAGAAAAGGCATTGAGGATATTATGTCATGGTCTTCAACAATCCCATTATGTTGTTATTTTAATTTTATTTTTTACAATTTTGGCCTTTAAAATACCATGGACCACCAAGGATATTTCAGCAAAATAAGATTAACAGATGATTTATGATTTTAATGAATTTGATTCTTTAAATTCAAGGCACGTCCCAAGGATTTTTCACAAAAACAATTGATCCTTTTCATGGCTTAATGCCACTGTAACTTCCTCTACACAGCTAGCGGATTGCCATGGACACACACTCGGACGCCTTTCATTCTCTCCAGGTCTCCAGAAGTTTACGTTTGAAGACAAAAAGAAAGAGCAGAGGAATCTTTTCTATACATAAAGCTTACTTGGGACCTTAAACAGTATGCCCCTTTGTAATACAAATTTCTACCAGAAATTTATAGTATGCTAAAACATTACTTCTACACCAATTAAAAAAAGAAGTAATGTTTTAAAAATCCAGAAAAGATCAAGTCATCACAAACCAGTGATTTAAGACAGTGGTAAACACCTATGATTTCACAGAGGTGTAGCAACCCACAGCTAAAAACAGAAATATCTGGTTTCTGTTTCTTTCTTTTACATATTTATTTAGAGACAGGGTTTCACCATGTTGCCCAGGCTGCTCTTGAACTCCTGGGTTCAAGGGATCCACTCGCCTCAGCCTTCAAAAGTGCTGGGATCAGAGGCATGAGTCACCACACCAGGC
This sequence comes from Rhinopithecus roxellana, assembly GCF_007565055.1. Classification (NCBI taxonomy): domain Eukaryota; kingdom Metazoa; phylum Chordata; class Mammalia; order Primates; family Cercopithecidae; genus Rhinopithecus; species Rhinopithecus roxellana. Next base: position 71,664,586 of record NC_044554.1, read on the forward strand.
CAGATTTCTGTTTCTTTTAAATAGGTGCTATACACAGAGGTAAAAAGGATAAAGTATGCAAATAAAAAATGAATACAGACTATGTAGCTGGATAATTTTAGGCAACAGTTGCAGTTTTTTCCTGGGAATTCAGTTAGATGGTTTTTGCCTGAACTTTATTAATGATTTTCTGAATTCTTTATTTAATATGTATGTGTGAATAAGTTAAGAATTCTTTTGGCTGAATGTTAAATAATTTGAAATTTAACTCAATCTTATTCTATTTTACTGACAATACTCAACGGAAAAGAAATGAGAGAAAACTTTCCCCCATACCTGCTAAGGTAAGATAATTTTTCTAATCTTTTCATAAGCAATCCCAAGATAAACTTCCATTTTGTGGACCATCTCTGTGTCAATTTATAATATTTATAAAACTAGCACAGGTTAAATGCAGCCTCGTTTTATCAACTACCTATTTGCTGAATTAAACCAATTAATTCAATGACCGTAAACACACAAGAAGGACCAAATTCATACAACGTCCAGATATCTTATTTATTCCATGCACCTTGCTGGTGCTACAGATGAAAACTTTCTGAAGTCAGTTCCCCTAATGCAAAGCTTCTCAAACTATTTCATATCATGTCTCAATTAGAAAGTGATAATGGTTTTTGTGCCTTGGGATAACACATATGAGCTGAGCGGGTGAATATGTGGCACACATGTAATTCACGAGTGGCACCACAGCACACTGACTGGGAAGCCTTGCCATCCTCAAGCACCTGGTCTCAGGGCCTTTGCTCAGCCATTTTTCCAACTGGGTATCTCTACTTTCTCCTTTCTCTGCCTCCTCACCCAATCCCAATCCTTCTCATGCATCATGTGGTATCTTAATATCATTTCTTTGACTTTTACGGTCTTTCTCACACACACAATTATAATTGAGTAATAATTTTTTAATATTTGTTTACTGTGTCATGAAGGCATGAACTGCTTGAGAATTCAAAATGTGTCTATCTTGCTCTCTGCTGTATATTCAACACCTAACCTAGGCAAACATGCTCTGTAAATATTCATTGCATGAATAAACGACAAATTTAGGATTTATAATCTCAGAGGAGTGTTCCCTGCCACCCATAATTCATTGACCTGTCTCTGTTCCCCAATCTTTTTCAGATCAGTGACTGCTAAATCCTTCCTTTTATGATCAGGAGCAGACTGAACATTCTCTTCTCATCAAGAAAACAGAAAACGGGAAATTTTGCAAGTTCCCTCCTCTTCACCTTTTAACTACTATTTTCATCACCGTCTTTCTCATTGCATCTCATAGAGACAAATGCCACCACTCCTTTCCCATCCTCCTACCTTCTCCAGGATTTTGTGGACTTCAATCTCTCTCTCTTCGCTGAATTGCTCTTTTAAGCCCCTGTAACATACTTCAGCACTGCTACCCTCAAAATTCCCCTTCCCTTAGTCTTACCCCCTCCTTTACCAAATGCACTAAGCATCTCTATTTCCATACATTTTTCAAGTGGCAGTTGTCATCTTTCAATGAACATACACTTGTATGTCTCTCTTCTGTCTCTGGATTACTTTAAAAGCAGAAACTAGTACACCCTTAGATCCTCTATATCTTAGTATCAGGCACAGAATAAGTGCTCATGAATATTTAACACAATGAATAAAAAGAGATTACTGGATACAGAATGAGTGCAAAGCACGCTAAACACGTTATCAACTTCATAACCATCTCTTATATTGTGTTTCTCATACTTGACTGCTATCAAAGAATAGTGGATAGGGACACTATATTGATAATGAAATGTAAACTTTGCCTTGTTATAATTTTCACATAAAATGGTTGCAGTTAACAATAAATATATGAAATTTATTTCTAATTCCTTCCAGGATTTACTGGGCTTTCTTGAGTTTATCTAGTACTTCCTGTTGTTCAATTATGGACACCTTCAACTACACATTAGCCCCTTATGGATAAAAGAATCTCAGTTTTCATACACTGGAAAATGTTTCATCATAATTTTTTATTTCAAATATAATATGGAAGCAGACATTTCTGATTTCAAAATAGGTCTACTTTTATTAGAAACTCATTAACAGAACTTAAATTTTTCCCCATTAAATTCTTACACTGAAATAAATGTAATGACTGACCTTTTAGCTATCTAGGTGCCTGTAATATTGAATAGCTTATTGAGATATTGAATAGCTTATTAAAGTGAAACATATTTCATATGAATGTATTTCATATACATGTGTATAAAATTAAAAGGTTTCCAATATATAATTCATTTTCTTATATGATATGTGATAGATGATATGACAGATGTAATGCTTTTACAACCATACCTTCCTATCTCTCATCTAAGTTTCAGAAAAGGAAGGGGCTCTGAAAGGATAAGAAAAGGAAAGAAGATAAGGAAAGGGCCGGGCGCGGTGGCTCAAGCCTGTAATCCCAGCACTTTGGGAGGCCGAGACGGGCGGATCACGAGGTCAGGAGATCGAGACCATCCTGGCTAACACGGTGAAACCCCGTCTCTACTAAAAACTACAAAAAACTAGCTGGGCGAGGTGGCGGCGCCTGTAGTCCCAGCTACCCGGGAGGCTGAGGCAGAAGAATGGCGTGAACCCGGGAGGCGGAGCTTGCAGTGAGCTGAGATCTGGCCACAGCACTCCAGCCTGGGTGACAGAGCGAGACTCTGTCTCAAAAAAAAAAAAAAAAAAAAAAAAAAAAAAAAGATAAGGAAAGGATAAGAAAAGGAAGAAGTTAAAAATCAGAGACAGTGGGAAGGTTGCTGTTCATGTTTGCTAAAGATGTGCATCAGAATTAGGCATGAAGAGTTATTTTAAATGTATGCAATCTAGAAACATTTATATGGAAGAAAACCACAATATACAGGTAACTAGTTATGACTACTGAGACAAGGAAAAAGTACTTTATTTCACAAAAATGGCCAGTTACACTGCAATCAGGTTACTCTGTCATCAGTATTTTTAAATACACAGTCAAAATGAAAATATGGATTTTTAAATTATGCCAAATCTTAAATCCATGGAGGTCATAACTGTGCATATATTAAGAAATATAATTTATTTTCAAATCATACTTTATAAATGTTAGTCAAATTGGTTTCCATAAAATTATAAATAAGAATAGAAGACTATATTTTTAATAGAAGAAAACATTATTAAGTACAATATTAAACCTTTCATTACTCTTAGGTATGAGCTTTTATATTTCAAAGCACACAAATCCTCATATTTGTAACTTACAGGCAAGCTAAACTGTAAAACTTGTAGGAAAACTCTACAAAAGCTTTTGTTGTTGTCATTAGCTAAGTTACTGTATCATTCTTATTTTCATTCGATGTCTAGAACTTCTGTGGGTTTAAATAGCATTTCATAATTCATTAACTTTATTTTCCATGACAATGAATGCCATTCACTTCTAATAACATATACTAGAATCTTGGCGTTCCTTATTTTCAGGTATTTCCTGCTTATAAAACGGATGAAATACTGATTTTAGAAATCATCATATTTTTCATTATAATGCCAACTTTATGTTCAAGCCTATTTCAGATTCATTCACTTCTCTCCATTTATCTTGCCTCTACCCAAACTCAAACCACCACCATCTTATGAAATAATGCATCCGCCTCCTGACTGGTGTCCCTTGTTTTGTCCTACCTTCTCTTTTTTCTTCCCTTCCTTTCTTTTGTCTTTTCTTTCTTCATTTAGTTAATTGATACCTTCAACTAATATATACTGATTATATACTGCATGCCAAGCACCATTTAATAGCTTACTGAAATACTGAATAGCTCATTAAAATAAAAAGTGTTCCATATATATGTTTCATATTCATAGGCACTTGAGATGCACTGGTGGACCCCCGCAGCCATCCAAACCACACACATATTGTCCTTGCGTTCACAATGCAGTAAGGGGAGATAGAAAGTTAACAAAAACCATAATAAATGACTTAATCATGCAGTACTTAAGAAGGTGATAAACACTATGGAGAAAAGCATTAGAGTAGAATAAGGCAGATGCATGAGCAGGTGCAATTTTAGACTGTGTGGTCAAGGGGAACCTTGCTGAGAAGTGACATTCAAGCAAAGCCTTGAAAGAGATCAGCGAAGAAGTCTGCAGACACCTGAGGGAAGAGCAGTGCTGGCACAGGTGCAAAGTTCCTAAGACAAGACCAAGCCCCATGTGATGGAAGAATAACAAAGAGGCCAGAATGGCTGAAGCTGAGAGCAGGCAGGGGAGATTACCAGGAAATGAGCTTCAAAAGATGAAGACAGCCTCTTCCATTCTTTTCTACGTTGCAAACTGTCAAGAGTTATCACAGTATTTTTTGCCCTTTTAAAAAATATTTACTTTTTTATTATGCATGCATGCAGTTTAAAACTTCAAGGACTACTCCAAGACTCATAACAGAAAGCAGCTGGACTCTGCTTCATTTCACTCCACCTCTCTAGCCCAGTGTCCCACAGGTCACAATTTTCAATTCTTCAGCTCTCTCTTCTGTAATTTCACGCCATATTTTCAGATAACATAATCTTATTGTAATTTCTTGACTTACAAATTTTAGATACTATATATTACCTTTTTACTTTCATAGATAAGTATTTATGCTCTAACTTAAATAGTTCCATTCTCTCCAAACCTAGAGTATAAATATCATATTTTAGAGGTATTTAACATTATCATTATGTAAATATTCACGACTGTTGAGCAAAGTAGTGTATTATGATTATACTTTCTATTCAACTTTTTCTTGCAGTTAATTAAGGCCTTTTAAATTTGATTATTTTCCCAGGACCAATTGCTAATTTTCTCCAAATCTGTAAAACACTTGTAGATTTTCAAAACACAAATGTGTCAATATATTGTCTGATGCAGTCAACGAATACGTAATACAGAATTTCCACTTTACTCCCTGAAATGAATAAGTAATACAGAATTTCCACTTTCCTCCCTGAAATCCTCTTGTTCCAATTGGACTGAGGGCAGCACAGCCTGCTGCCTAGCTTGTGTACTCAGGTCATTCTGATTGCTGTTTCACTGGCTGCAACTCTGGTTTCCTGAATCCCATGAATCCCCTTTATTGGTTTATTCCCTTATTTTGGTGAGCACTGGAGCATATACTCCAGCAGCTTCTGAAAAAACAACAAGATAAAAGTTTTTAAATTGTCTTGTTCTATCTTCACAATTCTAGGCTAAAAATAACTTTGTCCTCCAGTTTTTTAAGGCTTGTATTGTGTTGTGCCACTATACTCCAATTTTAAGTTTAATTTGAAGGTAGAAGAGAGCAAGCAAATTGATTCCAAAATTACATTAGCACATATATTTAATACATCGAATAATCAGAAATAATCCAAAATGTGACAATACTAAAGTCTAACATGTCTGCTAAATATTCTGCAAATCCTAAATAAATTGCCATGAGATATTCAGGCACCAATGAATATTCAATAAAAAATTCCACACTATATATTTTATATATTTTCCATATACAAAACTATATTTGGACTTTCCCAATCCTTATCCGAGAGTATCTCACATTTATCCCAGAAAGATGAGTAGCACTATTAATAAAGTGTCATTAGTAACGTTATTCTAACCTGAAATGTGCTTATTGAAAACATTTTTAGATTTAAAATTATTCAATAATCCATTTTGAAATAGCAATTTATTCAAGTTTTTAATTTTTAAAAGCTGCTTACTTGAAGTACGGTTACTTATATTTAAAGAGTAATGGAAATAAAGAGAAAGTCATTACAGAGGTAAAAGATACCATTCTAGAGGAGAGGACCTCTAAGACTGGAGTATTAACATCTGAAGCCCCATTAGAAAGGCTAGGTAAAAAATAAATCTTACGCAGAAACTAAAATACAACACATACAAAAAGGAATATAAAAGTTGGATACATTAGTATTCTTAAAAGAAAGAGAAAAAATAGGATAAAATTAAGAAATACAGATGATGTATAGTCGATATTCTTTTCCAAACGGATTGATCTACACATTTTATAAAAGCTCCTATGTACAATGCACATAGCTGCTACAGGAGGGGTGGAACTAGAGAGATATGAAGTTGACAGCAGGTGACCTGTTGTATAACCTGACTATATAAGGTAACTATGTGGTCAGGTTATAGTTAACTGACCATCCCTAATACATTTCACTGGAACCCTGAAGAGAAATTGTTCTACAGACAAATGATTAACCCTTTTTAATATAAAACATGGTATCCTCTTCCTCTATATTTATTTGGCAACACTTGACACATTTGGTTAGAGCTTCGTATGTTCAAGATTAAAATCATTGGTTCAATTTTCACATCAGCCAAATAACTTCTTCCATTCTGTACTCAAAGTCTGAATATCTAAATTTGATTATCATTTTGCAGTTGGATATATATATTTGCAAGTGTATCAGTTCAAGCCAAGAGCATATAGCCTTCAAATGATGGCTCAGTTTTATTTTCATTTGAAAAAATAGTAACTTTTAGAAATGATCTGGGTAATTCAGAATCTCATTAAATTACACATTTGAAAAAGGTGTTTGATATTTAATTAGCTTTTATTAATTTTATTTGTGAAGTTTATTTGTGAAACTTATACATTGAAAAGCTAACGTAGACATAAAATAAATGAGATCCTAAATATACTAATTTACATAATTTCAAAATGCCCTGACTGTAGACCTTTCCACAGATTTTAACATATAAAGATAAATACTCTAAACCTTGAAAAAATTGAGGGTATTTTCTAATCATTTAAAACATTCTCTTAATCTTATGATTAAATGAAACCATGTGAAAATTTAGATGGATCCTGAAATCACTCTTTAATATATGGTCCTGGGCCACCAGCAAATAATAAATGGTAAAAAGCATTAGTATATACATATGTACTAATAAAATGTGTCTTATGGTTTTCATTTGTAAAATATTTGTTCCTAGTTGTTCAACCACATATAATTAGGTAAAATAAATGTCTTGGAATTATTTGCCACATTTAATTCATTTTGAACATAAGTCATATATTTATTAGGGTATGTAGTTCTTCAGGAAAATTAACAGGGATTTTAACAAATGTGCCAATCAGTTTAAAGTTATTTTCTAGACTTGTCACTACGCATTTAATAAAAGCAACATAATATTATTTCAGTTATTTAATTAATGTGATATTTGTAAGCAAAAAACATAATTTAACTTAATTCTTTTTTATCATGTATTATCACATTATTAATTATTGATGAAACTGAACCTTATGAATAGTGTTTATTTTGATAATAACAAATACAGATAAAATATTCACATATAAGAGACTTGTTTTTAATTCCAATATCACATTGTAGAATTAAAACCGAGGAATCTTATTGTGTGAAAAATCTATCTGCAAACATAATATGGAAGTATACCATTACATCATTGTCATCTTTAAAATGTAATAACTTACTATTCCATATGTATACTGAATACAACTCATTTATTTTATAAAATTATGGATCATAAACTTCATTTTAAAAATACTGTTAGCAAAACTTGACAATTTATTATTTTAATTGATACTAGGAAATGAAGAACAAGCAAGCCACTGTCCACATGATGTCAAGCCAGTGAATGTCTTTAACATCTTTGATGTGTAGTCAGAGCCCACTGCCCTTTCCCAAGCCCCATCCAAGATACAACCTTGAAATTAAGGGAAAACCCCAAGCCCCTTCAAACAAATCTTATTTTTTGAAAACTTGGTGCCAGTCAGGCACCTACCAAACAATGCCAAGTTTCAACTTAATTATATTTCTTATGAAGCTTAATTGAAACTATGGAAGCCTACCTTATGACATTGGTTCTAAAATACTGAACCGTATCTCAAACTGATACAATCAAACAAAATGTATAACATTTGATGAAAAATTTCTTTCATTTAGCCTTTAGCACATTAGTAAAAAAACAATTAATAGAGTTCTATTTTAACAACTACTACCAAACATCAAAGTAAATCTAAATTTTATATTTTGAACACAAAAGTTCATAAGGCAGGAAATATTCTAGACATAATCTTTCATCCTTGATACAGTCTTTAGTCAACCAGAGACCCTGTGCTTTTGGAATAATTGCTTCCTTTAAATGGAGGTAGAGACCTTTTAAAACTGTTACCACTAGGCTAAGTTCTAAGACCAGAGATTCCAGTATAAAATTAGGTTCAGTTTCCTAGAAAAAAAGTACTACTGAAACATTACAGGGTAGGTTAGAGTATTACCACATACACAGAACCACAACTTTTATTTGAGAAGCAATCTCTCATGCAGGCAAGGTTTCTTCACCCTTTGTGTGGTGGAGGCAGTTGAAACAGAAATAAACCTACTTGTACTGACTATCATCAGTACCTCTTGTAAATTATGCCAAAAACCCAGGAAAGGGGTACCAACAGGGTGATTGAGCAAGGCTGTAAAAGAAAGAGCCAGTGGAAAATGACTAGGTGATCTATCAAAAAAAAAATGCTTCCAGATTTACTTGCAGCCCAACCATACAGAAAAGATACTGTAGGTATCCTACTTTTACAGTAGGTCTAAATTTGAATTTATATCACAGATCCTTCTTTTTCGTTTCACCTTTAAAGCACAGATACCTGCCATTTATGTGTGTGTGTGTAAAGAACAGAACCCAGAAATCAGCCGGGTGCAGAAATCACTGTTGTGTTACACGTACTTCAGATTAGCTTTCAGCAAAATCTTAGATTTGAATCTCCCTATAGATGTCAATTTCCACTTGTTGCAGCTACTTTAGATCTTTCTGAATGATTCTCATGCTCATGCTCCAATTTCATATCTGCAGACCTTGTTGAAGCTGAAGTGGGAAACTGGGGACAAGACCCTTTACCAAAGCATTGTATGAGGCAGCTGTCCTTTATGACTCTCCTTGTCTCCTTTGTCCATGACTCTTCTCATAAGAGCTAGGCAGAGGTGTGAAGGATGCTGCGGTAAAAGTTGACAGTAAGGGGATCTGTTCTTTTAGTAAGACCTGGAAAAGGTGCTGTCTCTTACTGTGGTTGGTAGTTTGCTATAGAACATGGAATTCTTAGACATCATTGTGTTCTCCCAAGGACCAATAGCAGTGATTCCAAGGCAAGAGAAAAAGTCTTCCTCAACATCCTCCTTTGGAATCAAATTATCTATAGTTTCTTTGGCAAAATAAATATAAAAGCATATTCGGAGGCTCAAATCAGTAAAAGAGCACAAGTGTTTTAAAAGCAGACATAAGTCTACATAATTATGGTTCATTTAAAATATCTTTAACTAAACAACTTTCGTAGACAGCAAAAAATGTAATTACTTTAAATCTACCAAAGTCAAGTTAAAGACCCAGCTTTAATTCTTAGGTTCATGTAAAAGCTAAAAGATTGTAGATTAGCTAATATCATTATTTTTCTAGGTAGCTGAACAAAATTGTGCTTGCATTTATTAGCGCTGACATGAAAGGTTATGTTTTCTATGCTAAGTCAAGTTCTCCTTATTTTTTGGAACCAAACAATAAAATTCTAGAAACTACAGAAGTAACAACAGAAGTTACTATTTAAATTCTAGAAACCCTGGAATCTATCCTTTTAAATCTTACTAAATAAAACCATCTGAGTCTCTTCTGATTATAAGGCCCATAACATTTTTATAAATAAGGAATTAAAGTACATTTCCTGCTTCACAAATATGGCAAAAAATGTTGAGATTAGTTACTGTGTTAAAACAAAAAAGATCAAAAATTAAAAACTCAAAATAATTGTTATAGTAATTACGATCTTTTAAGAACATAAAACCAGCACAGGAAGATTCAATTCCAAATGGTGAATTTCTTTGGGGACCTCCATCTGCTTTCTTTGAGTGAGGCTGTGAGCGCCCCCACTGAACAGCTCCCTGATATGGGAGGCCTGGTTCCAGGCTGCCATCTGCTATCCATCTTAGTCCTCCTCATCAGTGATGTGCCCTTCACTATCTTCCTTCTGGGGTGCCCTCGATTGGCGGCCAGCCTCCTGAGTGAGATACTTGCAAAATGGCTCAATCTCCCCTGTCGCTCCATTCTCTTTTCCCCTACTTGGAGGAACTGGAAGTGCATGCACTTTTGCTAAAAACATGCCCAACCAGAATGGGAAATTATCTGGAGATCTATCAGTGAAGGTTTCAGTACTTATTCATTTCACAGACTAATACAGAAAAAAGTAATTTATATTCAAACGCAGTCTTACACTATAATGTGAACTTTTTATTCAAATTTTATTATAGTCTAAACACCTACTATTGTGTGTGTGTGTGTGTGTGTGTGTGTGTGTGTGTGTGTGTGTGGATGTGTGTCTCTGTGTGTGTGTGATTTAAAGACTGGAACAGAATCCTGCATGCATTTCAGATTAACTTTTAGCAAATCACTGAATTTAATTTATTCTGCTATTTTGTTCATTCATGCTTTCAGTTGATATTTAGAGAATGTATCCTATGTGCTATATCTTTCTTCATTTCTCAACCAAAGAATAAGCAACAAAAGGAGGCTTGCTAGAATTAACTGTCTTCTTCTTGCTTTATGACTCGAGCTAAGGGATGGGTAAAAGACGAAGTTTGAATTGAGCTGGAAATTAGTCTTTTAAAAAGAAATGGACTTTCAAAAACCAAAGTGGGCCAAAAGCACAAAGAATGCCATTGCAGGATAGAAAAGTAGAATTCAACCTAGCCTGGTTGGATACAATGGCTGGGTAAAAAATAAAAGTCTTCATATTTATATTCCATTGATTTGATGTGCCTTAATGCTTACAATTTCATTCAAAGGTGAGCAACAGAACCCTGGCTTTTCTTTCAGTTTGTTTGATAAACTAATAATTTTGAACAATTCAAAGTGGAAAAATCTAGTGCTTTAACAACAGTAGAAGCCTGTAATAAAATGTATCTCTCCCACTTTTACACTGTACAAATAATGAACATGACAACAGCTTTTTAAGTGAATAATAAATGATATTGCAGTTGATACAGTCTAACTAGAGAATTTCCAGCAAATTCATACCTGCCAGCAAAAATATGCATTTTTTATCAAATGAGATAAATTAATTTTAAAACTCACAATGTTACATGATACCGAACTATAATAACACAGTTGCCCAACCTTAATTAAGTGACGCTATCATAATTGGTATTGCTCTAGTACTAAGTGCAACAGCAGTATTCTATGCAAGCAAGGGACTGGACAGTCTTGTTCTTCTCTATATTCCCAGCAGTCAGCCAAGTGCATGACACACAAATGTTCTATATTAAACAAATACATAGAACTTTCAAAATAGGAAATTCGTGGGACAGATTTTACCACTGTTTTTTTTTTTTTTTTCTTTCTCCTATATCAAAAAGTAAATCTGCTGATTTTTCAACATTGCACTGCATGGCTATGGAATCTTGAAGGAATACAGAAAGCAGTATTATAAGGTTTTGTTTCATTGTGGGCATGAAGGCAGATATTATCAATAAACACTGATCAATAAACTAAATAAAGAAATTAATACACTTTCTTCTTGACACAGGATTATACTAGGTAAAAGAAAGTTCAGGAACTCAAACAACTCAGCAGTAAAAATAATAGTAATAATAATCATTTGATTAAAAAATAGGCAAAAGATCTGAATAGATATTTTTCAAAAGAAGAACATTCAAATAGCAAATAGATATGGGAAAAAAATGCTAACATGTCTAATTATCAGAGAAATACAAATCAAAACCATAATGAGATTTTACCTCATCTCAGTTAGGATGGCTATTATCAAAAAGACAAAAAATAACAAATGCTGGTGAGGGTATAAAGAAAGGAGAGCTCTTATTCCCTGTTGATGGGAATGTAAACTAGTATAGCCATTTTGGAAGAAAGCATGATATTCCTCAAAAAATTAAATTTAGAATTACCATACGTGTCAACCATCAGACTGCTGGGTATATATCCAAAGGAAATGTAATTCAAAGGAAATGCAATCAATATGTCAAAGATATATCTACACTCCTATTATTGCAGCACTATTCACAGTAGCCTAGATATGGAATCAATCTAAGTGTCCATCAATGGATAAATGAATTTCAAAATGTGGTAAATATACATAATGGAACATTAGCCATAAAAGAATGACACACTGTGATTGTGACAACATGGATAAATTTAGAGGATATTATGTTAAGTGAAATAAGCCAGGCGCAAAAAGACAAATATCGCATGTTCTCACTTACATGTTGGAACCTAAAAACACTGATCTCATAGAAGTAGAGAGTAGAAGAGTGACTACCAGAGGCTGGTGAGCATAGCGGGGACAGTCAGGAATGGAGAGAGATTGTACAACAGGTACAAAAGTTACAGTCAGATAGGACAAATAGATCCTGGTGTTCTACTGCACAGTAGGGTTACTATAGCCAACAATAATGTATTGTATTCTTCAAACTAGCTGGAAGAGGGAATTTTTAATGCTTTTGCCACAAAGGAATGACAAGTGTTTGAGGTGTTGGGTATGCTAAGTACCCTGATACGATCATTACACAATGTATATATGTATTGAAACATCATATTGTAGCCCATAAATATGTACAATTGTTATGTGTCATTTAAAAACAAAATAAAACTTCATTCAGGATAATAAAATAATCTCCTACACTCTGATACGCATTTATGAAATAACTCCTAGAAAAATTATTTCAGCAAATAGCATCAAAGGCCAAGTAATTGTTATATTCTAAAAACACTACTCTGTAATAAAGTATCAAAAGATTAATTATAAATAAATTCTGATTTGACTTGTGCAATACTTCATCAAATTTTAGAATATACTAACAGTGAAGACATTTTTGGTAACTCTGTAATTGTGTAATACTCATTGAATCACTTCTTTAAAAAGTGATCTATATTTTATATCCTGAAACAAGCATACAGAAAAGATTTTAAGGACATTTTAACAAAATACATCTTTTCTGCAATAATATTTACCTAAATCTGGTTTTTATTACATTTTTCCTGAACTTTACATAATATTGCCTCATCCCTATTTTTAGCTCTGTTTTCTCACTTTGAGTAGGTTGTGAAGACGAAAATGAGATTACTGGCATGCATAATGTTTTTGCTTGAATTATGGAAGGGGCTTTTTATAACATTGCTCTCTGTTACTACTTTCATTCTCAATAAAGAATCACTCAGAATCTAAGGGTATTCATAGTGGTAAATATCAGAAACAGAAAATGGGGTACATAGCTAGGGACACATACTACGAAAATTCTTTTTCTTTGAGTTCAGACCCACTAATTCAAGCTCACCTACTGAGCAGCTACATGATACTGAACTGAAAGAGATCAAATGAAAAAACTAAAAGGCAGAAATGAAGTCCACAGGCAAACAGCCCGGGCGGCGCCCTGATAGCCCGGGTGGCGCCCTGAGCCTAGTTAAAGATCGACCCCGGACCTAACCGATTAGGTTATCCATAGACTCCAGACATTGTAAGGACAAACGTTGTGAAAGTCTCTGTCCTGCTCTGTTCTGTTCTAATTACCGGTGTCTGCCACATATCTTAGTCCTGGGCCCAGTACAAACACATCCCTCTATTTTGTCCCAACTTCCTGAGCCCAACACAAACACATCCCCCCCACACATCTCAGAAACACCACCTAGAGAGCCCCTGATAAGGTCACAACCATTTGTAGTTTTACTAAATGCACGGGCACAAATAGAAAACTGTTAATTTTATAACTTAAAATATTAACCAATTACCAGTTGTGATGCTGCAACCAAAAGAATTCCTTTGTACCTCTGTAACCTTACATATCCTGTATGCATCGGGCTATAAAAAGCGGGCACATGCATCATTCGGGGCCCTCTTGTATGTTGTGGAACGGAGGGACCAAGTTCGAACTTGCATTAAAGATCCTTGCCGCTTGGCTTTGACTCTGGACTCTGGTGGTCTTCTTTGGGGAATAAACGGTCTGGGCATAACAGAACAAGTTGTATGACCTTGCTATGCCTTATTTCATTTGTAAAATGGATATAATAAGTCTTACAGGGTTGTTATGTTGAATTACTTGATAAGGGGAAAACAGTTAGCAGTGATTGGCACATCGTTCATGTACAAGAAACAGTGGTCATCATACTTATTACTAGACTTTGAAGGTAGAGATTTCATTGTTTTATTTTGCATCCCAAACTGATCACAGTGCCTTTTACAGTGCCTATGGAAAGAATACATAAACATATTTTGGCTTCAGGTACATCCTTACGGTCCTGTGTCATCCTCCCAATGCAAAGATTTAGAGCCAGACAGGAAGATGTGTCTGAATAAATTGTGCAGCATAATTTACCCTTATCTATATCCTACAGGTGAGCCACTATATCAAAGCTATTTGTTAGTGGGTTCCCCCTACAAACAGATACAGAGACTCTCCAGATCTCTTTGCCAATTGTACATGATTTACATGTCATGTGGTAAGTTAGTCTCTGGTGCTGAGGACTTCATGGAGTAGAATGGGAAGAGAAATGTGTAAACAATTACCATATAATGGTATATAAACCATCAATGGGACCCACCCAATAAATAAAAGAGGCACATCAAAACAGCATGATTTCACAGAAGGAGTGAACTTCCTGGGACATACAGAAAGGTATCAGAGACAAGGCAAAGTTTGTATTCTGTTGTGAAGGGTGAACGGCCTCTCCTGGGTTGAGCAGGTTTCTTGAATTGCCAGGGCTTTGACCCTTGTTCACATTTATGGCCTCGTGTCTTCAGCATCTGGTTTCAGTTCACCCTTTCTGCTTACTTTCTCTCTGGTCATGTTTCTTCCTTCTTCCAGCTCCCACACTTGACCTCTGCACTCTGAAATCCAAATACAGGATCTCAACCTGTCTCTCAGGTTTCAATACCTATTCTCGTGCCCCGTTCTGTCTCAGTAATTGACCCTCTCACATCTGCTCAGGCTTCAGCCATGAGAGTATCTATTCACTGGGCCAGAATTTTCTTCAGAAAACTGATCTCTGTCTGTTCCAAAAGCTTTGTAGGCCCCTGCGTTTACCCACTGGAAACAGTGGTCACCACTATTAGAGAACTAGTTCCTAAGAACAAACACTATTTCTAGAGTTTCCCTGTACTTTAAAAATTCTCTCTTGTCCAAGGCCCCAAACTTGGTCTCCAACAGTCATAAAAGGAACTCTCAATCCATGAACACCATGTACTACTCTCTCAAGGGATTTGTCAACCTCCAAATGAAGGCTGCTCCATAGCCCCAATCTGACTTGCACAGAGCCATAGGGTCTTCCAGTCAGATCTGGTCCTTTCCCCAGGTCTAGGGCATGGGTATCCACCTGTCCCAAGTCCCCATCTTCTCTGTGCTTAGCTGTAATTCCAAAGAGCTCCAGGACTCAAGCTTTCTCAGGAGAGAGATAGCCTGAAAGAAACTAGATAATGTCCCTATATTACCATTCTGTTCAAATGAAATCTGAGCTTTCAGTAACTTCAAAGATAACTTAAAAAAAATGAACTCATACAGTTAGCAGAATTTATCTTCCATATATTTTATGTTACATATAAAATATTACAAATATGACAAAGCAAGAAAGATATAGAAAATGTACTTGAGAGATCTTGAACTCACATACGAATATATACCTCCAAGTATTATAAGGTAGAAACATTGTGAGTCATGACTGAAAATAAATATAATCAATTTGAACTGGTGATAAGCTTTAATGCCTAGTGGAATTTGCCAAGAGGAAGAAAATAGAGATATGTTCTCATAACTACAATTTCATTGAAAACAACTATTTTCAAAAAAAAAAATCCATTATTACCGAAGGGCTTTTGAAGCTACAAAATGTTTATTGTCCTGGGGCTTGAATATTAAGACCAGCTGAGAGACAGAAAAGAAAGCGGTGATGGAAAAATTTTATCTAAGATAATTTAAATTATAGCAATAATATTGGGCTTTATTTATGAATAAACAAAAATTTACACTGGACTTGCTGAGTTATTTCTGTAGTCTCATATCAATTCCTTGTGCACTGCCACCATTAGTGATTCCATGCCCTATTTCCTCTGCATTTCTTGCCACCACAATCACTTAGTGTTTCTTGATCACTTACTCTGCCCCTGGAGCCGTAAACATATTCACCACACACAGCCTTGGAAAAGAGGCAGAGAAATCTGCTATGCATAGCTCTGAGTAGAGTAATGCTGCAAGATTGGCAGGAAGACCACGGGTCAGGTTTCCCTCTTAGTGGAGAAAGTGAAGAAGATCTTCTAGCTAGCAGAAGGAGGGATTTCGGTGAAATATGTAAATTAAGATGGGCAGTGACAGAGAGTGCAGACCGAGCCAACCAGACAGCATCATGCTTTGATGGGCTGTGGGGATAGAGTAATGCAAAAAACAAGGTAGAAAAACAAGAACAAATGTCCATACTCTGAAAGCACCATGGCAGCAGAAAGCCTTGAATCCGCAGTATCAATGTAAAAAACTTGAGATTCTGGCTTTGAAGAAGTCATGTTATGTATTTTTTTTTTTCGTAGAGACTAGTTCCTAGGAATGTGCATGCTAAATCTATGTCAAACCTATTTCAAACCGTAACTCCATCACTATTATGAGTAAAGCCCATTATCACTGAAGGGTATGGGAGTTAAAAGCAGAGGCTTTGAAATCAACAGACCTGGGTTCAAATCCAAGTTCTGCGACTTTCCACTTATGACTTTAAGGAAGCTAAAAGACCAACAATAACAAGAAAAACAACAGTAGTGTCTATCATTGCATTTTATAGTGCAATGATTATATGAGAACACAAATACAAAGTGTCTGGTACTATGACTGTCTTGAGAAATGGTTACTATTAATAAGGACAATACAAACCAAGCTAGTCTTTCTCTTTGTAAAAGAAATGTTGATTATCAAATAAACCTACTGGCAATTTAGAGATTAAGGCAAATTGCCAATTGAGGGAAAAGTAGATTAAAGCCATAAGCATGGCGCAATGAAAAATATCTCACCCCAGAAATATCTCACCCCAAGCCCTCAAAAATATCTAATCTATATAAGGGGAATAATACAGTATTTATTTTTCTATGACTGACTTATTTTACTTAGCATAATGTTCTTAAGGTTCATCTATGTTGTAGCATATGACAGGTTTTCTTTCTTTTTCCAAGGATGATTAATATTTCATTGTATGCATACACCACATTTTCTGTGTCCATTCATCCACTAATGGACATTTAGGTTGTTTCCATCTCTCAGCATTGTGAAAACTGTAGTATCTAAAGTAGGCAAACTCTTAGACACAGAAAATATAATGGTAGTTTCTAAGGCTGGTGGAGAGGGAAAAATGAGAGGTTGTTCAATGGATACAGAGTTTTAGTCATACAAGATTAAGACATTCTACTTAGATCCTGTACAATGCACATATAATTAACAATTCTACACTGTACACTTAAAAATTTAAGAAGGTAGATTTCAAGTTATGTATTTTTATCACAACAAAATTTTAAAACATCTACTGTATATCAATTACAGAATCATTGATGTTAATGTGTTCCTTTCTAAAAATGTACATATGTCCTTATTAAGGTTGGAAATTCAAAGTCCAGCATAAATTACATTGATCAGATAATCAGTGAATATATCTATAAATGAATACTCAAAGAAATGGAGATTTGATTGGGAAAACAGGCAGAATGTCTGACTAGGGAGCCTGGTAACACTTGGCAAGAAGGAGGACCCAGACAAGGTCAGAAAGGGGGATTCCAGCCTTCCAAGTGCAACGAAATAATATGTATCTGGGGAGCATAGGAGAATAATACATCAAGGAAGGGGAAAAATGCTAAGCCAAACTTCTATTTCTTTGAGATCTGCCCGGTATCTGAAGGATCTGGTCTTCTGCATTTCACTGACAATTATTTTCTTAATCTGTTTAGTGTACAGACTGTAGGCTGCCAATGCCTTTTATATCCTTCCCTCATAAGGCCAGTCTGAGTCATCATGAAGACTCTCAAATGATCCTTTATGAAAGAGAGGTATTTATTTCTAGTGTGTAATATCAGAAGATTCATAAAATTGTAGCAATGCTACAATAAAATAATTTATAAACTAAGCCTTTACAACTTAGAATAAACAAAATCTTTACTCTCTCTTGTAGTTCACAGTTCCTTTAAAATATTGTTTTACATCTCTCTCAATAAAAACCTAAGAAAAAGGGCATTGCTATTTTTGTTGCAAATGGTCTGCAAAACTTCTAATTAGCTTAGGAGATCAATTCTACCCAACGCTATCAACTTCCTGGAAGTCCCCCTATTTCTTTTTTTTTTTTTCCCAAGATGGAGTCTGGCTCTGTAGCCCAGGCTGGAGTGCAGTGGCGCAATCTCGGCTCACTGCAAGCTCCGCCTCCCGGGTTCACGCCATTCTCCTGCCTCAGCCTCCCCAGCAGCTGGGACTACAGGCGCATGCCACCACGCCTGGCTAATTTTTTGTATTTTTAGTAGAGATGGGGTTTCACCGTGTTAGCCAGGATGGTCTCGATCTCCTGACCTCGTGATCCACCCGCCTCGGCCTCCCAAAGTGCTGGGATTACAGGCGTGAGCCACCGCGCCCGGCCCCCATATTTCTTAAAAGCCTACAATTCAATAATCTATCTCCCAAAAAAGAGAAATAAGTACGATTATCCTACACTCACAAGACTTAAAGAGGGTAGGGGAAACAGGACTAGAAGAGAACAGACAGGAAAGACAGGTCATAGCTATTTTTCTCATTAGGGTCACAGCCAGACTTTTAGCCCAATGCCTATTTTTATAGGCTCCAAAAACCAGGGGTACATCCTCTGTTTTAGAAGAGAAAGAAATAATACCCCTTTAAAGCATTTGGATATCAAAATAGCTAAAGATTGTTGAACAAAACATATAAACAATTTATGCAAATAAAAGTCTTCAGAGGACACATTTTCCTTCTGTCTTCTATTCTAAGAGAGGGATTACCATTTTTAAAATTAAGGTGATACTCTCAAGCAAGAACTAACTATGATGACATTTAGGGTGTCTTTCACTTTTAAAGTCTATCCACTTCCATAGTTATAAATCCCAAAATTATCTAAAAGTTTATATATGACAAAGATGATGAACATAATACACCTTCCCCCAAATCCGATAAAGTCTATCAAAATCCAAGGAAATGGTCGGGGGAATCTAAACCACATATCCTTAAGACGAAGAGTTCTAATAATCTATAAGCAAAAGAACAATGATTGAATGGAATAAAAGGCAATTTAGGACTGGGCATGGTGGCTCATACCTGTAATGCCAACATTTTGGAAGGCCCAAGTGGGCAGACGGCTTGATCTCAGGAGTTTGAGATGATCCTGGGAAACATGGCAAAATCCTGTCTCTACAAAAAATACAAAAATGAGCCGGGCATGGAGGTGTATGCCTGTAGTTCCAGCTAAACGGGAGGCTGAGGTGGGAGGATCGCTTGAGCCCAGGAGGTGGAGGTTGTAGTGAGTCAAGATTATGCCACTGCACTCCAGCCTGAGTGACAGAGCCAGATCCCATCTCAAATCATAAAAAAAGGCAACTTAAATAAAAGATTTGTAAAAAATTCAATTCAGAAAAGAAATGGAAACAATAAAATACCAATGTAAATGTTTAGCCATATTATTCATCAAATAAATGTCAACTAATGTATTAGTTGGTGGTGTATTAGAGTGGTGTTTCTGTTCTTTTGGTATGTTAAGCATTTAATGCTGGGAAGAGTTTTGGCAAAGGGGTCCTTCCACATACCGCTGACAGAAGCACCAACTGGCACCTGCTTCTCAGAGTGTAGTTTGACTATCTGAATCAACAGTCGTAGAAATATGCCTAACTTCATGGCAGAACTTTTCCTTCTAAAAATTTTTTCTAAAAAATAATTAGATAGTAGGAGTTAAGGAGTTGGAATTCAGACATAGATCTGAGTCTCATGTCAACCATTTACTAGCCCTGTGCACACGATCGGGTTGTTCAACACTTTCTCATTTAACCTATTCTAAGTCTAGACTTCCTCAGTCATATCCCTGAATGAAGATAAAGAAGTGTAGTTACCTAATAATATCAATACATTTAGTTGAAAAACTATATACAAGATAATTAAAATACTATCTGGAACCCTATAAACACTTAGGAAATCTTGGCTATCATTAAGAAGTTGTTGTTACAGGGGAACCAATATAAGAATATTCATGAATGTATTGTGAATAACAGAAAAAAAAACCTGTCAAAACATAATTTAATGAAATACTAGTTTGACAATGACTGCTAGTTGCTCCCCAATAACCATTTCCCCCTTTTCCTACAGTCACAAATTGTTTAACTGAGCACCTGGCCATCCAGAATAAATGCTAAATTTTCCAGTCTTCTTTATGGACTTGTGGCTAAGTTCTGGCAAAGAGTGCAATTTCTGCATTGTATCTGTAAAGGGAATACACAGGCTTTGCCATTTCCCCATTTCTCCATTTCACTTGACAGAATACTGATAGGATTGTGAACTAACCAGGAAATATGGAAAAGAGTAATACTTCTAAGACAGTGGAACAAGATAAAAGAACCTTGGATGTCAACACCACGGTGCAAACCATCTTGACTACATTGTAAAAGAGAGGCCCACCAGTCTGGACTGAAAAGGAAAAGAAAAGAGAAACAAACCTACTCTTGTTTGAACCACACAGTCATTTGGGTGTTTCTGGGCATGCATCAAACTATATTCTAACTGATACAGCGACTAAAAATGATGTGTAATGACATGACAACGTTTCAGTATATTTTAGATTCAAAAGGCAGATCACCAAGCCATTTGTATAGGGCAATCATTGTTAAAAATGTGCACCTTTCTCTTCCTCTCTCTCCCCCTCTGTCCTTATTTCCTCTCTGTGTGTATATATGTTCATGTAGAAAAATGCCAGGAAAGAAGTTAAATAAAATGTTAAAAATTTGTATCTCTGGGCCGGGCATGTATCATTTGTATCTCTGGGCCTGTAATCCCAGCACTTTGGGAGGCCGAGGCGGGTGGATCATGAGGTCAGGAAATCGAGGCCATCCTGGCTAACACGGTGAAACCCCGTCTCTACTAAAAACACAGAAAACACTAGCCAGGCGTGGTGGCGGGCGCCTGTAGTCCCAGCTGCTGGGGAGGCTGAGGCAGGAGAATTGTGTGAACCTGGGAGGCGGAGCTTGCAGTGAGCCGAGAGCACGCCACTGCACTCCAGCCTGGGTGATAGAGCAAGACTCCATCTCAAAAAAAAAAAAAAAAAAAAAAAAAAAAAAATTATATCTATGATGGAATTGTGCGTAAATTTTATTTTTATATATTTTATGTTATTTCTGAATATTTGCAATTATTGTGTATAATTTTCTAATCATGAAGATATTTTTCAAAAAAACAAAGATACCCACTACCATGCAGAAAATGACATATATGGTTGAAAAACTAGCATATTTCTAAGTTCTGATATGTTATCTTTATTTTCAGGTAAATCCCAATTGCCTTATTACGGAGAATTGATCATTTTCTTAAGAGTCACTGCAAGACATTTATATAAACATTAAATATATATGTATATATATGAGGCTTGAAGAACTCTAAGATACATCAGGCAGAATGACTTTGCCCTTTAAATGGTGAAAGTGAAAAGTCAAATTTAATACTTGTGAGTAATCTTGTTAAATATTAAAGATTCAAATACATAATTTTTAATATATTTAATTATTTTGATGATGGAGAGAAAATTAAAACCCTCTTATGGTCTAATACATCAACTAATCAGAATTCTGTCTCTTCCTTTTACCAGGCAGGTACTAAGTTTTGAAGATTTCCTATCCCACCACCCCACCTCCTCCTGCAGCCATTAAATATGCCAGTTCTGGCATAAAAGAAGTGGCCTTAAGGTGGAACTTTCCATTCTTTTCTTAGTAACACTAAATGCCATAACATAGAAAAGCAGAGACCATATGTTTTGTAAGAAAAAAAGTTGTAACCAAATAATTTTATTTGCATCCAGGTTGTCTTGCACATGTGAAGAAGAAAAAGACATAACATATATGTCTTACACAGAAAACAAGTTATCTCACAACACTTTAAACAATTACTTCAAGGAACAGCCCAACTCCAAATGCTAAAATTATGGTATAAAGCAACAAACTATAAGCTCTAAGACATAAAAAATAATACAAATAATTTTTGTTAGGCTGGCTGCTGTATGAATATCCAAAGAAAATGTAAAAAACAAAAACACTTAAGCACATTCTGTATTTAAAATAACAAATTTGGCCGGGCGCAGTGGCTCACGCCTGTAATCCCAGCACTTTGGAAGGCCGAGGTGGGTAGATCGCCTGAAGTCAGGAGTTCGAGACCAGCCTGAACAACACGGTGAAACCCCGTCTCTACTAAAAAATACAAAATTAGCCGGGCGTGGTGGTGCATGCCTGCAATCCCAGCTACTTGGGAGGCTGAAGCAGGAGAATCGCTTGAACCCGGGAGGTGGAGGTTGCAGTGAGCCGAGATTGTGCCATTGCACTCCAGCCTGGGCAACAAGAGCAAAACTCTGTCTCAAAAAAAAAAAAAAAAGAAACCACAAATTTGTATTCACAATACTAAGTGACAGTGACGGGGAAGTTAGAGGGAACTGGAAGAAGGCGGCTGGTGGTGGGTGGTAATGCATTTCTTCTCTGCTGTAGTGCACGACTCAAAAAACAGTTTCACTTTTGACAATGACAGAAAAAAAATCTTAAGGCATTTTACTAGTTAATGTCTAGAATAATTAAAAATGTGACCTAGAAATGATAAATGCAAAGACTAGACAATGCAAAAAGCAAAAACCAGAGAGTATATAACACAATTAGTATAGAGAGATACAAAAAATCAAACAAGATGAAGGAAAAATGCTGAAAAAGTATACTAAGATTTCAGACAAGGTCAAAATGTGATTATATGATGTTTTCAAGGTTCATTTAACATTAATAAAAAGTTACATAAAATGTCAAAAATAAAATGACACTGAATATAACTGAAATGCAAGTTATATATGGCAATACAAACTAAAAAAAGAAGCAGTGATATCAGCCAAAATAGGATTCAAGCAAAATCAAACTTAAAAAAGAAAAAAAGAGGTTGTTTTATTCAACAAATATTTACTAAGCACCTATCATATACCAGGCATTATGCTAGGGGCTGAGGCTACATGGTGGATGAACACAAAAACCTTCACGGGGCTTACATTCCAATGGGAAGAGATAGAGAATAAAATAATTTAGGAAAACGCATGAGTGATAAGAACTAAGGAGAAAGATAAAGAGGGGGAAGACAGAGGACATCTGAGAAGAGAGGTGGTTGCAATATCACTGTAGTGTGTCCAGGAAAGTCCTCAATGAAAAAGTATCATTGAACAAAAACCAAAGGAGGTGAGGAAGTGGATCATAAATAACTATAAAAGAAAGGCATTCCAAATTGAGAGAACAGCAACAGTAAAGGCCTTGAAAAGAATGTGCCTTGGTGATCCAGTAAGGCTAGGACAGTGAGGTCAAAAGAGGGGAGTGAGGGGAGAGTGGCGTGGGAGGTCACTGAAGAAGTAACAGGAGAGCTAAGCATGGTGGCTCAAGTTTGTAATCCCAGAACTTTGGGAGGCTGAGGCAGGAGGCTCACTTGAGTCCAGGAAATCGAAACTAGCCCGGGCAACATAGATAAATTCCGTCTCTACGACAAATTTGAAAAAAAAAAAAAAAGGCGAGGCAGTGGTAGCACATGCCTATAGTCCCAGTTACTCGGGAGGCTGAGGTAGGAGGATTGCTTTACCTTACAAGGTCAGGGCTACAGTGAGCTCTGATCATACCACTGCACTCCAGCTTTGTTGACAGAGGAGATTTATCTCTAAATAATAATAAAATAATTTGTTTAAAAAATAAAAAGAGAATAGGAGGCCAGAGCATTTGGGGCTTGATGGACACTTCATGAGTAGAGATTTTGGATTTTATTCTGAGTTAAACAAGAAATTGGAGAGTGACATGATCTGACTTACATTTGACCAAAATCACCCTGGCTGATTTGTGTCGCCAAGTAGGGACACCAGCTAAGGAAGTCAATGAAATAACCCAAGAAGACGTGATGCAAACTTGGATAGGTGGTAGCAGTGGATGGAGATCATGAGAAAAGGTAACCCAGGAGCAATACTGACATTTGCAATGGAAGATTATGTGTAAGCTGTAAGAGAGACGGAAGAATTAAAAGTGGCTCCAAGGTTTTTGTCCTAAACAACTGATTGCAGTTGTTATTTATTGGGATAAAGAAGACACAGGAAGTAGGAGTTGAGATGGGATGAAGATCAGGAGATCAAGTTTGAACATGTCAAGTTTGAGAAGTGTGTTACATATCTAAATGGATAGTGGAATATATGACCCTGGAGTTCAGATACAACTTCTGGTCTAGAAAGACAAATTTGGGAGTTATCAATGTAGAGAATACAGGGATGAGACAGACATGCAAATATTGCAGACATAAAACAGAAGTAGCCCAAGGAAGAACTCTAAGGACTATAATGTTTAGAAGTTGGGAGGATGAGAAGGAACTAGAAAAAGAGATTGAGGAAGCCAGTGGAGTACAATGTATGTGGCTAGTGAGATGGCAGGAAAGACAAGTATGGCATCCTGTAAGTCAGGTGAACAAAGGATCTCCGGAATGACACAATGATAACAATCAAAAGCTCTTGGTAGGTCCATAAAGTGAGGACCAAGAACACTGACTATTGGACTATTGGATATACCAATGTCAGAGACACAGAGACACTGGTGAGACTGATAAGGAATTTTTTTTTTTTTTTTTTTTGGCAGAACCCAAAAAGAGCAGAACCCTGTTTAAAGTGAGTTCAGGAGCAAAGGACAGGAGAGAAAATAGATAATGACTATAGAAAACTCTTCCCAAAAGTTTAGCAGGCAATGGAAGGGGAGAAAGGCGGCAGAAGTCAAGAGAGGAGTTTTTGGTTTTTGTTTTATTTTTCTCTAATGGTAGGAATAACAGCATGTTAGGAACCACCCATTATTTTAACCACATTTGCTGATTATCATATGCTAAGCTAGTAATTTGAAATAAAACACCAATGCTTCAATTATGAATGGATATAATGCACAAAAATTGAATTTTATAACTGAAGATTTGACAGTCAGCTGTAAACATTCACACAAAACTTTGCTTCAGGATGGCAGGAAGTCCTACAGTAATTAACGGTACCTTTGTCTACACTCTCTTGTATTTTACAGCCCTTTCTGCTTTTGCACAGAAGATCATTCCTTATCAGAAACTTCAGAAGCCAAAGTAAATTTATCCTAATACATAGACTAAACATAGTTTTATGACTAATACTGCTTCCAAACGACCGTAACTACAATGGCTACATTTTGTGCAAGACTTCTCATACTGAAATGTTTGACTCAGGCCTCATTTTAAAAACTTTTTGTAAAAAATAAAGACTTTTGAAAGTGGGATGAAAGTGTTCATTCTTAAAAATTAATTTTAAACCTATCTAATTCCTTTCTGTGCTCATAATTTTAAAACTTCAATACTTTAATTTGTTCCCTATATAATTGTGTTTTAAAACCTTATTTATCCAAATTAAGTTCCACAGGAGCCTTAATCATTGCTTATAGCTATTTGCCAATTCTTCATTAGATCAAATACTGTCACTTTTAGCCAATATGTAATACAACAATAGCTTTTAAACTTTTCATAACATAGCTAATATTCTATCAAACATCACTATTTCAATAAGTAGTCTGTTTTTTAGTGTCTCTTAATTAACATCTGAGCACTGTAATTACTTCCCTCAGATGTGCTGTTTTCTCTTAATTACATATTTCTTAAATTATAACGATTACAATTTGTCCTGGCATATTGAAACAAAGAGTTCAAAATAATTTCTTAAATCGCCTATTATTCAATAGTAGTCAAATTCACCCTAAGTTAAAAGTAATGGCTATTCTTTCAGTGTAAGCGATTACATATTTTGGTGGATCCATTATCCTAATTCTAATTCTGATAGGGATGAATGTTTTCTGAATTGGATTTTCCTATTGTTTTTCACAGAACTGGGCAGTTACAGAAGTTTGTGTAAATCATTTCCATTTGTCTATTAGTCTCATAACTATTTCAGCCATCTTTTATTGAACATAACACTACCTTCGATAGTATTCCCCTAAACATTTGCCCCATCTTGATAGACTTTTTTTTTTAGCAATCTATTTTTTTCACAGCCCCTTACTGTTTCACATGTCTTACTGGGGACTCTTCACCTATACTTTAAACAATGTCAGCAGCCCAAAGAAGGGAAACTGATTCTTGACACAAAATATATGGTCTCAGAATGTCACTCAAAACCCACCAAGCAGGGCAAGGCATAACTCTAATATTCCTACATTTTTTAAGACTTTGAAGCATCAACAAATACTGTCTCTTGTTTCTAAGGAAAATAGCTTTTCCTCTACAAATCTTTTATGCTGCTCAAAAATTTTAAAGCATTCGATCCATGATAAAATGCTGACAATACAGCTATTGACAGCAACAGGTAACCAGTGGCTGAAAAATATACAGTGCTTTCTCCAAGCTTGAATCAAACAGGATCTCACATATCTCAGATCTTGTTCTTGGTAGAAAGGGATAAAAGGAACTGAGAGAAATGCTCTTGGCTGGCACTGGCTGGGGTGTTGGAGGGATGAAGAGGTGTTAGCGAGAGGGATCCGGTACCTTTTTGTTTCTTTAAAACCCCGGCTTGACAGGAAACGTAGGGAAAACTTACCCATAGAAACGGTGCATCCGCTGTGCAGGCCAAAAAGTAGATTCTCCCACCACTACTTAGAATAAAGAAACTTATAGTTCTCTTTCTCTCGTGTTTCTGGCCACAGTCATCTTTCTTCCCTTCTTCTGCATTCACTATTGTACTCTATTCCAATCACTTCATTTTCTTTCTCAAAACTCTGAATGCCATGAGTAAAAGCCCTTAGGAAGTTGTCCATGATTGTGTGCCAGTTCAGTTCAAAATCTATATAGACTCTTGGACCTGTTAAAACGAGAATGTGATTTGATTGACCTACTTTCTGTTTACCTTTTTAAAAAAAAAAAAATAAGAGGGATTGAGTGAATTTGAGGGTGAACTGAATTCTAATTCCAAATGCTGCAAATGTGATCTTGAGTTGCTTACTCTGCCAAATGGGGGTACAGAATTAGTTGAGGTGGTAGCAGCATTTAACATGTGACTGGGCAGAAATTATTGTATTTTCTATTTTTCAAGTCATTGCAATTGAAGTAATTTCACCCACTCACTTATGCCACAAATATTTACTGAGCACCTACTATATGAGCAATAAGTCTTTAGAGCCCAGTGGCTATATCCCATGAGAAGACCAGACTCCTTGAAGATACAGTTATGGAAACAACGGTCACGCGATGTGAGTGCTGTGCCATCATGGATGAGATAATGTTTCCCTTCCTGTGGAAGGGGACAATGATGTGTTAGAGAAAGTTTCACAGACAAAGTAAAAGACAACAGGAATGCATGGAGCCAAAATCCACCACAAGAAGAGGAAAGACTGAGCCCAAGGAAAGGAGCACACATGTGGAGATTCAACTAAAGCTGGACAGGTAGCCTGAGTTCAGGTTTTGAAGCACTTTGCATGCCCTGGTAAGAGTATCATATGACATCAAAACTCAAAAGAACCTATAGGTCCTTTCGCCTGATGAGTAGAAAAAACACAAAATTTTGTTCATTATTTTCTCAAAGTTTTCCATGGATGGGGACCCTGGCATACCTGTATTGTGTTTTGTTATTAAAGTCAATTGTAGAATTGCTTTCTGAGAATTACAGAAACACATTATGTAAAAGGAAAGTCCTAAGAATCCAGTTCCTTAAATCATTTCAACAGTCATTGCTATAAACCTGCAAAAAGTCTCTTAACATTGGACTTAGGCAATAATTTATGTCAAATAAGTAATAACTATAAAGTGTTTATTGAACAGTATACATCTAGGCAAGAAAGTAGGCTGGTGAAGATTTCCTACTTTGATAGTAGATGGGTTTGTTACTATTTTTATGGCTGTGTGTGTGTGCACGCATGCACGCGAGTGTTACATTTAATAGAGTGGAATGTTTCAGCTGTGTTTTTGATGAACTAACATATGTATTTGGGACTTTTAAGTGAATGAACAAGAACATATACAATTTGCAAAAAACTTTTCATTCTTTATTACTGAATACCAGATAAAGACCTAGTGAGGATTAATTAGTAGGAATTTAAACTTCAGTCTACAATCCTAAGTAGGATTATATGTGCACATATTTGTATTTTCTCATTGAAACTGCATAGTCTGGCATATTGGATTGTAACAGACTGCAATAATCAAGCATAATTACTTTCACACAAAAAAGTCTATATCAATCTTTTCTTGATGACCTATTTTCAGTGTGTTTTCCCCAGTAGCTCAATCACCCAAACGCATCTCCAGCAAACTGTGTACTACAGTCTCAAAGCCTCACATTTTAAAACCCAGCACTCCCCATGTATTTAAGAGTGAGAACTCACTGCATAAAGATACACTTTCTCTGCCAGTAGAAGACCCAACCCGAGTTACCATAAAAGGGTTTATATGCCATTATCATTAGTAGAGAGACTATTTGGCTGAATATTTGATCTTTGCTTGCCTGAATGCCATCAAGTCTAATACAACTTAGTCTCTTGTCATGTTTGTAAAGATTATAAGTGTTTTTCCCCCTCCAAATTGACAGATGCTATAGAATTCTAATTTTAAAATGTGAAGTAAAAGAGGATGTCTTGAAAAGCTCCTTCCAAATAGGGAAGTGAAATACTTTCTTATGGGCATTTTGCCATTTTGGGGGTGGGGAGGGGTTGGAATAACATTTTGAATAATTTATTGAGAAACATGGAAGCATCTTGTGTTTTCTTGATTTCTTATGCCAAGAATACTGAATAGTTAAAAAGTAATGAGAAGTTAGGAGAAAATAAGCTGGACTCACAGATAAGACAGAAGCATCATTGGTTACTTTCTTGTGGGATGGATGGTGCCCAGATGTGCTGTAATTTAACGGATTTAATGGCAACATACACTAGCCACTCTTGGCTAATTAAATATGATTTTACTCTTTGTGCTTCTTTCACAGGGATCCATTTTTCAGACACCATTGCATTTTCATTCAAAATTCTCCAGAGTGACCAAGAATCATATGTATCCTAAATCATTCTTGGAAATTTTGGCACCAAGAGTCTACCTTTGTTGCAAAATAGCAGCTGCCACCACCAAAAATTAAGGCTCAAGTTGGGATAGACTTAACTGTGGAAATTATGTGACATTTTTCTAGTGGTAGGTGTTGAACAGAATATACAAGACGAATGTTTTAACATACACATTTTGCTTATATCTTTTCCTACTTACCCAATTATTTTGAACGCGATAAAGTGGAATTCTGCGGAACCCTAAGTGCATTTTAGAGTAGAGACAAAAACCAACAAACATCCATATTCAAGCTTCTCCTTAAGTAAATAATCTAAAATGAGTAATACAGGGTTATTTTTACGTTTCTTGAATGCAGCAAAAATGACGGGGAGGGGCACAAAGGAGGCTCGTAATACTGAATGCAACTGCAAATGGTCCATCCATGTTCAAAAGGAAGAAGTG
Source organism: Rhinopithecus roxellana (assembly GCF_007565055.1). NCBI lineage: Eukaryota > Metazoa > Chordata > Mammalia > Primates > Cercopithecidae > Rhinopithecus > Rhinopithecus roxellana. The sequence goes on from NC_044554.1 coordinate 71,694,315, forward strand.
CTGCTCATATGCTCAGAGACTTTTTAAAAAATGAATTCATGTCTTTATTTTGTCTTTCCTTTTTCTGACTTTCACTGACTTAAAATCTCAGTCCAAATAGTCTAGCATTTACATTATTATTCTCTTTTCTGGTATGCTCCCACTAGAGTACGATTCATATCTGTAACCAGATTAACTCTGCAAAGACAAAAACAATTTATTTAGAAAGACCAAGGACAGTGTGGAGCATACAGCAAACATTCAACAAACATGTGCTGAACTGAGTTCCACTGCTCTAACTGGACCCAAATCCTTTGGAGAGGGCCGACAGTGTATTCAGGTCATAGGAAGCAGCAGCATTCTTTCTGTCCTTTCTTTATGTTGGAGGCAGGAAAATGTCAGGCTCAAAATATCCAGGATATGTGCTACAATTAAACATAATAATGTTTCCAAAGGATATAATCTTTTAACATTTAAAATAAAGCAGTATCAGTTTTTAGCAGCAGGAAAATAATGCATATACATGAAATATACACATGCATTTGTGTATATATATACATTTATGTATATGCATTTTTATATGTCCTTATTTAGGTGTGCATATAGATGCATATATGCACATATACATCTATGTTTCCATATAACATATTTATATAAATGTATTTATATATATAAACCATTACATGTCATTTCCCCACCTGAAAGCCACCAAAGGAAACTTTACAGTAAGCAAACATTTCTATTGAAAATCGATTTAGTCATACTTTTAAAATAGACAAGTTTGGCATTCAACTTGTACACACATGTCTATGTTTTCTCATTACATAAGGAAAAAATATGCTTATATTTCAGTATTGAAAGCTGCTACCTTCTCTCTTTCCTAAACTTAATGACTGATTAATTTACCAATTCATGTATCTTAATGTATCTTAAGAGACATAGAGTAAACAATTCTATTGTATCTTTCATGAATTAAAGAAAAGACTGGCCAGGCGCAGTGGCTCAAGCCTGTAATCCAGCACTTTGGCAGGCCAAGGAGGGCGGATCACCTGAGGTTGGGAGTTAGAGGCCACCCTGATCAATATGGAGAAATTCCATCTCTATTAAAAATACAAAATTAGCTGGGCATGGTGGTGTATGCCTGTAATCCCAAATACTTGGGAGGCTGAGGCAGGAGAATCACTTGAACCCGGGAGGCGGAGGTTGCAGTGAGCCGAGATTGCACCATTGCACTCCAGCCTGGGCAACAAGAGTGAAACTCAGTCTCAAAAACAACAACAAAAAATTGCTAAAGTCAATTTTTAAACAAATTCTGCGAAGTCTATTCTATGCATTATTTTCCATTATACTATTTTTATATAAAATACAAGTTGTAAGCAATTTACAAAGATGCTAGTTTATGGACATAAATATGATGGCCTTCAAGTAATCTGAACTTGTGGTTAAGAAAGCCTGTGTACTGGCAGAGTGCTGGCTGAAATGTCACAATAGTACATGTGTTCACTGTAAAAAGGACAAATACAAGGGTTTGAAAGGTGAATGAAGTAAGTAGTTTTGATATTGGCACTTGATAAGATTAACCTAAAATTATAAATATGCTCAAATCCATCCTTTAAAAAATCTTTGCTTGTTTTAGTTAAGTTGTGACTCTAATCTCTAAAAAAAAAAAAATAATCATTTGAAGCAGCACTATTTCCTCTTATTGCTACTCAAGGCACTGAGTTAATCCATTCAGAGAAAATATCTAGAGTCAATTCCTGTCTTGTCTTAACAAATTTAGAGTTTCACCATTCAATAGACAAGCAGTTTTCAAGCAACCATCCTCTATTTCTCTCTCTTCTTTCTTCCCTCCAAGTCATCAACTTCTGTAGAATTATATGTATTTGCTGCCTTCTTGTTTCCTTCCTGGATATTTCTCTGATTCTATGTGTTCCATGCTACATCTTCACCTTCCCAGAGAAGACACTCCCTTAAGGATCAGCAGTGACTCACTCCAGAGAGTGGCACAATGTCCTACCAATTATACCAATAACATTCATATCAAGTGAGATAATGTATCTGAAAGTGCTTGTTAAACATTAAAGAATTCTATAAAGAGAATGTTATTATTATACCCCAAATGACCCATAAATTTCCACTGTGACTGCCACCGTGTAAGAGGCTTTTTTTTTTTTTTTTTTTGTGACAGAGTCTTGCTCTGTCACCCAGGCTGGAGTGCAGTGGTGCAATCTTGGCTCACTGCAAGCTCTGCCTCCCGGGTTCACGCCATTCTCCTGCCTCAGCCTCCCCAGCAGCTGGGACTACAGGCGCCCACCACCACGCCTGGCTAATTTTTTTGTATTTTTATTAGAGACGGGGTTTCACCGTGTTAGCCAGGATGATCTCGATCTCAAGACCTTGTGACCCGCCGCCTTGGCCTCCCAAAGTGCTGGGATTACAGGCGTGAGCCACCCCACCTGGCCGTAAGAGGCTTTTAACCAAGCTTCCGGATTTCCTGTCTCCCTCAGCTTCAATCCACCCTATGCTCTGATACCTGAGTTATCTCCCTAAAATAAAGAGATCTATTCCATTCATTTCACTGCTCAAAACCCTTTAATTTCCCATTGTATAATGAATAGATTTCAAACTCAGAACACTTCAATTGGCCACTGTAAATCCTACCTACCATTTGAGACCTTTTACTGTTATACTCCTCTCCCTACTGTTCCCTCCCTCCAATTACTACGTTCTCACTTTCAGTCCATGTTTCTCTGCATGCCAACCTTAATGCCTCTGATGCCCTCTGCTCCCATGGTGACCCCTGAAGCTCTATCCATTTATCCTGAATGGTCTATATCCAACCCAGTCTCCTACTAGAAACTTTCCAAGAGATGAATTTAAGACTATATATCTCCACACAACTCACACTCTCATATGCCAGAAACTCCATCATGTATGAGACTTACTTATGTATGCATCTTTCTATCTTGTAAAAGTTCAGCTGGCCATGAGAAGAATAGTCTCTCTGGAGGAATATTTATCCCAAGGAAGATGCTCTATAATGATTCATTAAATTAATTTGTACTTGTGTCATCATTAATAAGTATATTAAAGCAGTTATTTGAAACACCTAGAAAAGTTCATTGTTCATTTTTAAATGGAGTTATTGGTGCTTTTTAAATAGAATAAAAAGAAATAGCCTAGACCTGATTAATAATTTCACAAAAAACACAAATTGCTAAAATGAAAAAGCAATAGCTAAATGTTAATATATATTTCATAACAGTAAACAAAAAGCCAAGTTCTAACAAATTATGTATGGAGAAAGAAAATAAATAATGGAGAACGAGCATATGTATCATTGATGAAATGAATGATATTATGTGCCTGTGTCTGGATAAAGGTCATTTGGAGTCCCCATCTCAGAAGGTGGTTCATTTATCCTCCTACCTGCTGATAGACTTGAATGTTTGGACCCACTCCAAGACTGCCTGGCCTCCTGAAGTTTCCCTGGCTTTCAAAGACCATGAGGTCAACCACCACAGAGCATATTCCTCCTTCTAGGGTTACTCTGAAACTGAAACTGCCTTAAGAAGAGAGAGAGAGACGGGAAAATTTCCAGGACCTTTGTCTTGTGGCACTAGCTTTGTTTTAGGACAGCATAAAACCTGCCAGTATCTCCACCTTAAGAAAAATGAACTAAAATTAGTAGTGTCATGAAGTTGGCCTAGATTTGCGGTTTTTTTTTTTTTTTTTTGAGGCGGAGTCTCACTCTGTCGCCCAGGCTGGAGTGCAGTGGCCGGATCTCAGCTCACTGCAAGCTCTGCCTCCCGGATTTATGCCATTCTCCTGCCTCAGCCTCCTGAGTAGCTGGGACTACAGGCGCCGGCCACCTCGCCCGGCTAGTTTTTGTATTTTTTAGTAGAGACGAGGTTTCACCGTGTTAGCCAGGATGGTTTCGATCTCCTGACCTCGTGATCCGCCCGTCTCGGCCTCCCAAAGTGCTGGGATTACAGGCTTGAGCCACCGCGCCCGGCCGATTTGTGGTTTTAGTCCCAGGCTGTGCTCTATAATCACCTGGAGAGTTTTAAGAAAACGTCCATGTCTGGGCTCAGCACCCATACATTTTGAAGTACTTGATCTGATGCCTAGGCATCAGTATGATTTAAAAGTCTCCCAGGTGCATAGTCAGCTTCGGCTGCTATAACAAAATACCATTTACTGGGTGGTTAACATAACAGACATTTAATTCTCACAGATCTGGAGGCTGGGAAGTTAAGATCAAAAGGCCAGCAGATTTGACTCCTGGCGAGGGCTCTCTTTCTGGATTGCAGATGGCTGCCTTCTTGCTGTGTCTTTACATGGTGGATAGAGAGAGGACTCTGGTCTCTTTCTCTTCTTATGCAGGCACTAAACCCATCCATGACAGCTTCACCCTCATGACCTAACTACCCTGCAAAGGCCCTATCCCCAAATATGATCACATTGGCAGGTTAGGGCTTCAACATGAATTTTGGAGGGGACACAAACATTCAGTCCATAACACTAAGTAAGTTCAAAAAATGCAGCCAGGATTGAGACTTATCAACCTAGATAAATGGTTGTCAGCATTTTTGTGCACTAAAACACACATGACAATAATATCCCACATGCTCCTCAAGGATATCCTTATGCTCCTTTGGGCAGATCATGATTTTGCACAACTCTGTGTGGCAGCTGAGACACCACCACCTTGACATATTCTATTCAAGAAAATGTGTCAGAATGCAAGTGGGTAAAAATTTAATAGTAGAAATAATTTTTAATCTGATAACAAAATGAATAAAAACCATTAGAAAATCTAGAAACTTCCTTATATCTGGCCAGTATGTTTTAAGCATATAATCAAGACTCTGGTTATTACCATGATCTCTGCTTAAAGGGGTCATTTTAAAAATCGATATTTTATTTTATTCCTACTCAAGGTACTGAGTTAATCAGTTCAGAGAAAAGAGCTCATAGTGAGACCCATCCTTAGGTAAATACATTAGAGCTTTAGGATTCAAGAAATAAGCAGTTCAGACAGTGACAGTGAAAAAGTGGAAAATTTATCCAGTAAGTGCTAAAGGGGAAGGCAGAAAGAGAGGGTACAATGTTTCTCCAACAGCAAGAAGATACCTGTATTCTCATCATAGTTATGAATATTCTAACAGAAAATCCTTCTTTCTTACTAATGAATAAATTATTTCCAAATACCCAAGTACTATATTTCCAAGGAAACTTGTAAAAAAAACTATCCCCCGTTAGTGTACACATAAATTGACTTGTACTTATTGAATAAGACCAAAAAGTTCACATTAACCAGTACCCAGAATAACTGAGTTTACTTTAATATCTGTGGGCAAATATCAGAAGGGGGAAAAAAAGACAACCAGCCCATTTTACCACACTGGAATATTTAGGCAGAAACATCTGTCAACTCATACTTTAAAAATGATGTTAACTACGAAGACCCCAAATGATATTAACACGGTAAAAATACTTTTAATTAATGGTTTCAAATAGCATTAATCTCTTCCCTATCAAACTTTTCATCAAGTGCTGAGCAAACTTAAGTTCATTTAATTATCTTAAACTCATGCCAAAAGAAAGTGAAGCTGAAGAGAAAATAGCAACAAAAAAAGAAAAAGAAAAGGAGAGAATAAATGAATGAAGGATAAAAGCAGGAAGGGAGGGAAGAAAGGAGGAAAGAGGAAGGGAGGAAAAATAGAAGGAAGGAAGGAAAGAAAAAAGGAAGGGAGGAAGGGAGGTTAGAAGAAAATAAAGCAAATATCCTAACAAAAGATCATCTCCTTTTTTTCTGCTTTTGACTCCTATGAAGATTTTTAACTGATCCCATGCCCCATTCCATTTGAATTCAACTCAGTTCAAGTATTTGCTATGTGCAGAGTTAAACTTGTGCAGCACATCATCTCTAGGATTAATGATAAAACTATTGACAAACTCTAAAAGCACATACAGCCACATGATGAAACTGCACTTCCCATCATTTGCCTAGTTTTCAAAACTGTTTTGTGCCACTATTTCTTATGGCCTTCTTGACTAGAGGAGACTTAAACCAATATGATAGCTTTTGGCTGACTGAAAATACAGTGTTCATGGGCTCAAGATACTTTATTTCTCATTACTGACCACCCTGCATCCCCCATTGACCTCTCCTCCCCAACACCAGAGCAGCACAGGAGTATGCACTTAGACACATATAAAGTGGCACACTAGCTGACTTGATGTTCTGGCCGCCTGGGATGTATCCAAAACTCATTGGTGCCAACTCATCTAGAATTAAAAGCTCCCTCAAGACTGCTTCTAAGTACACATTCAGTATCAATCACAGGAGCTTTATTTTCCATGTACAGATAGTGTTTGGATCTATGTGACGCTTGTACAGGCACTAATCACATTCATGACAGCTCCAGCCTCACAGAGGATGCTTATATGCTTACGTGTATTTCTGGGAGAATCAATGAAAGTGAAGTTTGCATACCAAGAATGACATTAAAGATGGACAGGTCGGCCGGGCGCGGTGGCTCAAGCCTGTAATCCCAGCACTTTGGGAGGCCGAGACGGGCGGATCACGAGATCAGGAGGAGATCGAGACCATCCTGGCTAACCCGGTGAAACCCCGTCTCTACTAAAAATACAAAAAAAAAAAAAAAAAAAAAAAAAAAAAAAAAAAAAAAAACCTAACCGGGCGAGGTGGCGGGCGCCTGTAGTCCCAGCTACTCCGGAGGCTGAGGCAGGAGAACGGCGTAAAACCCAGGAGGCGGAGCTTGCAGTGAGCTGAGATCCGGCCACTGCACTCCAGCCCGGGCGACAGAGCAAGACTCCGTCTCAAAAAAAAAAAAAAAAGGGGGCCGGGCGCGGTGGCTCAAGCCTGTAATCCCAGCACTTTGGGAGGCCGAGACGGGCGGATCACGAGGTCAGGAGATCGAGACCATCCTGGCTAACATGGTGAAACCCCGTCTCTACTAAAAATACAAAAAACTAGCCGGGCGACCTGGCGGGCGCCTGTAGTCCCAGCTACTCGGGAGGCTGAGGCAGGAGAATGGCGGGAACCCGGGAGGCGGAGCTTGCAGTGAGCTGAGATCCGGCCACTACACTCCAGCCTGGGCGGCAGAGCGAGACTCCGTCTCAAAAAAAAAAAAAAAAAAAAAAAAAAAAGATGGACAGGTCAAGGTGAATAGTGGCCTTACTCCCAGACTGAGATCATAATCAAAAGAGGGAAAGACCAGTGAAAATTGCCAGTCTCAACAACAAACAACTATTTTGTTTTCTAAGAAGCTTCACGGTACAATCTTTCTATAACCTTATACATTAAAGATTTATTGGCAACTACTGTAAGTGTTAAGTTCAAGAATGCAATGTTGATCGAAGTTTTCATTGAATTCTTCAATGAATGAATTTAACAATGAATGAACGATGAATGTAAGAATGGATTCTTTACCCTCGAATAATGTAGTCGAGTTGACACAGATAAATTGAAAAACAATACAGTGGATACCAGAACAAATTATGGAAAATGTGCTATGGGAGCAGAGCACTCAATCCCGAACCAGCGGTTAATCTCTTCTGTTCAACCTCAGTCCATAAAGGCCACAAAATGGCCACTGAATTCTTTTCACCTATTGCTGCTCTACCAAAGGCCCCATCATGTTTCTAGGATGTTTGCAGGCTAACACAATACAAACCATAAGTAACTCACATGCATGAATACTCCTAACAATTTTAACGACTTTAGAAATTTTTCTAGTTGAGTTGATGACTCCTCATGAGTTCTATCAATCATTATTTTACTAGCGTTTTTTTGTTGTTGCTCCAAAACAACACTGTCCAGATGGAGATGTTCCATGTCTGCACTGTCCCATGTGGTTGCCACGAGCCACACAGACTACTGAGCACTTGAAATGTGGATAGGGTGATTAGGGAACTGAATTGTTTTATTTTAATAAATTTTAAATTACATAGCTACATCTGCCTAGTGGCTATTGTATTACACAGGACATTTCTAAAATGTAAGTGTTTTAAGATTGTGCTATATGATACTTTTTCTTTCTTTTAATTTCTATACATTATGCTATACATGTCTCTGACAAATTGCAAACACAGAGAAAAATTGGTTTCCTTTTGTAGCCTGAAGTTTCTTCTAGGAATGAATCTCAATAAGACAGTAAAAGTTGAAACACAGTTAAATATATATATATATATATATATATATATATATATATACACACACAAACACATAAATATATATATACACTTTTATGTATATGCATACATATACATTTATATATATGTATATACACATATCTCTCTCTCTTGTTTAAATTGGCTCTGCCTTTTACCATTGGAATTCTCAATGGAGCAGAAAGCATTTTAAAATATTTGAGAGTTACCATATTCAACACATTAAGAGATATTTGGAAAAGACTTGTTTTCAACTAGTTGTGAATAGAAAAAGTATATTTAAAACAAGATTTAAAGAAAGTTTTCATTGTGGGATTGAATCAGATTAGCTGGGTTGTGAGCATCATGAGTTTTTAAGTCTCTCTGTATGTTGATGCATGGCTGAATTATTAGTGCCTAGCATGGTGCCTTGCAGATGTCAGGCAATTAGTGAACATCTAGTGAATGAGTAGTTAAAATAGCATGTCTGGAATGATTCTGTATCTGGAGCACAGTGAATGTTACATGACCATATGCATTTGTGAAAACTTTCAAGATGGTAAAAATGTAAATTATGCCTTAATTTTCAAAAAAGGACAAAAAAGTACTACAAGAGTACATGGGCACAATCATGAAAGGGATCCTCAGGAAAGCAAATGGGACTGTAAAATGTAACATCACATCACATGTAAGCAAGCTAGTGAATGCCAAACAGCAAACTGATCCTGGGAATGAAAAGAGGAAATGCCTCAGGCTCTGGAGTCGGAAGGAATACACAGGCTGAATCAGGATGTGTGATGTTAGGCAAGTTACCTGAGTTCTCTGCGCAGGGTTCCCTCATTTGTAAAAGGTGTAAGATGAAAACACCAATATCAAAGGGTTTTGAGGAGAATGAAATGAGAAAATGTACATAAAATGCACAGTGCTGAAATTGCACCTAGTAGACACTTGAGTAGATGGTAACTGAAAATGAAACACATTTCCTTAATTACGCCTTCCTTTGAGATCTTCTGGTTCTGACTGAGGGGGTTCCATTTCCATGAAACAGTCTGAACGGTCAGCCAAATGGGTGGTCAAGCAAAGTCTCTCATATTAGACAGTACTCAAATCTTTTCGGAGTTAAAGGTAATGAGAAAACGCAGCTCATCCTTCCAGAAAAACCTGAATTTTTGCCAGGAGCAAAATTCCCACAACATAAAATTTTAAGCAAGATCTTAAATCTCAGTGCAGACATAAGAGTAGAAATGAATTCATCAATGAAATGATTTCTCCTGGCAAACTTCCCTGACTGGAAGCAACCATAGTATATGTAAAAAGGAGAGAGAAATGAAATAAAGAAAATTCCAACTCTGCAATCAAAAGGAATTAATTTTCTGAATAGAGACTAGTTATTATTTGGGCAAAAGACATGAATATTTTTTATATGTGTTTACAATTTGTTTTCAGAGGATAAATACACCAAACTGAGAGTCACAACATATCGAATTTCACGGAGTCTATAACCAGCATAAATTAAGAAGTTAATTCTTGCGGCGGAGGAGTTGGGTATAATTTGTTGTTAATATGGCTCTTAAAGCAGTAAGACATGACTAAAAAGTTCAGAATCTGATTCATTACATGTTTAATAATAATATTTAAACATTTGAACTTAGTGTACCTTGCAGCACTATAATTCACTTAATTCAAAGATCCTGAATTCTCTCATTAACTGGAAGAAATTATTCCTTAAAAGCTCTTAAAATATCTACCTCTCCTCTATGACTCATAGTTAAGCCTCCTTACAGGAAAGCCACTGTGGTTTTTCCCATAAGATATACCTGTTCAGTGGGTCAAGAAAAATTTGTTTTGATTTATAAATTCTGATAAGTTTTTTGTCTAGAAAGTTATTTGAAAGAAGCAGTTGGTCTATTATGCCCAGTTCAAAACATCAGGACATTTTAGATACAAAGTGATATGATCTGATCACTAAGACCTTCTTAATTGCTAATAATCAATATCTTAGTGAACTCTACAACTTGTTCCTGGATAAATGTAAGAAAGGCAGCCTAATGTTCAAACTGTATTGAGCTGTCCTCCTGTACAGCAAGCCTCAGTCAGTTGACAGACCCTTACTGAGCACTTATTACTTGTGTCAGGCTACCTCATTGGCTCCAAGAACACTGAAGATGACGGGTAAATGCATCCACAAACACTGAAGTAGGTGCTGAGTGAAAAATAATTGAAATGGAGCCTAACTTTTTCATTTGAAGATAATCTGCCTCACTTTTTCAAAACATGCTGCTCCAAAATCAAGATATTTATGTTACTTGACGTTGCCAATGCCTCCAGGTCAGCCTGTTGGCAACTACATAAAAGGCCAACTTTGTTAAAATGGTGAGGAATACAAAAGTAATCACCTTCCAGCCTCAACAAAACTCATTTTGAGTTCCAATGCAAGCTTACATTCAGTAGCATTACATAAGCTTGTGATAGTCTTTAAAAGTTAAATTCTTTACACTTAAATTTTACATCACCAAAGACGTAAAGAAAATATCCAACAAACTGAAAACTATACAATAAAATTGGCTACAAATAATGCTTTACAGAGAAAAACCTTTGCAAATGTGGTATATTTAGTATATTGACATAATGGAATATTACTCAGCCACAAAAAGGAATGAAGTACTGATACATGCTATAACATAGATGAAACTGAAAACATTATGCCAAGTGAACAAAGATAGACAGAAAAGGCAACAAGTTGCATGACTCTATTTATACGAAATGTCCAGGACAGGCAAATTTATAGAGACAGCAAGTAGATTAGTGGTTGCTAAGAGCTGGGGTCATGGGTCATGGTGAATGGGGAATGGCTGCTAATGAACATGGGGTTTCTTTTGGGGGTTATGAAAACATTCTGGAATTAGATAGTGGTGATGGCTGCACAACTACACAAATATACTAAAAACCACTGGACCCTTTTAAAAAGATGAATTGTATAATGTGTGAATTTTATCTCATTATTTTTTTTCAAAAGGATCCACAACATGCTCTGGGCATGTGGTTTTGAAGATATACAAAGCAATACTCTCTGGTTTATTTCCTTGCTACTGTGACATTTACTTAAATAATTTAAGTACTAAGAGGACCTGGCTTCATTGTTAAATAGATCTATAACAGAAATGTGAATTCAACAGGTGTGTGTTTGATGACCACAGTACTTTTTAAAAATGTCTTCCCCTCTCCAGAACTGACTATAAGGTTTTAGAATCATTGGGGACCAGGGATTCCTCTGCATGTTTTATGTGTCAACTGTGCATCACACCACCACTGAGCACTTTCATAAAGCCTTTGAAATTTAAATTATGTCCGTGTGTGGGGGTCTATGGGCAATTATCACCATATTTGCAATGTAATTCTCATTTATTAGAACTTAAAAATGATTTCTGTCTGTAAAGGTTACTGTGCCAAGAGCAGCACCATCTATTGGATGAAAATGAACACTTAATATCTACTCTATTACGAACCACCTAAATTTAAAAATTGGGAGCTTCTGAAAAGAATTAAATATGTGTACGTGCAAAGCGAAGCACAACACTTCGTAACTTTCAGGTTAATGCGTAAACCAATTATATTCCATCGCGATGGAAAATCATGAAGGAAAAAAAGCATTTATTTAATAAAATGCAAAAGTCCAATCTTGCACTTCTTGAAAATCACTGGAAAACTTGAGTCTACATCACAGGTAAAGGAAATGCTTAAACTGACTATTTGAGAATGCAATTTCGGTTTTAAATGTAACCTGGATGGTGTGGATGAAAAATGAAATCTATGAATAAGTGTATCAACCTGCAGCTCTCCTCCGACTTCGTCAGCACTGGCAAAACCTAGAGATTTTGATTGAACTTTTTCTTTTTTCTTTTTAAGTAATTGCCCAGACTTGAATATGACTAAATTGAAAGTAATAAAAAACCCTGAAAACTCAGGTTGGTGCTTGTTCCTGTTACTACCTTTCAGATGTGTGTGTGTGTCTGCAATTCACATCAGACACGTGTACTTTTCATTTAAGCCCATCGTACCTGTAGCATAAAAATGAACAGCAAAAAAGACAATACAGTACGCAGCCCCGCACCACAGTTGTATTTCTGGTCATTTATTTATCTTCGTATGTATATCTAAAAGGCTATTTCTACACTTTGCAAAAGAGGAGAGAAGAACGGTGGCGGCAGGGATCTGAGTACCCCCAGCTCTGTCTCCTGGGACCGGGGCACGAATGCCGGCGGGCGGATGGAAGGGGCGAGGGCGAGGGGCGGGGAGGGGGTGCGCAAATCCCACGCAGCTGCCTGCACCGCGCGGCCGCCCGCTCCGTAGGAGCCCAGTGGCAGTCCCTTTTTCCCCCTGGCTAGATGGCGGCGGCGGCAAGTCGCGGACACGCTGAAATCCCCCCACCTGCATCCCACCGATCCCAGAGCTGAAACCCCACCTAGCTCTTCTCACTCACCCAGGCGGCAAACACAGAGGAGCTGAATGCAAGCGAGGAAGCACTTTAGGATTCGCATTTCCAGACGGTCTGCGGCCCCTCGCCGTGCGGCTCCTCTGCTTCTCAGAGTAGAGAGGGAGGGGGCGTGAAGGAAATGTTCTTTCTTTCTTTTTTTTTAGAATCCTCCAGTATATAGATCGAAGTGAGATCGTGCGTGCGTGTGCGTGTTGCGTGTTTTGTGTGGTGTGTATGTGTGTGTGTGAGAGAGAGAGAGAGAGACAGCGAGAGACGGCGAGAGACGGCGAGAGACAGCGAGAGACAGCGAGAGACGGCGAGAGGAATCTGGAGAAAGCCGCGCGGTGGTGGGGCCCGGGGCCGCTAGCCTAGGTGCATGTCAGCCGGCGTGCAGGACTTCGCCTCCTTAGCCGGCTGCTGCGGCCGCGGTCTGAGCGCTCCGAGCGCAGCGAAGCCTGAGTGCCGGGTGCGCGCTCCAGCCGGGCTGTGCGCGCCGCGGCTCCTGGCGGGGGCGGGGGCGCAGGATCGCGCTGCTGGGAGCGTGCCGCGGACCCGGGGTCGCGCGGAGGGCGGAGGGACGCGGCTGCCGCTGTGGGTCGGGATCCCAGGGTAGCAGTTCACACGCGGACAATCTTCCCCTGTCCGCCGCCAGTGGTTTCGCTGCCCTGGAGTTAGAGGGATCCGCTGGGGTTTCCAGTGTTCGTAGAACATTGGAACTCCTTCATCACTTTAGAAGGGAAGGGAAGGGAAGGCCGAACCCCCATTGTCCCGCACAGCCAGAGGCTGACCTTTGAGTTTCACCTCTAGAAGTGTTTTTCATTTTATTGTTCTCTGCAGATGCTTAAGTGGGTCCAATCAGAATGTGGTGGGGGCGCCTGGGTACGTTGTTTCCCTCCCTTTTTTTCTTTCCATTTTCCTAATAAAGTAGTAGATCCCATTGCCTTCGGGAGAGTTGACTCCAAAAAATCTCCAGCCCTGATTGTGACCAGACTGACCCTATCCTTTCCCTAGACCCCAACGAAACTGCCCTGCTGGGCACAGCTGTTTGGGGGAACTTTCAACATGGCGGTGGTCCTGCCAAACCGAACCACACAAGTGCCTCCTCACACAGGGTCGAACGGGAAGATTTTTAATTACTTGATTGAAGGGTACGCAAAAATATATATATATAATACATACCTTCTGCTGCCTTAGAGCTGGAAATGCCACTCTCATGTGATCGTTTCTTTAGTGGTGTTCAGAACTAGACTGTGAGCGCCTTGATGGCAGGGAGTTTGCCTTTATTACTATAACCCCAGATCCTAGCACAATGGCCTTAAAAACAAAATCAATAGGTGTTCCCTGAATGTTCGTTGAATTAATTTGAAGCCTAAAGGAAACAATGAGAAGGTAATTGGTGGTAATCTCTACACTGAAAATTCATGAGATTTTCATTTATGTGATATCCTTTAACTATTAGTACATGTTTTTCCTATATGAGACCCACTTTAGAGCCTTTTAGGAGTCCCATCTAAAGCACAGAAAGCCAAATTGCGGAATTGTCCCACGTATTCTTAGTAACAGTTTGATGTAGGTATCTGTAAAGTGTGTACTTTTGTGTCCTGTTCTTGTCTCAAAAATAGTATTCTAGCTTTAAATTTTTTAAAGAAAACTTACTGCACGTAAAATTGGGTTCTGAATGTATTTCAAGTGTTACTACGAGTTCTTGCTAATATCTCAGCCTGTGAACACTTGGCTAAATGTGCAGAGCTAATGGCAGTTTGCTGTTGCTTCAGGAATAGATTATAGTCATGTAATAACAGATTTTTGAAACCATTTAGTGTTTATTCAGAAACACGTATCAACATTAAGAAGCTGATCCTTGATCTTATTCTTCCCACGAACAGCAATAGAAATGGTACAACTTTTAGAAGAGTTATGATGGGGATTGATGGCTGCTCATAAGAGTTTTCACACAGGAAGAAAATTTGGGGGCCATTTTTTTTTTTTTTTTTTTTTTTTTTTGCTAGCATTACAGGAAGTGTGCAGGTGTATAAACTGACTGTGCACTGAGAGTTCAGAGAAAGTGCTTATTTAATATCAACTGGAGTAGGCAGGAAAGGTTTCCTAGAGATGTATAAACAAGAAGGACTAGCAGGAAAAAAATCATGTCAAAGGCAGTGAGGACAGGAAGGAAAGAAGCAGATGTCATATGCTGTTAAAAAAAAAAAAAGTGTGAATTACATTTGAGCAGATTGAGTGGGGTCAGACTGTGACAAACATTGATTTCCCAGTGGAGCAGCTTGTATGTGAAATACAACACAGGAGGGACCACAAAAGAAACTCCTAAGAACTTCCACTATTTAGGGGAAGCTTGGTTTGCTCAGGGGAATTATGGTGTTCCAGTAGTTTCCAATTATCAAGGATACCCCACTAGCCTGCAAGAATAATCCAGCAACCACCACCATAACCCTGACTTTTCTCTTACTGGACCACAAAATCAAATCACTTGTCAATCTTTTGAATTAGATCACCAAACAACAGCACTGTTGAAATAAGTTTCCCTAGTAAAAAGGGAAAGGGAATATGTGGTTTCTGCTCATTTGGTTCTCATAGTTAATATTACTGTCATTCCCTGGAAAGGCACAAAAGCCACCTTGAGGGAGTAGTCATGTTGCTATTGAGGTTTGTGTGGGATTCAGGATAGAGACCAATTCTGTGAGACTGAATGACAGCTGTGGGAAACTGACTGGAGGACCAGTGAATATGGTTCTGATGATCCCGGGGAGGGATGATGGAGTAGGAGGTTGAGGTCCTTGGAATATAGGTCACTGTAACAGCCAAGGCATGGGAGAAGAGAAGGCATCAGCAGAGCAGAAACATAAAAAATGTACTGTATCTCACAGTTTACAGTGTTACTGGGGTCATAGTCATTTCTGAGACGTGGTACCTGATTAATATGCATTAGCCATTGTGAGTTGAAGTTATAAACTTGCAAGACCACACACCTTCATTCAGAGTATACACATATATAAATTTATGTATACATGTATTCAGAGAGAATATATGTAGAAAAAGAGAGACAGAATAGAAAGAGGCAGATACAGAGACAAACAGAACCTATATCTAAAACATTAGCTTGGTGAACTGGATCCATTTTATCCTCAACTACATACCATCCTGGAGCATTTTGTAAATCCATACTCATGTATAAGCCAAATCTCTGGGAGTCTTATCACTCTCAATAAATATAATACACTATTTAATATGAACAGTTCAAACAAAGAGATGAGAAGAGATTATACTAGTTGAACCTACAAGGAAAAGGAATATTTCTGAAGGTAGATAATGGTTGCGTAGTGGAAGATTTGACAAAAATTTCAAAACTCAAGAGTTTTCTAAGAGAGAACAAATTTGAGGGCCTTTAAAATTTGTCCTTTACATTCAGTTTTTCATTTAATACAATTCTGTTGTGTGTGTTCATTATATATCACACACTGATACATAATGAATTATTTCATCTCTACCATAAAGGGACTCACATTCTAATCAGAGAGAAATTCATCGCTACTAAAATGTCTCTGCATACTATTGCCTGATAAAAGAGAAGATGCTCAGTTAAATTTGAATTTCGGATATACAATAAATAATTTTTATGCACTCTCATGCAATATTTGGGACATTCTTATATTTTAAAAAATTAATGTTTATCTCAACCCAAATTTGTGGTCTGTATTTTTATTTGCAAAATCTGGCAATCCATTTTGTTGTGTCTGGGAAATTTCTAGTATCAGGGTTGGTCACTTGTGATTATAAAATGTCCATAGTTTTCCATAAGTTTCCTTACTCCACGAATTATTTCCAAAGTGTCCCTAATATAAATATAGGTAGATGGAAATGGGGAAAAGGAGATGTTTACTCTGCAGAATCTGTTTGACTTTTAAATTTGATGGAAGTGTGAAACCCCGTCTCTACTAAAAAAAATACAAAAAACTAGCCGGGCGCGGTGGCTCAAGCCTGTAATCCCAGCACTTTGGGAGGCCGAGATGGGTGGATCACGAGGTCAGGAGATCGAGACCATCCTGGCTAACACGGTGAAACCCTGACTCTACTAAAAAAAATACAAAAAAAACTAGCCGGGCGATGTGGCGGGTGCCTGTAGTCCCAGTTACTCGGGAGGCTGAGGCAGGAGAATGGCGTGAACCCGGGAGGCGGAGCTTGCAGTGAGCTGAGATCTGCACTCCAGCCTGGGCGACAGAGCCAGACTACGTCTCAAATAAATAAATAAATAAATAAATAAATAAATAAATAAATAAATAAATTTGATTGAAGTGCTTCACTGTGTTATAACACTTCCATGTTATAACACAGTGACTACAGAATATTGTATAGTCACTGAATAAACTATGAAATTAAATGGGAAGTGAAACATCTGTTTTTCTTATAACAATAAATAGTTTATATTAGGCTCACATACATTTTTGCTTATTTTTATCCATTGTCATTGAAAAATATATTTGAACAGAAGTTAAATATGAACAGAAGTCACTGAATTGAATCAAATGTTTACAGACCGAGAAAGTCGTAGTTATTTCTTTTGAAGTAAAATATAGTTTTGGTAATTATAAGGTGTTTGTCAGAAGTAGATCTCATTTTACATGGAACAATGTATTTTGGACTATGAGGCTAGATTTATCTTGTGTTTTATACCTTACGTATTTTGTTCACATCTGATTGACACAATGACATCTATTTAGTATTCTTGTAATGTGAAATTTCTGAAAACATGAAAGACTAATTTTACTTCCTGTAGCACAGACAAATCTTTTATTTGGATTTGTCCTTCTAGAACTTTCTGCTGAAAAAGCAGTTCATTCCTACCTGCCTGAGCTTTGCATCTTTGTTCCTAGTGGCCCAAATGGCTTGTTATTGCATTTTTCCAGTATCAGGCATAAAACAAATAGGAGGGTCCTCACTGATAGCTCCAGAGCTAAGAGTGATGTGGCACCCTTAGTCCATCTGAAGGAGGCATAATTATTTATGTTTGAGAGGAAAACCACAGCATGTTACATTCTTAGCCTTTTACTATCTTGTCAGGACTGACCATAAAGTAAGTTAAACCTGTTGTATTCAATAATTCAGTGAGAACATTATATTAAAAAACACCAAAAGGTAGGAATCATTTTTTCCATTTCAGGAATATTTGGTACAGTACAAGATGCAAGATAATTCTTTCTCATTGTATCAGTAGAATAATATTATTCTGTATTTTGTATATTTTCAATGAAACAGTGGCTATAAAAGATAACCATAAACTCTGAAAATTACTTCTGGATAAATAGTACTTAGATTTCAGTTTTTTTCTCCCTTAAAAAGAAAACATGTCATCAGGGCAAAGATCTTGGGTCTATTCTAAGTTCATTCAGGCAGCTAAAACAAAATACTAGTCTGAGTGGCTTATAATTAGGAATCTATTTCTCACTGTTCTGGAGGCTAAGTCCAAGATCAAGGAATTGTTAGATCTAGTGTCTGATGAAAGCCCAATTCCTGGATCATAGATGGCCGTCTTCTTGCAAGGATCTCACATGTTCAAGGTGCAAAGCAGCTCTCTGGAGCCCCTTTTATGAGACATTAATCCTATTCATGAGGGCCCCACCCTCATGACCTAATTATCTCCCAAAGGTCCCACCTCCAAATACCACTGCAATGGGGATTAGGTTACAACATACGAATTTTGGAGGAAGGACAAATATTCAGCCTGTAGAAGCCCTCCCAAACACATGATTTGTTAAAATGCTATCTTGAGTTGAAAATTTTCATTTGTTGTATGGATAAGCTCATTTTTGTACTTCTTAAAATTAAGGATATTAAGGTCTTTTTGAGGCTCTATATTTAACTAAACTTTTGAAGTAAAATACAGTTTTGGTAATTACAAGCTCATTTTTGTATTTCTTAAAATTTCAATAGACTTTTCAATAGACTTATTTTTTAGAGCAGTTTTTGGTTCACAGCAAAATTGAGTGGAAAGTACAGACAGTTGCTGTTACCTCCTCCCCCAAGAGAGCATAACATGCATGGCCTCCCCTCATCATCAATATTCCACATCAAAGTAGTACATCTGTTGCCATCTTTGAATTTACATGGACACATCATTGTTACCCCAAATGTATAGTTCACATTAGGATTCAACCTTGGTTTTGTGCAGTCTATGAGTTTTAACAAAAGTAATGACATGTATCCACTATTATATTACACAGAATAATTTAGTGTCCTAAAAATCCTCTGTGCTTTGCCTATTCGTCCCGCCCTCCCTCCTACCTGACAACCACTGATCTTCTTACCATCTTCATGGTTTTGTCTTTTCCAGAATGTTATATAGGCAGAATCATACAATATACAGCCCTTTAAAAATTTTTTTTTTTTTTTTTCTTGAGACGGAATCTCGCTCTATCACCCAGGGTGGAGTGCAGTGGCGCGGTCTCGGCTCACTGCAAGCTCCGCCTCCCGGGTTCACGCTATTCTCCTGCCTCAGCCTCCGGAGTAGCTAAGACTACAGGTGCCCGCCACCGCGCACGGCTAATTTGTATTTTTAGTAGAGACGGGGTTTCACTGTGTTAGCCAGAATGGTCTCCATCTCCTGACTTTGTGATCCGCCCGCCTCGGCCTTACAAAGTGCTGGGATTACAGGCGTGAGCCACCGCGCCCAGCCAAAATCGGCTTCTTTCTTAATAAGCATTTACGGTTCCTCCGTGTCTTTTTATGGCTTGATAGTTCATTTCTTTTTAATGTTGAATAATATTCCATTGTCTAGATGTAGTACAGTTTATGTGTCTGTTCACCTTCTGAAGGACATGTTGGTTGCTTCTAATTTTGACTACTATGAATAAAACTGTTATAAACATCTGTATTCTGGTTTTTGTGTGAGCATAAATTTTCAGCTCATTAGGGAAGTACCAAGGAGCTTGATTGCTGTATCATGTGATAAGAGTATGTTTAGTATTATAAGAAACTGCCAATTTTGTTTTAAGTGGCTGCACCGTTTTGCATTCCCACCAGCAACGAACGAAGCTTTCTGTCGCTCCTCATCTTCATTAGCAGTTGGTATTGTCAGTGCTTTGGATTTTGATTCTTTCAATGGGCATATAGTAGTAGTAGCTCATCATTGTTTTGATTTGTAATTTGCTAACAAATTATGATCTTAAGCATCTTTACATATGCTTATTTGCCATCTGTATGTCTTCTTAAATGAGGTGTCTGTTCAGGCTTTTTGCCCATTTTAAAATCAGGTTTTGTATTTTGGTTTTGATTTTTTTTAACTCATTTTGAAATAATTTCAGACTTACTGAAAAGTTGTAGAAATAAGCAAAGAAATTTTGTATACCCTTTATCCATACTCTCCAATTAGTATTTTACCTTTATTATTCTCTCTATTCTTTCTTCATTCTGTATGTCTATACCTATATGTATCTCTCTCTATCTATCTATCTATCTATCTATCTATCTATCTATCTATCTATCTATCCATCCATCCGTCTGTATCTATAGCTATAAACTTAAAAGACCTTCTTGGCAAAGTAATTGGATTCATTTAACCTTCTTCACCAACCACTCCTTAGGCTGTTGTTCTTCGGTGACTTCTTGATCTTATCAAAGAAGCTTTTGTTGATTCCAGAATATTTATTGAAAACCCAATTTGTAATCACTTAGAAGAGGAATTAATTATTATTAGGAATCATCTTGGGTTATTTAAGGATAAGCCTTACTAGAGTCATGTTACTTCCTTAGAAAAGTTGCTCTTAATCTTGAAGATGTTATTCTCAGGTACAACTCCCTTTCTTCCAGCTCCCATTCTTCTTGTTTCTGGCTCTGTCCCTCTTGGATAAAGCTTTGCACCCGCCTTCCTACTGAATGTACTGCCATTAGTCTTCTTATGTTTTATAAAGTCCATGCTCAATACCAGAGTAATTTTTATAAAATGAGTATCTAATGTGGAGTATACACCAGTAAATAGGGACCAGCATTAGTGATTGTTTCCAAAGATTCAAAAGTATTAACCAATGAGAATTAATCTGATTCTATAGTGAGAGCTTTTATTTGAGGAGATTATGTAAGTCAGCAGTGTGCTATATTATTCATTATTTTTTGTGTTAAGATAAGTATTTGCCGTACTGATAGAATTGTATATTTTAGAATAGGAGAGGTGATTCCTGAGGTGATGATATTTCAACACGGGCACAACTTGCTCCCTTCTCTTTGCCCCACCACTAACTTTATTATAGATCATGATGGAAGAATCATATTTTTCTTCTCTCCAAACACCCGTGATCTTAACTTCATTATTGAAATAACTTGCAAGGGAATGTGTCCTCAAATTTGTATGAAATTACAAAGATTCATATGACCAAATACAGGTTTATTGCTAATTTCATTTAATTGTCATTTAAAGATTTTTTAAAAACACCATTTTGCCTACTATATCAGAGACAAACATGAGACTTAAAGTCTTTCTACAAGCTTAATTTAAACATCGATATCTGCCTGCTCACTAGGGCTTTGAAAAATGTCCAGGATATTTTAGATTAGAAAGCAAATGTATAAAACAAGATCTACAAATTAAAGAATCAGCACTGGATGGGGTCACTGGAATGAGTTGCTCTATTTCAGATTTACAGACATTTCTGATAAATGGTCATTTTGCTGTTTTGTTTTTGTTTTTGTTTTTTGCCTATCTCCAAGCAAAAATAATTCACAATCACCCTAGATGATCCATTATATTTTTGACCGTATTAAAAACCATTCACCTTTATACTTAGCCAAAGTATTTTTCTCTCTATTCCTGCCATCCAGTTAACTTTAGGCACCCAGAACAAATCTTTCCCCTCTATTTGTAAAGAGAACATTCCTTCTAATTCCAGATGTTGTGATTTTTTTTCTCTTGCTAAATTCTTATTCTTCCAAGCTTGATCTGAACTCTTGACTCTTCTGGAGGCAATAGTCCATCAGTTCTTTCTTTTCTTTTCTTTTCTTTCTTTCTTCTTTCTCTCTTTTTTTCCCCTTCCTTCCTTCTTTCCTTCCCTCCCTCCCTCCCTCCCTCCTTCCTTCCTTCCTTCCTTCCTTCCTTCCTTCCTTCCTTCCTTCCTTCCTTCCTTCCTTCCTTCCTTCCTTCCTTCCTTCCTTTTTTGAGATGGAATCTCACCCTGTCGTTCAGGCTGGAATGCAATGGTGTGATCTCGGCTCACTGCAACCTCCGCTCACTGCAACCCTTCTTGGTTTAAGCGGTTCTCCTGCCTCAGCCTCCCGAGTAGCTGGCATTACAGGTGCACTCCACCATGCCCAACTAATTTTTGTATTTTTAGTACAGACGGGGTTTCACCATGTTGGCCAGGCTGGTCTCAAACTCCCAACCTCGTGATCTGCCCACTTCGGCCTCCCGAAGTGCTGGGATTACAAGTGTGAGCCATCGCACCCCGGCCCATCAGTTCTTTCAATCTCTCCCACTCCCCCTTTTTTTTTTTTTTTTTTTTACCAAGCTATCATTACCTTTTTCCAAACAAACAAACAAGCAAGCAAGCAAAAACACCTACCTCTCTTGTCTCATTACAGCTAGAGTCCCAGATGTCTCTTTCTTCATAATTTTCTGGTAAGGATAGACTTTAATCATTATCTCCACCTCGTAATTTCTCTTCAAGCTGCTACAGTTAGGTTTCTGCCTTTCTAATTCTATTAATAGTGGCATTTAAAATATAAAAAATCACATTCTAATGGCCTTGTACATGCGGGACACTCAAAACAAAAACTCACCATTCCTCTAAAACTGGTGCTTTCCACAAAACCAAGAATTCTCCTAGCCTCTTCTTCCTCAATATTCCCATCTAATCAGTCACTAAATCCTACAGTTTACTCTTAAGTTCCAGTCTGTTTCTATATATTTTTTCTTGCATAATCAACAGACCTGACATATATTCAGTGCTTTAAAAGTATTCAAATATATGAATGAATTTATTGAAGAAGGGCAGCTGCCAAGCCAGTATTACCTGCTCCTTCTCTTGCCTGCTTGTAACAAGGTTCTGGCACATGTCTCTGAAGTTTCTGTCAGTTTCTGGACACTGGATTAGACCCTCAGTTTAAGGCATCTTCTTTCACTTGACTTACTGGCTGGTTTCCTATAACAGTCTTAGACTGTTCGTAACCTACTTGCCTTGACTTAGAACTTACTGGTTTTTGAGTTTGCAGTTCTTCAACTGATAGTGTGGGCTAGCAGGCCTAGAACACCTCCAGAGAATTTCCTGGCTTATTTTAATCTTACCCTCTATTTTTTTCTTCACAATTAAATCCTCCTCCCCTGATTTTGTTCGAGCAAAGAGCCAGCCCGACCTGAAGACTATGAACTTTCCCTGAAGTGTTGGCAATAGTCGGCCTTTAGTTATTTTAAATTTGAGAGTTAAGAAAATATCTCTATTTCTAGGCTGTTTCAAAACTCTGACATTTGCCATTGGTCATCTTCTCTGAGCATCTGCTGTTCCTACATTATTTCTAGACAGCTTCTCTTACTCCTTAAAATAAGAACAGAAGCTGAGGAGGCCTACAGCCCTAGAAAATTCTCTCATTACTCTCATAAGAAAGAATATAACTCAAATAGAAAATGTGCAATTGAGAAACTAGCACAAACTTGGGGTTCCAGAAAAATAATTATCAATCCTCTACTTTATCTCCTTCTGTCATAACAGTGACTATAGCCACAATTTCTTGGCACCTACTTGGTGTCAAGTTTTGTTCTAAAAGCATCATATATAACTGCTTAATCTCTACAACAAACCTATGATATGGGACTTATTACCATCTTTCCAATCTCACAGGAAAAGCAGCGGCAGAATGATTTGTCTAAAGTCACACATCGTAAGTGACAGACCTTGGATGTGAGCTCATACCTAATCATTAATCTACACTGCTTCTCCTTGAGAACACTTAGGAGGTTCCACACCTACTAATTTGCTGCCAAACTCAGACCAGAAATGTGTGCCTACTTTGATTTCCTGATATGTAGTACATTTTACAAAACTTACCCAATGTCAAATATCAGTAACGTGTGTGAGATGAGGAATAAACACTATTCTAGGAATTGAAATGTGCTGTCTGTCCAAATAAGATTTTTATGAGCTTGAGAAGGATTTCTGGCTTTTATTTCTCTTCAGTTACCCAGTACAGATATTTTGGAACATAATCCCTGAAATGGCTTGGGAAGTCAATATAGCAGATTTGAGCGGAAAAAGACATTGACTCTCTCAGGGATGGTGAGACAGTGCAGGCTCTCTCCTAATCCTTGTGTCATGCCTAAAGTTACTAGGCACTGAGAGTTAACACAAGCATAGACATAAAACTCAAGTGACATTAAGAGATTCACTGATGGGACCACTCATTCCTTTAAATTTTAAATAAGAGTACTCTGAGATCCCATGCTGCATGACTGCAGAAAGTCATTGCACAGCTAGACTGTAGTGATTATAAAATTCACTGAAGACGTGAGGAGACTGTGAAGGAATTACAATGCAGAAAGGAACATGTAAAGCATGATATCACATGATATCACTGAATGTTCTATGTAGTTTTATAGGGAGGGTATTTAACTTGCTGGCCACCTCTTTAGATTGCAGCCTAACACTTTTCCTTCTTGCAATTCATTCATTCTCCAGGTATTTTTTCAGCACTTATTTGTGCTAGACATTGTGTACACAATGGAGGAGTTTACAATTTAGAAAATTTTTTCATCATACTTAAGTTTAGAATTAATTGTCTCATACTCTCCTTTCCAGACTAGGGCATCGATCTTAACTTTATAAACCAAAAGTCCCCTAAAATTGTTTTACTTAACTAAGGACCAGTCAGCACCCAAAGACAAATTCTACCTGTTGTAGCCGCTGAACAAATGTTTCAAAATAGTCTCTGTGTCCCCACCCAAATCTCATCTTGAATTTTAGCTCCCATAATTTCCATGCATTGTGGGAAGGACGTGGTGGGAGATAATTTAAACCTGGTGGTTCCCCCATACTGTTCTCGTGACAGTGAATAAGTCTCAGGAGATCTGATGGTTTTAAAAGCAGAAACCCTTTTCACTTGGTTCTCAATTCTCTCTTGTCTGCTATCACGTAAGATGTGCCTTTTACCTTCCACCATGATTGTGAGGCCTTCCCAGCTACATGGAACTGTGAGTCCATTAAACCTCCTTTTTAAAAATAAATTACCCAATCTTGTCTATGTCTTTATCAGCAGCATGAAAATGAATTAATAGAGTCTCTTGCACTATGAAATCAGAATCACCCAAGGTAGAGCCAGGACCTGATACATAACAAGGGAAAGAATTAAGGCACAACAGATTAAAGGTGGACTGATTAACACCAAATGTACTAAAACATAATAAGAAAAAGACTTTTAAGACTTTTTCATTAAAGTAAAAATAATGCTAGCACTACAGTAAATAAAAATAAAAAGAACATATTAATGCAAACATTGAGATAAATACATTATATAAAGAGGTTCATATTTAGAGGTAATAAGAGGACGTTCTAAAAGCTAATAAGAATGAAGATAAAAGGAGAAATATTTCAAGAATAAGTAGATACCAATAATAAGGGAAATACAATAAATACATAAATAATAAGGGATCTACAAGGCCACAAGGTACAGGGGTGGCAAAAGATGAAAAGAAGAGTAGCTTTTAAAAAACGCACAGCATGCTAAAAATATTTTAAAACTACATAGACAGTGCCAAGCTAAAGCTTTTAAAAATAAAATTCTAAGAACGTGAAAGAGATAAGTAAAGTTGGCAAGCTACCTGAGTGTTTCACATAGGTCTCTGATCCTTTACAGTTTGCAAAGCTTGGGTTACCTTATTCAGGTCCTCAAGACTGGAGAACAAAGGAGCAATACTGGGACCCTTTTTTTCTTCCCTGAAGCTTTCAGCATCTGATTAACTTCCAAAATGTTATCAGAAAAACATAATAATAATAATATTTTTCCTTTATTGACTACCAACTCTATGCCAAATACTTTAGCATCTGTTATCTTTAATCTCTCCCAAATTCTGCCAATGAGATACATCATTTCCCCATTTCATTGCTGTTCCCCAGGGCTCAGAGTTTAGCATTACTCAGAGCCAAATAAAATGTGGTGGTGGAATTGGAATTAAAACTCGAGATTCTCTGATTCCAGTGTGTATCCTCTTTCCATAAATACACCTTGAATTTAGTCGGCCATAGGAAGGCACATTTCTTAAGCAGCAGTACCAAGTTCTTACCGTATCACCGAGTGAACACCTGCAGTTCAAACTGAATTGGCAAGTTTCCTGCTAGCTTCATATTCCAGTGATACTGATTCTTCTTAGCATTTATGTCTTTATGTCTTTAGATAGATAGATGTACAGATATACTTATATACACATATATTCATATATGTATAAAGATATATCTTTATATGTTTATATGTATGAAGATATATATATCTTTATATGTTTATATGTATAAAGATATATATATCTTTATATATAATATGCAGTTGAAAAATTAAAATTTGAAGATCAAGCGTGTTCAACAACATGAAGGAGTGCCTAAAAATGAGGGTAAATTAAAACAAAAAATAAAATGGGGGCCAGGCGCGGTGGCTCATGCCTGTAATCCCAGCACTTTGGGAGGCCGAGGTGGGTGGATCATGAGGTCAGGAGATCGAGACCTTCCTGGCTAACACGGTGAAAACCCATCTCTACTAAAAATGCAAAAAAAAAATTAGCTGGGCGTGGTGGTGGGCACCTGTAGTCCCAGCTACTCGGGAGGCTGAGGCAGGAGAATGGCGTGAACCCAGGAGGTGGAGCTTGCAGTGAGCCGAGATCACTCCACTGCACTCCAGCCTGGGCGACAGAGCGAGACTACATCTCAAAATAAATACATGAATAAATAAATAAATAAATAAATAAATAAATAAATAAATAAATATAAAATAAAATGGGGAAATAGGTCACGCAAAGTGAGTATGTCAGTCAGGACTGGCTATGTAATATTGCAGTAACAAGGAGTGTCTTGCTCACTTGAAGCTTGTTACGTGTTCAAGTTACCTGTTTTGGATGTGTTTATTCAGTAACCCAAGGTGCTTTCAGCTTTTGGCATTTTCTTTACTTGTGTTGTCATCATTTCAGAGAAAGAAAGTGCTGGTTGTTCTTGCACTGTCAACTTAAATATCTCCACACAGATATGGCATGTGTCACTTCCCTTCCAACCCATCTGCTTTCCAATGTGCCTAGAAGGAGAGGAGAAAGAAATATGGATAGGAATAGAGATGTCACCTACATAGAAAAGAGAGAGAGAGAAGAGGGAGGCAAGAAGAGGAAAGAGTGAGAGAAAAGATAGAGAATATGAGAGTACAAAATAAAATGATGTGAAGAAACCCCAGATCAATAGAGTATACTTTGTGATTGCATAATGGTTTGATAATTGCTTTGCTATCTTAGGTTTTGAACATAAAAAAATTCTAAAGTCTTTCAGAGAAAAATACATGAACAACCTCCAGTGTCAAAACTGAAACAGCTCACAGAATGTTAACCCACTTCCTTTGTTAATCTTTGAGATGTTGCTCTATCCCAGGCTTCTGTAGGAGGTTGAAGAGAATGGATAAATAAGGGCGAAGGGACTGAAAGTGACAGCAAAACAAATAGTATGTATTAAAGAAGCAAATCACTTCTCTGATTATTTCTTTCTTTTTTCACTTTTGAAAGGAAAAAGTTGATGTCATTTATATACTTTAAGATCATGAAGGCATGACCTGTTGTCAGCTTGTATTTATAACAGCACCAGTCATTCTATTACTGCTTAAAAAATTTTTTTAAATGCTTTTACCACTTTTAACTTGAGCCACAATTTCTTCATTCTACAGTCAGATTACAGTTTTAAAGAGAACTATTGCTGGAAATAAGAACTACTGCTGACAAAAGCCTGAGGAAAGAACATGGTGCTTCAGCTCAGTTAAGCAACATGGTGTTCTTATTGGTTACCTCCCAGCACTAATATGATCTTGGTTAGATTACAAATTGAACTGTCTTTCCAGATTTTCTTATACTCGTAACAGGTTATTGAAGAATATAGACTCATAGAGATAAAAATATAAGAGAGTTAATTGTTTCCATGACCTGTTGTCAATAGTTACCAAGTTGCAAATTCCTTTTCTCATCCCTTATTGCATCTTGATCAGAGTCAGTAAGGTTTCTGGGCACTTTTATTTTAAGTAAACTTACTCCAATAGAGTCTGCAACTTCAATATCATATAAAGTCAAACTTCTTCTTTCCCTCCATACCTGCCTCCAACGGATGGATAGATTCAAGTGCCCTAGTAATGGAATATTTTTACAGGATTTTCTAAATTCTCCAAGAGCTCTGACTCCTCTGGACTTGGAATAGAGTGCTCAGAGAAAAATGGCCAGTATCTCCTCACTTATCTTTATAATGACACAATCCTCTTCTTATTGATTCATGCCACTTCTCTGTCACTGATTAGTTGTCTGTATCTTTCGGAGGTATTCGAAGTCTAACTCTTGCAGGTTGGGTGAATATGTGGATTCTTTGGAGCTTCTGTACTGCAACATTTTCTGATGTACCTGATCCAGAATCGTCTCTGCCTTTCCCCTTTAAAACCTACAACCGGCCGGGCGCGGTGGCTCAAGCCTGTAATCCCAGCACTTTGGGAGGCCGAGACGGGCGGATCACGAGGTCAGGAGATCGAGACCATCCTGGCTAATACGGTGAAACCCCGTCTCTAGTAAAAAATACAAAAAACTAGCCGGGCGACGAGGCGGGCGCCTGTAGTCCCAGCTACTCGGGAGGCTGAGACAGGAGAATGGCGTGAACCCGGGAGGCGGAGCTTGCAGTGAGCTGAGAGCCGGCCACTGCACTCCAGCCTGGGCGGCAGAGCAAGACTCCGTCTCAAAAAAAAAAAAAAAAAAAAAAAAAAAAAAAAAAAAAAAAACCTACAACCGTTGATCCATCCCAGAGACTCTTGTGGCTGGCTACCCTGTAGCTTACCAGTGGGAATCCTTACTGGATGAAGTACTAGCAAGATGACTGAAGCCCAGTTACGTTTTCAGCGGTCCATTCCATCCCTAAAAGTGTTAAGCAGAATAATGGTTCCCCTCCACCCCACCAAAGATTTCCACATCCTAATTCCTGGAAGCTGTCAATAAGTATGTTATATGGCAAGAGTTAAGGTTACAGACAGAACTAAGGTTGCTAATCAGCTGACCCAAAGTTAGGTAGATTATCCTAGATTCTCCATGAGAGTTTGAGTAATCACAAAGGTCCTTAACAGTGGTATAGGGAAGCAGAAGCATAAGTTAAATTAACATGATGTGAAAAAAACTCAGCCAGCTGTTGCTGGCTTTGAAGATGAAGAAGATATCAGCCGAGGAATGTGGGTGGACCTTAGAAGCTGGAAAGGGCAAAGAAATGGGTTATTTCCTAGAGAGACCAAAACAGAAGGTAGTTCTATTGACACCTTGACTTTAGCCCAGTTTAGCCATGTCAAACTTCCAACCTACAGAAATGCATAATAAATCTGTGTTGCCATGGCAACTTGCTATGACAGCTACAGAAAACGAACATATTAGATATCCCTTGTATCCTTGCCATGCCCAATGCTGCTGTCTGCTCCACTTGGCTGCCTAATGTTCTTTTAGCCTTGTGTTTACTTTCCCTACCTCAGGTAAACATACAGACTAGCAATTCTGCAGCCTGGGCAGATATCTGAGCAGGGAACAAAATGCCACTTTCTCCTTCATGTAGGCAGTGACCATCTTTTTTAGTTTTGAGTTTGCTTTTCACTAGTGTGTGAATGCTTAGTTAGTAGGAATGTTCTACAAAGTTTTTTTTTTTTTTTTTTTTTTTTTTACAATAAAACACAGCTTAGTTACTAAAAAACACAACTTACTAACTAAATGCTTAGTTAGTACAAATGTTCCACAAAGTTCTTTACAAAAACACAACCTCTTTCCATCAATGCCCTTCACCATTACCTGCTTTCAAGAGGCAACCAACTTTAATTTATTTAGCTCTTTCTTTTGGTGGTCGATTCTAAACCTCTTTGTGGCATGCTCATATGGCTACTTCTTAATCTTCATAAATATGATGACTTCCTCAAATGAAAAACTTAAATACACTTTAGCTCCATCCTTGTCCATCAATCACAAACTTTCCTCCCTCCCTCCCATTCTTCAAGTTCCATTACAATTTTCATTTGAACAATGTTAAGAATTTATATTTTTAGGCCGGGCGCGGTGGCTCAAGCCTGTAATCCCAGCACTTTGGGAGGCCGAGACGGGCGGATCACGAGGTCAGGAGATCGAGACCATCCTGGCTAACACGGTAAAACCCCGTCTCTACTAAAAAATACAAAAAACTAGCCGGGTGAGGTGGCGGGCGCCTGTAGTCCCAGCTACTCGGGAGGCTGAGGCAGGAGAATGGCGTAAACCCGGGAGGCGGAGCTTGCAGTGAGCTGAGATCCGGCCACTGCACTCCAGCCCGGGCGACAGAGCGAGACTCCGTCTCAAAAAAAAAAAAAAAAAAAAAAAAATATTTTTGCGGCCGGGCGCGGTGGCTCAAGCCTGTAATCCCAGCACTTTGGGAGGCCGAGATGGGTGGATCACGAGGTCAGGAGATCGAGACCATCCTGGCTAACACGGTGAAACCCCGTCTCTACTAAAAAAAATACAAAAAAACTAGCCGGGGAGGTGGCGGGCGCCTGTAGTCCCAGCTACTCAGGAGGCTGAGGCAGGAGAATGGCGTAAACCCCGGAGGTGGAGCGTGCAGTGAGCTGAGATCCGGCCACTGCACTCCAGCCTGGGCGACAGAGCGAGACTCCGTCTCAAAAAAAAAAAAAAAAAAAAAAAAGAATTTATATTTTTATGACCATGAAAATACCATTCATCTATGATTGTTTTCTTTCTTCATCATTCCTGGAATAAGTGTTATCTTTCCTGGTTTTTTTCCTGATCTTCTATCTCTGTGTTATAATTCCACCCCACATTTTTGCCGAATAACACAAATCCTTTCTCAATACATTCAGACTCAATAGATGTTCTGAATTTTGCTACTTCTGGAGAAAATGCTTCTATAAAATTCTGATCTGCTTCAATCTGGACTAGTTGCTTCCAGGTCCCTGAAACTTTTCCTCCTGGGATGTCCACTGACCTTCTTCCTGGAGATTCTTGCCACTTCCTCCTAGTGCCAGATTGCCTATTCCCAGGGTTCACTACTGAGAAAGTGTGCTCCTAAGGTGAATTTTGAGAACTTTGTCTATTTAGAAACATCTTTACTCTTATCTTGAATTAATTTTGTCTGAGTGTTGAATTCTAAGTTTAAAATCATTTTTGATCAGAATCTTGAGGTCACTGCTCTATTTTTTTCTGGTTGTCAGGCTGTTGATGCTTCCAAAGCCATTCAGATTCATGGTATTCTCTTTCTCCCATATCTGCACATGGGAGTGCTAATATCTCTTCAATAATCTTATTTTAATTCTTTGAAATAAATATCCAGAAGTGAGACTTCTAGATGACATGGTAAGTCTATTTCAAAAATTTTGAGGATCTTCTCTACTGTTTCCCATAGTGCCTGCACTATTTTGCATTCTCACTAACAGTGTGCAAGAATCCTTATTTCTTCACGTTTTCTCCAACAATTGTTTCTTTTTCATAATGGCCATTCTGACAGATTTGAAACCATAATGAGATGTGAAATGATATATCTCATTATGGTTTTCATTTTTTTAATTTATGATTTTTTTTTTTTTTTTTTTGAGACAGAGTCTTCCTTTTTCGCCCAGGCTGGAGTGCAGTGGCACAATCTAGGCTCACCACAACCTCTGCCTCCTAGGTTCAAGTGATTCTCCTGCCTCAGCCTCCCTAGTAACTGAGATTACAGGCGCACACCACCACACCTGGCTAATTTTTGTATTTTTCGTACAGATGGGGTTTCGTCACATTGGCCAGGCTTGTCTCGAACTGCTGACCTCAGGTGATCCACCCACCTCTGTCTCCCAAAGTGCTGGGGTTATATGCATTAGCCACCACTCCTAGCCTCATTTCTTTGATGATTACTGATGTTGAGCATTTAAAAAATATACCTTTGGCCATTTGTATGTTTTCTTTGTAGAAATGTCTATTCAAGTTTTTAGGCCATTTTAAAATTGAATTACTAGTTTTAGAGACAATCTTCTAGTTTTAAAATCATGTTTTCCCTTACTTCCAAAAGCACCTGGTCATACCTATTACTGAAGAATTTTCAGTGATCTGCAGTGCAAACTGTGTTGCTTTTTGGCTTTTATCACAGTAATTTAGGATTCAAGTTTCTTGGGATTGGTAGATCAGTCAACATTATCCTGATTTTCAAGTTACGATCTTTCTTCATTTTCTATTTTTGCAATGGTTTTTCTCATTTTCTTTGTTCTTGTGATATCATTTTCAAAAAATGCATATTAAGTATTACCTGTTGTTTAAATAGGCCTCTGCAAGGAGTAGAGATAAATTTGTATATTAAATCTACCCTATTTGTTCATTTATTTTTATTTTAATTTTTTTAGAAACAGGGTCTTGCACTGTTGTCCAGGCTGTCTAGAGTGTAATGATATGATGACAGCTTTCTGAAGCCTTGAACTCCTGGGCTCAAGCAATCCTCCTGCCTCAGCCTCTCAAGTAGCTGGGACTACAGGCTCATTCCACTACACCCAGTTAATTAAAAAAAATTGTTTTTTGTAGACAGGGATCTCACTATGCTGCTGAGACTGCTCCTGCTCTCCTGACCTCAAGCAATTCTCCTGTCTTGGCCTTCCAAAGTGTTGGAATTACAGGCATGAGCACTGTGCCTGGTCCATATTTAATATCTTTAGTTGGGATAGCACCATACATCTTTAGCAATGATTCACTTAAAATTATCCTTCCCACACTAATCCCTTGCTTTGGAAAAGAAAGGCATGACCAAAAAAGAAAACCCTCTCAACACAAACACTGCACTCCTTAGAGAACCAAGCACTGTGTGCCTCTCCCCAGTTGGTGGTCCCAGAGCTGGTTTTACAGCCTCTTAGAAAATGTTAAAGGTCTCACCCCAGTTTTGTTTTGAAGTGACTCTCATTAGAATGTAGCAATTAATTTTTGGCATTGAACCTTAGATAAAATTCTGGAATAAAAGAAGAAGGTCCATTCAATGTCCTGTTACATACTGAACTGAAATGTCTATTATTTATTTAATAATTTATTAAATTATAGCATTGTTCTGAGTGATCAGTTGATGATAGTTGGCTGTACTTTTTTCACCTGTACCTTTTGATTATCTATGTTTTTGTACTTAAGCATAAGAGTACAAACAGATTTGTTTTTTGTGCTCCCACAAGTTTATGCAGTCTCTAAGAATGTGTATGTTTTCAAATGAATAAACTATTAGGCATATTTCATAACATACGGTTCTGTGTGACAAAGAATGGAAGTATTAAGATTTATAGGAGAAATACTTATTTAAGACCATCAATTGGATAGACCACACATTGTATTTTAAAATATTTCAATTTTTATTTTACTTTTAAAAATATTTAACTGGTCTAAAACAATTTTAATGCTAGTTCTTTTTTTTTTTTTTTTTTTTTTTTTTTTTGAGACGGAGTCTCGCTCTGTCACCCAGACTGGAGCGCAGTGGCCAGATCTCAGCTCACTGCAAGCTCCGCCTCCCGGGTTCACGCCATTCTCCTGCCTCAGCCTCCCGAGTAGCTGGGACTACAGGCGCCGCCACCTCGCCCGGCTAGTTTTTTGTATTTTTAGTAGAGACGGGGTTTCACCGTGTTAGCCAGGATGGTTTCGATCTCCTGACCTCGTGATCCGCCCGTCTCGGCCTCCCAAAGTGCTGGGATTACAGGCTTGAGCCACCGCGCCCGGCCATTTAATGCACATCATAAATTCTCACGAGTCAAGGTTAAATGATATCATGATCAGTGATTTACAATTCTGTAACCTTACTTTCCTTTTTAATGCTTTCTGATTCTATTTAAGGAACTTGCCTTGGAACTCCACCTATTTCTAGCAACAATCATTTTTATTCCTTTTTATTTTTTTATTTTACATCATTCTGAATTTATTCATCGGTATAATTTATTTTTCTATATGATGGAAAATAGACTTGTTGCTCTACTAATTTTTGCATACCAGGATCTCCTATTTTTTACTTCCTTTGCCTCTCTTTCTGACAGGATGGTACTGTCAGATTTTCTCAATGACAAGATTATACAAAAGACAACCCCTTTGCTATAATGACTAGTTTGCCTAGGGCTCTTTTTCACCACTACTTTTGGTCTTACAAGCTTACTGAAGGTGAGATGTTGATAAAATAGACCTTTCTTCTCCTATATATCTTGCATATGTTTGCTATCAATGTTTTATAATACCACTTTTTATCAACATTTAAAAGGTTAGAGCTATAATTTCTGTAAGTCAATAACCTCACAGGAAAGGAAAACAGTAAAATTGTGCTTTACTACCATAAATTGATAATTTATATTAATCAGAGAGCTTACATAGCAAGGTAAAGCTTCCATCTCTGTTTAAGATGAAAACTACATTTTGTAGATGGCCCATCAGGAAAGCAACATAATGGGAGGCTTTGCCTGGAATTGAGCCATTCTTGTTCAGAGCAAAAGGGAAGAAAGAGCTCTAGCAGAGTGATATCAAATAATGAAAAAAATTTTAAGTGCTGTACCCATGATGTTATAGCTAAAGCACTATGTAGGTCTTGAGACACAGAGAGTCATCTGGACTCTGGCTCTATTATTTGCTTGATGTGTGAGCTTGAGCAATTTATCTAAACCTCAGTTGCCTCTTTGGTAAATTAGGTTAGTATCATTTATTTTACAGGATTCTTATGAGTGTTAAATAAGATAATGTTTGTGAATGTCCTTTGTAAATTTTAAAGTGCCATGAAAATCTAAGTGGTATGATTGCTTAATGCTTTCTAAGGCTGAAGGGTGCATTAGAGGATGATCTAACATAGTGCCTGACAAAGCATATGCTCAGTAAATGATAGCTCCTTTTCTCATCCAAATAATAAAAATGTTCCATGAATAATGAGCAATTACAAGACACCATGTAAATTCCAGAACAACATAAACATTTTTTTTTGAGTGCGGAGGGGTACATAACTATCGGGAATATTGTAAAGTCTATACAGTCTAACTTGCCAAGAAATATCATTGCTGAAGAAAGAATAGCAACTACATTCAAATGGGATATACGGCACAAGTGGTTTCTCCTTCTCCCCAAAGAAGACTGAATAAGCTAGACTGAATAAGCTAACAGTTTCTTCTCTTTGTAGCCAAACATCATTGATTCAGTATTATATTCCATAACATAAAAAAATATGTTAGTCAAGGCCAGGCATCCCGGCTCACACCTGAAATTCCAGTACTTTCTGAGGCCGAGGTAGGAGAATCACTTGACACCAGGAGTTCGACATCAGCCTGGCCAACATGGCGAAATCCTATCTCTTAAAAAAAAAAAAAAAAAAAAAAGCCGGCGTGGTGGTGGTGCACACCTGTCCCAGCTACTTGGGAGGTTAAGGCATGAGAATCGCTTGAAACCAGGAGGCAGATATTACAGTGAGCCGAGATCACGCCACTGTACTCCAGCATGGGCCACAGAGCAAGACTCTGTCTCAAAAATAAATAAAAAGATAAAATTTTAAAAGTTAAGAATATGTTATTAAGATTAGCATTCAGAACTATTTTGTTGCTTTTAATAGAGTAACACATGCATAGAAAAATTAGAAAATAAAAAATAAAGAAAAAATTATCTACAGATGATAACACAACTTAGCAATAAACATTGTTGCAATTTGGGGGCATTTCCTTCTGTCTTTAGTCAGTATATTCATGCTGCCACATATGTGTGTGTCTGTGTTTAAACAATTTGTATTGCATGAAATATGCAGGGTTTTATGGATTTTGACATCTACTTATAGCCTGGTTTTTTAAAATTTACTTCTTGTCAGTGCCAAAAATTTATGAC
This sequence comes from Rhinopithecus roxellana, assembly GCF_007565055.1. Lineage (NCBI taxonomy): Eukaryota > Metazoa > Chordata > Mammalia > Primates > Cercopithecidae > Rhinopithecus > Rhinopithecus roxellana. The sequence goes on from NC_044554.1 coordinate 71,729,996, forward strand.
ACTTCAACATCTTCTTTCAGTTTGAAGTTCCTTGAAGTGTATGGTATGTGGATAGTCATTTTTACTAGTGTTCACTTTTTTTTTTTTTTTTTTTTTTTTTTTTTTTTTTGAGACGGAGTCTTGCTCTGCCACCCAGGCTGGAGTGCAGTGGCCGGCTCTCAGCTCACTGCAAGCTCCGCCTCCCGGGTTCACGCCATTCTCCTGTCTCAGCCTCCCGAGTAGCTGGGACTACAGGCGCCCGCCTCGTCGCCCGGCTAGTTTTTTGTATTTTTTACTAGAGACGGGGTTTCACCGTATTAGCCAGGATGGTCTCGATCTCCTGACCTCGTGATCCGCCCGTCTCGGCCTCCCAAAGTGCTGGGATTACAGGCTTGAGCCACCGCGCCCGGCCCTATGTTCACTTTTAATATAAGGTTGATGTGTAAAGGAAGTCACATAGGCAGTGAAGAAGCCTAACAGACCATCCAGCACACACTTCTCAGAGTAGCTTAATTGTTCTAGTTAGTGCAGTGTCTGATTTAATGTTCACTGCAACCAGTTAAGGTTAATTTCCATTTTATCCCAGAGAAAACTGAGGAAAGGACACACTTTTCCTTCCTTTTCTCCCTCTTTCATTATAAAAACATTTTATTTTTAAAAGTCCCATAGACCAGTCTGGCCAACATGGTGAAATCCCGTCTCTACTAAAAATACAAAAATTAACTGGATGGTGGTGCATGCCTGTAATCCCAGCTACTCGGGAGGCTGAGGCAGGAGAATCGCTTGAACCCAGAATGCGGAGGTTGCAGTGAGCCGAGATCACACCACTGCACTCCAACCTGGGTGGAACAGTGAAACTCTGTCTCAAAAGAAAATAAATAAACAAAAATCCCATAAACCTGCCACCTTTTATAAAAAACAAAATAACCAAAACACCAACAAAGAAGAAACACTAGTACCTTGTTTTAAAAATTCTCTTACCATCCATTTTCAAGTATTTACATGTTTTTACAGAGTTACCATCATGGTGCAAGTAGGATTTTGTATACTACCACTTTTTTCTTTTTAATTATCTTTAATTGTTTTTCTAATTTACTTTTGCTTTTCAATTCACATAAAAATACAGATATTTATGCTTTATAATCCAGTCTTCACAACCATAATGTAATGTTTGCGTGATATTCCATTGAGGGACTAAATCATAATTTTACTAAACATTTCCTTACTGTGAAATTTTAGTTGGCTACTTCCAATTTTTACTATTATAAATAATGTTGCAGTGGAGGTCTACATGCATAAAGCTATCTTTTTAAAGCTTTTCTTTCTCCTGAGGATAAATTAATAGAAACGAGATTATGAGCTAAAGAGCATGCTTATTTTCATAGGATTTAAAAATAAAGAGTCTAAAGAAGGCGCTTTCTATATGGAGAAGAGATAAGTAGATGTACATACAAACTGGGAGTGATGTACTTTGTGCTCTGAGACTACAGAGCAATTGCTTTTGTCCTGATTTCCTTCAAAAACCTACAGACCAAGAAGACTCTTCTTCATGGATTAATAGCAAGCAAGAGTATGGACAGGAAGGATGGTGGAAGTTTAGGAAAGCCTCCCTCTGGATGGAGTAAAAGTGGAGGATGGAACTTCAACCTGGCTTATGCAGTGACCCCACCCTGAGAAGGGAAGACACAGTTACTAGAACGTATAATCTTTCTTCATTTTTTAACTTTTAAGTTCAAGGGTACTAGTGCAAGTTTGTTAAATAGGTAAACTTGTGCCATGGGGGTTTGTGGTACAGATTATTTCATCGCCCAGGTATTAAGCCTAGTACCTCTTAGTTATTTTTCCTGGTCCTCTCCCTTCTCCAATCCTCTACCCTTCAAAAGGCCGAGTGTGTGTTGTTTCCCTCTATAATTATAAAACTTTTAAATTTCCTGTTGTTTTAAATCATTCAATGTTGTCAATTTTCCTTAACAATTGTTAATACAATAATTAAAATCAACAGAATGTGTTTATGATTGGGAGCACCAAAAAAAGCAAAGACGCACCTCTGGGGAGCACAGCTTAATGACAGACCACTTGGTGTGGTGAGCTGGCTACTCCCTTCAGTGTGAGCCTAGGACATAGTATCTCAGTCAAGGATATCTGCAGTTTGAGAGCACTCTTGAACAAACAGCCAAATGCCATAATCTACCTTAGTGGTATTTTTATATTCCATGAAGCCAAAATTTATTAAAAATATTCTGCATTTACAGTTGTGTTCTTAATTTAATGGTTGAGTTATCATGTCTATTGTTATGAGTATTTTTTAGCCAAACAAATATACTAAACAGTATTTACTATTGCGACATAAATTAGTATAGTCACAGTATAACTCTAACCCAGCTAAGACTAAAGAAAGCTTAGCACCAAATGAAAAGCTGTTGGATTGACAAATGTTTGCACAGCCATTATCAGCTCAAATAAAAATATTTATTATTCACCTGCTTTGTACATTATACTAGAGACCTTACAGACGGGAGGAGATGAGTAGTACCAAGAAGCATGAGAAATGTCTCTCTTCCCTCAAGGTTCTAATTTAATGAATGCTGGTTAATATTAGCCAGTTGGACGTTAAGTGAAACACATATTGTACGTGCATGTATACATTGTTTTTTTGCTCTCTCTCTCTATATATATGTATATGAAGAGAGAGAGCTATATATATAATACAGTGTAGGAATGTTAGAGTCGTTGGTATAAACGTGCATATATATAAGCAACTGAGATTATAGCTGCAGCTATAATTCTCATAATGCTTTTGTTTAAAAATTTTCAAAGTGGTTTTGAATATGCCCAGTAATATAAAATGTACTCTATATTAGGGAATCGAATTTTTGATTATTATGGGCCCTTATTATCCTATCTGATGTGCTGATTTTTTCAAGCTGTCATTCGGGATAAATGAATTGCAAAGTACAATGAGCCAGCCCTGCATCATAGGAGAACTAAAACAAGTATAAATGTGCACTGAAATGATTTTAGAGCAAATTTCACAGCACTAATTGTGCTTCCAAGTTATCTCTTTTATGAGTCAAATCTAACCAAAGAATTGAATGTCATTTAGTTACATATTTTAAAAATACAAGCTAGATCAAAATATGTTGCTATAATATGGGGAAATATTAAGTAAAATAAGTACAAACTTTTCTGATAATTATATAGATAAGTTAGAGCATGTTATATAAAATGCATATGATTATTGCATTTTTCATAAATTTGAGAAATTTGGTATAGAATATGCAATAATCCTGTAGAATTCACTCAGTTTTATAAATAAAGACAGATCTATATTTTTAATATATAATCCTTAAGCGACATACGAGGGAAATATAAAAGTTGTATATGTAGAGGGAATAACCATGATATTATCTAAAATTTTGGTTGTTGTATGTCACTAAATTTTACACAGATGATGGTGGGAAACTCCATATGGTAGGATTTTATTTTTATAAACTAGCTATTATTTTATTAAAATTCACATGGGAAATTCTCAATGCCATGAACTGTCTTAACTTAATGGTCTTTAAAAATTTTATTCTAAAATTTTGTCTAAAATATCTGTTGAAAATTACATTCCCATTTAAGAAATAACAGACAGTATTCCTTCAATTCATTTAACTGTCTTTTCTGACAAACATAATGAACTTCTAAATATCATTTAGTATAATCGGTTTTATCATGTAATGCTTTGTTTTTTATTCAATGCCATGAATAAATACTTGATTTAAGCAGAAATTGTATTACATCCAGCACTAATTATCTCTACCGTTAAGTTCGCAATTTATCTTTGGATTTGTTACTATTGAGATTTTAATTACTTAGAATTAGAAATGGGAGGAACAAAAGTAAGCAATAGTGAAACCACCCTATGCTGAAAGTACATTTTCTGACTTTTGTCAATTATGACTTATACTAACTTGCTTTGCTTATGAGAAAAGCTGAAAAACATGCCAAATATAGCAATAATTCAATGTGAATTGGGCAACCACTACATTTAAACATTCTTTATGCCTTCTGTATCAGCCTAGACAATATCTCATAAATGAGGGGAAAAAGTCATTATGCCATAATTTAGTGTATGTTATACTTCTGGATGCAAAATTTATACTTGTGTTTTTTTATTACTAAAGTGAGAATAACAGATTCTTAAATTTATTAAAATTATTAAAATATAGAATATAATTTTATATATTATAATATAGAATAATATAATATAGAATAAGGGGAAAAGACATTAATTCTGATTCTATGCAGAAATGGGGGAAAACAGCAAAGGGAAAAATTCCAAGATGTCCAATAAGGCTGGGCGCGATGGCTCAAGTCTGTAATCCCAGCACTTTGGGAGGCCGAGACGGGCGGATCACGAGGTCAGGAGATCGAGACCATCCTGGCTAATACGATGAAACCCCGTCTCTACTAAAAAATACAAAAAACTAGCCGGGCGAGGTGGCGGGCGCCTGTAGTCCCAGCTACTCGGGAGGCTGAGGCAGGAGAATGGCGTAAACCCGGGAGGCGGAGCTTGCAGTGAGCTGAGATCCGGCCACTGCACTCCAGCCTGGGCGACAGAGCGAGACTCCGTCTCAAAAAAAAAAAAAAAAAAAAAAAAAAAAAAGGATGTCCAATAAAAACTGCTTGCCTTCTGTATTAGTTATCTGTTGCTGCATAGCAAATTACCCTAACATCTTATCAGCTTAAAGAAACGGACGTTATTATTCACATCGCCTCTGAGGATTAGATATCCAGGAGGGACGTTGCTTAGTGATTCTGGCTCTGAGTCATTCATGAGACTGCAGTCAAGCTGTTGGCCAGGAGGGCTCCAGTTTCTGGAGACTTGAGTGGGGCCAGAGGATCTGCTTCCAAGTTCACTCGCATAGCTATTGACAGGAGGCTCTCCTCTTTGTCTACTATATCTAGGCGATCTTAGTACCTCTTGATAGATTAAGGTGATGAAAGCTTCTGTAGCACATCAATCCAAAATTTCAATCGCCTATGTTAATAAACATTAATATTTTGGTCACATTATAGTCCATTATGGGCACTTCCAATCAGTAGGTCTTTTACATATTCATCCAGAGATTCAAGTTCCTTCTATCTTTCGGATTTTCTCTCTTAACGAGATTTTTCTATTCTTTTGGCAGATGAAAAAGAAATATTTGCAACTCATGTAAGACTGTATGCTATTTTAAAAATACATAGGGATTACATTCAAATCAATAGAAAAAAGACTAGGAACTCAATAGAACATCATGCAAACGATATAAAGAGTCTTAATCCAAGCTCCAAAGACTGAGTGTCTAAGTGGACTGAGAGTTGTAGGCAAGAAGTCAAGGGAAAAATAGCTTCAACATTCCCAAATCTCAGCTGAAGTCAATAGAGGAAGGGTTGAGGAGAGGTCACTGGGCATTAGTTTAGGATGTCATTGTTGACTTTTGACAAAGAAGTGTAAGTAGACCATTTGAGAGTGGAAGTCAGATTTCAGTATGCTGGTGAGTGCTGCAGAGTTAAGTAAGCAAAGGCAGGAATGTTAACCATTGTCAAGAACTTTACAATGATAAAATTGCTTTGTATTGTATCCATTTCTAAGCTTCTATTTTCAGTTCAGGGATACATTTGCAGGTTTGTTATATAGGTAAACTCGTGTCAGGGTGGTTTATTGTACAGATTATTTCATCACTCAGGTATTAAGCCTATACTCATTAGCTATTTTTCTTGATTCTCTCCCTCCTCCCATCTTCCACCCTCTGGTACGCTGTAGGTATCGATGTGTTCTCATCATTTACTGTCCACTTATAAGTTAGAACATGTGGTATTTGGTTTTCTGTTCCTGAATTAGTTTGCTAGGAATTATAGCCTCCAGCTCCATTCATTTTCCTGCAAAGGATATGATCTCATTCTTTTTTATGGCTGCATGGTGTTCCATTGTGCATATGTACCACATTTTTTTATCTAGTGTATCACCGATGGGTATTTAGGTTGATTCCATGTCTTTGCTGTTGTGAATAGTGCTGCAATGAGCATGTGTATGCACGCATATTTATAATATAACAATTTAGGCCGGGCGCGGTGGCTCAAGCCTGTAATCCCAGCACTTTGGGAGGCCGAGACGGGCGGATCACGAGGTCAGGAGATGGAGACCATCCTGGCTAACACGGTGAAACCCCATCTCTACTAAAAATACAAAAAACTAGCCGGGCGACCTGGCGGGCGCCTGTAGTCCCAGCTACTCGGGAGGCTGAGGCAGGAGAATGGCGTGAACCCGGGAGGTGGAGCTTGCAGTGAGCTGAGATCCGGCCACTGCACTCCAGCCTGGGCGGCAGAGCGAGACTCCGTCTCAAAAAAAAAAAAAAAAAAAAAAAAAAAAAAAAAAAGAAATAATATAACAATTTATATTCCTTTAGGAATGTACCCCGTAATAGAATTGCTGGGTTGAATGGTAATTCTGTTTTCAGCTCTTTGAGGAATTACCACACTGCTTTTCACAGTGGTTGAACTAATTTATATTCCCACCAGGAGCGCATAAGCATTCCTTTTTCTCTGCAACTTTGCCATCACCTGTTATTTTTTGACTTTTTTTTTTTTTTTTTTTTTTTTTTGAGACGGAGTCTGGCTCTGTTGCCCAGGTTGGAGTGCAGTGGCCGGATCTCAGCTCACTGCAAGCTCCGCCTCCTGGGTTTACGCCATTCTCCTGCCTCAGCCTCCCGAGTAACTGGGACTACAGGCACCCGCCACATCGCCTGGCTAGTTTTTTTGTATTTTTTTTAGTAGAGATGGGGTTTCACCGTGTTAGCCAGGATGGTCTCGATCTCCTGACCTCGTGATCCACCCGTCTCGGCCTCCCAAAGTGCTGGGATTACAGGCTTGAGCCACCGTGCCCGGCTATTTTTTGACTTTTTAATAAGAGCCACTCTGACTGGTGTGAGACAGTATCTGATATGGTTGGCTTTGTCCCCACCCAAATCTCATCTTGATTTGTAATACCCGTAATCCCAGGTGTCATAGGAGGGACCCAGTGGGAGGTAATTGAATCATGGGGGTGGTTTCCCCCATGCTGTTCTCATGATAGTGAGTGAGTTCTCATGAGATCTGATGATTTTATAGGCATCTGGCATTTCCCCACTGCTGGCACTCATTCTCTCTCCTGCCACCCTATGAAGAGGTGTCTTCCACCATGATTGTAACTTTCCTGAGGCCTCCACAGCCATGCAAAACTGTGAGTCAATTAAACTTCTTTTCTTTATAAATTACCCAATCTTGGGTATTTCTTCATAGCAGCATGAGAAGGTACTAATATACTATCTCATTGTGGCTTTGATTTGTATTTTTCTATTGATCAGTGATGTTGAGTTTTATTTCATATGCTTGTTGATCACATGTATGTCTTAATTTGAAAAAGTTTATCTTCATGTCCTTTGCCTACTTTTTACCAGGGTTTTTTTTTTTTTCTTGTAAATTTAAGTTTCTTATAGATGCTGGATATTAGACCTTTGTCAGATGCATAGTTTGCAAATATTTTCTCCTTTTCTTAGGTTGCCAGTTTACTCTGATGATAGTTTCCTTTGCTGTGCAGAAGTTCTTGTTTAATTAGATCCCATTTGTTAATCTTTGCCTGTGTTGAACTTGCTTTCGGCATCTTCATCATAAAATCATTGCCTGTTCCTATGTCCCGAATGATATTGCCTAGGTTGTTTTCCAGGGTTTTATAATTTTGGGTTTTACATTTAAGTTTTTAATCCATCTTCAGTTGATTTTCATATATGATGTAAGGAAGGGGTCCAGTTTGAATCTTCTGCATATGGCTAGCCAGTTATCCCAGCACTGTTTATTGAATAGGGAATCCTTCCCCATTGCTTGTTTTTGTCAGCTTTGTTGAAGATCAGATAGTTGTAGGTGTGTGTCCTTATTTTTGGGCTCTCTATTCTGTTCTGTTGGTCTATGTGTCTGGTTTTGTACCAGTACCATGTTGTTTTGGTTACTGTAGTCCTGTAAAGAAAGCAAGAAGAGAGTGAGACTAGTAGAAAAAGAGGGAGGTATATTTAAAAAAAGTTTTTGTTGGTTTGTTTTTTAATACAGGAACAATTAAGCATTTTTGAAGATCAAGTAGAAAGAGTCACCGAGAAAATGAAGCTGAAGACTTCAAAAAATAATGGATGATTAATGAAGTGCATCATCATTGTGAATTGTGGAATTCACAATTTCATCATCCACTACTTACAAGCCTCTCCTGGGCAAGAAGCATAGCAAACCCTTTGAGTTTTAGGTAAAGATTAAGATGGTATAAGTTTAAAGCTCTCATTTAAAATTAGAGATGTACAAACTCATGATTTAACCTAAGGAGATACAACTAAATTGGTAATCCTGCTATGTTTCCACAGCACTCCTCACCTCCATCTATCTCCCTCTTTCTCCCTTACCATTCTGAACTGTGGACTTGTGACTATTTACAAGCCTATCCCACCAGCCTCCTGCATCCCCCTGCTGTTGAGGGAGTGTCTGAATACTGGGAAATAAATAGGAATCCTTAACATGGCTCATAACCTTAGCAAGTGTAGTTTTCCAACTATGAGACCAGGTGTTATGAATGAGGTAAAGCTGAAAAGGCAGTCTGGGAAAATAGAACTTATGTGAGATTTTTTAAAAATCCTGAAACAACCCACTCCACCCTAAAAAAAAAAAAAAAAAAAAAAAAAAAAAAAAAAAAAAAAACAGTGAAATAAAGCAGAAATGTGATAAAACAAGGAAAGAAGTTGAAAAGTATATTAACAATTACTAAAGATAAAGGCTTCAATTAGAAAATTAGTGAATATAAATGCTTGGTCTCTCAATAAATGTTTCTCAAATTATTAAAAACATTGGCTTCTGGGTCAGCATGAGGGTTCCTCTCTTTCTGCGGCAGAAGGCATATTAGTGATTGCTACACCTCTTTACTTGTTATTTTATAACACTGAGTTAAAGAAATCTCATGGGTTCTATTTATTCTTCAGTGGTGTGACTGATTTTACCATGGGGAAATAGCCTCAGGAGACAAATAAGAGGTGGATATTTACCATGACGGTAAATTTGTTTTAATTTTTTAATTGCTTTTTCCTTCCATTGACTTTGAATGAAACAGATGGAAAACCTAGAGTTGAGCTGGGCAGGCCTTTTCTATGTCCTGCTATTTGTGAATAAATGCACATGTGTGTGTGCATATGGGCATGTGTATGTGTTGAGGGAACAGGCTTAACAACCGCCTGCTACCATATTTTTCTCATCATCCCCCAACTTTCTGGATTTCTGATACAAGACAGTTGGTCAATGTTAAAATACAAAGCTAGCAAAGACATAATATTAAGAATCTATTAGGTGCGTTTAAAATTAAATTATGTTCATAAAGGCTGACAATGTTCATATTTGAAAAAGGCAATGTGATAAAGAAAAAATATGAGAAATAATGAAAAAAGGTGAAAAAACTACAGAAGTACCAAAAATAAAACAAAATGTCAGCCTAAGTGGTGAGGGTTTTTGGAAAATATTTGCAGTCAGTCTAAGTCAGATCTAATAAAAGTTTTGAGGCTTAAATTCCAAAAAGAAATTGATATGGTGCTTGTTGTTAGTATCCATTGAAGAAAAATGCTCTATTGAAGACAATCAGAAGATGTAATCAACTTGTAAATAATAGTGATGCATTGCAAGGCTTGTTTTTATTTTTTGTTTCCTGATTTTACCTTTCCCCCTAATATCAACATTGTGAATTCTGAAAACTTAATGTTCTGTCAATAGAGTCATAATTGATTCCGAATGGTTTTCACAAAAAATTGTTGTAAAATAAGTGATGAATACTCTTAAAAACATTTTTCATAAAATTTTAAAAACTAAAACAATCCAGAGTCAAACTTAAGAAGACAGGTAAATTCTAAGTGCCAGAAAAAAAGAAGTCAAAGCAAAGCAATAAACAAGTGATGATACAAATGGAACTTGGGGGAATTGAGAAGCACAGGGCATGAGAAAGAGGGCCTGGGATCAAAGAGAGCCAGGAAGGGAGAACTGACCTATTCTCTCAACCACACAATCTAGAAAAACAGAGTGTACTACCTCTGTATAGTATCCAAGAGGAGCCTAGTAACTAGTAGGTTTAGTCTTCATTATTATGTAAAGATAAACCAATGACCATTATTAAGTAGATTTTTTTTTCTTTCTAAAGGAGAGGAAACTAGTTTAATGATACAGTGTTCACAGCAAGAGTAAATCTCAATGTAAGGCCATATTTGTTCCATGGAATAAAATGATCAAGTTCTTCTTTCCTCCCTCCCTCCCTCTCTACCTCCCTTCTTCCCTGTGTCCCTCCCTCCCTCTCTCCGTCACTCCCTCTGTCCCTCCTTCCCTCTCTCCCTCCTTCCCTTCCTTCCTCCCTTTGCTCCCCATCCCTCTTTCCTTCTTTTTCTCTTCCTCCTCCTTCTTCTCCCCTCTCTCTTTCCTTTTGTTTTTCCTTTTTCAGAATAGCACATTTTTTTGATTGAAGATTATAATTCAAACTCAATTCCTGGGTAGTACAAGGTTGAACATGAATAAAATCGAATGTGGAGATAGTGATGTTTTTTACTGAGCAATTGAAGGAACAGCAAGAGTAGCCCCAGTAGAATATTAGAAATAAATAAAATTAATGAAAAAACTGGTACAGGATTTATTAATACCCAGGTGTTTGGACATTTTCACAATTCAAGTTCCATAGGATACACACTTTTTCTCTTACACATATGCATGCACACACATACCTGTGCACTCAAGTTACACCCCCAATTAAAAAATACACACAATAGAAAAAAACAACTATAAAAGAGAATTATCAAAAATAGAGGATTTTTTGCCACAAGAACCAGAAATACTAGAATAATTCAAAAGACCTTAAGAATCATACTTGTCCGGGCGCTGTGGCTCACGCCTGTAATCTCAGCACTTTGGGAGGCCGAGGCAGGCAGATCACGAGGTCAGGAGATCGAGACCACCCTGTCTAACATGGTGAAAACCCGTCTCTACTAAAAATACAAAAATTAGCCGGGTGCGGTGGTGGGCGCCTGTAGTCCCAGTTACTCGGGAGGCTGAGGCAGGAGAATGGCATGAACCCAGGAGGTGGAGCTTTCCGTGAGCCGAGATCGCGCCACTCCAGCCTGGGCGACAGAGTGAGACTCGTCTCAAAAGAAAAAAAAAAAAAAAGAAATGGCTACAAGTGAATAATAGATGGTTCAGTCAAAACATCTCTTTCCAGCTGACTAGTTCTAAGATACACAGTTCCTTTGTAATTTTTGTTTGCAGTAGATGGTGTTAATGAACCTGATGTCCTAGCAAACAATGGAGCTTCTGTAACTCTTTTATAGTAGATACCTCCTGGAATGGGCATTGTTGGGGCAATACAATTAGGAATGACTAAAGGAAAATGTATTAACACAATATACGTGCAAAAAATGTCATCTCATACTTTAAACTTGGTGGATGCTGAAGCATCCTAAAAGTCAGACTGTGATATTACAATGTTTGCAAAAAAAAAAAAAAAAAAAAAAAAAGTATTACATCAGGATTTCTGTCACAAAATTAACGTGGGAGTGAGGTTTACTGAACAAATAGTTCAGGTCATACAGCAATGAGTAAAAGAAATTGGTGTTACCAAGCAGACAAATTAGGCATCACTTTCTTCTTTATAAGAGATTGTGAAATGCAGTCAGACATTGGCTTTGGAAAGATTATTCAGTTTTAATTTTTAACATGCAAACATTTCTAGAGATAAAGTTATTAACAAGATGATATTGGATAATGTAGCAGTACTAAACAAAACGTTTCTAGAGATTATTCCATATTAATAGAATCTTTCAATACCACTTTAAAAAGTATTATTTTGAATGACTACAAAGGTATGATAGTTAAGATATGATTTCAATTAGGAATGTATTGTAAGGCTGATATATTTCAAACTCTTCATTGGATCAGCACTGCTTTAAAAAAGACAACTTCTAGTACTTTATATGATCACACTTGATTCATTAGAATTCACTGTGAAGTCTGATTTTATTACAATAGCAATAAATGGAACAAGATATAAACTTTATATTGCACTGTGAGTTTCCTACTTACACAACTAATAAAACTGACTAGGTCATATGTATAAATAGAAGAGAACCTGGGCATGATGATCTGACAGATTAAGCTCTTTGAAGTATCATTCACAAATATTTTGCCTTCACTGTGAGAGTTACAGTTGAGGTCCTTGAATTGAATGGGTCTTATCTACTCAATAAAACTCTCTGTGGTGATGAAAACACTCTATACCTGCATGGTCCCATATGGTAGTCATCAGCCACACATGGCTCTTGAGCCCTTAAAATGTGGCTAGCATACCTGAGAAACTAAATTTTTAATTTAATTTATTCTGGTTAAATTTGAATTTAAATAGCTACATGTGACTAATGATTACATTATTGAACAATGCAAGTTTATAGCATAGATCTATAATGGAAGTTTAGAATTAATAGAACCAGGGGCTTCAATTTCACATGCTCTTGCAGAGTAGAAATGTTCTTATTTACCAAAAATAATATTGAGGACTATAAAGTAGATTATCATTTGCTGACAGAATTCATGAGAATTAGAGATTAAGATGGTGGCACTAATTTAAAATAGCTGTCATCAAAAAAGTGGTAGCTGTAATACAATCCAATATTAAATTATCAAGGACACCAATAAAAATTTAATGGAGTCCATTCAACAAGCCTCAGTAGTAAAAGACAAGCTATAATAGGCAATAAAAACATAACTCAAAAGCCTCCAGTATCTAGAAAATAAAACAGGCCTATTGTAGAAACTGTCCAGATTTCACTATACAAAAATGATCCAAGTATCTCAGACCAGGTAGACATAACTTTTAAAACTTCAGGTAAAAGGAGGAATAACTATTAATCAGTTGGGGAAGATAATTTCTTTATATTTGCATTACTTTGTAGTGCCATGCATGAAGCTAAATACCTCATTCCTAATATCTATAAAGATAATTAGGGAATGCAATTAGAATCTGCAGCAGCGTATACTGACATAAGAAGTAACATTGGAGACACTGGAACAATGGTAAAGCCGTATTAAAGCATGATTGCAATATACCTCACAACATCCAGCCTGATCAATGAAAGGTTAAATATCACGCTGTCCTACAATTAGAAACTGCCCAAAAAAAATAGGTGAAAAATTTTGGATATCATCTAGCTGATGAAAGAATGAGGTATTATTATCAAGTAATTCAGTTGTCTGCTATAACGCCTGTCAAAACTTTAAATGGTAGAAGCAATATAGTAATATTAGAGGCAATTTTTCAATTATTGTTTATTATTTCCCATGATTTCTTAAATAACTGCAGAGTAAAATTTGCCTCATCGAAAGAGACAGCAACATTTCAAGAATTCCAGTGTGTGCATTTATATATAAAATAAATATGTACTAATATTTTGCTTAAAATGCAATAAAGGAATTTTTAAAACTATAGAAAGAAAATGGGCAGTGTGAAAAAATGTAGACAGTGTAAAAATAGGAGTACTTGAAACATAATCAATGAATTTCTTTTCTTTTTTTTTTTTTTTTTTTGAGACGGAGTCTCGCTCTGTCGCCCAGGCTGGAGTGCAGTGGCCGGATCTCAGCTCACTGCAAGCTCCGCCCCCCGGGTTTACGCCATTCTCCTGCCTCAGCCTCCCAAGTAGCTGGGACTATAGGCGCCCGCCACCTCGCCCGGCTAGTTTTTTGTATTGTTTAGTAGAGATGGGGTTTCACCGTATTAGCCAGGATGGCCTCGATCTCCTGACCTCGTGATCCGCCCGTCTCGGCCTCCCAAAGTGCTGGGATTACAGGCTTGAGCCACCGCGCCCGGCCTAATCAATGAATTTCTATAAATGAAAAATGAGTTATTTAATTTAAAATAAAGAAGTCCAGGTCCAGTGATTTGTGCTTGTAATCTCAGCACTTTGGAAGGCTGAGGCGGGAGGATCGCTTGAAGCCAGGAGTTTAAGACCAGGTGTGGATGACATACTGAGACTCCATCTATACAAAAAATTTTTTTAAATACAAGAAACTAGCTTGACATGGTGGCACATGCCTGTGGTCCTAGTTACTCAGGAGGCTAAAGTAGAAGGATCCTGTGAGTCATGAGTTCAAGGCTGTAGTGAGCTATGATCATGCCACCACAATTTAGCCAGGGCAATAGAGTAAGACCCTTTCTTAAAAAGATAATATAATATAAATATTTTCTATAAACATAATATATAATATAGAAAACCTCAGTGGGTAGTTGGAGAGCAGATTAAATAGCTGAAAAAGGAATTAGTAAACTGGGAAATAGATGTAAGGAAATTACTCAGTGACTAACACGGAGAGTTAAGGGATAGAAATGTATGAAAGATAGCTTATGAGAAACATAGGCTGACAAGACTTTTTACTGAAATAATACATCCTCATCTATAGTCCAACACAATTTTCTTAGATGCAGGCCAGGAGGAAAAATGATCTAACAATTTATCATTTCAAAACACAAGAGGACATAAGCTACTATGAACAAGATTGGTAGAAGAAACCTAGCAAATTTAGATTCCGATGACTCAGATAGTCTCATGATCAAAAATGGATTAAAAAATAATTTATGAATGGGAAGTTCAAAATATGAAGCCACAACATAAACAAGTAATAAGATTTAAAATAACAAAACAAATCTGAAGAACAAACCAGGATATTCAGAAAAAAATCCCTGAAACTGAAGGATAGATTTAAATAAATTTATTTAGATTTAGCAAAGAGACACACATAGAAGGAAAATAGAAGACGTATTAGAACACATGGAGGCTATAATGAGAAAAAGTTGCACATATCTACTCAGAGTTTCAGAAGAATAGAAATGCAAACATGGGAAGAAATAATATTTTAAGAGTGGCTGAGAATCCCAAGAATTAAGATTGTCAGATTCAGAAAGCATCCCAAATCCTATAAGGATAAATAAAAATAAATCCAAGTCTAGGCATGTTTAGCAAACAGCAAAACTCCAAAGATAAAGAGAAGGTCATAGAAACAACCAGAGAGGAAAGACACATTACCTATAATGTATTGTCAGCTGGATTCACTGAAGGTGTTTCAAAGGCAAAAATAAAAGCCAGAATATGTTAACATGTTATCTTAATAGAACTTAGAGAAAATAACTACAATTAGGAATTGTTTACTCAGCAAATTCACTCTCAAGACTGAGCAATTCCGACAAACAAAAGCAGTTTATTGTAAGTATACATTCTTATGATGAAATATTACAGATAGAAGACAAAATAAATTGATCACAAAGTAAAGAAAATTTAAGATCCAAATAGAAACTAAAAGTTAAGAAATGAGGAACATGTTGGTTAGCATCAAGTGATAAACCATAATAATTTCTAACTTGTGGGATTGGTAGACAATTTTTATATGTAATATATATAATATATATATAACGTGTTTGTATTTTTATATATAATATATATAACATGTTACTGGAAACAAATGTTACATTACACAGGAACAGTGCTATAGAAGTTAAATCCTATGTATTAAGTGTCTGTTAAAAAGAAGATAGGCACTGATTAACTTTAATCTTATTAAACTAAATATGCATGGTATTTTTAAAGAATACCCATTAATAATAAAAACAGAGTACATAACATCCAAGTCTGTAGAGAAGGAAAAAACACAATAAAGAAGACAGGAAACAAATTAAGGTTAAATGTATCAGTATCAGTATTCCCAATAAATATAAGTCAACTAACCTCCCCTTCATCTTCACACACGGTTAAGAGAAACTGTTGGGTTATATGTTGCCTATGGAAGATACACATAAAGACATAGAAAGTTAAATATACTTTTAAAGATGGCCAGGTAAGTTCAGGTATTTCTCTTTTTATTTGCCTATAAATCATTCAAAAGCAACAAAGAAAATAAAAAATGAAAATTACAGATACCAGGGATTTTTGGAAAATTAAGCAGCATCAAACCCCCTAAATCCTGAAAGTGGTAAGGGCACTGGCGAAGCATTAGAGTCAAAACAGGGGTAGAAACAGAGTGGACCCCTCATCTGCCAACCTCCGAAAATGGTGAATGACATACCTGTTCTAAATCCTTTGTCTGCAGCAACTGAAATACACTATACAAACTGTTTTCATGACATTCCTTTGATCTTAATTTTTTCCAAGAATTAGAGGTAAGGTTGAACTAGGAACCATACAATGAAGAACCCCAATGGGAACTTGTGTGATAAATATGTCATCTTAAATGGTAGATTAAAAAAACGAATTATTGTTCAAATGGTGTTGTGATAACTGGATACTCATCTGAAAAACAAGCAAACAAACAAAAACAGAACAAGAAGGCTTGAATCTATACCTTACATCAGGGTAAATTTCAAGATAACTAAATATTTTAAAAAATAAAACCATTAGCACACTCTAAAAACCTTAGGAGAAAATCGTAAACATAATTTCAGACTGAGGAGAGTCTTTCTAAATACAACACAAAACAAGGTACAAAAGGAAAGTATAGAATTTTTTCCATGTAAAAAAGACCATTGGCAAAGTAAAAAGACAAACGACAAAATGAAAAATAATATTTGCAATTCGCATCACAGATAAAAGGTCTCTACCCACTTCTTTTCCATGCCACAACAAAATGCTACCTTCATCAATATGACCAGAGACTTGACAGAATGAACATATGACCAGCCAGATAACAGAATAGGAAACACAAATGACTTTTAAACATAAAAAGGTTATCAACTTTACTCAGTACAAAAGAAATACAAAGTAAGATGACACTGAGGTATCATTGTTTAATCTAACTGATTGGCAAAGATCAAGTTAGAAAACACATTCAGTGTGTTAGGCAACTGGAAAATAGCCACTCTCATACCTTGATGATAGGAGAAAAAATTGATAGTTCACACACTTAGAAACACGTCTACTCTTTGGCAAGTTATTCCACATGTGGCTATTTATCATGTACATTTGCTTTTATAAATGAGAAGTTATATTCACAAATTACACATTGCAGAAGGGTTTGTAATGCCAAAGTTTAGAAATCACCATAATACCTAACAATAAAGAATGGATTCTATAAATAGTAGCTTTGATTCACATAATGTAATACTGTATAGCTTTTGTGACTTGACATGGAATAATCTCCAAGCAAATGCAAAACATGGACTCCTTATCGTTTATGTCATGTTTCAATCATTTATTCATGTATGCACTCAGTCATACATTCCTAGGAAGCATTTTTGTGGTTGCTTATGTATTGATTCTTATAGAGTATAAGAATATATACATAATATATATGTATAAAATGGCCTATATATTAAAGGCAGTATAATTTAGTGGCAGAGGATTGAACAGATGGAGAATAAAGACAACATACACAAAACCATTGAAAACAATTTAGACTCCAGAAGGAAATTTCTCTTCAATATAGAAAAATAAGTATCTCTATTAGAATATATAAATCAATTTTAATTTTATTTACTTTAAAAGCACATTTAGTGCAGTCTTTACAAAACATGCTAATTTTTTTTCTGACATTAAAAAGTTAATTAGTAAGTCTGAGTGCCTTTTTCACTACCTAAAATGCAATCTGTTCATTTGTGGGTGGAATATGTTATGATTTTATTGTGTCATGCACTGACCGGCTGCTAATTTATATTAAGCCATGTATGTTTGTTCAAAAGAGCAAAATATTCAGGGAATAATCAAAACAGTCCCTCCTAGTTCCAATAAAGTTTCATCCTAGTGCTTTCTGTTAATTGCCCCTGACTTTATACACGACAACAGATGGACTCCATAGCTAAGGGAAAAAAAATAATGTAGTCTATGTCAATTTTAGTAGAAATTCTCAAAGACAAAAAAGGCAGACATAAAAGGCACATTTGAAGACAAAACTGTATGAAATTTACACAATAGTATTTGTGGATAAACATAAATATTTTAGAAGTGTACAGATGGAAATACTTTTCAAAGTTTTTGATAATAGAAAGAAAACACAAATTTTTAATTCAGTAACTTATCTGTAGTTTCATGTTTTTAAACTGTATTATATTCTTTTGGTTCATAGACTTATTATTCCATTAAAACTCAATGTTTATTTGAGCTACATATTTTTGTCAAGGTTCTTGTTCTATGTTTGAAAAAAAGGGCACCTCTAGTGCAGTTCAACATTTTTATATTAAAGGGTGACTAATCATGTCCTTCTCTTCTTGTTCACACTTTTTACTAGGCAGATGAAATGTTTTGCAAATTTAGAATCCATGTGCCATCTGGCTTTGTTGTACATAATTCATGCACTGAAAGGCAGTGTAGTTACATGATTAAAAGCAACTACTTTGGAGTCAGATATACCTTCTTTTGTCACAGACTGCGTGAACAAGAGCTAATTACTCACCATCTCTGGGCATCTACTATTGCCATTAGCGCCATATTTTGGAGGTCAAGCAAGTCTGCCAAATATGATCTTCACTCTTTCTCCCAGGTGAAAGAACCTCTGTGGACTGCATAAAACATACAACCTGTATTTGCAACTACATTGACTCCTAGCTATACCGGGTAGCACTGCCTAATAGATACATTACGTGAGCTATTCGTGTGTAATTTCAAATTTTCTAGTAGACACATTTTAAAAAATAGACAGGCAAAGTTTATTCTAAAAGTATATTTAGTTTAACACAACTTATTTAAAATATTACCATTTCAATGTGTAATCAATTTAAAAATCTTATTGAGTTGTTTTCATTATTTTTCTATATTGCATTTTCAAATTTAGTGTGTTTTATATTCATATCACAAGTCAACTCAGACTAGTCACATTTGAGGTACTCAATAGCCTCCTGTTGCTAGTGATTTCCATATTGGACAGCACAGATAAAGAGAGCTGCAGCTGGATTTAGAAGAAGCAACCAGAGAATGCACTGGCATAGAGACTTGGAGGCGAATAGAACTAAACTGATTTAAGGAAAAATGTGGTTACACAAGGAAAGATATTCTCATCATAGAATTTATGAATGGTACTGACTCTTATTTTAAAATAACTTTCCAAAATATACAAACTGGGCAGGGGATGTTTCATCTAGCACATGATATTTTACCTCTTTAAAATTAAAAAATGTTACCACCTAAAGATGTACAGCATAGGACTAAATACCATAAAATGTCAATGTGATTTCCATTTGAAATTGATCAGAAAGAACAAAACTATATCTTAGCCTAAGAAGATTCAGGAAAATATATCTTTAAATATGTAAAGCAGTCTCAGGAGATGCTCCCCCCAAAAATGCCCTTTGTTCAAAAGAAATGGCTCTTAAAATTTATAAACTACTTTAGTAAAGTTTCAAGATACAAAATTAACGTGCAAAAATCAGTAGCATTTCTATGCGTCAATAACGTCCAGGCTGACAATGAAATCAAGAACACAATCCCACTTATAATACCCACAACGAAAATGAAATACCTAGGAATACAGCTAACTAAGGAGATGAAAGATCCCTACAAGGAGAGCAACAAAACAACTGCTGAAAGAAATCAAAGGTGGCACAAACATGAAAAGACATTCCATGCTCATGAATAGGAAAAATCAGTGTCATTAAAATGGTATCATGTACAAAGCAATGTACAGATTCAATGCTATTTCTAGCAAGTTACAAATGTTGTTCTCACAGAATTAGAAAAAAAACTATTTTAAAATTAATATGGAACCAAAAAAAGAGCCTAAATAGGTAAAGCAATCTTAAGTAAAAAGAACAAAGCCAGAGGCATCACACCACCCAACTTCAAACTATACTATAAAGCCACAGTAATCAAAACAGCTTAGTACTGGTACAAAAACAGACACATAGACCAATGGAACATAATAGAAAACTCAGAAATAAAGCTGCATACCTACAACCATCTGATCTTTGACAAGGTTGTCAAAAACAAGCAATGAGGAAAAGACTCTCTATTCAATAAATTGTGCTAGAATAACTGGCTAGCCATACACAGAAAAAAGAAGCTGGACCCCTACCTTTTCATATATACACACACACACACATATATATATACACATATATAAATTAACTCAAAATACATTAAAGATTTAAGTGTAAGACCTCAAACTATAAAAATTCTAGAAGAAAACCTAGAAAATATTCTTTTTGATATCAGCCTTGGCAAGGAATTTTTGTCTAAGTCTCCAAAAGCAATGGCAACAAAACCAAAAATAGACACGTGGAACCTAATTAAACTAAAGGTCTTATGCACAGCAAAAGAAACTAACAGAGCAAACAGCCAACCTACAGAATGGGAGAAGATATTCACAAACCATTCATCCAACAAAGACCTGGTATCCAGAATCTATAGGGAACTTAAACAAATCAATCGCAAAAAACAAATAATCCCATTAAAAAAATGGGTAAAGGATATGAACAGACACTTCTCAAAATAAGAGATTCAAGTGGTGAAAAAACGTGAAAAAATGCTCAGAATCACTAATCATCAGAGAAATGCAAATCAAAACTATGATGAGATACCAACTCATAACAATCAGAATAGCTATTACCAAAAAGTCAAAAAACAACAGATGCTGGCAAGGCTGCAAAGATAAGGGAATGCTTATATGCTGCTGGTTACAGTGTAAATTAGCTCAGCCATTGTGGAAAGTATTCTGGCAATTTTTCAAAGAACTTAAAACACAGCTGTCATTTAATCCATCAATCCCATTACTGGGTATATACCCAAAAGAAAATAAATTACTCTACCAAAAAGACATATGCAGTCACATGTTAATCACAGCACTATTCACAATAGCAAAGACAAGGAATCAACCCAGGTGCCCATCAACTGTTGATTGGATAAAGAAATGTACAAATATACCATGGACTACTACGCAGCCATAAAAAAATCATGTCTTTTGTGGCAACATGCATGGAGCTGGAGGTCATAATCCTAAACAAATTAATGCAGGAACAGAAGACCAATTACCATTGTTCTCACTTGTAAATGGGAGCTAGGCATTGAGCACACATGGACATAAATAAGAAAACAATAGGCACTGTGAACTACTAGAGGGTAGAGGAGGGAGGTGGGTTATAAAACGACCTATCGGGTACTATGTTCACTACCAGGGTGACAGGATCCGTACTCCAAACCTCAGTATCATGCAATATTCTCGTGTAACAAATATGCACATGTACTCTCTGTATCTGCAATAAAAACTGAAATCCAAGAAAGAAAGAAGAATTTCTATTGGCAATGCTTTTGCTTTCATCTAAGTCTAATTCAGATTCATGTCTGCCAAGAGCTGACTTCATATGTCTCCATTCTGACAGGGAGAAGCCCCAAAGTACCCAATTCCCTCATTCTGTTCTTGCAATTATTGTGTCTCAATCTCTTTCTGGAAAAAGCCCCCACCTAAATGTTAGGAAGCCATTAAGAATTCATCTCCATTCAATCTTTCAAATCTCTGCCAAAATTGAGAACAGAGTGCCAAACAGCCCTAAGTTGTTTGTAGATCTGAGCTGAGCTGAACAGATGAATTCACCCAGAGTCTTTATTTCCCATTACAAATTCTGAGTTATCTGACTTCCTATCAGATTTAATTTTGATTGCTGCTACTGGTTTTATTAATGAAAGCAGTTGGAAAAAAATGGATAATCACATATAAAACAGTCTATAGTGTAACCACATTACAAATATAGATATTTCATTTCTCAGTGGTTGTTCTGATCACACTTCGCAACTTATTATCAGCTGGTTACTGAATTTTCCAACAAATATGCTTCTCTCTTTTGTGACGGTAGCTGCCTCTGTGATTTTGTTTTTTGGTAAGTGTCAAAAGTATGGAAGCATACAATCTATTAAATACAACAAATTTTGGTGGCTTTATTTTATTTGTTCAGTAAGATGTGCAACATTAGTGAAAAATTAGACAAGTTTGTGTGTTTGCACAAAATAGAAGATTAATTGATATTAAGGTATAAAAAGGGATGCTTTTCATTATGAACAATCTCTGTGCTTTCTAGGATTTTGAAGAATTGTACTTATAAGTATTGTATTATTCAAAATATAACTGCGAAATGTTTCTCACTGCCTAAAAAAACAAGTCATTACCATCAAGTGGTGCTTGCCCTATGGGTTTATCATGGCACATACACCTTAATGATAGACGTACAGGTGAGTGACAGTTCACTTGAGGGAGCTGTTTAGAGTAAAAAAAGGCACAGCTTACTACAAGTAATTACTTAACCTCTCTTTAATTCCTATAAAGCATCAACATAAAAGTTATTTCAATGAATGCCACAAGGGTTGTAGTTAAATATGACATATGCTTAAAATTTTACTGCAGAAAGTAATGCAAAATTGAAATGACTATGAGGATAGCTTGTATACTAGGAAAGTATCTTTGAACAAACACAGGCTTCTTCTGAATAATCCCTTTTTGCTTTATATGTCAAAATACAAGAATTCAAATACACCTTTTCATCATATCAGACCCTAGATAGTGGATATTAGGTGGTCTGAACACACTAGAGAAGAGATTAAAGAAATTGAACAGCTAGTTTGCAGTTGTACTTTTCTTGTGGTGCTTTTAAAAATAGAAAAAAAGTCATTGGATAAGAAAAGAGAACCATTTAAAATGCCCAACAAAAAATGGAAACAAAAACATATACGTATATATGTAAATGTATATATAAGGGAAAAATCCATGTACATATGCTTTTGTGTATATAGAGTACATTGTATTGTACATACATATATGTATCAAATATATACAGACACAAATGCACACACATATATGTAACAATCATCCCTTTAAAAAATTCATAAATGCATCATGGGCCAAGTTGAGCACTTTATGCCTTGTAAGGTTACTTTTCATGCAGATTACTTGGAAAAGTACTGTTTGCCTCTCTTGTGTGACTTCCATGAAATCAGCATTCAGCAAGTCTGTCTTCCTGGCAAACAACGGAACATTCAGCTCATATGTAAGAAAAGAGATCCCACCAATGAGAAGGAAGGGCACAGAGTGGGAAAAGTGACAACTCTGGTACAAAGAAGCAAAGAACGATGATTCAGAAGGAGGGTGGGAGAGCGAAGGCTGCCTCCATGCCTGCCACGGTGTAGATTCCACAACTGGCACTTACTTGGCAGATAACCCGCCAGGGTGCCGACCTTGGCAGCTTTACAGAGGTAACCTTTATGTGAAGAGGAACTGTTCATCAACAATGTCTCCAATATACTTGCCACAAAAATTATTTATTTTTCCCGGGAAAAAGGGAAAAATACACAGCAAAGCATATTTTATATTTCCATCCCCCCCGCACCCCTTTATAAACTAAAACCCTTGTTTCAGGGGCAACATTTATGGCTCACTATGGAAAATTTCCCATATGCCCTATCCGTCTTTCCATAGTCCTTAAGGGTGTGTAAACAACATTTAATTATAGGACACGGCAACAATGGCTTTTATGAGTTCGCTGAATTTTCCTTTCAATTCAAGGCCATAGGATAACTAGTTCTCCTTAGTAACGTTTGTCTGGGTAATTCTGTTAGGCAATTTCATTTCCAGGGGGGCAGTCTCCACCTGGACCGTTGCCTTCTGTCCTAGGGGTTCTTCTTTCATCCACATGCCACATTATGCAAGTGGCTGTGGTGGTGGCTGTCTTCCTTCCATTTACATGATCATTAACTGCCTGCAATTTGTTATTTTCAGTGTTCCTCTGCTGACAATCAAAGGTGCCAAAATATATATAATACCTTGTGTGTGAGAAAAAGAAAGCTCTTGTTTAAGAGTAGGAGGTAATTTTATACTCTGGCAGTAGGAAGCATTAATTCAGTGGGAGCAAAGAAAAATGAGAGTCTAACCTTGTTTTTAAATAAACATGGAAAGACTAGGAACAGTGTCCATTCTGGGGAGAATAAGTATATTTGAAGACTTTACATGCCTGTGCATGCGTAGTAAGCTGCCAGCTGAGACTGGTGGTAAGTCCATTCAGAAATTTCAACTCAGAGCTCCTCTGGGAATAAGGTGCTATTGTGCTTGCTAGCTTCAAGTCAGAAAGGGCTTTTTCCCTTACAGCTGGCATCAGGCTTAGTGATGAATCACTTGCCTCTTAATGGTTTTGTTCCTTTTATTTTGTCGGAGATTACTGGCCTCGACTGATGGCTCCGTGCAACTGGTAAAAGCAAAAAATAGCTGCTCTAGAGTAAAACAACAGGGAAGAAAAAAACAAAACAATACTTCTTCCTTAGTTTGGCAGCAAAACCAGTCAGCTTTGGTTGCTGAGGACTGGAAATTTAGTTTCCTATTCTGTACCTCAGATATCATTGTCTTTACTCATAACAGCCAGACCACGCTATAAATAAAGGAAAATAGTTTCTATTAAATAAGCAAGTACTGTTACACCAGAGTGAATACACTTCTATTTTGAAAGGGTATTTTGGGTAATAAAATATTATTATCTTATATATCCACCCTCTATGTCTCCATACAGTACTGCATACTTAATATATTTTTAGTATTTATCCTAATTTCAATTAATAAACTATGTGTTAGTTATTTGCTTGTCAATAGTGTTCCATGCTATTTTAGCAATACCATAAGTGTGAGAAAGTAAGGAGAAGCCCATCTTGTTCATTACTGTATCCCCATCACCTGCGCTCAATAAATATTTTAAATCAATGACTATATGGCTAATACAAGGATGTATAAAGTAAGGTGTCATTACATTAGGTATGTTGTGTTATGAAAAAATCAACCAAACTTATACATCCCCACAAAAATATAAAGGATTGGTAACTGTAACATGAGAGAAAGTGATGTGCAAGTTTGGAGAAGGAGAAATTTACTTTTTGACTCAAGGGAGGGGAGATCAGAGCAGACTGCAAGGTGGGGTGGTGTTTACTTTAGTGTTTGAAGGTAGAAGAACAATGGAAACGTTGAGTAGCTGAAAAGGACAGACAGCATTTGAGTAGAACAAATTGTTCGAAGGGAGGGTTGATTTATAAAAGTTGTTGGAAATCATGCTGGTAAAAACAGTTTAGGATCAATTTGTTAAAAGCCTTGTGCAATAAACCAGAAGATTTACATTTTATTTAGTCTTAAAGGGAGTCAGGAATGATTTTTAGTGAGTAAAGTACTATAGTCAGAACGGAGCATTGAGAACACTAATCTGGAATCAATGTGAAAGATATGTTGGAGTGTGAAGAGGAAACTGAGGAGTTAAATTAAATACTATTATTATCATCTAGAAAGTAGATAATAAGAGTATGAACCATGGTGAAGAGGGTGTGAATGGAGACGATAGTTTAAATAGAAGAGATGATGCAATGGCAGAAAGAAGATGCTTTTGTCAACACAGCATTTGGATTTGGAAGAGAGATGACTTGGAGGTTTTAAACTCCATTTAGCAGGCCAGTGATGGCATGTAACCAGAAATATGGAAATAATAAATTTGGATGACAAGATGATGAATTTAGTCTTAAGCATGGTAGGTAGAGGCATTGACAGGGCATTGGCTTAGAAAATTTAATTTAAAATGCAATTGGAATTTCAGTTTAAAACCTCCATGGGAGAGCAATCCATGATGATGGGACACCCATGTGAGGAGCAGTAGGCAGATCTAGTGGATTGGAGGCTGATGTCATTGGAAATAAGAAGGCAAAAAGTTCTTCAGTGCCAGGGCAGTCTAGGGGTAAAGGGTAATCTAGAAAAGTATATAGATAAAAAAGGGTTCTTAATTCCTAGCTCCTGGGCTCTTCCTCTAGCTATTTATAGAGAACTGTGATGGGCTATGAATGAAATATAATCAACTGCTAAATATCTTATGAACCTTCACTATACACAAAGCTTGGTAACAGTTTCTGAAGGGACAGAAGGAAATAAGTTCATAATTTCCTCTGATAAAAAAGTTCGTAATCTAGTAAGGGAGATGTCATTTACTTAACTACAGATTATTCAAAACCATGAAATAAGCACCTACTTTGTACTTGGTATAGCTACACTTCATACCCCTCAGAGATCTCTTCTCCAGGCTAGACATTTCAGTTCTCTCAACTACTGCTTTAAAAAAGGTGATTTCAAATGTTTTTCCTACCCCCTTTCTCCTTCTAATTTATCAATGTTTTTCTTACAGCTGATGTCAGAATTGTGTGCCAAGGTAAGTAGATCACTGAAAGCTGAAGAGTGGCTGTTATATCCAGTGGTAGAATTCCTTAGGTCAGGATATTACATTTCTATCAGTCTAAGCAAAGACCCCTTTTTGGTCATTCGATGAAACTTTTTCTCACATATAAAAATTAGGAAATACAGATAAGCAATAAAAGATGAAGGAGAAGGAGAAGGAGGAGGAGAAGAAGGAGAAGGACAAGAAGAAGAAGGAGGAGAAGGAGGAGGAGGAGGAAGAAGAAGAGGAGGAGGAAGAAGGAGGAGGAGGAGGAGAAGAAAAAGGAGGAGGAGGAGGAGAAGAAGAAGAGGAAGAAGAAGAAGGAGGAAGAAGAAGGAGGAGGAGGAGTTGATGACAATGACGACGGAGGAGGGTTTAGAGGAGGAAGAGAGAAGAAGAGGGAGAAAAGGAGGAAGAGAATAAGGCAGAGGAGGAGGAGAAAGAATAGAAGAATTCCATACCCCCAAATTCTAGTTTTTAGATACAAAGTAATCACTTTAACATTTAACTCAGATATTTATTAGTTTCTCTGTTTAGTAGCTGTGTGACCGCAGGACTGAGGTTCTCATCGCTTTTCTAGGATACCAACATTTCTGGGTGGCACCTACCTTTGCCCTCTCTCAGTCTATCAGCTTCTTTTCCTGTTACCTTTGCCCCAGGTCTTAGATCTTGACCCTTCTCTCAGATGTAGGCTGCTGCCACTGTCTACACCAGCCTGCTGCTTGGAGCTCACCAGGTGTTTGTTGCTGCTACACTGGCGTTGTTTCCCTGCATTAGGGAACCTGCCGGCAACCCTTTCCTTAGGCCCCTTGGCAGTTGCCCTGTCTTCATCAGGGTTGACTCCAATGCCACTTCTTTCCTGAGCTTTCAGTGGATTTTCTCTCTACAGCATGTTATCTGCATGGCTGTCAGAATCATCCAATGATGCTTAAGCCATGAGAAATATCATAGGGGAAAACTAGCTGTATTAATTGCCATTGCACAGGGAACTTCAGTGACTGATACTTGACTGTATTTATCATTTCTAATTAATGCCAATTTAAAAACAAAATCATTCTTCCAGGAGACTCTGACCTTGAAGTTTCCTCTGATCACTTTCTTGCCTCAGGGTCTTCCCATTGTACTCTCAAGACAGCTAGTAGAGTCGTTGGCTCCGGAGACCACCTTGAGATTTCTGTCCCACTCCCCAAATGAGAATATCTACCTTATTGGAGTCCCAGATAACTCTGAATTATCTGGTGGAAGGGGCTGGCCACAGGACACATCGGTATTCTTGATACAGAACTCGATAGTAAACTCTGGACTTATTATCAGTTCACTGCACCATATTATTAGTACACTTAAGGTCATAAGAATCTGAAAGTACCATTTACACCAGCAAAGCCAAACAGGAATTTATTGGCTTAAAAAGCTGAAAATTTTTGCTACTTTTGTGTGTATGTGTGTGTGTGTGTGTGTTGAGAACACTTAAGACTTACTCTCTTAGTAAATTTTAAATATATAATACATTATCATTAACTATTATTAATGATAGTTACCACGCTGTACACTAGATTCCCCGAACTTATTCATCTTGTAACTGAAAGTTTGTACCCTCTGACCAAAATCCCCTTATTTCCCCCACCTCCAACTCCCTACCCTCTTTTTCTATAAGTCTGACTTTTTAAGATCCCACATGTAAGTAAGATCACGCAATATTTGCCTTTCTGTGTCTAGCTTATTTCTTTTAGCATGATATCTTCTATGTTCATTCATATTGTCACAAATGGCAGAATTAACTTTTAGGGCTGAAAACACACAC
Source organism: Rhinopithecus roxellana (assembly GCF_007565055.1). Taxonomy (NCBI): domain Eukaryota; kingdom Metazoa; phylum Chordata; class Mammalia; order Primates; family Cercopithecidae; genus Rhinopithecus; species Rhinopithecus roxellana. The sequence goes on from NC_044554.1 coordinate 71,758,012, forward strand.
ACACACACACACCCCTATACACACACCACATTTTACATTTTCTTTAACCATTCATCCATTATGAACACAAATTACTTCCATGTCATGGCTATTGTGATCTCTTCAACTGATTTTATTTCCTTTGGATATATACCTAAAAATGTGATGGCTGAATCAAATGGTAGTTCTATTTTTAATTTTTAAAGGAATATCCTTAAAACTTATCTAGGATGGTTATTTCCTATAATGGCTATTTTCTATAATGGTAGCACCAATTTACATTTCCATCAACAGTGTATATGGGTTCATTTCCCCCATATCCTTGCCAACAATTGTTATCTTCTTACTTTTTTATATGGCCATCCTAACTGGTGTGAAATAATATCTCACTGTGATTTTGATTTGTCTGATTAGTGATGTTGAACATCTTTCTGTATACCTTAAATATATACAATTTTTCCCTCAATCATACCTCAATAAAGCTGTCTTAATCTGTTCTGTGATGCCAAAATAGAATACCTGAGACTGAGTAATTTATAAGAACAGAGATTCATTTCTTACAGTCTCGAGTCTAGAAAGTCTAAGGTTGAGGAATCCACATTTGGCAAGGCCCTGCTTTCTGTGTCATCCATGGCTGAAGGTGAGAGGGCAAGAGAGCACACACAAGAGAGAAAGAAGGGAAGGGGGCCAAATTCATTCTTTTATCAGGAACCAACTTTCAAGATAACTAACCTGCCACCTCTAAAACAGCATTAATCCACTTATGAAGTCAGGGCCCTCATGTCCTAGTCACCCCTTAAAGATTCACCTCTCAACATGGTACACTGAGGATTAAGTGTCCAAAATATGAACTTTGAGGAACACATTCAAACCATAGTAAAGTTGAAAAAAAAAAAAAAAAAAAAAAAACAACTTGAAAATTTGGGGAAGTGGGATAAACTGATTCTAAGTAGAACTGTATACACAGGCTTAAAGGACAGGTTTAGTATCTGGATTATTTCCGCACATTCGTGCCCTTCTTCTCTGTTGGGTCCACTTTTGGACAGATTCTATCATATCAGTAGAAATACGGCTGCTATATAGGTCGAAACAGCTTCCGTTTAGTTTCAAATCTCAGGAAAAAGAGGATCTTTCACCCAAATTCAGCTAGAAAATTAATATTTGACTCAAATTAGTCCAGTGACAATTTCTGAACGACATATTATGGCAGGGGAATGAAAGTTACTAATTGATTCAGACTGGGATCACATGGCAATTCCAGATTGGGATAGAGTTAACCCCCGTAAAAATTGGATCACTTTTACTAAAAGAACAGGAAATGAATGCTGGATTGTTCAAACCCAACAGATGGCTGCTACAACCTGCCATTGTCCTGTGGTATACTTGTGAAAACACAAATTAGTGGGGTATTGCCAGTGTATACCTGGAAAAGTATTCCACATACACACGCATGGATTTCTGAGACAATCTATTAAATACACATATTTGCTTTTTGAAAAATGAGTTCATACTAAATACACTGTATTGTAAACCCGTGGATTTTTTTTTCTTTTTTTTTTTTTAGACGGAGTCTCGCTCTGTCGCCCAGGCTGGAGTGCAGTGGCCGGATCTCAGCTCACTGCAAGCTCCGCCTCCCGGGTTTACGCCATTCTCCTGCCTCAGCCTCCCGAGTAGCTGGGACTACAGGCGCCCGCCACCTCACCCGGCTAGTGTTTTGTATGTTTTTCAGTAGAGACGGGGTTTCACCATGTTAGCCAGGATGATCTCGATCTCCTGACCTTGTGATCCGCCCGTCTCGGCCTCCCAAAGTGCTGGGATTACAGACGTGAGCCACCGCGCCCGGCCCTATGGATTTTTTTTCAATCATATATAATGATCATCCACATGGCTATATATACTTTTTTGGTTTTATGGGAATCTGTTGTATGGGTTGTCACAATTTATTTAAATACATGTTCTTCTTTTTGTTGCATGTTTATGATTTTTTAATTTTAAATGATTATAAATAGTTCAGCAATCAATTTTTGTAGCTGATACTTAGGGACATATTTATTCATCATTGCCTCCTTAGACAATATCTTACTTTTTTCTCTCTCTCTCTGATAGTTCAATTCTGAACTATCAGAAGTGAAAATTTGTGGTTAAAAGTTATGAAGCTTTTGGGCCGGGCACGGTGGCTCACACCTATAATCCCAGAATTTTGGGAGGCTGAGGTGGGTGGATCATGAGGTCAGGAGATCGAGACTGTTCTGGCTAACAATGTGAAACCCCACCTCTACTAAAAATACAAAAAATTAGCCGGGTGTGGTGGCGGGCGCCTGTGGTCCCAGCTACTCGGGAGGCTGAGGCAGGAGAATGGCATGAACCCGGAAGCCAGAGCTTGCAGTGAGCCGAGATGGTGCCACTGCACTCCAGCCTGGGCTATAGAGTTAGACTCTGTCTCAAAAAAAAAAAAAAAAAAAAAAAAAGTTATGAAGCTTTTAAAGTTCTTAATGTATATTGACAATATGGCGAAATTATTTCTCAGGCTCTCTCTCTCTGCACTCATGTTAACACTGTTGGTTCGTGCTAAATTTGAGATCAGCATTGCTTTCTCACATAGATAAACTGTTGGCAAACTAGGTATTCTCAATTTTCATTTGAGTACTAAAGTAACCTATAAGCTTTAATCTCTTGAGGCTTCTTTTCAGATCCTGATTCTTCAGCATGCCATTTTTGTCATCAAATCCATATTTGTGTTATCTGCAAGTTCCATAATTAGGCCTTCAATATCTTCATCCAAATCACTTATAAATACCTTGAACTGTGCAAAACCAAGACAAGATCTTGTTGTAATTTACTGATCTCCTTACATATTGATATCAAATTATTTGAAACATTACAATCTTTAAATTTTAGAGTAGGAAATCAGCTCAGAATTAAATAGTCTGACTGCTTACTTTTGTTTTTATCCAATTAGGAAGCAGACCCAGAGAAGTTTAGTCATGTTTGCGAGACTACACGGCTAGAATGATAAAAAGATATACTATTATTAAATTTAATTCCAATTACATGTTCCTTTCTATTCTCCAAGTCTTGTCTTATCCAAAATTATATCATTGGAAGATTAATCACACATTTTACTGAAATCAAGAAACTTTATGGTTAGTGACATTTCCCTATCAACTCATCAGTGGAAATGAAGTCAGCGTGGCGTACCTTATTATTTAGTGTACTTATAGTAGCTGTTCCATTTAGTAATTCATTCTACTTTTTGTTTCTCATCATGCTGTAATTATAATTAAAGCTCTTCATTATCTATACCCTCCTTCCTAGGTTGAAGATCATTCACTTTCATGAATATCAAAACAAAAATAAACTGGCAACTTGGTGTCCAATACCTTTTCATTTGCTGAGGTGGCAGGAAAGTGTGTCATGGAAAGATAAAATAACTTGCTTAAGAGCAATGTTGTGTCAGCTGCCTTTTCTTTGTAATCTTTGAACATTACATCATCTTCTCTGAGATCATTTCTCTTTCTTTTCATATTGACCACATCTATAAAGTTACTTTTGTTGTCTGGCATTTCTGAACCTCATCTTGCTCATATATCCTCAGTGAGGACTTTGGTCTTCCTGACACTATTTATACAAGTTCACATTGATCTTTCAGCTTAGTCTTGGTCATGTGCCCCACATTTGGTGTTTTTTCTAGTCCCTTTCTGAAGATTTCTTTAGTTGTCCCCTTAAAAATTAGAGTTTTTTTTTTTTTTTTTTTTTTTTTTTTTAGTGCAGTGGTGTGATCTCGGCTCACTGCAACCTCTGCCTTCCGGGTTCAAGTGATTCTTCTGCCTTAGCCTCCTGAGTAACTGGTATTACAGGTGCCTGACACAATGCTACACAGTACAAAAATGGCTAATTTTTGTATTTTTGGTAGAGATGGGGTTTTGCCATGTTGGCCAGGCTGGTCTCGAACTCCTGACCTCAGGTGATCTGCCCGCCTCAGCCTCCCAAAGTCCTGGGATACAGACGTGAGCCACCACGCCCAGCCAAAAATCAGAGCATTTTAAAATGATAATTTAGGATTCTTTCCCCCTAGGCCATTCTAGATGATCCCTATTATCAGAAAGTACATCCCTTTATAACATGTTTCTTCTCTAAACATTTGAAATATCTTTTCCCAAACTCAAGTAGAATTTTCTAATCTCATGCTCACTGTTACCAAGTTCTGTATCACATTGTGTATTTTACCTAACATGTTTCCACGTCCACATTGTCAACTTTCTCTTCTGATAATTAAAATTAGGCAGAGAGTCCTTCTTTCTGTGAATGGACTCACAGTTGTCAGGAAGAGCTGTTTCCAATTTCTGATCTTAGCCAGCAATGCCTGTTACTGGGTGGGTAAATCTGTAGAACTCAGTGTCTCGGTATTGCAAACCTACGTAGGTGCTGACATAAGCTACATTCTCCACAAATCAGTATTGTCAGTAATAAAAATTTTTTCTCTTGTTTTTCTATTTGCATTATTTCTGTCTTACTCTTGTCTCTGTTAATTCAGGAAGGGAAAAATGGGTTTTGCCTTTTGAGCTCCCTCAAACCCCAGACCTGGGAACTATGTCAGGAAACCGTGAATACAACTCCATGGCCTTGTGGTAAAAGCATGTTAGCCTCCCATTATGGAGTCCCCTAAAGATGGTGCTGACTAGGGCCGGATGACTTCACTGGGAGTAAGAGGTTGTGAGGCAGTAACCTGAGCAAAGGAGGTTCTATGTTTGATGAAGAGACAATGACAAGGAATTAACAAAATAAATAGAGAATGAAGAAATAGAAAGTGAGAGGTGGCACAGGAAATTACAGATATAGAAATCATAAAATAAGTTTCCTAAATAGCTTCAGATGTAGCATAATTTGCACATGTGAGGAGTTTGATGGTAGAATAAAACAGATTGGTGGTAGCTAGAAAAAATATTATGACAACAGAAACTCCATATTATTTTTTTAAAGATAAATGATACTGATAGGAGAGAAGAAGTCTATGAAGAAAGAGATTACAAAAATGTTAGAAAGGAAGAGGGGTGTGTGTGTGTGTATGTGTGTGTAGAGAGAGAGAGAGAGAAAGAGAGAATTTTCTCCTTAAAGTAATTTTGAAATGCAGATTTTTCTGCAGGCTCACATATCTGTATTGTAACAGCCAGACGCTTTGTAAGCACACTAAAGATTAGAAACTATTATTTAAGCAGATTTGAAAGGGATGGGATCTGGTGCCTATAGGCAAGGGATAAGCTTGAGATGAGAAGTAAATCTCCTCTGACACCAGTTGGAATGATGAGAAGATAGACATATGTTTAGTAAATGGCAAAGTGGAAAAGTTATATAATCAGTAAGGTAGGAAAACTTGCATTGTTTGATGTTCCCTGGTATTTTCACCTATTATTCATTTAGTGACAGAAATAATTTTCTGTGTGTATTAGTCCCTGTGCCAGGTATTTTACTTCTGCTCTGTTACATAAAGCTCAGTGGTGACTCTATACAGTAGACATTACTATCGCCTTTTTGTCTTGAGAAAACTAAAACTTGTGTCAATGGTGTAACATATGAGGATGACATAGGAAAGGAGTGACGGAGCCAGGGTCTGGCTCCAAGTGAATCTGTCCCCACATCTGCAGCTTCTTTAGCTAGGGTGGGAGTCAGGAAACTTCTTCTGTAAAGAGTCAGAGAATAAATATTTTAGGTTTTGTGGGCAGAAAAACCTACTACTCAACTCTGCCACTTGCAGTGCAAAAGCAGCTATAGACAACATGTAAATTGATGGGGATGCCTAGTACCAGTACAACTTTATTTATGGACCCTGAAATTTGAATTTTGTTTAATTTTCATGTCACAGATTTGTTTCTTTTGATATTTTTTCATCATTTAAATGTGAAAAAATCATTCTTACCTTGCAGACTGTATAAAAACAGTCAATGGGACAATTTGGCCCATAAGCCATAGTTTGTCCACTACTGGCATAGGGCACTGCTTGTCAAATTCATGCTCATCAGTACATCTTACCAAATGCAGGAACTGAGACTATCCGATCAGAAGGAAGATGAAGCCTTATACTGTTAAGTAAAAGTCTGAAATAATTATTGTTTTCCAGAGGAAAAATATGACTGTGTTAGTTCTGTCTACTTTTTGTCTTTTGATCCCGGACCTGTGTATTAGGCCATTCTTGAGAAATACCTTTACCATGTATAAAGTAATTTATAAAGAAAAGAAGTTTAATTGGTTCACAGTTCTTCAGATTTTATAGGGAGCATAGTGCTGGGATCTACTTGGCTTCCAGGGAGGCATCTGGAAGCTTACAATCATCGCAAAAGGCGAACAGGGAGCAGGCAAGCCACATGGCAAAAGCACGAGCAAGAACAGGTGGAGGCAGGGAGCATGCCACACACTTTTGAATGACCAGATCTCCTGTCAACTCAGAGCAAGAGCTCACTCATCACCAAAGGGATAGCCCAAATCATTCATAAGGAATCTGCCTTCATGATCCAAACACCTCCCACGAGGCCCCACCTCCAACACTGGATACTACAATTCAACATGAGATTTGGGTGGGGACACTATAATGGAGATTATGCTGTAGATCACCTATTTGTCTTTCCAGATCCATTTTCCATGCCTATTCCAATACTGAGGAGGCTGTTTGGCTGAATGACTCCTTATTTTTTGGCTTTTGGTGGGGTTGGCCAATGGGGAGCACCTGTAGAGATTGGGAAGGAGGGAGGATAATACAGTTAGGGTTTTTGTTCCTCTGCTCCTTCCCTAAAATGTCCATGTAGGTTAAATGTGTGCTGTGATGTCTCAGCTCTTTTTCAAATGTCTCCCTTAGCAGGGCACCTTCTCCCCCAGGTTCTAGGAGTCACTTCTCCCCTCCACTTCTAGTCTAATGGTAGTGAGTGCTATGAGCCATGAGGTGCTGTACTATCCCTTGTGTTATTCCAAATCTTTCTTTCATTTTGTATATGGTCCTTTTATTAATCTGTTCTCAAATTATAGAATTTGAATGTGTCCTCTTGTTTCCTGTGAGAAGCTTCTGATACAGAGAGCTGTGGTTGGGTTCAGCAATGTCTGTTCAGGAGGCCTCTCTGGAGTATGGCATCCTCTACAGGAAAAATAATATCCATTCCTTCCTAAATGTCCACATTGTAGCATAAAATATATTTTAACAGCTTTATTGAGGTTTCATTTACATAAAATAAACCATATATACTTAAAACACACATTTTAATAAGTTCTGATATATGTACATACTATTGAAAACATCATCACAATCAATAAAAGGAACATATTCATCACCCCTAGAAGTTTCCCTGTGCCACTTACAAATCCCTCCTGACTATACTCCCTCTTTCCCTGATCTCATCTTCAAGCAATTGCTGGCCTATTTTCTGCCATCACGGATTAATTTTTCTAGAATTATACATATCAGAATTACATAATATGTACTCTTTTTTTGGTCTGGCTTATTTCCCTTGGCATAATTATTTCTTGTTTATTTTAAATCATTGCATCAGTGAATGTTTATTGCCTGCATGTGACATATCCATTTGCCTCTGTTTAAGCTTCAAGTTCTTCAAGGGATGCCACATTTGACATTGGACTCCTAGAACTTAGTATGGTACCTCTCATACAGATGAAACTTGATAATTATGGAATTGACATGCCAGGTTATAGATTTTCAACAATGCTGCCTCCATTTCTTTATAATTGCACAGATATAATAATTTATCCAAGAATTAGATGTGTGAGTTACCCTGGAAACTTAACCGCAATATATAAACTGTTATAGAAGTTCCCTTCTATTCCATGATAAGAGTTGTGTTTTTAAAATCAGAAATGGATACTGGATTATTTTTTTCTGAGTCTATTGAGATGATTATATATTTTTTCCTTTTTGTTGTTGATATGGGACATTACACTGACAGAGTTTTGAATGTTAAATCAACCTTGCATTCCTGGGATAAACCCATCTTGCTCATGAGGTATTATCCTTCTTATATTCTGTTGTATTTGATTTGCTAGTACTTTGATGAGAATTTTGCATCTATGCTCATGCAGGATACTTGTCTGTATCTATTATATTTTTGCTTAGTTTTGGTATCAGGGTAAAACTGGCATCAGAGAAGAGTTGGAAAGTGTTTACTGCTTTTCAGTTTTCTGAAAGAGTTTGTGTAGAATAGTAATTCTTCATTTAATATTTGGGAAAATTCACCAGTGATGCCACCTTGGCCTGGAGTTTTCTTTGTAGAAAGATTTGAACTTCAAATTAAATTTCTTTAATAGACATAGGATATATGAGCTCACTTTTCAGTAATCTTTATTGGTTTGTCTTTAAGTCATTTGTCCATTTTATCTAAGTTGTTGAATTTATTAGCATAAAAGTGTCCATAGTAGTCCCTTATTATCCTTTTAATATCGTTAGAATCTGTAGTGATATCACTTCTCTTGGGTCTAATGCTGGTAATTTATGTTATCTGTTTTTTGTTTCTGTTAAGTCTGGATAGGAGTTTATCAACTTCAATGACCTTCTCAAAGAACCAGCTTTTATCTCTTCATTTTGTTGTTTCCTTCATTGTGAGGAAACTTTTGTTTTTCCTGATTTTCTCTATTGTTTTCTGTTTCCAATTTTATCGATTTCCACAGTGACATTTGTTATTTTCTTCCCTCTACTTACTCTGTTTACCTTGCTCTTCATTTCTAATTTTTTAAATTAGAAGCTGAAGTCACCAATTTGACACCTTTTTTTCTCATTTCTAACATAGACATTTACTACTATAAATTTCCTTCTCATGACTTCTTTGTAGGCAGCCCATAAACTTTTGTATGTTGAGTTTTCATTTTAATTAGCTCCAAATGTCTAATTTCTTCTTTCTTGACTCTTTAGAAGTCTGTTATTTAATTCTTAGAAGTGTGTTATTTAATTTCCAAATATTTGGAGATCTTTCTGTTATTGATTTCTAATTTACTGCTATTGTGGTCAGAGAACATACATGTATGACTTGAATTCTTTTGAATGTATTGAGACATCTATTATGGCCTAGAATATGGTCTATCTTGGTAAATATAATGTATGGATGCAATGAGAATGTTGTTCAGTATAATATTCTATAAATATCAATTATGCCAAGTTGGTTGATCATGTTCAAATTTTCTATACCCTTGCTGATCTTTTCTCCACTTGTTCTATCAATTATTGAGGAAAGGGTATTAAAATCTCCAACTGCTCCTGTGTCTTCATCTATTACTCTTTTCAGTTGTACAGTTTTTGTTTCATGTCCTTTGAAGCTCTCTTCTTAGGTGTAGAAATGTCTAGGGTTATTGTATCCTCTTTATGAATGGATGATTTTATCACTATCATATCATTTATTCTCATGAAATGACCTCTTTATCTCTGGTAGTATTTTTTGTCCTGAAACCTACTTTGTCCGATATTAACATAGCTATTCCTACTTTCTTTTGATTAGCATTAGCATGCTATACATTTTAACATCTTCATGCTTGTAACCTTTTTGTGTCTTTATATTTGAAGTACCTTTTTTTAAAGATGGCATATATTTGTGTTTCCCTTTTTTTACAATCTTAAAATCTCTGCCTTTATTTGAATTTTTAGGTCATTTATGTATTTTGTGATTATTAATATGGCTTGATTTAAATCTATTATTTTGATTCTTGTTCTTTATTTGTCTCACCAGCTCTTTATTCTCTTTTTCAACTTTTTCTGCCTCTTTAGGATTGAGTACGTTTTGTGATTTATTTCATTTGTTGGCTTATTAGCTACAGTTTTTGGTTAATTTAGTGGTTACATTAAAGTTTATAGTATATACCTTTAACTCATTACACTCTACCTGTATATTATACCATTTCATGTATAGTAGAACCTTGTAGTAATATATTCCCATTTTACCTGGCCCAGCCTTTGAGCTAATATTGACACACATTTTATTTTTAAATATGTTATGAATGCCGTAATAGATGGTTTCTACTTTTGATTAAATGGTCAGTTATCTTTTAAAGAGCTTACATAATAATAACATATTTCATTTATTTACCCATGTATGTGTGGTTTCTGGTGCCCTTCATTCCTTTGTGTAGGTCAGGTTTCCCCTGATGTCATTTTACTCTGCTTGAAGGTCTTTGTTTAGTATGTCTTGTAGTGCCGGGGTGGTTGTGATAAATTCTGTCATCCTTTCTATTTCTGAAAAAAAAAACCTTTATGCTTTGCCCTTGCTTTAGAAAAGATATTTTAGGTTAAGTTTTTTTTATTTCAGCATAATAAAAATATTGCCTCACTACCATTTCATTTGCATTGTTTTTTTGATGAGAACTGCTGTTATCCACATCTTTGGTCCACTTATAATGTATCATTTTTCTCTGGTTTCCTTTATGTATTTTTGTTTCTCACTAGTTTTGAACTATTTAATTACAATGGGCCTTGATGTAGTTTTCTTCACATGTGTATCATACTTCAGGTTCATCGAGTTATTCAATCTGTAGGATTATAACTTTTTATCAGATTTGGAAAAAATAGTTTTCTGTTCCATCCTCTTTCTACTCTCCAATTATGTACAACTCCAATTCCATGTATATTTGGCTGTTTAAAATTGCCCTACAGCTCACGGATGCTTTGTTTACTTTTTGTTACTTTTCTTTGTAAAAAGAGAAAAGAGTTTCTGTTGAGAGTTTCTGTCACCGTGTCTTCAAGTATACTAATCTTTCCTTTTGTCATTTATTCCATCTAGTTGTATTTTTATCTCTAGAAGTTTAATTATGGTCTTTTTTTTCCACATTTTTAAAAAATATCTTCTATGTCTCTACATAACTTTTCTTTTCTTTTTTTTTTTTTTTTTTGAGATGGAGTCTCTCTCTGTCACCCAGGTTGGAGTACAGTGGCACAATCTCTGCTCACTGCAGCAAACTCCGCCTCCCTGGTTCAAGCAATTCTCCTGTCTCAGCCTCCTGAGCAGCTGGGACGACAGGCACACACCACCATGGCAGGATAATTTTTGTATTTTTAGTGGAGATGGGGTTTCACCATATTGGTCAGGCTGGTCTCGAACTCCTGACCTCAGGTGATCTACCTGCTTCAGTTTCCAAAATGCTGGGATTATGGGCGTGAGCCACCATGCCCAGGCTTTCCTTTTTTTGAGTCATAGTTTCCTACCTCTTTGAATGCTGGCAATATGTGACTGGATGGTAGGCACTGTGAATTTTACTTTGTTGAGTGTTTTTATTTCTTTTATTTCTTCTATTATTTATTTATGTATTTATTTAAGACAGGGTCTTGCTCTGTTACCAGGCTCGAGTGCAGTGATGCAATCAAAGCTCAATGTAGCCTCAAACTCCGGTGCTTAGACAATCCTCTTGCCTGAACCTCCCAAGTATCTAGGACCACAGGTACATACCACCACACCTAATTTTCCTTTTCTTTTTTCTTTTAATTTTTATTTAAGATTCAGGGCTACACGTTCAGTTTTGTTATACAGGGAAATTCATGCCACAGGGGTTTGGTGCACAGATTATTTCATTACCCACGTACTAAGCATTAGTACCTGATAGGTATTTTTTTCTGATCCTCTATTTCCTCCACTTTCTTTTCTCAATGAGCCCCTGGATCTACTGTTCCCCACTTTGTGTCCGTATGTTCTTGTTGTTTAGCTCTCACTTTTAAGTCAGAACATGTGGTATTGGGTTTTCTGTTTCTGTGTTAGTTTGCTTAGAATAATGGCCTCCAGCGGGCCAGGCACAGTGGCTCACACCTGTAATCCCAGCACTTTGGGAGGCTGAGGTGGGTGGATCACGAGGTCAAGAGATCGAGACCATCCTGGCTAACAAGATGAAACCCCATCTCTATTTAAAAAAAAAAAAAAATAGCTGGGCATGGTGGCGGGCGCCTGTAGTCCCAGCTACTTGGGAGGCTGAGGAGGGACAATGGCCTGAACCCGGGAGGTGGAGCTTGCAGTGAGCCAAGATCGTGCCACTGCACTCCAGCCTGGGCAACAGAGTGAGACTCCATCTCAAAAACAAAGAAACAAACAAACAAAATGAATAATGGCCTCCAGCTCCATCTGTGTTGCTATAAAGAACATGAATTCAATCTTTTTTATGACTGCATAGTATTCCATGGTATATATGTACCACATAGTCTTCATCCAGTCTACCACTGATGGACATTTAGGTTGATTCCATGTCTTTGCTATTGTGGATAGTGCTGCAATGAACATATGCATGAATTACTCTTTATGGTAGAATCATGTATATTCTTTTGGGTATATACCCAATAATGGGATTCCTGGGTTGAATGATAATTCTGTTTTGAGTTCTTTGAGGAATCCCCACACTGCTTTCCACAATGGCAGACCTAATTTACACTCCCACCAGCAGTGTATTAGCATCCATTTTCCCTGTAATCTCTTCAACATCTGTTAAGTTTTTACTTTTCAATAACAGCCATTCTGACTGGTGTGGGATGGTATCTCATTGTGGTTTTGATTTGCATTTCTCTAACAATTAGTGATGTTCAACATTTTTCACATACTTGTTGGCTGCATGTATGTCTTCTTTTGAAAAGTTTCTGTTCATGCCCTTTGCCCACTTCTTAATAGGGTCATTTGTTTTTGCTTGTAAATTTGTGTAAGTTTCTCATAGACTCTGGATATTAGACTTTTGTTAGATACCTAGTTTGCAAATAGTTTCTCTCATTCTATAGGTTGTCTGCTTGCTCTGTTGATAGTTTCTTTTGCTGTGCAGAAGCTCTTCAGTTGAATTAGATCCCATTTGCCAATTTTGTTTTTGTTACAATTGTTTTGGTATCTTCATCATGAAATCTTTGCCAGTTCCTATGTCTAAAATTATATTGCCTAGGTTATATCCAGGATTTTTAAAGTTTTAGCTTTCATATTTAAGTCTTTATTTCATTTTGAGTTTATTTTTGTATATGGTTAAAGGAAGGGGTCAAGTTTGAATCTTCTACATATGGCTAGCCAGTTATCCCAGCACCATTTGTTGAATATGGAGTCCTTTCCCCACTGCTTGTTTTTGTCAGCTTTGTCAAACATCAGATGGTTGTAGGTGTGTGGCCTTATTTCTGGTTCTCTACTCTTCTATTCCATAGGTCTATGTGCCTGTTTTTGTACCAGAAACGTGCTGTTTTGTGTACCATAGACCTTCAGTATAGTTCGAAGTCAAGTAACATGAAGTTTCCAGCTTTGTTCTTTTTGCTTGGCATTGCCTTGGCTATTAAGTACTTTTTTTGTTCCATAGGAATTTTAACATAGTTTTTTTCTAGTTCTGTGAAGAATGTTCTTGGTAGTGTGATAGCAATAGCACTGAATTTGTAAATTGCTTTGCACATTATGCCATTTTAATGATATTCTTTTTATCCATGAACATGGAATGATTTTCCATTTGTGTCATCTTAGTTTTTATTTAATTAATTAATTATTATTATTTTTGAGACAGGGTCTCATTCTATCGCCCCAGGTGGAGTGCAGTGGCATCATCTCAGTTCACTGAAGTCTTGACCTCCTGAGGCTCAAGTGATCCTTCCACCTCAGTCTCCCGAGTAGTTGGGATTACAGGTGTGCTCCACCATGCCTGGCTAATTCTCTGTAGAGAGGGAGTTTCTTACCATGTTGTCCTGGTCTCGAACTCCTGGGCTCAAGAGAGCCTCCCACCTTGGCCTCCCAAAGTGTTGGGATTACACACGAGTCGCCATGCCTGGCCATCTCTGATTTCATTAAGCAATGTTCTGTAATTCACACTGTAAAGACTTTTCACCACCCTGGTTAGCTGTCTTCCTAGGTATCTTATTTTTGTGGCAATTGTGAATGGAATCGTGTTTCCGATTTGGCTCTCAGCTTAGATATTGTTGGTGTGTGGGAATGCTACTGATTTTTGTATATTAACTTTGTACTTTGAAAATAGGCTAAAGTTGATTATCAGCTTGAGGATCTTTTGGGCAGGTACTATTAGGTTTTCTAGACAACCCATTGGTTTTATCCTGTGAGGAGTAGTGGAAGCTAGGCCTACAGACTGTCACTGCTGAACTTCTTGAATTCAGCTCCTCCTTGGGGGTGTGTGAGGGAGCCTAATGTATCCCTTTGCTTGATCAGCAGCCACTAATGCCAGATGTTCAGGGATCCAAGGCCCCTAGGACTCCACATGTGCTTGAGCAGTGGCTATGCCTAGGTTCCATGTAGCTCTGCATGTCAGTCTGTTGGCCATGGTGGGGTGGGCTCACAAGGGGATCTCTTTAACACAGGGTTTAAAGGTCCATGGAGACAGTGTGGATCCCTGGGGTTTCTCACTTATTCACCATTTCCCCATGGTTGGGGAGCCTTCCTTGGCTCCATCCCACTCCCAGATGGGTGATTTTCCTGTCTTGTGCCTCTTCATTCTCCATGGATTGAGTTCTTTCCTTGATGAATCCCAGTGTGTTCACCTGGATGTATCAGTTGAAGATGTAGTATTTAGTCACCACTTTATCTTCTCTCCATGAAAGCAGCACACACTTGCCACTTCTAGTCAGCTATCTTCGCCCTCTCCTCCTTAATTTTTATTATTATTGTTATTTGTAGAGTTGGGATCTCACTATGTTGCCCAGGTTGGTCACAAATTCTTGGCATCAAGCAATTCTTCCACCACAGCCTCCCAAAGTGTTGAGCTTACAGGACTGAGCCACCGTGCCTGGCCCGTATTTGTATTTTTATACATATTCTTAAACTTTGTACTTTGATGTAATGTTTCTCAAGAAACAGATTTTTGCTCATGTTACTTTTAAGATCTGTTAGGGACCAAAGCAATACTCATTCTTCGGCTAATCATTCCCCATTACTGAGGTGAAAAAGTTTTTGTGTACAGTACCAATGTCCCCCGATTCTTGAGCTTTTTCTGTTTGGTTGGTAGAAACAGGCACTGTTGGCCTTGTGTAAACATCAGACATTGTTACCTTTAATCATTAGTGGTGTTTTTTAAGTCTCATGTAGTTTCCTCAGTGCATACACTGATTAGTACACGGGTGAATACTTGCAGGGGATGCCTTACAGATTTCCAAATACTGTGATATTCTGTGAGGAGTTGTCTCCTTTATGGCACTCTTTCCTGAGAGTTCTAGAAGCTCTCATAAATATCAACTCCTTCTCTCAACTCAGGGAGTCCAACTCTCCACCTGGTTTCTCTCTCACTACTGTAGTCTGGAAATTCAAGTCAGTCAAAGGGCTTATTTCATTTGCTTCCCATCTCTCAGGAATTGCTCTACGTTGTTGCCTGATGTCAGTGTCTTGCAATCCATTGTTTGACAAAACTGACAACACAAGAGATATTTTGTGTTTGGAAACAAGAAGGTAGTTCATCAAATGGTATTCATTTTTAAAATGTATACACACACACACACACACACATAATATTTTTCCAGTTCTCTATGAGAAGAGTCACTATTCTGCTAAGCAACAATGGCTACATAGCAATAGACTATAAAATCCTGGTGGGCATTAGTTTTTGCCTGTGTTTTAGCTTTTGAAGACAAAATAATGTTTCTCTTCCTTTAAAAATAAAGTTTGTAACAACAACATAGATAAGTCAAGGAGAGTTGCAGAGCAATTGGTAACAATAACCACATTTAAAACAACCAAATTTGACTTGACGTGACAATCCACAGCCATTTTGTGCAAAAAGACAATCCTTCATTAAATTTTAAGGTGAATAGTTACCAAACTATTTACTGTGCTACTTCTCAAATATGCCCAAAGATGAACATTTCATCACTAAACAGCGATTACAACTTTCTCATTAATGATGTTTCATTATTTAAGGAAATAAGTGATCTAAACCATAAAAAGTACATATTGTCCCTTGTGGAATTTTATAAAAATCTATTTAATTTGTATGAAAAAAGAAATTGATCCTTTTAACATTTTACCTTTTTATAAAGTAGTCTTTATCCAGAAAATTTTATAATCAACATTTGTGCTTTTATTTAAAATCACAGATGGTGACACCTAATCAATTGGAAACCTAATAGTGTAGTATGCAATTTCATACATAAGTTTTGCAATCGCTGAATTGTAAAGTGTTAACAGTGGTCTAACCCATTCAGATGTTGGAGATTTATGAATTTTAGTCACATTTTCCTTAAATGCTTTTTTGATTTATATTTTAATAATATATTTATAGAATATATTATAATTTACAGAGGGCTATTACACACATTATTTCACATGAACCTATGAGCTAGGGTGGGCAGGTAATATTATTTATGTTTTTCAGATGAGAAAATTGATGTTCAATGGCTTAAGGAAATTAATTATGTTCCTGCTATAGGAGGTGGAATCTAGATCTAAATGGAATAAAAGTCAGTTAAAAGGATTGTAACCAATCTATTAAAATTGCCATATATAATCGTCCATTCTCATCCTGCTATGAAGAACTACCTGAGACTGGGTAATTTATGAAGAAAAGAAGTTTAATTGACTCACAGTTCTGCAGGCTTAAAAGGAATTATGACTGGGAGGCCTCAGGAAACTTACAATCATGGTTTTTCCCCAAGTCTCATGTAGTTTCCTCAGTGCATACACTGATTAGTACACGGGTGAATACTTGCAGGGGATGCCTTACAGATTTCCAAATACTGTGATATTCTGTGATGAGTTGTCTCCTTTATGGCACTCTTTCCTGAGAGCTCTAGAAGCTCTCATAAATATCAACTCCTTCTCTCAACTCAGGGAGTCCAACTCTCCACCTGGTTGGAGAAGGAAAAGGGGAAGCAGGCATGTCTTACCATGGTGGAGCAGTAAAGAGAGGTGGGTAGGGCGATAAGGGGGGAGTGGCACACACTTTCAAACAAGCAGGATCTCATGAGAACTCACTCACTATCATGATGAGAACAGCAAGGGTAAAATCTGCCCCCATGATCCAATCACCTTCCACCAGGTCCCTCCCCCAACACAGGCGATTAAAATTCAACTGAGATTTGGGTGGGAACACAGAGCCAAACCACACCACCATACCTTTAACAAGGTTCAATATTCTTTTGTTACAAATTATGAAATCACGTGTTTGAACCCAGGCTTCAGAGGATTTAAAATGATTCCCCATATATTTAACAACTATTGTGTGAATCTGGACAAATCACTTTCTCTGAACATTTCCTGCATTTAGTTTCAACATATTTATCACTTGTTTTTGCTTGCTGCTTGTTCATAATTATTAGCACATAAGAATTAATACTGCTACACATAAAACTTTGTAATGGTCATACCACACTCATACTACTATTAATGACAAGAACTTTTGAGCAAACGTTTAGAACACAGGCCAGGTCTGGTGTTGGTGAAATACCACAGCTTTTGTTTGTCTTGGAGTTTTTATTTCTCCTTCATGTTTGAAGGATATTTTTGCCAGATATACTGTTTTAGGGTAAAAGTTATTTCCTTCCGCCCTTTAAATCTATCCTGCTACTCTCTCCTGGCCTGTAAGGTTTCCATTGAAAAGTCTCCTGCCAGATGTACTGATGCTTCATTGTATGTTATTTGTTTCTTCTCTCTTGCTGTTTTTAGGATTCTTTGTTTATCTTTGATCTTTAGAGTTGATTATTAAATGCCTCGAGGTAGTCCTCTTCGGATTAAATCTGCTTGATGTTCTATAACTCTCATGTACTTGGATATTGATATCTTTGTCCAGATTTGGGAATCTATTTATCCCTTTGAATAAACTTTCTATCCCTATTTCTTTTTCTATCTTCTCTTTAAGGCCAATAACTCTTAGGATTGCTCTTTTGAGGCTATTTTCTAGATCCTGTAGTCATGTTTCATTTTTAAAAAATCTTTTTCTCTGTCTCTTCTGACTATGTATTTTCAAATAGCCTGTGCTAAGGATAACTAATTCTCTCTTCTGCTTAATTTATTCTGCCATTAAAAGGCACTGGTGCCTTTTTCAGTATGCCAATTGTATTTCTCATCTCCAGAATCTCTGCTTAATTCTTTTTAATTATTTTAATCTCTTCATTAAATATATCTGATAGAATTCTGAATTTCTTCTCTGTGTTATCCTGACTTCCCTTGAGTTTCCTCAAAACAGCTATTTTCAATTCTTTGAAAAGTCACATATCTCTGTTTCTCCAGGATTGGTCCCTGGTGGCTTATTTAGTTCATTTGGTGTGGTCATGTTTTCCTGGATCATCCTAATGCTTGCAGATGTTTGTTTAAGCTTGGGTATTGAAGGGTTAGCTATTTATTATAGTCTTTGCAGTCTGGGCTTGTTTATACCCATCTTTCTTGGGAAGGCTTTCCAAATATTCAAAAGGACTTTGGTGTTGGGCTCTAAGTTGTATCTGCTTTAGGAGGCACCCAAGCCCAGTAATGCTGTGGTTCTTGCATGCTCATAGAGGTACCACCTTGGTGGTCTTGGACAAGTTCCAGAAGAATTATCTGGATTACAAGGCAGGGACTCTTGTTCTCTTCCCTTACTGTCTTCCAAACAGAACCTCTCTCTGTGTTTTGAGCCACCTAGGCCTGGATGCACTGACATAAGCATTCCTGTGGCCACCGCCACTGAGATTGTGCTGGATCAGACCTGGTGCCAGCACTGCACTGGGTCTTGCCCAAGGCATGCTCTAACCATTCTCTGGGCCCTGGGATTCTACAATCAGGAGGTAGCAAAGCCAGCCAGGCCTCTCTCATTTTCTCCAGGGTAGTGAGTTCTCCCAGTCCCTGGGTGAGTCTATAGGTACCATCCAGGAGCCAGAGACTACAGTTAAAAACCTTAGAAGTCTATCTGGTATTCTAATATACTGTGGCTTAGCTAGCACTCAAACCACAAGATGCAGTCCTTTCCACTCTTGCCTCCTCTTTTCAAAGGCAGAGGAGACTCAACTCATGCCCACACCACCACAGGATCACAGGGAATACTGCCAAACTATTGCTGACTGTTCCCTTAAGGCCTTAGGGCTCTTCAGTCAGCTTGTGGTTACCCTTAGGGAACTGAGCTCCCCTCTGGCCCAGGGCAGGACTAGAAATGCTATCCAACAGCCATGTCCTGGAATCCAGATGTTCTACCCTGCTGTGGCTGAGCTTGTACCTAAGGTGCAAGTCACAGTCCTCTTTACTTTTCCCTCTGCTTTGCTCAAGCAGAAGGAGTCTCATCCTATAGTCACCACAGCTAAGAATTTATTGATTCCCACCTGAAGTCATCATGTCTCAGAGTCTCACCTAGGGCTCTCAACATACCGCCTGGGCTACTGGTTGTCCAGGGGCCAAGGACTCTTCAGTTAGCAGGTGATGAATGATGCCAGAACTGGGTCCTTTCCTTCACAGTAACAGGTTCCCTTCTGAACCAATGTGTGTCTAGAAATGTCATCTGAAAGCTAGGGCCTCGAACAGGGGCCTCACAACTGTGACTGGTACCCAATCCTGCTGTGGCTGAGCTAGTATACGATATGCCAGACAAAGACCTCCCCACTCTTTCCTCTCCTTTCCTCAATAGAAGGAAGGGATCTCTTTTGGAGCCGTAAGCTGTGCAGCCTGAGATTAGGGAAGGAGTGATGCTAACATTCCCATGGACACCTCAGCTGATGCCTTGGCAGGTCATGTGCCCTCCCAGTCCACTGTCTCTGGGTCCGGTTCAACACTAGGAATCATCCAAGAGTTGCAGTTCTTATATCCTAGACTCTTTCTCAAGTTTACTTAGAGACACAGAGCACTGCAGACCTCGGTGGTGAGGCTTGCAGGAACTCAAGTTCCATCTTCTGGGATAAGTGATTCCCCTCTGGCTAGGGCTGATTCAAATACTCCTCCATGGGCTGGTGTCAGCTGAATTTAGTCTGTTTTTTCTTTCTGCTATAATAAGGTGGCACTCTGTTCAATGCCTCACAGTTGCTGTGCCCTCCCTCTCCCAGAGCACAGGAACACTCTGCACCATGACACTGCTGCCAGGGGATGAGGGCAAGATAGTGATATGGTTTGGCTGTGTCCTACCCAAATCTCATCTTGAATTCCAGTGGGAGATAATTGAATCATGGCAGCAAGTTTTCCCTGTGCTGTTGTCATGACGGTGAATAAGTATCACAAGAGCTGATGATTTTAAAAAGGGGAGTTTCCCTGCACAAGCTATCTTCTTATTTTGTCTGCCACCATGTGAGGTGTGCCTTTCACCTTCTGGCATGATTGTGAGACTTCCCCAGCCATGTGGAACTGTAATTCCATTAAACCTCTTTCTTTTGTAAATTGCCCAGTTTCAGGTATGTCTTCATCAGCAGCATGAAAACAGACTAATACAGGTAGCATTGATCATTTAAGACTGTTTTGCATACCACTTCAGTGCCTCTTTCTGTGACATGAAGTTAAAACCAGGTACTATGAGTGCTTACTTGATTTTTGGTTCTTATGCAGGTGCTTTTTTATGTGTAGATGGTTGTAAATTGGTGTCTTTCCTGGGGGATTAGGAGGGGACAATTAGTGGAGCCTTCTATTCTGCCATCTTGCTCTGTTCCCATTTAGAATACCTTAATTTTTGAAAATTCAGATCTCAGTACAACTTCTTAGTTAAAATTCTAGACAAAAGTGTGAAGTAAAGTTAAATTTATGTTGCTTCTACACACCTAACTCACATGCAGATAAACAAACTCCTTTGATACATTCTGCAAAACCCAAAGTAAAAGCAAACATCAAATACTTAGTCCAAATACAACAGCTGTATCTGGACTGTAAGTAGCATGAGTATCAGAGGACGTCTAATTTAAATATGAGTATTGTGTGTTTTGAGAGGAAAAACTTTTGAATATCAGTGATAGCAATAGATTGTGATGATGACTGGCAGATATAAAATGTTTCTGCAGATGGATATAGAGGTTATTATGTATTGGAAAAGATTTTTAGGAGGAAACACAGTTCAAATGGTGACAAGTACATCTTCCATTGCTTTTGAGACTCAGGGAGAGATAAATATCTTAGGAGAAGTGAATAGAAAAATACCACCTAACCTCAATGTTACAACTTCCATGAAAAATCACTTGTCTCAAGAGAAAGAAGAGAAATCAATGGGAAGTTGCTTGGGTGGTTAGGCTACAAGCTTGGAATACACTTTTGGGTCAGAGCTCAGGAACATACTCTAGGATAAGTGGTACTGTTTGACCTGATGCACTACTAGAAGCTGTTTTATTCTCAGAGGGAGGTTGTCATGATATAAGAGAAAAAGCATTTGAACTCTGGCTGGAGCATACTGCAAAATTTAGAAATGGTAATGCTTATTAGGGAGACTTGGGGAGTTTGTCATATGTATTTCTACATTTTAAACATTGATAAACATTTATCACTGTCCATGGTCACCTTTGGTAATTGGGTTCTCATGTTGAAAGCATTGAGAAATCTGAACAGTTTTGTGGCACATTCCTAGCTACAAATCGAAATGAGGATAAAAATGACTCTAGAAAACTATAGTGTATAAATGATACTCCAGAAATTGGTGCCTGTAACAGTGACTCTCAAGCTGTGTTTCAAGGAATCCTAGGGCTCTGAGAAGGAACCTCGAGTGTTTTCTGGAGGTAATCATTGAAGATAGGGCTTCAGTTCCTCTGCTTCTACTTTAATTAGGAAAATTCTATCAGTATATGTTTAATATACAAAGATCTTGTAAAATCTTTTACTTTAAAATAAATTTTTGACCTCTTGATTTTTATTTTGATGCAAGCTCTTTATCTCATCACATACAAGTAACACAAAGTTCACAGGTATGAACTGGTCTGCAGGTCATATTTTGAATAGCACTAATGTAGAAGATCCGATAGGAACTACCTCTGATCCTTAAGTTAGCCACAGATGTACATCTTAAGACTTTGAACAATAACCTTGTCAGAAAATAGAATAGTGAAGTGTTTCTTCCCTAGAAATTATAGGAAGGCTTAGACCTTAGAGAAATATCAAGTAAGAATGAGAAAAATTGATGAATAATTAAACAAATGTGACTAGTAAATGAGTCTGAGCTGGGCTTACCTACCTCAAGAGTACTTGCTGGCAATGGGGAGACTATTAGAACATTGAGAAGTTAAAGTGCCTGCCATCACATACCGTATCTGTATTAAGGTTACAGAGATTCAGAATTAGGGGACTATCTAAAGGGAGACAGTGTGGCAACACAGTTAGATGCTTGAGTCTGGTGTTATATTGCCTTGGTTCAAAAACTGATGGTACCACTTCCCCGCTATGCAAATCAGGTGATTAACATAACTTCATTAAGCTTCAGTTTCTTTATCTATAAAATATGAGTAATGATAATCGTACCTAATGAGGTTGTTATGAGGATTAAATAAAATAGTTCATGTAGAACACTCAGCATATAATGATGAAACATGTTAGCTATTGTTATTTTTTGAATCAAAGTAAAGTATTTTTTACAGCATTTGAGACAACAGTAAAATGAGAACATAATGGCAAAATAGGACTTTCTAGCACTAGTCCCCTTGCAGAAACAACAATTTGAACAACTCTCCATGCATGAAAATACCTTTAAAATACCTTTAAAAGAGCTAAGGAATCCAAGTGAGAGATTACAGCACCAAAGTGTAGCATAGAAATAAAAAAAGAGGCATGAAGATCACTTTCACATCACCCACATCACCTGTACCCCAAGCCTTGGCAACACAGCACAAAGAGAGATACTTCATGCATGAGAGAAGTAGAATTATGTGGGAAGACCCTGGAGACCGTGGCTCCAGGCCCACCCAAAAGAAACACGGCACCAGACCAGCACCTGTGGCCACAGGCTTTAGATTAGTGCCTTTAGACTCAGGCTCCAGTCTAATTCTGGCACCAGGCTGGTCTTCTTAGCCTGAGGTCCAGGCTCATCCCAGTGGACCCAGGTTACGGGACTATCCCTGCATATCCAGGACAAAGGCACATCCCTATGATCTGAGGCTTCATGTCTATTTACTCACTAACCATGTATTAGGCCAGTCCACACAAGGACTCTAGCAGCAAGCTTGCCCACTGACCCCTCCAGATGGTCTACCCGGAATCAATATGGACTGACTAGTGAAGGGCTTTTCCTACCAAATCCACTTTATAGACATGGAAAGAGTTGCTTGTTTCTTCAAATGCACAAACACCAACACAAGACCACAAGGATAAAAAAGAATCAAGTAAATAGGACACCACTAGTGGAACAAAATAAAACACAAGCAACAGAGCTTACAGAATTGGAGATCTGTGAACTGCCTGATAGATAATTCAAAATAATATTCTTAAAGAAATTCAGTGAGCTATAAGAAACACAGACAGACAACTAAACAAAAATTTAAAAGAAATACATAAACAAAGTGAGAAGTTCAACAAATAAATAGAAACCATATCAATCAAAAATAAATTTTGGAGCTAAAGAACACAATGATTACATTGAAAAATTCCATAGAAAGTTTGAACAGTGGACTCAATCAAGCAGAAGTGAGAATCAATGAGCCCAAAGACAAGTCATGTGGAATTACCTAGTCAGAGGAGAGAGAGTAAGAAAGAATGAAAACAAGTGGCAAAAGCCTAGGGGACAAAACTGTATGATCATCTCAATAGATGCAGAAATAATATTTTACAAAATTCAACATTTTTAGTAATAAAAACTCTCAATAAATTATGTATAGAAGAAACATACCTCAGCATAATAAAGGCCATTTATCACAAGCCCACAGCTAACATCATACTCAACAGTGAAAAATTAAAAAGCTTTTTTTCTAAGATGAGGATCAGGACAGGAATGCCCACTCTCCCATTTTTGCCACTTTCATTATAGCCCTGGAAGTCCTAACCAGAGTAGCTAGATAATAAAGAGGAAGAAAATGCAATCAAATCAGAAAAGAAGAAATAAAATTTTCCATTTGCAGATGACATGATCTCATATATAAAAATACCCTAAAGACTTCAACAAAAAATTGTTAGAACTAATAAACAAAGTCAGTAAAGTGGGAAGACACAAAATCAACATGCAGGCCTGGCGTGGTGGCTCACACCTGTAATCCCAGCACTTTGGGAGGTTGAGGCGAGTGGATCATGAGGTCAGGAGATCAACCATCCTGGCCCATCTCCTGGCCCATCACAGATGGTGAAACCCCATCTCTACTAAAAATACAAAAATTAGCTGGGTGTGGTGGCATGCGCCTGTAGTCCCAGCTACTCAGAAGTGTGAGGCAGGAGAATCGCTTGAACACGGGAGGCGGAGATTGTAGTGAGCTGGGATTGCACCACTGCACTCTAGCCTGTGCAACAGAGAGAAACTCCATCTCAAAAAAAAAAATAAATAAAATAAACAAAAAATTTAAAAAATCAACATGCAAAAGACAGTATCTTTTCTATACACTTGAACTATGTGAAAAAGAAATCAAGAAAACAATCCTATTTATAGTAGCTATAAAGAATAGAAAACTTAGGAGTAAATGAAAATAAAATACAGATTGAATATTCTTTGTCTGTAATACTTAGGACCAGAAGTGTTTTGGATTGTAGAATATTTGCATTATACTTAGCAGCTGAGCATTCAAAATCTGAAAATCTGAAATCCAAAATACTCCAGTGAGCATTTCTCTTGATTGTTACATTGGTGCTTAAAAAGTTTTGAATTTTGGAGGCTTGCAGATTTCAGCTATTCAATTTTGGATGCCTAACCTGTACTTACAAATAAATTTAACCAAGTCAGAAAAGCTATATTCACTGAAAACTGTAAAGCATTCATGAAATAAATTAAAGAAGAGGCAAATAAATGGAAAGATACACTGTGTACATGGAGTAGAAGAATTAATATTGTTAAAAGTGATCTACAAATTTAAGACAATCACTGTCAAAATTGCAATGATATTTTTCATAGAAGTAAAAAAACCACCCAAAATATATGAGGAACTCAACTCAGCAGAAAGAAAACAAATAACCTGATTGAAAAATGGGTAAAGGAATAGGCTTTTCTCAACAAAGACAGTATCCTGTCTTAGTCCATTTATGTAGCTATAACAAAATACCACAGCATGGGTAAATTACAAACAATAGCATTTCATTTCTCACAGTTTTGGGGGCTGGAAAGTCCAAGATCAAGGTGCCAACATTTAGTGTCTGGTGAAGGCCTTCTTGCTGAGTCCTTACATGGTAAAACATTGTGTTCTCACGTTGAGGAAACAGAAGAGCGAAAAGAGAGTGAGGCAGCTCTCTTGCCTCTCTTTTAGAAGGTCTCTAATCCATTCATGAGGGCTCCACCCTCATGACTTACCATTGAAAGGCCCCACCACTTAACACTATCACATTATGATGAAGTTTCAACATAAGAACTTTGAAGAACACATTTAGACCATAGCATATCCAAAGAAATGAATTAAGTATATCAAATAGATGTCTGTATTCCCATATTCATTGTAGAATTATTCATAGTAGCCAAGATATGGAATCAATCTGTGTTCATCTACAGATAAATGGATAAATAAAATGTATACATGTACAATGGAATATTCTTGAGCCTTAATAAAGAAGGAATTTTTATCATTTTTGACAACATTATGATAACTAAAATAATCCAGGCATAGAGAGACAAAGAGTACATGATATCACTTATATGTGGAATCGAAAAAGCCTAACTCATAGACGCAAAGAGTAAAATGGTGGTTGCCTGGGCAGGGAGATGGGGCTGGGGGGAAGGAGGAGAAGATATTGGTCAAAGGGTACAAAGTTTCAATTAGATGAGATGAATAAATTCTGGAAATCTATTATAGTAGGGTGACTATAGTTAAAAACAATTTATTGTTATTTGAAATTTGTTGTATATTTGAAAATTGCTGAGAGTAGATCTTAAATATTCTCACTACAAAAAGTATAACTATGTAAGGTGATGAACATGTTAATTATCTTGATTGTGATAATCACTTTACAATGTATACATATATCACAACATCGTGGTCCACACCACAAACATATATAATTTTTATTTGTCCATTATACCTTAATAAAGCCAGGAAAAAAAGAAGACATCATGCTAATAATAATTTATAACACTAAAATGAATCATAGATATGTGAAATATTATTGAATTAGGAGCAGGAGGAAAATGCCTTCTATATGGGGAAAGGATCATATCAAGCATCAAAGTTTATACCTTGCCGTGATGTACATATATGAAAGGGTGATGAAATTTTGCACCTAGCACTGGTAAGCTGAAAACTGTAGAGAACAAACCAATGTATTTCAGACTCAATGAATGAATCCTGAAGACCTACAGAAGTAAATGTAAGTTCTTCCTCTGGTATTTTCTACTTGACTGTGTCTGGAATCAGCTTGGTAATGTCCTCCACAGATCACTTCCCCCAGTCAATGCCTGGATGCTTATCTAAAGATCACAATTTCAGGAAAATAGTCTGTTTATTTTTTAATAACAATTTCCTCTGCAAAAGAAAAGACTCTTTCCTTAGTTGCTAGTAAAACAGTGATAGAGTATATAACGCCTTTTAAGAGGTTAAACCATGGAAAAAGTATCCCTGGACAGAAATCCCATGACATCAGAACAGTGCTGGTAACTCTAACTGGGAAGATACTCATTCAAGGGCTTAGCATGAAATGAATAATTGCTGAGCCACTAAAGAAGAAAATACCAGCAACATTAACTAGCTTTTGCTTGGTTCCATTAGAAGGAGCCTAATTGGAACCCACCTTAGGCAGATACAACAGGTGTACTAAGGTCCTGGCTGCCTCACTTACACCCACAAAGAGAAAAAATGTTTCCCTCTTCCCACCGTCCAGGAGCTCCTAAGGCAGGTGAACAGGACTAATGTTCACAGGGATCAGCTCTTAGATAAAGCATTAGCAAAAGCAGGGAGTCAGGGATTAGAATGACACAGACATGTCACAGGGATCCAAGCCCTAGCCATGTCCTAATGCGAGGAGAGAGGCAAGTTGCTCTAGCTTTGAGAGCTGTCATCACCTATCAATACCTCCTGCTTACCATGTAACCACCATTCTTCCAATTATACATTTTACCCTGCTTCCTCTAAAGAGTTTTCACTGTAGTCCTATGGATGTTGTTCAAAAGGGATCACTTCTGTTCAAAATGCCACCAGTTCCCAAAAAGTACTGATTCTACCAAAGATATACGATTTCAGGATCTGGTGGTTTTTAAATCTTCTATAAACTGTGTTTCTTCCTCAAATATATGTCGTGACTATTTCTCCACTATATCTTTGTGGCAAATGTCATAATATTTATTTAAATGGTTCTCTCTCTGCTCTCACTATAAATGGTGTTAGAAAAGACTTGAAAGGGAGATTGCTTGAATTTCTGTGTTACTCTCCACAGCTGCTCCTAGTCGTTGAGGTTTCTACCACCATTTACAAAGAGCTGTTATATCCAGATACATAATATTTAGAGGCAAATGTTTTCTAAATCCAGTTTTACCTCTACTGACAAGGAAAAGGGTGTGCAGGAGTTGGGCTGGAGACTGGCTGCTTTCCTAAACTAAAATTGTCCAAATGGCACTTCCTGATGAGTCAAGGAGAGTCTATGGGCAGGGAGCTTGCATGTCATTACCAAGGTTACTGAAGCACTCCTTGGAGCATATTTTCAGCAGCATTGATTTTATGTAGAGACAGATGGGTTAGCTATTTTATTTAATTTGAGGGCTTCAAAAAGCTAGTCTGAATACAAATTCTATTCGTATTTATGTGATCTCAAATTCTTGCCATAGATAACTTCTAGAGATACATATCTTCTAAATAAATAAAGATTTTTTTTCTCTAAACACTAGGGTTACAAATTAGCTAGACAACACATTAGCAGAGGTTAGTTACATAATCAATAATTCATCATATCTCTCTTCAATCAGGGGAGCATAGGTATCTGACAGTTGAATAAAAAGTGGCAGTTTATTATGAGAATTAAATAAGGCATTGCCTGTAGAGTACTGGGAACTTAGAAGACGCTGAATAAATAGTAGTTCTCATCACAGTTAGAAAAAAAAAAACCAGAATAACTGATTATTAGGTTTCAAAGTCAAGCTGGAAAAGCTCTTTATGATAGTGCTTCTTAAATTCTATGCGACTGCAATGAGAACCAGACATTGCTGCCCCATATGCCTCTGCAGTCCCGGGAGCTTCTGAAAAGAAGTCCGAGGTGGTTTTTTTCCTATCATTTCTTATTGTAATGCCATTCACATGAGAATATACATGATTAATGTCAGATCAATATTGGATATGGAGAAAAGAACACAAAAAAGTACCAGGTAAGCTTTTGGAGGCAGGAGTGGTTTATTCTGCCTGTTCTAATTACCCTGGGTAATTAGAAAAGGAAAAAAAAAATTCTATATAGGCTACTGAATGAGATCTCATTTCCTATGAGAGATAAGATCCAACTTCCTCTGGAAAATCACCAAATCAAACTTGCTTCATCACTTACTGCTTCCATAAGCTCTTTAGATGAGTTGGGAAGATAGGTTCTTTTCATCTAAAGCTCTTGCCCCAGACAAATCACTCAACCTCTGTGAGTCTTGGTTTTCTCATCTATGAAATAAGCATAATGTCAACATTATCTACTTCATCAATTGTTATGAAAATCAACTGAGGTAATATATGACCTTTTATTTAAAAAACACTATGGAACAAAATGTTTCAGGTAATCTACTGGGCATTGAAGGCACAAAACACGAGTAAGGCATAGTCTCCCCCTCACACAGAGAGTCACACACATAAATAATGACTGCTCATGATAAAAAAAAAAATACCATAATGGAGATACAACAGAAACTTATCTGTCCATTAAGTTAGGACTGATAGAAGAGTGGCTATCAAAAAGTTCATGTAAGTAGAATGTCATATGAGTGATGTATGTGTGTGTGCATATGTGTATATATAAATATAAATATAATATATATATATATCTTTAACTTAACCCAAACAAATACACATTTGTTGGTCAATTGTTTTTGTTCTACGTAGTTCCTTGTGCATAGATCTACTGATTGCAGTGCTTAGTTCCATTTCTTCCATAAACCATACCTATAAGATACCATACATGCTTCCCAATAAGGATGGTATTGTTAAAGTAGAACAAGAGCTTAAAGAACCTTGGAGAACTAGTTTGCAAAGACACTTATAAATCCAGTAGTTTGGAACAGACAACACAGACAGCATGTCATTTTCAGTTGGATCATAAGGGAGTTCAATAGCTTAAAGGAAAAGAGTGACTGTTGAGGTGTTGGGGAAGGTAGAAGGGCTTTTGAGGCACAGGAAACAATATATGGAAATCAGAAAGGGATGATTCTTGGAAGATATGCTTCAGGCACACTTTCCCAACACCCTTGGGAAATGTGGCCAAAGGATAGGTGCCTGAGAGAAACTGAACAGATAGGTATGATTTTCATCACTATGTTCAATTCTTCAACAACTCTAACCTATTCGTGCTGGATCATCTAAGCTTTCTGAATATTCAGTTTATCTTTATGTCACTATGACCAAATTTCTGAACAGGTTCATTTACCATTCCTACTTCCATACATTGGAAAAAAGAGAGGTCAAGAAAAACATCAATATAGACACATTTCTAGCCTGTGGAATTGAGGCAGACTTCACCAACCTCACTGCTAGTAGACTGAGAAGATGCAAGGCCCATTTTCCTGGGGCAAGGCAAGTGTAAGTGTAAGCTTCCACCAGTCATCTTGCTGAAAAATTGTAATTGCAAAAAAGCTGTTGCACAGCACCTTGTAATGTTAGAAGGCTGATTTTCATCACCATACTTTCCCTTAGGAATCACACCTTACCTGACTAAAGTCTTACTCCTTTTTCAGTATGAGCTCAAATGCCACCTCTCCACAAACAGTAATCATTGACCTCTATCTCATTGTCCCTTAGTCTGGTAACAATACTATGTTATTGACAATGAGATAGAGGTCTTTCTATGACCTGCAATAACATTTCTTGAACGTTACTTCATTCTATCTTGGGTATATATGTGAATCTGCAAGTGGATTGTAAGCTTCCTGGACATGGGATCTTTATTTTCTGGACTCTATTTCTCCCAACAGTGACTTCTACAGTGGAGTCAGTAGTTTTACAGTAAGAACTATTTTGTTCAGCTGAAGAAAGAAAGGTATGAATAAGAGGTTTTGGTATCCTGGAAGATAAACAGTTGCATTTATGAAACATGCTCCTAGAAATGATGGCAAGATTTGGAGGTAAGTTTGGATGAGGTCTAGTGTTCAGGCACAAAGACATAAAGAGGGCTAGAAAATAGGAACTTAGAGTAAACATCAGAGGAATTGGGATGGTTTAGCAAGGAAATGGAGAGAATTTGGCACAGTTAATAGGAGAATATTATTATGTATTATTATATACATCAAGTGGTTAAGTAAAGAAAGATTCATAGCTGTCTTATAGCTCTACTGATGATGAAGGTAACAGGAATATCATTCAGTTTATCTAACTTTCTTCCACATACTTCTTTTTTCTTTTCTTTTTTTATTTTTTTTTTATTTTTATTTTTTTTTTTGAGATGGAGTCTCACTCTGTCACTAGGCTGGAGTGCAGTGGTGTGATCTTGGCTCACTGCAACCTCTGCCTCCCAGGTTCAAGCGATTACCCTGCCACAGCCTCCTGTGTAGCTGGGACTACAGGCATGCACCACCACGCCCAGTAAATTTTTGTATTTTTAGTAGAGACGGGGTTTCACCATGGTGGTCAGGACGGTCTTGATCTCTTGACCTTGTTATCTGCCTGCCTTGGATTCCCAAAGTGCTGGGATTACAGGCGTGAGATACCGACCGGCCATCCATATATTTCTTGACATCAGAATCCTTTCTTCATCTACCTTGTTTCTGTGATGTTCTGTAGAAATAAAGGGAGCAATGATACTTTACAGGCCATTAGAATTTTATTAAGCTGGTATGTAAAAATGCACATTGGTCAGTGTCTGGTCCAGTGTCCAGGAGTCTAAATTTCATCTTAAAATTAGTTGTGTTGACTGATGTTGAGTCTCAAAGATCCCCTAGAGTGGCTTTATCTGGTCTATTATATTTACTAGGCCCCCATGGATATATGCTCTATACCTAAATGTGTTTAATGGCCATGATTAGACTGGGCCTAGAGCGGCAGTGCTCTATCCAGATGACAGTGCTGGGTTAGTTGAGGAAAAGAGAAAGCCAACACAGTACCACACACTTACC
Organism: Rhinopithecus roxellana; assembly: GCF_007565055.1. NCBI lineage: Eukaryota > Metazoa > Chordata > Mammalia > Primates > Cercopithecidae > Rhinopithecus > Rhinopithecus roxellana. The sequence goes on from NC_044554.1 coordinate 71,789,161, forward strand.
CAGAACACAACAATTGGATCCTGAGAACTTTCTCCGTCTATCAGAATGAAAAGCCTGGCCTATTTCTTAAAAGCTAAGGAGAGCTGGGGATGCATGTAGGCCAATCCTTAGTTTGACATTCAATCAGCCTCTATGTGTATCCGTCAAAGTAGATGTTAGTTGAAAAATCACTTAGACCATCATAACATGAAAGACATTTTTCATATTAGCATTACTTTGTCTTACACAGTGATAACTGCTAACAAATGCAGTTTCACTATTATAAAGATGGGAGGAATCCAGGCGTATTGTGTATGTCTCTGTGTGTGTGTGAGAGAGAGAGAACTGTATCTTTATTTGTTGTCAGAAGACAAAACCTCACAGCAGCAAAAGAGATAGACTGACCCCAGAGTTAGTTGAGTGCAGAGGAAAATCATTTGCATAAATACTTTACCCTAGCCTGGGGCAGATTTGCAACTCATCACTAAGGAGCTGTAGTGGGAAGGATGAGGAGAGAGAGAGGATTATTTATTTCACTTCCGCAGTCTGTTGACCTCACTCTTCCCTTGAATAAGTGAGCCTGTGGTGGTGCCAGCATTCATGGTTTTCCACAACCTAAGTTATACAGAGAACCACAGCTATTTTCAGTAGAATCAGACCCCAGCTGAGTAGCATTCTGTCCTTTTTGCTTTTTTCCCAGAAGTGCAGAAATACAAAATGACCTGAAACTAAACATTAACAACAAATGCACTTCTTCGATTCTCTTTTTCCTCCCACAATCATATTAAGGATAACAACAATAGCAATACATTATTTCTCTCCTCATTCAAGACTCACTTAAGCAAAACATTTACAAGCTGGATGATTAATTGATCATTTTGGGTTCTCTGATGGCAATTAAAGTTAACATTCTGGTAATTATTCCTTTTGAAAGGAAGTGGGGCTATCTTTTTAGATGAGAATCTCAACAACAATCAAAAACAAATAAACATACACACACACACACACACACACACCAAAAAACACCCTGGACTGATTAAATTAAAACACAGGGAAATTAGCGTGACATTCTTTCTTGATTCAATTACAGTTTTCAAAATGATGAATATTATCCATGAATGTTTTAAGGTTCACTTTAATGCATATTTTATCAACTTTGAATGTATCACAAATTTCCCTTTTAATTTAGCCTTTTAAAAATAGTAAAATTAAAACTGTCTTGCCCAGATTTAATGGGATATTAGTTCTCTCCTCACATATTCTGTCTGGTCTTGTGAGAGTGGTCCATTGTGCCCAAGTACAACAGTCTCTTTGCAGTGCTGAATCTTAGACACTGAAGACAGCCTCTCTTCAATGGGGTTACTACAGGGGAAAAAAGAAAATTTCAGTGCCTCATAGAAGGGACAATCTAATCCTCTTTGCTGGTACATCTGCTGTGGCAGTTTTGCTCTGCAAATCAAAAGGCACCCCATTAATTAGAGTTCCTTTTCCTTTCATTTTATTCAGCTTGTGAAATGTGACCAGTATTCACCAAAAAAAAAAAAAAGAAAAAAAAAAAAAAAGAAAAAAAAATGTTTTGGGCCACTTTAGTCACAGATATCTACCCGAAGGGTGTGCGCTTTGATTTCTTGTCTGATTTCCGCTTACTGTTCTTCCTCTATTTTTTTTTCTTTTTTTTTTTAAAGAAGGAGCCCTTCTCCTTTGGCAGAGTGCAATATATTGAGAGAGCTTTACAAAACAAAGCTTTCAGCTCTGAGTCAGCAACAAACTCATCTTTGTTCATGTGTTTCTATTAAGGAAAGAAGGCCAATTTTATGCAGGTTTCTATGGCTGGCTTCACAAAGGCATCTCTCTGTGTGCAGGCTCTCTGGCAGGAACAGTCGACTCTGAGATCATCATTTTCAGCAATCACCAGCTGCAATGAAGATCTGAGAAAGAAAATCATAAACTGGTTTATATAGTGATTTTCCCGAGGAGGCTGAAATATAGAGACTCACTGGTAGGCAATTAATAAAGGCAGTTCATTGGTTGTATTCACAAGAACAGTCCATGGCTTTCTCTATATTTTCCTTTATCTATAAACACATTTTGATAGGATATTCGTGTTATTTATCTTGAGGAGGAAGCAAAGCTCATTTGCATTTCCCTGGGTTTCCCTGGAAATTCCCAGGAATTCTTGTCCTTCGTTTGATGGTGTTTTACTGTGTTTGGGATTACATTAAACTATAATCTCACAGTCTGAGTCCAGGTATTTGGCATTTGTTTGATGATATAGTTAGGGCACTATAAGATACCCATTTGGCCCATAAGGAGATGGTTTAAGACTTAGGGGATATATCAAAAACATTAAGAATAAACAAAATAGTTCCAAACTCCTGATGCAAGCACTTTGAAAAACACCCAAAACATGACCTATTTGTCATGAAGCGTAACAGAATGAAGTTTGGAGACATGGGTTAGTATAGCACAATCTGTGCTAGTGTTTCTTTAAGAGTATTCCAAGATAGGTTCATTCATACTTTGATTTAAAAGAAAATTTCCATGTTTGAGTAGGAAATGCTAGTCTTAACAAAATGAAACTTATTTTAGCTGCAGGAACTCTCAGAACCCGAAATATGCTAATGTTCATAGTCATTTTCTAAAAGAGATTCCTTCTAATCCCCCTACTGCCACAGGAGCACCTGCTTGGACTAGAGCCCCAAAGATCACACTTTAGGGAAATGCTGACCAAAGCCAATGGGGGACTGGCAACTGAAGACTTCAAAAGCTCAGGCTATCATGGACTGTGACGATGTCTGCTAGAGAAACTTCAGACGTATTTGTTTCAATATGGATATATAAAATATTTATAGTTAGATGCTATCTGAGACTAGCTAGTCAGAAATCAATCACAATGTAAAATGAGAGAGCACTGTACCTTTCCTGCTGGCCCTGCCCCCAAATGTTGACTATCTTTTTACAGGTAGAGCCTTAGGAGATCTCTGTTGGTTTATGGATACCTAGGTTTTATGATTCTCATTTCAGAGGCTTTGCAGCACAGACGAAGAGCGATGGTGGAATTTAAATGAGAAACCTGGGCTGCTTAAGTACATGGAAACCTAGCAGTTACCATGCTGCTCTTTCTTGATTCACGGCTACCAACTAGAGATGCCAGATAATATATTTTTTCCATATGTTAAGTGTGATGTATTCTTTGTTGTTACATAAGATCTGCTAGCAAATACTTCTGTTCCTCTCTTTTATTACTTCAAAAGAGAAATATTTGTTGAGTGCCTACTATGCGCCAGGTACAGTATAAATAAGACAGAACTAGTCCTTGCTCTCCTGGAACTTACTGACTAGAGGAGAGAAGGGACTAATTTCTAGTCATACAGATGATTTATTCATTTTATAAAAGGGACTGCTGTACATTTAGAACTGAGTGAGTGTGGCAGAAATTGCTGATATTTTGAAAGATTATTTCATTAGATTCATCCTGAAACTTGCCTAGCCCAGGAGTGTCTGTCTTCTTCACAGGCATCAGTCTGATACTTTGCTATTGCAAACATCTTGCATTTCTATGGTTGTGCTTTGGGATAGAAATTCATGATGGGCAAAGATGGGTCCTTGTAATTATTTGTCTGGAATTCCTGAGCAGCTCTTTCTATTTTTCAGTGACTGGTGAGACACAGTTCAGATGAGATACAATCAGTGTGCCGATTGTTGCACAAAAACCAGGGTGATTTCTACTTTGCAATCCTTGGTACAAGTCTAAACTTATCTGGAGTTAGGAAATAAATCCTAAAGGCACATACCTCAGTACCTGATATACTACAGCACATAAAGGATCTTTCTGCACTCTTGAAGCAAGCTGGGGCTTGGTTTAGGGGTGTTTTTCTTATGAAAGAGGGAATTGTGGAACAATTATGGAACAAGGCAGTGAGAGGGAAGCTGTAATAAAATGGTTCTAATACTCACAAAAGTTATAATACAAATTTTTAAAAAAACAATTATAATCTAAGCTTCTTGCTTCTCAGTTGGTCCTTGGTCTTTGGTCTTTCCCTTTCTCTTTCTACCTCCAGCTCCACCCTATAATTTTAGTGATTATATGTTTGTATGGACATGCCAGACCACCACATCCTAGCTCCATTCTCATTTCTACTTGGCTCTGGGGTGTGTACATCTGAAGTGAGGCCCGCCCTTAGAGGAATCAAATGCAAGAAGAGACTGCAGCCCTCAAAGCAGCTGGACAGATAATTCTGAGACCTTGGAGAACAAAGCCATGTTCTATAAGTGGACGTCAACTCTAGCTGTATATATTCCCTAGACCTGTAGACTTCCCATCTGATGGTGAACTGGGTGAGGGTAGGAGACTGCTAGTACAGCTGAACAGAAGCTAACACAGGGCCTGCTAAAGCATATAGTCCAAGCCTGGTTCTCAAGATGGTGCCGGCTGGCCTTGTAGGCCTGAGTAAGGATTTGCTTTTTCAATTAACAGAGAGTCATTGAAATGTTTTGATTTGCATTTCCAGAATCTCACTCTCACTGCTGTATAAAGAGTATCCTGGAGAAGAACAAGAGTGGAAAGAGGGAGCCAATTTCAGAGATGATTGTAGAGTTTTAGACAAGAGATGAACACCTTTGTGGGTTACTCTGAACATCTACTAGTTACTGAGTCATGTCATGGTTCCCTAGTATATACATATACATATATATATATGGGTATATATATATATATACACACACACATATCTCCATCCTATTAGTTCTATATACATATATATATATATACACACACACACATATATGGGAGTTTATTAAGTAGTATTAACTCACATGATCACAAGGTCCCAAAATAGACTGTCCGTAAGCTGAAGAGCAAGGAAGTCAGTCCAAGTTCCAAAGCTGAAGAATTTGGAGTCCAATGTTCCAGGGCAGGAAACATCCAGCATGGGAGAAAGATGCAGGCTGGGAGGATAAACCAGTCTAGCCTTTTCTTGTTTTTCTGCCTGCTTTATATTCTGGCCATTCTGGCAGCTGATTAGATGGTACCCACTCAGATTAAGGGCGGGTCTGCCTTTCCAAGCCCACTGACTCAAATGTTAATCTCCTTTGGCAACACTCTCACAGACACACCCAGGAACAATACTTTGCATCCTTGAATCCAATCAAGTTGACACTCAGTACTAACCATCACAAGTCTACGCCTTGTCAGCTTGAACCCACACACATCTCCTGAGATCATACATAATCTTCAGATAAAGACAATAATAAAGTCATAATTATGCCTAACATAATACAACTATCCTTTGTACAACCAGAAGTGCACCAATCCCCAACCAAAATGCTATTACATAATATGAAGTCAATAACTCTTATGTCACATGATAAAGGAAAGGAAATAAAATGAAGATTTTTCTTAGTAAAATTGCATATATGCATAAACATGTTTTTAACAAAAGGAGGAGGAAGGCCGGGTACGGTGGCTCAAGCCTGTAATCCCAGCACTTTGGGAGGCCGAGACAGGCGGATCACGAGGTCAGGAGATCGAGACCATCCTGGCTAACAAGGTGAAACCCTGTCTCTACTAAAAAATACAAAAAACTAGCTGGGCGAGATGGCAGGCGCCTGTAGTCCCAGCTACTTGGGAGGCTGAGGCAGGAGAATGGCATAAACCTGGGAGGCGGAGCTTGCAGTGAGCAGAGATCCGACCACTGCACTCCAGCCCAGGCGACAGAGCGACACTCTGTCTCAAAAAAAAAAAAAAAAAAAAAAAAGGAGGAGGAAATACTCATGACAATTACAGTCCTCGTTTCTGCAGCTGGTCACATGGTTGTAGTTGGTACTGATGACTACCATTTTCTACTGCCCATTCTGTATTCCATTTGCCCTCAGCAAACAGCTCAGTAGGTCATGTTTTTTTTCCTCATGGAGTGACTCAAACTTTCATTCCAGAAGGGTCTGGACACCATTTCACCATTCTATCAGTCCAGCTGCTTCAGGATGATGGTGAACATACTATTGAAAGCTTTTAAGGAATCTAGAAAACAATTTCATCTGCAGAAGCAGGTCTAAGTGAGAACTAAAAGCTTCCACTTTCATATTACTTACCACCTACGTTTAATGTAGCTTTATTATTCATTGTCTTCACTAACATAATTTTATTATTTCACCAGTTTTATTAATATAACTATTATTTTAGAAAACTCTTGCCCAGGACGATAGGAAGATAGTGGTTGTAAATAACTTTATCATTTGCTCTGGGACCTTCCTGACATTTTTTTTTTTTTTTTTAAATGAACATGAAGCTTAACTCTTCAAACCTCTTCTAGAAAATATCTTGATTCAGGCCGGGCGCGGTGGCTCGAGCCTGTAATCCCAGCACTTTGGGAGGCCGAGATGGGCGGATCACAAGGTCAGGAGATCAAGACCATCCTGGCTAACACGGTGAAACCCCGTCTCTACTAAAAAATACAAAAAACTAGCCGGGCGAGGTGGCGGGCGCCTGTAGTCCCAGCTACTCGGGAGGCTGAGGAGGGAGAATGGCATGAACCCGGGAGGCAGAGCTTGCAGTGAGCTGAGATCCGGCCACTGCACTCCAGCCTGGGCGACAGAGCGAGACTCCATCTCAAAAAAAAAGAAAAAAGAAAAAAGAAAAAAAAAGAAAATATCTTGATTCATCCATGTCCCTGCAAAGCACGTGAAGTCATTCTTTTTTATGGTCGCAAACTAACACAGGAACAGAAAACCAAACACTACATGTTCTCACTCATAAGTGGCGTTGAACAGTGAGAACACATTGACACAGGGAGGGGAACATCACACACCAGGCCCTATTGGGTGTTGGGAGCAAGGGGAGGGAGAACATCAGGACAAACACCTAATGCACGCCAGTCTTAAAACCTAGATGATGGGTTGATGGGTGCAGCAAACCACCGTGGCACATGTATACCTATGTAACAAACCTGCACATTCTGCACATGCATCCAAGAACTTAAAGTAAAATAAAATAAAATATTTTAAAAAAGAAAATATCTTGCTGTGTTCACCAGTTCTAATCTTCAAATCATGAGACACACACAATTTCAATCAAATACTTTACATTGAACACCATCTTTAACCAGTCTCAAGATCTCATAAACCTTCCAACTTTGCTGGAACACTAAAAGACTAATAGACAATGCCAGGTAGTGTTCTTCTTTTTTTCTTTTTAACTTTGTGAGGAATAAACTAAGCTTTACCTCATCATCAAGTTCTTTTGGTGATATTTATGGTGAACTAGTGTTTGGCGATCTTGGAGGCCCACCGAGATCTTATCAAGACCTCACATTACTGCAGCCCAAGACCCTCAGTCTCAAAATACTTCGCTCCTCTGAGGCCTCTTGAGATTTCATCTTGTATTGGGGCCTTGTATTTTTTTTCTTTTACTTTGGCTCTCAGAATTTTTTACTTTATTTCGTTTTCTAAGAATAAAAAGTCTTTTTTTTTTTTTTTTTTTTTTGAGATGGAGTCTCGCTCTGTCACCTAGGCTGCAGTGCAGTGACATGATTTCAGCTCACTGCAAGCTCCACCTCCTGGGTTCACGCCATTCTCCTGCCTCAGCCTCCTGAGTATCTGGGACTGCAGGTGCCCGCCACCACACCCGGCTATTATTTTTTTTTGAATTTTCAGTAGAGACGGGGTTTCACCATGTTAGCCAGGATGGTCTCGATCTCCTGACCTCATGATCTGCCCACCTCGGCCTCCCAAAGTGCTGGGATTACAGGCATGAGCCACTGCGCCTGGCCAAGAATAAGTCTTTTAAAGTAACACTCTCATTATCTAACCATATTTGAAAACTTCCTATTCTTGCTGGAAATCTGCCCTATGACTAGTAATACAAAATTTGCCTCTGTATTTATCATTTTTGGTATGTGTCTATAAATGTCAAGTGCATGGGGAAGAGGACAGGTGTAGCTCCCATACGTCTGTTCCTGAAGCAGCATTGCAGACTGAGAAATTTAAAGGGTTTATATTCATGCTGGCTTCCTTTGGATGAAATTTGCTTTAGGTGATAGGTCACTTAGTAAAACCTCATGGGAAATTTCCTTAGTCTTGTTTTGTCTGGTTCCAAAAGACATCTCTTAAATCTTTCCACCTTCTGTAAAATTTATGTCAGTCACATTTGTAATTGGAGATATTCTGGCCCTCAGGCTGGGACCCCAAGCCACAAGGTATACAAGCAATATTTACAACCATCTATTACCACACTCCCATGGGTTCACTTCTGTCTAAACCTCTCTTTACTCCCCCTCTTGGCCAGACTCCTGCTTCTTGCATTTATCTATATTATCGCTCAAATTTAGGTAATTTCCTTCATAAATGGCAGTGATTTCACCAAAGATAACTTAGAATTACAGAAGTCACTTTACGGATTTTTTAAAAGAAATCAAAGATAATTTTTATTGAAGATATTAAATGCTAAGCAATGTAATTATACTGCATTTTAAATTCTATAACAACGATGTGAATTTGGTATTTTTATTGTTGTAAGAGCCCTTAACATGAAGTCTACCCTCTTACATTTTTAAGTGTATATAACACAGTATTGTAAATAGACATACAGACCAATGGGACAGAATAGAGCACAGAAATAAATCCATGCATATATGGTCAACTGATATTCAACAAGAGTGCCAAGAATACACAATGGAGAAAGAACAGCCTCTTTAACAAATGGTATTGAGAAGATTAGACATACACATGCAAAAGAGTGAAATTGAATCCTTATCAGAAACAAAACAAAACTCAAAATGGATTAAAGATGTCAAGGAAAACTGAAACTATGAAAACTCCTAGAAGAAAACATAGAGAAAAATCATGACGGTATTCATGACAATGATTTTCTAGACAAGACACCAAAAGCACAGACACCAAAAGCAAAAATAAAGTGTGACTATATCAAACTAAAAACGTGCACAGCAAGGAAACAATCAAAACAGTGAAAAGGCAATGTACAGAATAGGAGAAAATATTTGCAAACTATATATCTGATAAGGGGCTAATACTCAAATTATAAAAGGGAATTCTACAACTCCTATAACTCAATAGCAAAGAAGTAAATAACCATATTAAAAAATGGGCAAAGGACTGCAATATACATTTCTTCAAAGAAGACAGACAAATGGCCAACAGAGAAGAAAAGTAAAATTTTGATATGATCAAAATTGTTCATTTAAGAGGCATCTTAGAACAAAAAAGGAAGAAATCCCAAATATCCAATTGTGTGCATTTTTGATTGGTATAAAAATTCATCCAGAAGAAATTCAGATCCCCAAATTGCTTCCATAAGTGATTAATTGGCCAAGGCAAAAGAGAACTGTAAAAAACTTTAAATTATCTCTGACGTATTTCCCTCTAAATCACAAGTCACAACTCAAAGTCTTGATCCAACCACATCTATTCTTCCATCTTATATTGCTCAATTCCTCTCTTCCTCTATTTCTCCCTCCAATCTGTTCTCTTTCCCTTCCAGTCAGTCAGAAACCATCTCGCCCAAATTCTGTTACTTCTTAAATCTTAAAATTAAACTGCTCTCAGAATAGGAAAATCCCTTGAGGCTGATTTTAAAACGTGGTCTCCCTTTGAAATGACAGTCATAGTCAAAGACTTTCCAAAATCCATATAGGATTGAAAAAAATTGCAGAGAAATTTAGAATTGTTGTAGGAATGTGTAATTCAGGGGTCCCAAATTTATATCGATTAGATTGTATGATAATGAGAGCATTAGATGCAAACGATTGCATGGAAAAGGCAGAATGGGAAAATCCTAAGGGTATCTCAAAACACCTCAAATTTTATAGGAAACCAAAGGGATTTACAAGGATTTACAGATGTTAGACAAAGCCTTTGGAGGTTATCTCTAAAACCTTGCCAATGAAAATGAATAGACTCTAACCCAGTTCTGCAAGCAAGGGAAGGATGAGTTCAGAAACTTTAAGAGATGAACTCTTAAGTACTCTTAGCATTCAAGAATAGTTATTCAAACAGGTGTAATTTAAGGTCTCTCTTTACTTTTTATAAATGGCCTTAAGACTGAAATAAGGGATTTGATATATAAGCAAAAACTGGAGTCAAACATCGTCCCACTTTCATATATCCAGTATCTGAATATTTTGGGAAAAAACTCTTTGAAAAGAAATAAAATAAGGATCAAAATAAATTGATGGCATTACAAATGAAGGACTAGGTGTTTCTATTTCAGTCATTAAACCCTGCAGGAGGGAGTTTAATGACAAAGATATTTAAAAAGATAGGTAAAGTAAAACAGATAGGTACCTTCATTCTTTTTGAAAAATTATTTTTAAATTAAATTTTATTTATTTAGTTTTATTTTGTTAGAGACAATATCTCACTCCGTATCCCCGGCTGGAGTGTAGTGGTGCAATCATAGCTCACTGCAGCCTCCAACTCCTGGGCTCAAGTGATCCTTCCACTTCAGCCTCCCGAATAGCTATACACTTATTCTTACAAGGAAAAAATTTCTTTACATATTAAAGGAGAGCCTTAAATTTTTTTATTGATACGGGCATACAGTGAGTGGAATAATATTCCCCCAAAGATATCCACACCTTGATTCCTGGAACTTGCAAATACGTTATCTTACATGGAAAAGAGGGACTTCACAGATTATAGGGTAAAGACCTTGAGATGTAGAGATTATCCTGGATTATCTAAGTGAGTTTGACATAATCCCATAAACTTTATAAACAGAACTTTATCTGGCTGGAAGCAGAGGAGAGATAACACAGAAAAGAAGTTCAGAGAAATTTGAAGGTTGAAGACTCAGCTTTCCTTACTGGCTTTGATGATAGAGGAACGGGGTCACAAGCCAAGAAGTACTGGTGGCTTCTGGAAGCTTGAGAATGACCTAAAGCTCACAGCCAGCAAGAAAATTGGAGCCACACTCCTACAACCATGTAGAACTGAATTCTTAATACAACCCACATGAACTTGGAAGCAGATTTACTCCCAGAGCCTCCGGAAAATAATGTAGCCCAGCCAACTGGTTGATTTTAACCTTATGAAATTGAGAGCACATAAGCAGCTGGGTTGCACTTTGCCTGGACTTCTAACAAAACTGTGAGATAATAAATGGATGCTATTTTAAGCCTTTAAGTTTGTGGTGCTTTGTTATAGTAGCAATAGAAAGTGTATACAGGGTACTAAAGTATCAACCCTAAACCCTACTGCTGGTATACAGCCTTTCTGTCAGAGTCAACCAACTGCCTGATGGGTAGATATCTTTAATAACCTTCAGATGCTTCCCATGTCCCAGCTCATAGCTGTCCCTCTTGGACCTTTAACCGAGAAATATGCTTTCCTCTTTCATGACAAAACCCCTACTGACTTGATAGGGATGAATTTACTGTGCAAATGAAACTGCCAGATTAAAGTTTCTTCTGAAGGTTTCTTCCTGGAAATCCCTGATAACTTGACTATTTCCTCTGTTAGTAAAAGAGTCATAGCTAATTTGGGCATGGGTACACTTCTTTCTAATCAAGCTTAAATGGAATACATCAAGGAGATAAAAAAAAAAAAAAAAAAAAAAAACAAGAGAGAAACAGAGAGAAAGGACTCATCATACTCTCTACCAGTTCTTACAACATCCACCTCCTCTCAGTAAAAATCTTTGTCAGTGGGGCATATAGGTCATTGAACACCTCAGGTTCATAAATAGAATAGAGGTTCTCCACTTTCCTGATGTACCGACCTCAAATGCTATTTTGTCTTTGGTGCCTCCTGAGCCTACATATTTTGTAATTGTAGCCCTGTGTTTCACTTTCTTTCTTAAGATGGTCAACACTTGTTTGCTTTTTGTCCTAAGAAAATTAGCACTACAGCTAGATTGTTATTCCCAAGAAGTTTAAGGAGGCACTTTCCAACTTTCACAAGGCCTCAGCCAGAACATGAATGACATTATTTTTTTCTGTGAGTTTACTCCTACCTTATATGTGGATGATTTTTGTTATATTTTAAAGATGAGGTGAGCTGTAAGGTGGATTTCATTTATCTACTTACTGTTTTAGCTTAAGAAGGGCATAGGTTTCCAAAGAAGAGTTTCACTTTTGTAGAAATAATGTCTAGTCCCAGGACATGACTTACCTCAACAAGATAAATTCCTTATTCATGATAGACCACAAGCAGTTCAAAAGTTTCGCAGGTCAGTAGTTAAGAAACAAATAAAACAATTCCTGAATTTGCTACTGCTAGCAATGTGTTTCCAACTTTTTGGAAATTGCCAAGCCTCTATAAGATTTAACTAAGTCCTAAGTAACTGGATCTAAACACGAGCAGACTTTTCTGAGGATTAACTCCTTAATGACCTCCCACCCTGGAATATCTAATTTTCATAAACCTTTATACCTATTTATTAATGAAAGATATGGACAAGCCCCTGGTGTTCTGATTCAACTTCATAGAAAATATCAAACCAATAGTCTCTTTCCTGACACGGTGGCAAAAGCCTACCCACTGAATCTAAGGACATTTGCCACAGCTACACTAATGGAGACTTCTACAACTTGGTTTTCAGTCTTCCTTATAATTGATAGTTCACCATTCTGTATAACCTTTTCTGATCACCGAAAATACACAACATTTATCAGCATATAAGCTTATATCCTATGAAATCCTTTTATTTTCTCCCTCACAAATTTCACTAATTGTTGAAATACTTCAAATCTTGCTATTCTTTTTTTACCTGAAAAAAAAAAATGCAATGACTTTCTAACCTCTGCTTGTTAACTATACTTGTTCTGAATAAATTTATTATGACCTCCTTTAGAAAATTTAGACTTAATCTTGTATGTTGATGGATCATATCTTAATACTATTCAGGAAAACATCAGGCAGGTTATTCATTAATGTCCCTGACAATGGCAAAATCTTCCCATATGGTAGAATTATTTGCAATCACCAGGGCTTGTGATTAAAGATAAAGAGGTTAACATAAATATTAAGAGAAGATATGTGGATATGGTTTTAGGTTGTCCACAACTTTGTAACGCTTTGAAGGCAAAGAAGTTTCTTGATTTCAGAAGGAACCCTGATTCAGAATAATTAGCATATTAAAGAACTTTTGAGTGTTCTAAGGCTAAGGAGGTAGCTATTAGGTTGGTGCAAAAGTGGTTGCGGTTTTTACCATTACTTTCAATGGCAAAAACCGCAACTACTTTTGCACCAAACTAATATATTAAAAGTAGGAACTCATTCAAAATTAGGTAACATGGAGGCTTAAAGGAATGCTCTGGGTGATCATTATGTCAGACAAGAAGGATTCTGAAGCTCCCTAACCCTCCTGAGATTAAATGTTTGGAGAGGCCCAAAGTCAAATATTGTCTATACAGTTAGAAGTACTGGGAGATAGACGGATATAAATTTTCTGAGGATACCTTGATGATCTTAGGATATCTGCCTCATAGCACCAGAGGACCTAAAGTGGAAACTTGGAAAAATTTTACAGGAAATTATCTACAACAGCAAAGACACATTGGCCACTGTACTTAATCAACATTAATGGGGCGAGTTTACTAAATTGCTGAGGATATGTCTGGTTCAGGTTTTATCTGTCACTTGGATAATGTTAATAAAAATGTAAAGATTGGGACATGGACAAAGACTGAAACTGCATGAGCCCTTTGTATATTTCTAAGTGGATTTTATAAAACTACCCTACTTGATCATTTAATATGTCTGGTTCATTCAGATAGTTCTCAGGATTTCTGAAACATTTTCTTGCTGGAGAGCTAGGCTTTAATCATGTCTTTAAAATTACTTAATTTTGTGTACCCAACCTGGAGAACTCCTGGGAAATCCAATCTATCTCCTCAGTAACAAAAGTACCCATTTTACTGAGACTATCATTTAACAGCTTTGCAAATCCCTGCCACTTACTCAAAAACTTTGCTGTCAACAAAGTTCCAATCTCCATGAAAGGAAGAAAGAATGAACAGAACTCTAAAACTCAAATTAGCAAAACTCTCAGAAGCTCTCAAACTTCTAAGGCCTAAGGTATTGTCATTGAGATCAAATCCTTTTAAGATTCATTGACTCCTCTCCTATGAGTTAGTAACAGGTTGATCCATGTTTCATGAAATATCATCTGCAGTTTTGGACTCCACCTATTAAAAACAGATATGGCCAAATACAGCAGGTAATTCATGGAACACATCCAGTCTTCTTATTAACAAGTTTAACCAGCCTTTTCTCAACACTCTTCCAAGCAATCCCTGAATGACCTAAAAACTTTTGGAAAGAACCCAATTGGCTACTGTCCACTACTAGGACAGTAGTATAACTCCATGGAGTTAGTCCCTGTATGTGTGCCTCTCATAAACCTCGCCTGAATCACTGAAAGATGGCCCTTACCAGAGATCTCAAGCTGAGAATTCTTGAGATCCCTCCAGAAACAATTTTCAGAAGGAGATAACTTGCATGAAAATCTTTGGACTAAAGATGACAAAAGATAAGATATAACCAGCTTCTACTGAAGATCCACAGGAAAAGACTATGGATTATCATGCTTTACACTGCATTATTTTGTTCTTTATTTTTCTAGATATTTTATTTCCTTGTTTGCTTTTTGCTTAAGGTTATCGTTACGTTACCAATAAGGCCCCTATTTCTAATTTTACTGTTCATATGACTAGTCACTCCAATGTGTGAGTTCTACAACTGGCTACAATTTACTAGTAAGCTAAAGTACATGTTTAAAGTAACAGCCCACTTTTCATAGGGAGCCTCACGGCTTTCCTTAGTACTAAATCCTTATAATGAATCCTTTGTTTTCCTGGATAACTATATTCAACTACTAGCTAACTTTATAGATTTAAAAAAACAGTATTACAATAGGCCAGACAACAAGAAATCTAAAACTCCATACCACATTGTATTTAAAAGGGAGGTTTCCATTTCCACAGAAGCAACAAGTGGAGATCCTCTGGTGAAGATGAATGGCTTTTGAAACTGAGCTTACACAAAAATAGAATTTAAAAGCAGACTAGGGTACAGATGGCATATATTTGGAGGTTAATACTTTCAAAGATCATCCAAGTAAACACACTCCTTTTTCTTTTGCCTTAGTTCTACTTCAGGATCTCCGTACTACAAACTTCACTGCCTGGTACTGGACCATTCTTGACAAGTGGTGCTAAAATACTACATCACTATTTGTCAATCTTTTGGGGCTAGATTGTCCAAGAATAGATAATTGAGTGGCTCCCAATGACTGGTATTTGATACACGTACAAAAGCCTACTGGTTTCTTCCTGTCAACTGGACAGGAATTTGTTATATTAATAATCTGATCCCTATCTTCAGGGTAGTCTTGGAAACATCCAGGGTCCATTTTGACCTGTCAGTTTGCTCTTTCAGAAAAAAATCTCCATGTGCTTTAAAAAGAGGCCTGAAGGCCAGGTGCGGTGGCTCAAGCCTGTAATCCCAGCACTTTGGGAGGCCGAGACAGGCGGATCACGAGGTCAGGAGATCGAGACCATCCTGGCTAACACGGTGAAACCCCGTCTCTACTAAAAAAATACAAAAAACTAGCCGGGGGAGGTGGCGGGCGCCTGTAGTCCCAGCTACTCGGGAGGCTGAGGCAGGAGAATGGTGTAAACCCAGGAGGCGGAGTTTGCAGTGAGCTGAGATCTGGCCACTGCACTCCAGCCTGGGTGACAGAGCAAGACTCCTTCTCAAAAAAAAAAAAAAAAAAAAAAAAGAGGCCTGAAAAGCAGGAAAAATCCTGAATACTATAGTTCCTAGAAGAGCAGCAGAACAGAAAGTGTCACCAAGGGGAAGTGCCACTTGAGAAGTTCATGAAATTGGACTGGTGCTCATTTTGAATAGATATAATATTGGCCTCTTGAGAGTGAATGGATGCTGTTTTGGGGAAAGAGTGTTAGGCTTACATCTCTGCAGATCTCTTTGTTGCCTTTAATCTTACTAATCTTACATTTGAGAAGGGAACAAACCATAAGTTATATAAACCTATATCTAGTACTGTGGACTCTTTGGATTGTGGATAGGATCTATTCTTTCAAATTTGGGTACTCTGGGCAGATAAGTAAATAAACTATAATCATAGTTCTTCTCTTGTGTTAATCTGGTTGTATTGTTAAAATGTGTGATCTCTTGCGTTTTGAATAATATTGAATAGCCACCATATCACTGAATGATCCAACAAATGATCACCCAACAAAGAGAACAGGAAAACTTAGCTCTTGTGGAGGTTGGAAATAATAGTATCTGAAAACATCATACATTATCATGACAACTCAATAGTGATGACAGTTTGGATTGATCACATTTCCAGATGCTAATGGACCATCTTGCAGCTCAGGCTGAAGAACAACCACATGGTAGGACAGTGAGAGCTGAAAACATCTACACTCATGCTGCTCACGGTCTACATAAACATAACTTTATTATGTGATTGTCTTAATTAACATGACTTTATTATTCTTAATCAAAATGAATTTACTATTCTAGAAAACTAACGCCTAAAAACATAAAATATGCAAATAACTTTCTTGTTTGTTCTAGAATGTCCTGAAAAACCCATATAAATAAACACCAAACTGTTCATCTGTTCAACAGATAGCATCAAACAACTTGTTATTTCTCTCACCTCTTTCAAATTCATTCTTTGGAATCTTCACCTTGCTGTGTCTACCAGTACCAAGTTAAAATGATCCATAGCAATTTCAGTCAAGCTCCTGCATTGAATATCCACCTTAAATCAGACTCCAAATCCTCACCAATATCCTGATATTGTCACTTCCCTTCTGGGATGCTACCAAAACTCTCTCTTGTATATATATTTATATACACAAGTACATATTCACACAAATTTTATATATACACACATACACACACACACCCATATATATATATACACACACACACGCACCTACACACATACACAAATTTAGTGAGCCATTATTTGACAAAAGTTTAGTTTTGAACACCAACATTTTTGACACTTGTGACCCATGCCATCTTTAAGTTGAACAATAATTTTCTAAGTTAGGGTTTCTAGAAACCCACTTCGTATCATCAACCCACTAAAAGTTAACACAGAAACACATTCAATAATCGCTTAATTGTACATTTTAAAATAACTTAAGGAATATAATTGCATTGTTTGTAACTCAAAGGAAAAATGCTTGAGAGGACAGTACCCCATTCTCCATGATGTGCTTATTTCACATTGCATGCTGTGTCAAAACATCCCACTTACCCCATAAATATATACACCTAGTATGTACCCACAAGAATTAAAAATAAAATTTAAAGATTTAAAAACACATTAAAAATATACTTCCCTTATAACATCTTGTAAGAATGCTTGAAATACATAAACCCAAATAAAATATAAAAGCTATATTGAAAATATCCCTTCTTGGGGTTTATATTTACCATTAAAGGTACTTTTTAACTATTTATTTATTTATTTTTTTGAGATGGAGGTTTGCTCTTGTTGCCCAGGCTGGAGTGCTATGGCGAGATCTCAGCTCACTGCAACCTCTGCCTTCCGAGTTCAAGCGATTCTCCTGCCTCAGCCTCTCACGTAGCTGGGATTACAGGTTCATGCCACCACGCTTGGCTAATTTTGTATTTTTAGTAGAAACGGGATTTCTCCATGTTGGTCAGGCTGGTCTTGAACTCCCGACCTCAGGTGATCCACCTGCCTCAGCCTCCCAAAGTGCTGGGATTACAGGCGTGAGCCACCATGCCTGGCCAAGATACATTTTAAATGTCAAATTTGAATATTATGTTTATAATTAGAAAATCTGCAAAATTTTGAGGTAGAGTGGTGACTTTTAACATTATATGTCAAAGTTGATCTTTTTGGATAAGCATCTAAAATAACAAATTTTAGATGCTTATCCAAACATGATGTTGCTGCCACTCATTTACCTATATTTGTGTCTTGAGAACTACAGTCATTATTTTATTTATTCTTTTATTATCCAGCCAAGAATTGGTTTAGTATGTATCATGAGTCCTCATGGTGCTACACACTGTGGACACAAATCAAGTAAGACTTGGTTTCTACCCTCAGTCAGCTTACACTCCATGAAGGAAAGCAGTTCAGTAATTAACAATGTTTAAAGTGTGATGAGTGCTAAGATGGAGCTACTTATGGGACTCTATAAAATACAGGATGAATCTAAACAGTCTGAGACATGACAAGTCTTCCCAGAGAAGATGAAATGAGAAATGAGGTCTGAATGATTACTAGGAATTACACAGGAGTTCAAGAATTTAGCTAGGCAGAGCTTCTCAAGGCTTAAAGTACATATGAAGCACCTAGGGATTTTGTTAAAATGCATCTTTTCAGTCAATAAGTATGAGGTGAGGACTAAGACTCTGATTTCCAACAAACCCTTAGATGATGTCAACACTTCTGGTCTAAGAAATACTTTAAATAGCAAGACGCTGGAGGGAAGCTTCTTAAGATAATTTGCTATAAAACATCAATTCTACAAATTTCCCAGCAGCCAAATTTTAGTATTTATTCTTTTTTAAATTGGAGTATAACTTATTTATAGTAAAGTGCACAAATCTTTAGTGCGATGAAAGACACCCCCACCACCTCCCCCAGACAGACCACACACATACAGAGAGAGAGAGAGAGAGAGAGAGATTGAGAGAGAGAGAGGGAGGGAGGGACCCCAATATATCCACTATCCAGATCAAGATAAAGAACATTTTCAGCACACTGTATCAGTTTCCTAAGGCCCCCAACCAGTTAGTAACTCCACAGATGTAACCACTCTTTTGTTCTCTATCAAAATAGATTAGTTTGGCCTGTTTTGAACTTCATATAAATGGATTTACACAGTATACATTACTTTATGTTTGCATTTTACTCAACACATCTGTGAGATTCATCAACGTGTTCAACAGTAGCCTATACTTATTCACTTCTACGCAAAAGCAAAGTAGTATTGACTGTATATTTCATATCCTAATATATATTCCTATTTAAATATGCTACAATGTTTATCCGTTCTCTTCTAGCTATTGTGAATAAAGCTTCCGTGACCACCCCTCTGTGTATCTTTTGGTAGACATGAGTGCTCATTTCTGCTGCAGTAGGTCACTTGCCAAGTCACAGAGTAGGCATACACTTAGCTATGTAAACACTGACAGAAATTTCTCCAAAATGGTTGTACATTTTATATTCCCATCAGCAATGGTTAAAACTTCATTATTCCACATCTGAGCCAACAGTTGGTATTTGTTTTTCCTTTTGTTTTTAGCCAAGTTGATGGGATAAATATTATTCCATTTTGATTTTAATTTGAAGTTTTCTGATTACTATTAATATTGAGCTCCTTTTTATATATTTATACAAACCTGCATCAATGCAAACTACAAATAAAAAAACTATAACAAAAAACTAATAATGATCAAGCAAAAGCCATCTTTAACAAAGAAATAAATTTAATAATACAGAATTAGAGAAAAAGGAAGAGCAGCATGTGAATGCTGTAATTACAGGCTATGCTGATGATACACTCATAATAATATATTATTCTACTAGAAAATTTCAAGAATCTCAACTATCTGAAAGGATATGCCAGTAATAATTTTACAACATTGTCAAGCCAGGCTTCTTAACAGAATGCTGCATTAAGTCTTTTAGAAAATGTTTCTAACAGGGTAATCTTGATTTGCAAGTGGAAAATATTAATAAGCCTTAATAACTCAATAGGTCTCAAAATGGTGAAGAGCTCCTCCATGTCAGTCCTTGGATCACACTTGGAAGATGTTGATCTAAGGGTTGGCTCCCAAAAGGAAAACCACTGCAATATTTTCTCAAAGGAAAGATTTATTAATACGTTTCGATAAGTATACAAATACTCCCTTTGGAAAAAATATCCCAGGTTATCCAATAATAATAATATACGTGTAGAACATATTAGCTATTTGTATCCCATATACACTACTAAGAATGACACAGCTTTATATTCAAGGAGTTTATTAAAAACATGGTACAAAGAAAATTATAATAATAAGTATACTGTCAGCTACGATGCACTAGTTCTTACTATCTAACAGATCCTGAGAAGGACTTGTTCATTGAGAAATACACAACAATGTATCTGCCAAAGTGAGTGTTATTCCCTTGAGAGGCTAGTTTTCCCAAAGTTTAGCTACGAAATTATTAACAATATATTTCCATAAGAAAATTCTTTTACGCATTAAACTGTTTTCTTAATAGAGTTATAAGCCTTATAGCTTGTCATTTAACAAAGACAGTTGGACACTATTTTAAATTTGCTTCAAATTTGCTAAAATTGAGACAAACCGAAATTTTACTTAAAAGAAAAATAAGTTCAACAACGTTTGAAATAAGCCATATCAAATTACTCAAAATTTCTTAATGAGCTTCAATAGAGTTGTCTAAAGTGAATTGCAATACTTTCTTTCGGGAGCCAGAAATAGACACATGTGAGCCAAACTCCTAATTTCAGGGTCTGTCTGGGCTGTTCTAAAGCCAGATATAAATATCAAATCAAAATCTATTTTCATTATCCCCATGAGATAATCCCTGACAGCAGCCTAGCATTACTATCTGTTGTTCCCTGAAGACCCAGGTATCTCCCAATGAATAGGGTGCTTAGTTATTTATAATCAGAACATAAACTTTTGATGTAACCCATTTTGTAAAATTGTTGATACTAGACTAGAAAGGCAATGTAGGTTTGGGTGAAACTGGGCTATCTGTCAAGGTGTCCTACAGTTCTCTAGACAGAAGACATAAGGGAATTTTGTTTTGTTTTATTTATACAGTCTGAAATATCTTTGGAAAATATTTCTTTTTGGCTTCAGCAGATGTCCAGCTGGTCATGATTGGCTCCACAGGAGCTCCGGGGAGCAGGAGGACCTTTGCAAGAACTTAGCTCCTTCAGCTTTCCTAGTCCTGTGGGTATGTAGCCCTGAATATCATGCTGATGATGGACATAGAGAATCTCAAGAAAATAAAGAAGTCAAACAAAGAGTTCAGATATTTGGATGCTAGCCTGAAAGATGCAGGCAGAAAATGAGAGAGTACAAAATGTGGACTCTATAGGTGTTACCTCAACCTCCTCTGCACAGTGAGGCCTGAGAGAGAGCTGTGGCAGCTTTACAGAGACTGTATCCAATAGCCCTGGATACCATGCTCTACATACTAAATATTGGCTTGTCAGACAAAGATGATAATCATATCAAGGAAATCCAGAAAAGACCAGAAGCATAACAAAAGAAGGCCAAGACTGGGATAGCAGAAACCATCTAAAGAGTATTATGGTACTATACATTTGTTTGTTTTAACTATACAGAAGTAAATTTACCATGCAGCTTATGAATTGAAGATTCAGGGTGCCTCACCTGGTGAGTCTTGGGAATTCAGAGGAGTAATTGTGAGTTTTATGTGGACAGGAGAGGCCAGGATACCATTAGGAAACATTTCCCTATTGGTATTTCTGGTTAACGGCCCAAGAGATTGCCAAAGAAAAGGACCTGAATTTGTAGTACTTGGTGATTTATTTCCTCATTCTAAATAAATATCCATTTTTGTAACTGATTTTTCTCTCTGCACTTTTGCATTTCTTTGTAGAGAGTCTTCTAACATTGTGTAAGCTTCAAATGCAACAAAACTAGGATCAGCCTTTGATTCTGTGTATTGTTCACAATTTCATACAGCCAAACTCTTTCTTGAGGTTTTAAACATATACATCCTGTGAACATACAGTCTATGAAACATCCGTAATACTTGCTTATCATATTATAGTGATTACCTTACAAAGACCCCTTTCAAAGACAAGGTCATTAATCAGAAGAGATTGTCCAACATGAGACCACCTTTTAATCGTTTTCATTGCACAAATGCTACTAATCAGTCTTTTTCCGATAAATACATAGCTATTGAGAGATGAAAAATGACCTGTTCATTACATATATTATGTGGGAGGCACTACACTAACAGGCAGAAGCTGGGGCCATCCAGGTCATTGACATTGAGCTAAGTGAAGACTTTGGGGTGGATGTGGAATTCATAGGTCCCTGGCTCTCCAGTTTATTGATGTTAGGAGACCACACAGCAAAGAAGATAAAGAAAACAACGTAAGGAAAATCACTAGATCTGTACCAATAAACTATGAAAAAAAAAAGGTTCAGAAACTTATCAGAGTAATTAATTTGTAACACCATACACTGAGGAATTGTAATATTTTATTTTTATGAACATTTTTAGAACTGTAGGGATTTTTTCCCATGATAATTAGTTGGAATTTTAATCATGGAAATAGCCCAATTATGTAAAACAAATACTGCATTCTTGCTTTCAGTTTAAAATATTTCTTTTCTTTTAGAAGTTAAGAAAACTGCACTTATGTGTTTCCAGAGAACTTTATGATATAGGGTTAGAAAGTGGGTAAGGTTTTAGTCTGCCTTTGAGGATAAAACCATTGATATTTAGAAAGTTGATATTAGCATAAAGATAATTTTTAGAGTTTTCATTACAATATTACTAAACATGCAGAGTAATTTTTAATTCTTCTGAAAGCAAGCATTCTATGTCCTTATGTGCTTCATCATTTTAAAAAATGTAAAATGTATTTCCTTTGGCAGAAGGTACAGTAAGATGAAAACAAATCTCCTAACTAGGGAGCTCATTCATTCATGCACTCAGAACCTAGAAGGTAATCAATAAAGTGCTTGTTAAATGAATGAATTCTTTCAAATACCAAATACTGTCTCCTAAAGTGTTCATATTTAAATTTCTTAACATTAATCAAGACTTAAAAAATGACTAGTGCCTGCCTATGAATGAGAAAATAATTTTTAAGATGAGTCTTTCAAACTATTGAGCATTTTATGTTTTAGGAGGGTTTAAAAATATCTCTTCTTATTCCTAGTTGCAGGCATAGTGATAGTACCTGTCTTGTGACAATGCCCAATAAATGTTTGTTGAATTTAGGGATACATTGGGGCATTTTATGAGTTCCTCCTTTCATCTGAAGTTATATCTACTTTGTTTACGTTTAGGTTGACAATGTATTTGATTAATGACTTGGATTGTCATCAGTATAAAAAAATGACCTTTGATGACTACTAAGCATGAGATCCTCAAGAAAAATTAAAAAAATAGACTACCCAAGAAGTAGAGGAAATTTTGTCATCTCAGGATGGACATAACCTATAGTCATTATATAGCCAAAGATAGAAATAATAAGCAGGCCAGTAATAAGCATGGCCAGTAAAAAGGACAGAGAAGGAATTTGAGGTTGTGATAAAAACACATGGAGGAGATGATTAAGATATATGTGGGAGGTGATGGTTTCCTTCATTTAGCTAGAGCAAGGGTATATTAAAGAGTAATGAGATATTTGCTTAGAAAATATGGAGGTTGTGGACCCCATTGATGAAGGGCCTCAGATACCAGACTCAAGAATTTACATGAGGTGTCACAGTCAAGAGAATGTGAGTCTAGGAAACCGATGTGATGAAAGCAGTGTTTAAAAGATAATCCTGGCAGGTGCGTGCAGGATAAAATGACAGACTCAGAAGCTAGAGACTTAGGATATAGCTAGGGTCTGGCCAGCCCTTTGGAGGAGTTTAGGGAGATGAAGAAAGTACAAATGCGTGAGGTGGAGCAGGGTCAGCATGTAACTGATTGACTACAGGTAGATTCTGGGTGCTAGTTAAGGATTGGGGACATTCGGCTGGCTTTAAGGCTTGTTTACGTGTCAGATGACAGACTCCTAAGGGACACTCCCTCTGAAATAAATTATGGGAAAGAATGAAAAGCTAAGCCATAAGTTATAAATTTAGGGAATCACCAGTCTAAGTGTGATAGCTGAAACTGAGAGAATGGGTAAACATAGAGAGTATATAGAAAAGGGAGAACAAAATACCAAAGAAAACTTTGGTTAGCTTCACACTATGGGTCGTACAGAGGGGAGGAGATGGGAAAGGGTGAAACTGTAGCTGAGGAAATAGGAATATTAAGTTTTAAGAAGAGAGGAAAGATTTCAAGTAAACAGTGGCCAACTGGGTCAACTGTAGTCAGGGAGACAAAAAACAAAGTTGGAAATGTGAACGCTCGGGGAGAATTCATTCATCTAAGGGAAGAAGAGGGAGAAGGAATAATTTTTTCTCTTTTTTTCACAAACCTTTAAAAATATTTCTTCCTGAAAAATATGAGAGTGGACATGAACATTTTGAATGCTTTCAAAAAGATTAATGCAAATCTTAATATAAGGGGATTATATAGTGATGTACAGACTTGATGCTTAAAAACATTGTGGCTGAAATCTATGCTGTGAAAAAAATAGATGATTATAATCATTAGATGCTGAAGACAAACCGTTCAATCCAACTCCCAAATGGAAGAAATAGAGGTACTTTTACCTTTTGAGGGGATGAGCCACTGTTTTAGAGAAGAGTTCTTTGCTGATTGCGGTATACTTGGTAACTTGATACAGGAGTTGGCGGATATATTTCTGCTCTTTTGCATAGTTTTCAGAGGATTGGAAAAGGGAATAGATAAAAAGAATTTAAATTCTTATTTCTTAGCTTCCTCAGACTGTATAGGAAAAAGATGTAAAAGCAAGTCAAAAATTGAAGTTAGAAGAAAGTTGTGACATATTCCTGGCTCTGTGACTTTGATATTTACAAAGACGGTAAAACAAAGATAGATTTATGTATCAAAAATATGAGTATATATGTATTTGATGACAAATAGGGATATTTAAAGACATTTTTGCAATATATGGTAAAACAGGGTTCCCTACTAAACGGATGATTTGTAGTCCATTTTCTTACCCAAGCTTGTCGGAGTTTAAGGTTAACAAGGCTGCAAGTTATTTGCAGTTAACTGTTTGTGGTTCTACTGTCAAATATGTACAGGATGGTTCTCAATGTTTATAGAGGTAGCCAGTTTACTAAAGTTTCATCCTGGTAGAGTCAAAATATGGAAGAGTTCTCTTTTGTCTCCAATTGCTCTTTCAACCATATTCTGCTAAATCTCTTTTTCCAGGCTTCTTAGAATTATTTTAGGTTGTTTCTGTAACTCTCCATCCACTTCAAGGTATTAAAACATGGATTCCATTCTAAAATGATAGTTCTATTACATGGTCAATCAGCACACTTCAGGTCTTTTATTTCTTATACTTGTCTAATCATCTAAGGAGTTTGTACTGTGCAGGTCTGTGTATTGATTCTCTTCTTTGTTTCCTTTTTCTTTCTAATTCTGTTACTTTCCTTTCTGGCTTTACTTTTCTCCTACACTGGTACCTGGGAAGAGGAATGTGAGAAAGAGCTCTTGCATTCCAAGGCTGGTTCTTTCCTGGGATGCAAGTGTGAATTTTTAAGGTGTTCCACTCAGGTTCCTACTCTAGGGGACATCCCACATTCTCTTGTTACGATGTTCCTTTTGCTCATGTTAGTGAGACAGCTCGAGTGTGGATATACCCTCCTGGAAATTTCCATCTGGGTAAATGGTGGGAGTACAGATTGCTCCAATAATGCTCCCTTGCTGCTATCTTTCCCCAATTCGGTAAAAAAACAACAAAAAACAAAAACAAAAACAAAACAAACAAAAAAACCCAAAACACACACACACACAGAAGGCAGATCTTCAATCTTGTTGCCCAAGGGGAGTTTGATGCAGTCTCTATTTTTTACAGGTGACCCCAAATTCCAAAGAATTTTCTTCACTTGACTTGTGGTGGTGACTGAAAGGATCGAATCATTTCTCTTTTCCCTTTTGCTCCTCAGGCAAGAGCTGGCAATAGCTCTCTGTCAACTGTGGCTAACTCCCTAAATCCAAAATCATCACCTGTTGGCTTCTCTTCGCCCTGTCCACAGCCTGTGCATTGTTCTTTTAAACCTCCCATCAACAGCCTGTTACAATGTGCCAGGTGTTTCCTGCCATAACTGAGTGAAATGAATTATAAACATAATATCTACAACTCCATACTATAAATATTTTAAGGTGAAAGTGTGATTTAAACACAGTTGTCTTATAAAGTATGCATATCCAAATACTACTAGAGAAAGAAAATCTTTGGAATAAGATAACTTGAATTAAAATAATCAGTTCTGACATGCATAAACTCATCTGTAGAGTGAACATATACATGCTGAATTCACAGAGTTGACATGTGATTCAATGAAATACAGGTATCATCTAAACAAATATTAGCTTAAATCATATGAAACTGACAAATGGTGATCATTTATTTGGCTACAATAATTTTAATTTTGTGCAGCTCAGGCTAATAACATTATTTGAAAGAGACACATATAAAACATAAGTATAGAGAAACACTGATGTTAATGAAGTAGAACAAATATACTGGGCAAACCAACCAAAATAAAGTTGGTTTATCTATATTAATATCAGACAAAATACAATGAAAACCAGAAAGGATCAACAGAGATAAAGAGAGTCCATTAATAATGATCAAATTTTCATTTCACTGGCAAGGTATCACAATTTAAAGTTTGTAAGCACGTAAATATGGTGGCTTCAAAATATAGAAAATGAATAATGAACAAACTACAAGAATATACTGACAAATCCATAATCATAATATGGTATTTTAGTATGAATTTCTCAGTGATTAAATAATCAAAGAAAAAAATCACTAAAGAAATCTATTTAAACCTAAGTAGAACAACACAATTAGCAAATAAACTAAGGGATAGATATAGAACATTGCAACCAACAGCTGCATGATGTATCTTCTTCTTCTTCTTCTTTTTTTCTTTTGAGATGGGGTTTTGCTCTTGTTGCCCAGGCTGGAGTGCAGTGGCACAATCTCGGCTCACTGCAACCTCTGCCTCCTGGGTTCAAGTGATTCTCCTGCCTCAGCCTCCTGAGTAGCTGGGATTACAGACATGCGCCACCACCCCGGCTAATTTTGTATTTTTAGTAGAGACGGGGTTTCTCCATGTTGGTCAGGCTGGTCTTGAATTCCCGACCTCAGGTGATCCACCCACCATGGCCTCCCAAACTGCTGGGATTGCAGGCATGAGCCACCGCACCCGACCTACTGCATGATGTATCTTCTATATTTAAGCACTTATGATGTAAACGGAATAAGTTTAGAAGACAGCGTTAGAAATTCTCCAATTGCTTCTCAGCCTTTTGTCCAAGATTAAGCATAGAAATTACCCAATTTAAGACACAGAGAAAGATATAAAAAATGAACAGTTGACATATAAAAATGGAAACAACTTAAAAGAATATACAAGTGTAGAATATAGAATACAACATAAATGTAGAATATATAAAAGTCATATATTTATAAATGAAAGCTCTAGAAGCATATTTATCAAGGACAAAGACTATCAATAAGTAACAAAGTTTTTTAAATTGTTCTATATTGTCAAAATTTTCTACAATTTGAGCAGATGCTCACTATTTGTTGAATAAGTTTTGTAAATAAACTATTTATTTTTCACCAAAAATACAAAATAAGTTAAAAAATTCTAATAATTACATGAGAAATGATCTCTCCAAGTATATAAAAAAGATAATCTATACAATATTCATCTCAGCTTTTAATTTTAAAAAGGTTATCAGGTTTTCATATGGAATCAGAATATTTGAGGGCTGTGATGGCATTCTGCAGGTTAATATTTTAACATTAAAGTTTGAGGACCATTGAAATAGAAGGAAAGCGAAGATGGTTAAATATGGAAAAGCTAGCAATAATCTCAATGATTGACAGTTATAATAAAAAGCCAGATTATTTCCTTCCATTTAGCCTACTGACATGGGAAGATAATGAGTCAACTGTGGATATAGAACGTATTATTTGCTGTCATATTCACAGGGTATCAGAGCTTGATTTTGTGATTTTAGAAACAGAACCCCTTAATGGGGTTCATTTTGTCATTTACAAATAATGGCTATATACTTAGTTTTAATATACATAGTTCTGAAGCTTTCATTTCAAAATGCTATTTTATTATTATTTCAAGCATATAGGACTGGACATTTGAGTGATGAAACCTTTAACTGCACTCAGCTTACATATATACCTGTGTATTCCTGCATATACCTATCCAAAGACTAAATGCTATAATTTGGAATATTCTTTTGAGTGGGTTGGAGGGGATGTTAATTTGAACAGGGGCTCTCAATAATAGACACTAAAATAGTTTATGCTTCCAATTTCTGAAAAAAAAGAAAGCTCAGAGATTTGATAGATGTCTATGAAGTGTTGCCAAGATTTTCTTTTACTTCATACTAAAGAAATGCAGCCAAAGTCCAAATGGGAAATAGTTCATATTTTGCCATACAATTGTATAATTCAGGTGAATACAGTTCAGTAGACTCAAAGACAGGAGGTTGCATCACACACAATGCAGTTAAGCAGAAATAGTGTAGCACTAGACTTAAGAACATTAGTTCTGGAATCAGAGAGACCTGAATTCAAATCTTAGCTCCCACACTTATTAGGTGTGTAATATCAGACATACTCAGTTAACCATTCTTAGTCTCAGTTCCTTATCTGTGCAACAGAGCTTATATCATTGAGCTCAAAGAAATGCTTACTATCAAGCAGAGTGCCAGCACATCAGTAAATCATTACTAAGATCAAGAAATAATCCTATTCTAAGATCAAAAAATATTCCTAGCACAGCATATACCTATTCTCCTTTTAGTGAAATGTATACAATTATATTTGTGTCAGTGTTTCCTAAAACCTGTCTTAAAAGTTCATTTGTCAGAATTCTTCATTGGCAGAGTTCAGCATATGTTGGAAAAACTATTTTGATGAGAGTCTTAGGGTGATGGCATGATCTCCAAGGGGCGTCTCTTTTTAAAGTTTTTAATTTTTATGGATACATAACAGTTGTATATATTTATGAGGTATAATGTGTAATCATCAAATCAGAGTAATTGGGATATCCCTCAACTCACACATTTATCATTGGTGTTAGGAGCACTCTAAATCCACTCCTCTAGTTATTTTGAAATATCCAATAAATTATTGTTAACTATAGCCATCCTGTTATGCTATTAAACTTGTCTTTCCCAAGAATTGTATTCGGATATCAGTCGCATTAACCCTCTTCTGTTAGTTTCTCTAGCCATATCAGCTCCATCTTTTTTCTTTCCTAAGCCTCACCTTCACATCTCCACTCCTAGCATGTGGCTTTTCTTATAAAGTGAAATTTGGCCAAAGCAGGCAGGTCACATGAGGCCAGGAGTTCGAGACCAGCCTGGCCAACATGGTGAAACCCCCATCTCTACTGAAAATACAAAAATCAGTCAGGCATGGTGGCGTGCACCTGTAATCCTAGCTACTTGGGAGCCTGAGGCAGGAGAATCGTTTGAACCCGGGAGGTGAAGGTTGCAGTGATCTAAGATCGTTCCACTGCACTCCAGCCTTGGCAACAGAGTGAAACTCAAAAAAAGTAAAATTTAGTTTTCTTTTTTCTCCTTTAAATTTCATTTTCATACTCATCACCAAACTTGACAAAGTTTTGTCCTTGAACATCATTCTTTTCAGAAGATCTGGAAATTTTAGAAATTTTAAATAATCTCCTGTCACATGTGGTACATAAATATCCATACTAACATGTTCATCTACACATATATAATAATATATATTCACATACTATACATATATACTCACTTGGCCTTACACGCATGGGATAAGGCCGGTAAATTTAAGAGATAAATAAAAATTTATCTATAGAGCAAGACAAGGCTCTGACCACCCTGATAAAGAACATGAAACCACAGCAACCCATGGGGAGAATTAGATTTCATCAGAACAACAGTCTATAAAAACCTACCCTTTTTGTTTAAGTTCTTTCTTACATACTTCAATTGTATGAAATTTGGTAGCTTACATTAAAGTTGATTTTGTTGATTGACTGTGAGAAAGTGAAACAAATCAATTAGGATTTTCTTCCTCACTAACAGTGACATGAGATGGCATCACCAGACAGGAACACTTCAAATATCCATGTGGTTGGTGAATTAATGAAGATGCAATGCTTACTACTGTAATCAAAATGCAGCTGTTTTTCATCCACCCCATAGAGGCAAACCATGACACTTGTGACTACCAATTACTGCCAATTGCAAAGGAACAATAAGGTTTTAATTAATGTTAACTTCTCCTAATCAGTAAGACATATTATAAATGAGGATATCAACCACATCACTTTAGGGATTTCAAATGTTTCTTTCCTCTGGTCCTCTTTGAAGGCTCTGGAAGGGCTATTCTGAGGAGGACATGAAGCAGTACATAAAGACCATATACATACAATGAGAGAAGGAGCCATCAAGTGTGGAGAAGATGTGGATATAGAAATTAGACTGTCACACTTCTGTACTTCATTTTTCCTGGGATCTGTCCTGTCCAAGAATATGCAAATACCATCACTCCTTGGGAAGAACTGGTTTTACTCAAGGCTTCTGGCAAGAATATGGAATCCTAGCTCAATTTTCAAGGGCTCAGCTGATGGTAACAGGATTGTAGAGAGCTGTGGGGCTTTCCTGCTGGTGTTCCTCTGATGATACCTCTTCTACCACATTGCCTGCCAAATAGTATACTCATTGTCTTCTCAAGTGTACACCTAATCTTTACTGAAAACTAAGGGAGCCTAGGGTTGTTATTCAGACTGGTTCAGTGCCACTAACTGCTCATTATCTACCCATGTGTGTCTTAGATGTGTTCCCATTGCATTTGACGGCCCCTGAGAATCTCTCTGGGTATCCTCCAGTTCTGCTCATTATGACTTGCCTCTTCTCCATTTCAGCCTCTTACCATGAATACCCTTGTCATGACTCTGCAGCATTCTGAGACAAGGATTTGGACTTTAGTCTCCCTTTACTCAAGACCAGAGATCAGCAGAATCTACTCCATATTTAACCCTACTCCAGAGGTTTGAGTCTGGGCGAACTCTGTTCCAAACACACTGCCCATCTAACTAACCCAAATTCTCATGATATTTTCTTTATTTCACCTAGATATGCTACCATGATCAGGATCTTCCAGACTCAAATTATTTTCATTTTTCTTTCAGCCCTCAAGTTTTGTTGTTTATTCACACTCATTCTTAGAATAATCTTCTCTCCTTTTCTTAGCCCAGACCTTATAGAAGCAGTTTCATATTGGTATGTTAGGGATTCACATACTTTCTTCTAGGAACTAGATCTCACAGTGAAAAAAGAAAAAGCCCATCAGCCTTCAGGTGAAGATAAAGTTAAAGCTGCAATAGAAATCTCACGTCTGTGGAAGCTTGCCTATTTAAACTGGCAACTCTTCCTGCGGTTTTTACTTGGAGGACTCTGTTTTGTCATTAGATGACCCAGTTTGAGCTGGGCTGGTAACCTCCTTGTTAACATCTCGTTTCATTTGTTGTTGTTTTTTTTTTTTTTCTGACATTCAGGCTGCCTCTTAAATTCCTGGTTTCTCTATCACAGGCAGTAACTCATTTTTGGTTTTGTTTGTTTTTAAGAACATAGAAGATCATTTCTCACAATACGGTCCTAATGTAAGCAGTCAAGGTTGTCAGGGTGGCTTTACGGCATGTGGTTTTTCAAGGACTCATTTTCTGACTAGCATCCCCTAAGATATACTTTCCTTCATGACCAGAGGTGTGTTATAGGCTCTTTTGTGATTCGGTTTGCAAAAATGGAAGAGAGTGAGTGGGCCTGAAAACACTGAACATGCATTCATTTTTCATGGATAGAAATTCAGTCACACAGCCACCTCTAGCTACAACAGGGACTAAGAAATTCAGTCCTTAGCAAAGAAATTATGTGAGTTGCTAAACCTCTATTATTGTGCTGTCTGGGGAAATACACTATGTTTTTCTGTTCTATTTTTGTGCCTATGAACAGGGAGATTTAGAAAATTGACCAGACTCACGTTTCATCCTTTTGATAAAACTGTGATAGGCATTGGGTTTTTTCATTGTGCTCTTTAAAGAAAGAAACCCGATTGTCTCTCTTTTGATACACCAATAGCTGGTGTATCAGCTATTTATCCCCGGTGCTTAGATCCATTAATTTATAAATATAAGAATATTCAAATTCTACATTTTACTATTATTTATTATTTGGAATACATTTATAAACAGATGCCTCATCTCACCTACTATTTGGTTACTGAATGGCACAGTTTGTAAAATAAAGGTAGCATAAATTTTTTACTGTTTATCAGTTTTCAAGATCATGAATTGGTTTCTTATTTTTTTTTTTTTTTTTTTTTTTTTTTTTGAGGCGGAGTCTCGCTCTGTCGCCCGGACTGGAGTGCAGTGGCCAGATCTCAGCTCACTGCAAGCTCCGCCTTCCGAGTTTACGCCATTCTCCTGCCTCAGCCTCCCGAGTAGCTGGGACTACAGGCGCCCGCCACTTCGCCCGGCTAGTTTTTGTATTTTTAGTAGAGACGGGGTTTCACCGTGTTAGCCAGGATGGTCTCGATCTCCTGACCTCGTGATCCGCCCGTCTCGGCCTCCCAAAGTGCTGGGATTACAGGCTTGAGCCACGGCGCCCGGCCGAATTGGTTTCTTATTAACCTCAAAGGTATGCAGTCAGTTATACCCAGACACACATACAATTATAAACTCATAATGGATTCAACCTCTTTTGGTAGCTTTTAATAATTTGTAATTTTTGGAAGCTTAAATTATGGCTTCTTTTGGATAGTGGAAGCCTCCTAAAGTTTGTTCTGAAGTTCTTTTTACATAACTAGCCAAATGTAATAGCTGTTTTGTATTGGTCCTTTTACTCCATAGCAAGTTAGTTTTGTAAGATTCAGACTGACCTGGATTCAAATTCACCCTCTTAGAAAACGTAGATAATGTAACGTTTATGAATTGTAGCTCCCTCATGTGTAAGAAAATGGCGATACTTGGTAAATTTCAGGTTTTTTTTAGATGATTAGCAGAAACTCAATAAATGGTAGACACTCATATTATAATTGTTGTTATTACACTCTGTACCTCTTTTGCTCAGTATCTCCAGAAACAATGTTAAATTCCTTTTTGATCTCCATCCTTTCCTCCCTTCACTACTTATTCCTCCCTGACCTCTATCCACCTTAAGTTATAACAAACAGTTTGGGGCTCCAGTTTGAGAATTTTGTCCTCAAATACCCTGACCTGCCTGTGAGAACTCATTCACAGGAGTCTTCTGACTTGGAATACTCTGTGTCCTGTTCCAGATATAATCCTAGAAAATAACTCATATTTGGCATAATTATTAATACTACCCCTCTCACTGTCAAAAATATCCTACAAATAATGTGATCACCCAACTCTGTCTAGACCTTGCCTCAGTTCTGAGCTCTATATGTCTTAATGTTTCCCTACTGAGCCTGCCACTTAATAAGCATATCTTGTTCTCTCTAGAATTCTCGCTGGTTTGTGTGAGTTGTATAAAGATCCTTGAACCATGCTGCAGAAGGTATGTGCTCTGATCTAACATCTCCCACCCACCAGCTATGGAACAATGTCTAAGGAACAATGACTTAAACCTCAATATTTGCATCTTTTAAAAATAAACTGATAGACATCTTGTCTTTTTTCTCATAGGATTGTTACAAAGCTAAAAGCTAAATATAACATAAATATAACATATATAACTTGATAAATGATAAAACACAGTGCAAATATAAGAACATTCCAGTAGGCTATATCTCCGAGCTCTTGACTCACTCAAAGAGGCAGTGCTATACACAAAGGAAAAGCTTCATGTTAGTCAATTTGTCATTCTAGTCCTAAGATGTGCAATGAAAACTTTCAGTAAAGGCTATGCAGATACTTCTATTTATTATGTTTTGGTAGATTTTAGTAGTTTCCATCTGAGAAAAAAATTTCTCCTTTAAGCCAAGGAACTATTGTTATTGGTAGAAACATGAACAATGAGCAAAAAGAATGGGACATATGGAAAAGGGAAGGACTATAAGAAGCCATGACTTGGATAGGGTGATGCTATGATTCCCTTCAATCTTTTGTTTAACTGAGTCAAGTCTCTGGAATATGATCAGCTGCCTGGGGTTCACACCTGATGAGAGTCATTATGACAGGAACCACAGTCTCGTAAAAATGTATACAGCTTTATATTTTTATCTCCCAGGGCTTAAATATTCTGCTACAGATCTTTTCCTTGAGTCCAATATACAACTTATGTAGAATTATATATGGGTTAGTGGTGAGCATTGCTTTTATGAGATAAGGAAGCATTTAACAATAGTCTTATTTTATTTTAATGCCTGGGACCATTTTATACCAGAAATAGAACTTTACTATGAAGGAGCAGTAGAATGCAAATGAATGCCTTATAATATAATGTTTTGATACGTGGCATTTTGATCTCTAGGAAATTCATCTGAGAGTGGAAAAGTTACATGGATATACTGCATAGTGGTTGAGTCTGGGCTTTTAGTGTAACCATCACCCAAATAGTGTACATTGTACCCATTAAATAATTTATCATCTTTCACCCCTTCCACCCTCCAACCCTTTTGAGTCTTCAATGACTATTATTCCACACTCTACATCCACGTTCATACTTTATTTAGCTCCAACTTATAAGTGAAAATGTGGTATTTGACTTTCTGATTCTAAGTTTTTTTCACTGAAGATAATGGCCTCTAGTTCCATCTGTGTTGCTGTGAAAGACATGATTTCATTCTTTTTCGTGCCTGAATAGTATTCCATTGTGTGTGTGTGTGTATTTTTATCCATTCACCCACTGATGGATACTTAGGTTGAGTCCATATCTTAGCTATTGAAAATAGTAACTTTAACCATTATCTAGGTTAAAAAAGTACTTGTGAACTTTTTTGGTGAAAGCATCTGAAAGAGTTGAAAAGCCAGGTGTGATGCTCAAAGGAGTGGTCAGGCTTCAGGGATATGGAAGTTATCCACACAGCAGAGAGACTGGAGCTATGACAATGAATAAATACATGAAAATGAATAATTTTAACAAACTACACTGTAGATAAAACCAGTTTTGAAAATTGGGTTAATTCTTAAAGTAAGTCACATCCTTTTTATTTCAGTTCCTGCTTAATTTTCATTACTTCTTATTTCTTACGTATTTTTTATTTGCAGTCCATGATTTTTAGGTTATTTTTGTCTAATTCTCTTAACTCTCTCTCTCCTTTCTTCACAGTGAATTTCTTTGTCATTTCTGTACCTTTTGTTTCTCATCTTCTAATGTAATAAGAAATAAATTCCTAATTTTTAAGCTGTTAGTCCATGACACAATCTATGGGTTACTGAAATATTTTGAATATCGGCTATGAAAATACAGAAATTTATTAGTATTTTTTAATATCCTTCCCCAAATCTGCAATCTATAACTACAGTCAAATTTAAAGATATTTTGCTATTTCTAGAGAGGCAAAATCTAGCTTTTCTTCTTAGATGTAACAGATACTCAGCAAAAACTTTTTGGATATTGATTGTGTTCCTGATACTAAGAATTTAAGCTGAATAGAATATGTTCCTTTTCTGTAAACAGTTCTCAATGTAATGGGCTTTCAAGACAGAGTTTACTTAAAATCTTTTTCTCCCTCAGAACCTTCATTTTAGGCATTGAAATTAACAGCTTATTGTATGCAAATCCATGTACTCCATAGTTGTTTTCAACTAAGGACACTTGTAATTTGTTGGCTGTTTGGTCTATGCTGGCTTATTCTTGAAATGAATGACCATGCTTTTTCTATGTTTTAAATGGCTTGGCACATATAATCTTATATAACTTAGAGCATATGAAAACGGCCAGTACACAGAAATGTAAAATTCTTGAAAATTTTTCTGTTGTATCCTTTTAATCTTAGCCATAGTACTTCTGGAGATTCTTCTTTGTGTGACATTAAATGATAAGTGGCTCTTGGATCATCTAAACTTTTTAAAAACATCGTTATACTGGTGTTCAAGAAAGAGAAGGAAAACCTTGACTTTTCTGCGCTGTTGAAATCTTTACTAAAAATACCATTGGTGCGCAGAAAAACAGGTTCAATGTCAAATATACAGGCTAGAGATTTTGTCTTTGCTTGGCCTCTTATGAGTCCTGGAGGG
Organism: Rhinopithecus roxellana; assembly: GCF_007565055.1. NCBI lineage: Eukaryota > Metazoa > Chordata > Mammalia > Primates > Cercopithecidae > Rhinopithecus > Rhinopithecus roxellana. The sequence continues at coordinate 71,825,224 of NC_044554.1, forward strand.
AAAGCTGCAGTGGGGCTAGTTGTGGGCAGAATAAAGGTGGTTTCTGGAAATATGGATTCCTGCCAGAGTGAGTGCTGCTTAGGTCTATACAACTAACACTTGGTCGTGTGTACCCTAAACTTCCTTTCTGCCTGAGAGTCTCTCTCCTGTAGCTTCCAGATGCAGGGATTGCTGAGTCAGGCATCTTTCCCTCACGTGACTTCAAGAAATGTCAGGATTTAAACTATTACACTTCATTTATAACTGTTATATTAAAAACCTAAGTTTATTTTCATTTCCCTTTTGACTTGAGTATAGCCATAAAAAATAAGCAGCATGAAAAATTATGTGGAACTATCACAGTTTGTAACTTCCATTAAAATACATAAAATTTGAGAATCACAAACTATGCTATGACATGATATTTGAAAAGAAAATGACTGTTCACTGCAGGGTGCTAACCTCCGTGAGAAGACCTTGTTAGTTGCAGCAAAAGTCACTGAATGGTATCCAACTTACCAAAAAAAAAAAAAAAAAAAAAAAAAAAAAAATCTCCATCTCTTTCTGGTCTCCTTCAAAACAACCCATTCTTGCTTGCCTGTAAAACCTGAGAATGGACCCATAAATGCTGACTAGATTATAATTGGTTTCACTTATTTTCTTAGCTTGTTATATGCTTCTCTCCATTACTAATAGGTAAAATATTATTTCCTGGTTGTTTTGAACTTGAGTTTGAATGTACTTTTATGTGATTATACTAAGAAGTAATTTTACTCAGAAAGTGAAAGTGGTAGATTTGAGAGAGAGAATAGGATTTAAAGTCCAGCAACAGTTTCCAATCCTTCCTACTCTGTTTGCTGCCTGTGTGACCATAAACACATCTTTCTGAATGTCAATGATATTATTTAAAAAATAAGAACGATAATAATTCTTCTCCTGTCCACACAGAATTAATGGATGGATCAAAGGATAATGTACATGAATGCTTTTAGTAACCACATGAAAGTTATTGTTAATAATGACTGGAAAAGAATTCTTTAAGACTATATTTGTTCAGAATTGAAATTTAAAATGGAGCCTACATTTACTATACATTAACTATCAAGAAAATGATAAAAAAAGGAAATTAATGAATGTGATGACATAATTTCAAAGTAAAGGTTTTGGCTAGAAAAATAATATTTTAAGGACTTTGTCATATAATTACTATTTATATGTAATACTACTGAATTTAAATAAGTCTCTAAATCTAAACAAACCTATTTGCATATATTTTCTGTCATCAGTTTTTGGCAGAAGGAATCTAAATAAGAATGGAAGACAGCTTGGTTTAAGACATTAAAAACTTGTTCATTTGCTTGCTTGTTTGTGGTTTGTTAATTTAGCTTTTGGCCATTTGGTTCATTGTTTCCTGACATTATTAAAAAGATTCAAGAAAGAGAAAAAAGTTAAATTTTGAAATGCTGTCATTTAAACTAAAATAACAATGAATTAAAGGCAAATAATGTAAAAATAGTCTATTTCAGTTTTCTTGTCTGTAAAAATGATTAGTTCTTCTAAACACTCCATTAACTCAACATTTCATGATTGTGGTTCCTGAAATATTGAATGAGAACTGCCTGGAATATTCATTTAAAATGTATGGGGCTCAGAGTTTTGAATCAGAATTTCTGGAGGTGGTATTAAGATTACCAGCATCTGCAATATAAACAAGTATGCCAAATGGGCCTTGGGCATATTAAAAATTGTAAATCACCACATCATCTATGAACCTGTGTATGTGTGCACCCCACTTTTATTTCCATGCTCATGCAAGCTGGGAAAGCATTGATGGGAGGTTATAGGGAGCAGGCATTATTATTATTATTTTAAATTTTTATTATTTATTTATTTATTTATTTATTTATTTATTTATTTTTGAGATGGAGTCTCGCTCTGTCACCCAGGCTGGAGTACAGTGGCGGGATCTTGGCTCACTGCAAGCTCTGCCTCCCGTGTTCACGCCATTCTCCTGGGGAGCAGGCATTATTAATTCAATGTTTCTAAGACACAGATTGTATTACAGATTTGTCATTTTTAACTTGATGAATTTAAAATTAAGTCCATTGATAGTAACATGGAAGGCATGTTGTACATTAATTTTTATTTTTCAAAAATATGTTAACTATTTGCATTTGAGCTCACTTGATAATGTGGCAAGCTGCACACAGATTATAACTTTCGTTAATGAAAGGATAGAAAATCCTCTATATGGCCATATTCCTCTAAGACTATCCTATGGTAGATTTTTCACTCTTCTGAGTAGACTTTATTCTCATCCTAAGTTAAATACTGGTACATCTTAGAAGCTTGACTTTACCCACTGCTCAATACTGCTCCCTTCTCCTCACATCCATAGTGTTGATCATCAGGGTGCTCATTAGTTAATACCATGTCCATTACTCTTCATATCAGAGTCTGCTTCTGGGAGAATCCAGCCTGTGACAGGGTCCTGCCCATGTTCTGTTCGTTCACCCCAGAGGGCCCCTTCCGGCAGTTCCTGTCCACATAGGCAACTTTGTGTGTCTGTCTCTATTTGAAGGTGCTCTCTAGTTGCAGAAGCTGCTCCATTGCTATAGATCTAGATAGGAAAGCTGGAAGTGAACTCCCAACTAACGAGAATGGGAATAGTAGGAAATTGATGACCATGCATCCCAGCCTCCTCACCTCTCAGTGGAAAAACTGGGAGATACGTGTTTCAGTCTCATTCTCAGAGGTTTAACTCTAGTCGCCTGGAGTGATAATCTGTTCATTCATACGTCCTATACTGACTACCTTCCTTTTCCTGTCTTATTCTCTCTGCTCCTGACTACTGTCTTCCTGAGATCACTTAAAATTGAATCAATTGAACCCAGTCCTTTCGAGACCTGCTTTGGGGAGTCCAAACCATTATAAAACAAGATGTTGGAATCTGTAGCCTTTGCTTCATTTCCATTTTGATTTGTACGTATTGTTACTATGTCTCTCTCAAACACCCTTTTATGTTGGTAGAAGTTTAATTTGTTATAAATAATAATTTTCACTAAAAAAAGAACAGTAGGCCGGGCGCGGTGGCTCAAGCCTGTAATCCCAGCACTTTGGGAGGCCGAGACGGGCGGATCACGAGGTCAGGAGATAGAGACCATCCTGGCTAACACGGTGAAACCCCGTCTCTACTAAAAAATACAAAAAACTAGCCGGGCGAGGTGGCGGCGCCTGTAGTCCCAGCTATCCGGGAGGCTGAGGCAGGAGAATGGCGTGAACCCGGGAGGCGGAGCTTGCAGTGAGCTGAGATCCGGCCACAGAACTCCAGCTTGGGTGACAGAGCGAGACTCCGTCTCAAAAAAAAAAAAAAAAGAACAGTACAGGATTGCACATGCAGATTGTTAGAATAACAATTAGGCATTCTAGGAGGGTTGTTTTAATAGTTCTATTGCATTTGGTCTCAATTCATCCCTAGAGAATATATTGAAGTTAGTGATATTTAAAGAAAATCCACTGTAGAAGTTTCCATTTAAAACTGTCAGTCGGGCGCGGTGGCTCACTCCTGTAATCCCAGCACTTTGGGAGGCCCAGGCGGGTGGATCACGAGGTAAGCAGATCGATACCATCCTGGCCAACATGGTGAAACCCCATCTCTACTAAAAATACAAAAATTAGCTGGGTGTGGGCGCGCATGCCTGTACTCCCAGCTAGACAGGAGGCTGAGGCAGGAGAATCGCTTGAACCCGGGAGGCAGAGGTTGCCATGAGCTGAGATTGCACTACTGCACTCCAGCCTGGGTGACAGAGCGAGACTCCATCTCAAAAAAACAAACAACAACAATAAAAACAACAAAAAAAGTCTAAACAACACTTGCACTCATTATCACAGCAGTATTCATAATAGCAAAGGCATGAAATCAATTTAAGTGTCCCTTTACAGTAGATTGGATAAAGAAAATGTGGTACATATACACAGATATAGTTTGGCTGTGTCCCCACCAAAATCTCATCTTGAATTCCCACATGTTGTGGGAGGGACCCGGTAGGAGGTAACTGAAACATGGGGATAGGTCTTTCCCATGCTGTTCTTGTAACAGTGAATAAGTCTCATGAGATCTGATGGCTTTATAAGGCAGAGTTTCCCTGCACAAGCTGTCTATTTGCCTGCCACCATCCATGTAAGAGGTGACTTGCTCCTCCTTGCCTTCTGCCATGATTGTGAAACTTCTCCAGCCATGTGGAACTGTAAGTCCAATAAACTCCTTCTTCTGTATAAATTACACAGTCTCAGTTGTGTCTTTATCAGCAGCATGAAAACAGACTAATGCATACACAATGGAATACCATGCAGCCATAAAAAAAAAGAATGAAATCACATCCTTTGTAGTAACATGGATGCAGCTAGAGGTCATTACCCCGAGTGAATTAATGCAGAAACAGAAAATCAGACACCACATGTTTTCACTTATAAATGGGAGCTAAGCAATGGGTGCACATGGACATAAATATAGAAGTAATTGACACAAAAGACCCCAAAAGCAGGGTGGGAGGGAAGGGGAAAAGGTTTGGTAAAACTACATACTGGGTACCATGTTCACTATTTGGGTAATGAGTTCACTAGAAGTCCAAATCCCAGAATTAAGCAATATATCCATGTAATAAATCTGCACATATACCCCTGAATCTACAATAAAAATAAATAGTAATAAAACTGTCTAAAGAAGACCTCAAGTATCAAACACACACTTCCTTTGCTGTTTGCAATAAAATGGTTCTTATGTTCCTATTGTGAATAATTTTATAACCATATTAGAAAGGGAAATATGACGTATAGAGTTACAAAATTTCAAAGTTTATGTGCTATTACATTTATTTTCCTTGAATCATTTTATTTTATTTTTCCTTTCACTCTAGGAAAAGAAAAGAAAAAATGAAAATTACTTTTCCTTTTGTGCGGTCAAGCTAACAAATCTAAACAAATAGAAATATATGGCATGCCAAGAAATCTAAAATACTAGACTTTCTGTGATCTCAATTTAAATTACATCTAAAATTGTTTTAATTCTGTTGGCTATGAGAAGTATAATTTGGTAAAAAGTCATTTTATCTAATAAAAATATACATAACTACCCAATTAAAATATTCAAATCAGTTTCTTTAATCATGTGTTTATTTTAAGATGATGAAAAACTATACATTTTCTCATTGTATGAGGTATAGTAACTGAGTTATTTATTCTAAAAGTAGTTTGGGAAAGGAGGGAGATGCCATCAATCATTTTCCCAGTATTACACGCCCTGTTTTTTGTTTGCTTGTTTGTTTGTTTGTTTTGAGACAGGGTCTCACTCTCTTGCCCAGACTGGAGTGCAGTGGCATGATCTCGACTCACCGCAAACTCCGCCTCCCAGTCTCAAGCAATTCTCCTGCTGCAGCCTCCGGAGCAGCTGGTATTACAGGTGTGCCCCACCATGCTCAGCTAATTTTTGTATTTTTAGTAGAGATAGGGTTTCACCATATTGGCCAGGATGGTCTTGAACTCCTGACCTCAAATGACCCACTCGCCTCGGCCTCCCAGTGTGCTGGGATTACAGCTGTGAGCCACCATGCCAGGCCCCTGCTTTTTTATAAAAATAATAATCGAGTAGAAATTCACATAACATAAAATTAACCATTTTAAATGTGCATCATTCAGTGGCATTTAATACATTTACTGTTGTGCAACCGCCACCTCTATCTAGTTCTAAAACATCTCCATCTCTCCAAAAGAAAACCTGTACTTGCTAAGCAGTTTCTCTCAGCCCCAGAAACTACCAATCTGCTTTTTGCCTCTAAGGAATTGCCTATTCTGAGTATTTCATATAAATTGAATCATACGCTATGTGACTTTTTTGTCTGACTTCTTCCACATAGAATGTTTTTGATGTTTCTTCATGTTGTAGCATGTATCAGTACTTTATTCCTTTTTATGGCTGAATATTATTCCATTGCACATACACACACAAGTACACACACACCACAATTTGCTTATCAATTTATCTGTTGATGAATATTTGAGTTGTTTCTACATTTTGGTTTGTGTGAATAGTGTCTCTATGAATGTAAGCGTGTAAATATTTGAGTACCTGTTTTCAATTTTTTTGGGTATACACATCAGAGTGGAATTGCTTGATCATGTGGTAATTTTACGTTTAACCTGAAGAACTGCCAATGTTCCACAGCAGTTGCATCATTTTACACTCCCACCAGCAACGTGTGAGGCTTTCCATTTTTCTACATCTTTCACACATCTTTCCCAACACTTATTTTATTTCCTTTTTATGGTTGTTGTACTCATCCTAATGAATGCAAAGTGGTGTCTCATTGTGGTTTTGATTTGTATTTCCCTGATGACTAACTATGTTGAACATCTTTTCTTGTGTTTTTTTGTCCTTGTGTTCTCTTTGATAAATATCTCACATATTTCCCCCGTTTTAAATTGAGTTGTTTCTCTTTCTATTGTTGAGTTGTGAAATGTATTTATGGAGTGGGAACACTAGATGTACTATTAGATATATTATTTAAAAATATTGTTTTCTATTTGATAGGTTGTCTTTTTACTTTCTTGACAATATCCTTTGATGAATAGAAGTTTTAATTTTGATGAAGCTAACTTATCTTTTTTTATCTTTTATTGCTTGTGCTTTTGGTGATATCTAAAAATATATTGTCAAATCAAAAGTTGTAAAGATTTAGCTAATATTTTCTTCTAAGTATTTTATGGTTTTAGCACTTATACTTAGTCTAAGTGTCCATGTACAGTGCATTGATGCATTTTGAGTTACGTTTTATACAAAGTGTGGGGTACATAGGGATCCAACTTTGTTCTTTTACATGTGGACATCCAATTGTCTCTGTATGATTTGCTGAATATTCAATTCCCATTGAATGGCCTTGGCACCCTTCTAGAAAATCAACTGGTCATAGCTGAATGGGTTTGTCTTGGGGCTTTCAATTCTATTCCATTGCTCTATGTCTATCCTATACTAATACCACACTATTTTGATTTCTGCAGTTTTGTAGAAAGTTTTAACATTGAGAAGTACGAGCCCTCCAACTTTTTTTTTTTGTTGTTGTTTATTTGTTGTGTTTTTCTGAGATGGAGTCTCACTCTGTTGCCCAGACTGGAGTGCAATGGCACAATCTCGGCTCATTGCAACCTGTGACTGCTGGGTTCAAGCAATTCTCTTGCCTCAGTCTCCCAAGTAGCTGGGATTACAGATGTCCACCCCCACGCCCAGATAAGTTTTTGTATTTCTTTAGTAGAGATGGGTTTTTGCCATGTTGGCCAGGCTGGTCTCAAACTCCTGACCTCATGATCCACTCGCCTTGCCCTCCCAAAGTGCTGGGATTTTAGGTGTGAGTCATCACACCTGGCCCCAACTTTGTTACTCTTTTAAAATGTTTTGGCTGCTTGGGAATGTTTGTAATAAAATATAAATTTGAGAATCAACTTTTCCATTTCTGTAAAAATAGTCACTGAAATTTTGATAGGGATTACTTTGAATCTATAGATTGCTTTGGGTAGAATTATAGTCTTAACAACATGAAGTTTTCCATTTCATGAACATGGGACATCTTTTCTTTCTCTTTAGGTTTTCTTCACTTTCAGCAATGTGTTACAGTTTTTAGTATAAATTTTTATCACCTGGGTAGAAGTGTTCCTAGGTAAATGAAATTATTTTCTTAATTTCCTTTTTGAATTGTTCATTACTGATATACAGAAACACAACTTATTTTTTGTATGCCAAAATACATACATATTGACGTTTTATATGTCAAGTACAAAATTTTATACTTGCAGTTTTGCTGAATTTGTTTATTAGCTCCATTAGTTTCTCATGGAATCTTTGTGATTTTTACATATCATCTAAAATCATCTGTTTATAGATCTTATTTTACTTCTTTCCAATTTGGGTGCCCCGTCCTTTCCTCCCTTCCTCCTTCCTTCCCTGCTTCCCTCCTTCTTTCCTTCCTTCACTCCTATCCCTCGCACCCCTCCCATCCCTCTCTTTCTCCTGTTTTCCCTCCCTCCCTCCTTTCTTTTCTTTCCTTTTTTTCTTTCTCTTTCCCCCCCCCCCCCCCCCCCCACTTACTCCCTACCTTCCTCCCTCCCTTCCTTCTTTCTTTCTTCTAACTTTTGTGGCTAGAACTCCAACAACAATGATGAATAGCAGCACTGAAAGCAGGCATCCTTGCCTTGTTTCTGATCTCAGGAGGAAAGTTTTCAGTCTTTAACCATTGCTTATGATGTTAACTGTGGGTTTTTAATATATATCCTTATTCTTTTTCATTTTTCATGAATAAAAAATTGCATTCTATTCATAGCTTGCTGTGTGTTTTTATACTGAAAGGGTATTGGATTTTGTGAATTTTCTGCATCAATTTACATGGTCATGTGGTTGTTTTTTGTTTGTTTGTTTTGTTTGTTTGTTTTGTCCTATTAATGTATATTGAACCACTCTTGGATTTCTGAAATAAATCTCACTTGGTTATGGTACACAATACTTTTAACATGCTGTTGTATTAAGTTCGCTAACATTTGGTTGAAGATTTTTGAATCCATATTCATGGATGTGAATTGACTTGTAGTTTTTTTCTTTTTGTGGTGTCTTTAAAGGGGTTTGATATCAGGGTAATAGTCTCATAGAATGAGTTAGGAAGTATTCTGTCATCTTCTGTTTTTTAGAAGTGCTTTAGAAGAATTGGTGCTAAGTCTTCTTTAAATATTTGTTACACTTCGCCAATTAAAGCCCTCTGGTCCTAGACTTTTCTGTTTGGGAATTTAAATAATAATTATTATTGATTCAAGCTCTTTATTTTTTATATATCTATTGAGATTTTCTATCTCATCGTGAGTCAATTTTGGTAATTTGTGTATTCCTAATTTTTTTTTATTCAACGAGTTTATCTATTTTGTTTGTTCATTTTATTCTCTTATAATCCTTTTTATTTATGTAGGGCTGTAGTAATGTCCCCACTTTCACTTCTGATTTTAGTTACTTGCACATCCTCTCCTTTTTCTTGGTAAGTCTAGCTAAAGGTGTGTCAATTTCATTGCTTTTTCTCAAAGAACTAACTTTTAATTTGGGTTATTTTCCTTATTGTTATTTTATTCTTTATTTTATTTATCTCTTCTCTAATATTTATTATTTCTCTCCTTTAGCTACATTTGGGCTTAGTTAACACTTTTCTTTTTCTAATTTCTCATAGTGTAAAGTTGTGGATTTGATATATATATATATTTTAATTTGCAGCTAAAAATTTTCTCATCAGCACTGCTTTTACTGCATCCCATAAGTTTTGCCACGTTGTGTTTTTATTTTTATTTGTGGGGGAAGGTAGAAAGAAAGACTATAAATTTATCTTTGGATAGATTGAGCCTGAGCTACCTGTGAGACATTAAAGTAAAGGTGCCGATTTGGGAGATGTATTTGCACCTGGAATTCAGGAGCATGGTATAGACTGCAGACACAGATTTAGAAATAATTAGCACATAAATATAAGTCATATTGGTAGGTAATAGTTAAAACCATATAAGTGAGTGTGCAACAGAAAGTATGTACAAAAGGAGAAAAGCCTGTCATGAATACCAACATTTGAAAATTGGATAGGGATGGAGAAGCCAGTAAAAGAGGTTAAAAATATGCCAGAGGACTGGGAGTGAGGGTGAGGAGCAGAGGAAAGAGAGTATTTCATGTATTCTTACTCTGTAAGAAAACATGCAAAGATGTTGAGATGTAGAGAAAAATTAGGAGTGAAAAGTGTCCTTTGGATTTGGTGACCAGGAATAAATGGCAATGTCAGGAGGTGCAGATAGGTAGAGCAATAGGAGACGTGAGCAGATTGGATGATATGGAGATATGGAAGTTGACACTAATTTGAGAGGTTTAATCACAAAGAGCAAAGGAAGCATAAAGTGTCAAACAAGTGGTAAAAAGGGGTTGAAGGAAAGATGTTTGCTAATGGAATGCCTTACAAAAGTTAGAAGTTGTTAGGAAGGAAGCGATATAAAGGTAAAGGTGAGGGGCAGGGCACAGGGAATAGTGAATATCCTATAATTCCTAAGAAAATATTAACTATTTACTGTCTTGTTGAATTGCATAATTTTTAAGCATATATATAATTTATTCAGCTAAATTTAAGATACTTGGTGATCGATAGGTCATTTTCTTGTTTGGATTCACACAGTCTCAACTCAGATACACACATAGATATACACATATATTGTAGACACACTATAGACACACTCAGGTATATGCGCACAGTCACACATTCCACAGTAACAATTGTACATAATTGATACTCCTCACACATTTGTTTTACGTTGATGAATCAAAATATTTAAAGGTTAGTGACCTAGGAAAGACATTTCTCAGTGACTCTACCAACAGCTTTCTCTTCTATCTTAATAGAAAATGATAAACCATGTTCATATCCTCTCATTAGTATTCAGCAGCAATAGAAGAATACTAAATCCTCACTGAATAATTTAGTTTGAAATGTTTACCCTTTGATGTACAAGTACAACATAACTAGAAAAATACCATGTATTGAATCCATTCTCAGAAACTAGCATTTTAGAATATTTAACACTTTAAATGCCGGATGAGACCCTGCAAAATGCAGAACAAAAAGCTTCAAAGAAGGTTTCAAATTTCTGTTGATACATTTACTCTCATCTTCCCAACCCTGCTTCATGTCCATCTTTGCACGTACTATTCAAAGGCTACCCAAAAATTCCTGGGCCACTATTTGTGCTCTTTATCCTGGTCTCAAATACTGAAGGTTGAAAAGTTTCTATTGTGTGTTAGCTGCAGCTATATAAGACCCTACAGTTGCCCAAGTCACTAGAATTCACCACCGAGTGGGCACTGATAGAGGTATTGCAATCAATAGGAAGAGCAAATGGACTGAGGTTGCTTCTGCCATTGAAAAACTCTAAGGCTTGGATGAGACATTTAATTGAGTCCCATTTCCTTGTTTTTAAAGTGAGACTATATTCACTTACCTAACAACTTAACTACTTTCAAGATAAAAAATAAATGGCCTGGCAGACAGTGAGCCCTCAATGAATGGTTGCATTTTACTGGAGTAGGGAACACACTTTCTTTCATCTTGTTCCTGTCTTTGCCTTTATCAGGAAAATTGAACAATTTCAGTTCCTTCTCACTCCTGGATTTCTTATTTGGGTCAATTTATGCTCAAACCTGTGATGTGCTGGAGGAAGGACCTGGACCATTTTTCTTATTCCTACATATGGTGATAAATGGGGCATATTATTGAGATTCATTGACTGTAATTATGGCAACTTTACTTGGCAGCTTATCTTTTTCTGCTCTTTTATGTCTTAGAAAGTGACATTTAATAATATTTAACTTTTATTTATGTGCCTATTTAGTGGTGTGTGCTGTACAGATAATCCAAAAATGCCCACTTTCTGGTTTTAAGAAGCTTATTCTCTAAAATAACAGACAGCTCTATTCATGCCCTTGAGGGATAAAAAGTAGAGAACAGTTGCATGCTGGCAGGGGGTGCCACTCTGTGATCCAATGTGCTTTCTATCCCTGTCCTATATATATTCTCAGTCTGATTTATGTGCACATTTAAGATTCCCACAGGTCTGTATGAAAGCGGTAGGTCAGCCCACAGTGCAGGGTGCTGGCCTGCAGGGTTCCTTCTAGGCTCCAAACACAAGGGTGGACGTCAGGTTAAGTGTTTTTTTTTTTTTTTTTTTTTTTTCCTGCCTGTGATTCCAAAAAGACATAGCTCTATTAGGTTGTAGGTTAGAGATCTTGCCACGATCCCAGAATTAGGCAGAGTCTCCACACAGCAACTAAACAGAAGGCAGAGAAGACAGAGCAAGTCAGAGTTGAGGACTCTTGGGGACTTACAAGACAAGCGTGACTCTTAACAGCCTGGCTGTGGACACAGGCCAGCTGTTGCCTAGCAACATGAGACTAGCTAATAAAGAGAAGCTGGAGGCTTATTCTCCTGGACTGCAGGTAATTTTTCTAGAAGAGTTTGGAAAGTGTGTTTTTGTAACTTTTTCTTTTCTGGAGTCTAGAATTTGCTCTGCATGTCAATGAGATAGCAGAATTTAGTGAGTTCTCCCTGCATGCAGAGTGATCTCTTTTGGTGGTACTGTCCCTTCAGCAACGACGGCATAGATACTATATTTAAAACTGAGGGCTCAGGAGTAAGTTGGTAAGCACTACTTAATGCAAAGTAGCAGTGGTGGCTGTCCACATTTCTGAAATAACAAGGCAGATGGAAACTAGCAGCTGTAAGGAGACAGTGGTAAATAAAATACCAGCTGAACTTCCTAAAAGAAGTGTCTTTCCAGAGTGATGGCATCCTACACTTTGGAAACATTTATAATTCCTAGGTTTCATTGTCATGTGACTAAACAAGCTGTCCAAAGCCAGATTAGGAGAACTGCTATAAAAAGTGCAAGTAGTTCATTCCTATAACCTAGAGCACTTAAAGAGCTGTCCACAGGCAAGTGCTGGCCTGCAACATGTTACTGGTCCTCAATAGGTATAGAAATTGAGAGTAATCATTTACAAGCTTTTAAAAAGCACTTTGACAGAGTAGTTTTATATCTGTTTAATATATATTTCAAAATAGGGCTTATATTTTTATGGCATTTTTATTTATTTTACCATAATTCATTTTTATTTTATTTAAATAAATGTATTGGTCCACAATGTATTGGAAATTAGAAACAGAAAACTGGTCTTGGCCGGGCACAGTGGCTCACGCCTGTAATCCCAGCACTTTGGGAGGCCGAGGCGGGCTGATCACGAGGTCAGGAGATCAAGATCATCCTGGCTAACACGATGAAACCCCGTCTCTACTAAAAATACAAGAATTAGCCGGGCATGGTGGTGGGCGCCTATAGTCCCAGCTACTCGGGAGGCTGAGGCAGGAGAATGGCATGAACCCCGGAGGTGGAGCCTGCAGTGAGCCGAGATCGTGCCACTGCACTCCGGCCTGGGCGACAGAGCGAGACTCTTGTCTCAAAAATAAAAAAAAATAAAACAAAAAATAAAACAAAACTGGTCTTTCAACACAGACAGTAAGAGAAACACTGCTCTAGACCAAGGGTCAACAAACTTTTGTAAAGATCCAGCTACTAAAGATTTTATGATTTGTTCTTATAGTTTTAGTTGCAATAACTGCTTCAGCAGCTGAAGGGAAAACAGCAATACTGGGACAAATTGATATGGTTGTGTTCTAATAAAACTTTATTTACAAAAGCAAGTGGTAACGCTTGCTCTAGAACAATACTTCCCAAACCGTATTGAGAAATCAACTCACAAAGATCTTGATTCAGCATTTACGGGATTGGATCTGGGATGCTACGTTTCTGATAATCTCTTAGGTGATGCTGATGATTCTGGTTCATGGGCTCACTTTAAGTTTCAAAATTTGATAAAAGAATTGGTAAGTTGAAATTTGAAAGACAAGATCAGAACCCACTCTGCTATTTGCTTGCAGAGTAACTGAAAGAGAAGGTATTTCTCTTTTAAACCTCAGTTTTCTCATCTGAAAAATGAAGATGATAATTTCTATCTCACTTAATTTCTGTTGAGTTTAAATTTTATTACACATGTGAAAATGTTTTCTATAAAATACAAAAATAATGCTAAAAGGTGTAATGTAGGAATAATATTTGTTATTACCTTTAATTTCTTTATACTGTTTCAGTTTAAACTGTGTGAGGAAGTGTACGCAGGTTAACTTGTATCCACACTCTAGAAAAGTTCATTTTTATTTCAAGTACCCTAGTTGTGAATATATATGCTGTCTGTGTTTAGTCAGGATCTGAAGGACCTTTACTATGAGTTCACATAAAGGTGGCTATGGGAAGCAAGTCAACAAGTGCTATGTAAACATGCATTAGAGGTTTTGTTCATGATGATGATATTGAAAAACAGTATTTATTGTAAAAATAAGTGCAGTTCAATGAATGGCTAAAAGACAACAGGTTTGAACAAAGTACATGTAATGAAGCAACCAGTCCAGCAACCTGAAACTTCAGAGTGAGCCTTACATGTAGAACACCTTCTGGTTTTGTCCTTCACGTAACAAGCCAACTCGGTCCAACAGGAAGTTTACCCAATAAAGCAGTCAGAACAGTCTTGCATTTTTTCATTGAAGCGACTCTTTCTCTCCACGTCTTGCCAGAATTATCTTTGTCTGAAAGGACAAAGGAACCAGGACCTCACCAATCTTACAGAATAGGTTGTAGGACTCTTTTGTGTCCACCTGCAACTAATATTTGTCTAAGGGGCAAGACAGAATATAAGACTTGCTTTCAGCTGCTTGGTACTGAGGTTGTTGGGGAGAAGATACATAGTTCCACCTGTCTCTGATTTCTCAAACCTGACAGTTGTGAATGGCCAATTGGCTTCAGAGAGTTCACTGCATAAGTCATTATTATTTCTGTAGCATAGGGTCCTGCTAAATATTAACATTTTCCTAAGTTTTCTTCCACTAAAGGAAGGTATGAGGAGGCCATCTTGGATTTACTGAGAGGAACTAAACTCACCCTCTTAGGACATGGGTGAGAAGGGCATCTGTTGTCTCTGAAGACAGTTGTGCTGAGAAGAGAAGGAATAGGGCAACTGATTATTTCGCCTACAACATGGACTTGCATTGAGACCCTGTATGCCTGACAATTGCAGAAAATAGCTCTATCTAAATTAGAAAAGAAGGTGGTTCTCCATTATCTAAAATAGAAACACTGGGAGATCTGACAAAGAGGGATCTCTTGAGGAAACAGAAATGAGATTCAGGGTCTTAAAAGTGAAGGGTCACTGAACCAATTCTGACAGTGTTCTCAGTAGCCCTGGGATGTGGCTTTGAGAGTGAAAACAAGGAGGACATCTGCCCTGTGAGCATCAGCCCAGAAGGAGGAGTGCAGCTGAGAACTTGACCTTGTCTTGGCATTCCAAGTCTGGATTTCTGGGCCCCCTTATGACAGACACTCCAAATTTTTCCTTGTGTTTGCAGCAGGAGACAAGTCCAAGCAACCTTAACTTTGGAGACAAAGTGAGCTGTGAGTGCTAAACAAAAGTATAGATGCATTTTAAAACACCTCTGGGTATGTGAAAGCCCTTAGTAAAAAATCCCTATGGAGGAAGAGGAAGGAGGGGTTCTGGGCAGAGGCACTGTTGGACTCATCAGCCTTCCTGAGTCTGGCTGGTAACCTGAGGGTGACTGTGTAGGGCTTGAAAATGAGGGCAAAGAGCTGCAAAACTGGGAGCTCAATAGAGGGGTCCTCTGGACTAACTCAGTCTAAGAGAATAAGACCGTTCATCTAGAGTGATGCACAACATCCTGGGAGAGATTCCCGTGTTGGACTGGTTCTCAAGAGTGACACCATGTGGCAGTAAGAAAAAAAAAATCCTTGACGGAACGCAGTTTTCTCCCAGTTGATGTAAAAGTTGGATTGATCCCGTCCCTCAACTACATCAACTGCATGACATTTGACCATTCAAAAAGGAGACATAATCCTGAAAAGGGACATTCCTGATAATAATGTAGATGGAATCTGCAGTCATTAATTAGAAAGCCATAGAGATGTGATTATACTGGAGTCCCTCTTTTGTGAAAGAGTTCGTAGGTTTACTTTAAGTATCAAATAAATGAAATAACTGATGTATTGATTCCTTAAAAAGAACAAAATAAAATAAGGGTAGTAGTCATAAAGTTATCATAGGTGCTATGTATTGTGATTCTTTTCATAGGCTGGCAATTTGATGTTAGATAAATTAAGTAGTCTAGGCAAATATCCCCCTTGCCTCTTTTTGTGCTTTTTATATTTCCATATTTATGCGTTAAATGATGTCCCCTAAAAAGATATGCTCAATTCAGTACTTTTGATGTGACCTTATTTGGAAATAGAGCCTTGGCTGATGTAATCAATGTAAGATAAGGTCATTAGGGTGGGCTCTAATCTGATGTGACTGGTGTGCCTATGAGAAGAGACCCAAAAAGAAACATACACAGGAAGAATGCTATATGATGATGGAAACAAAGATTGGGGTTACGCTGCCACAAGCCAAGGAATGCCTGGAGCTACAAGAAGATGGAAGATGGAAGGAAGGAACTTTCCCTAAAAGCTTTGGAGGAGCATAGTCCCACCAACAACTTGATTTCAGTCTTCTAGCCTCCAGAACTGTGAGAGAATAAATTTTGGTTGCTTTAAACCACCCATTTTATGATATTTTGTTAAGGAATCCCTAGAAAACTAATACAAGTACTAATTAATTTTAAAATGGAGAATGTTCCTCTCACTCTGAGAGAATGATGTCAGGAAAACACAGATAAGGTACTGGTAAATGTAAAAATAGGATGACTTTTATATGTGGCTTAAAGTTGAGAAACAAGCTTCATTAAAGCTCGAATCTTTTCATGGAAGGGGTGTAGACTTCCAGCCTAAAGGATCCCAACAAATGGGATACTTTTCAGGTCTCTGAGGGAAAAAGGTGGGATATGGTTCAAGTTCTGCCTTCCTCAAGACATTCTACTCTTCTTCCTATTCCCTCCATTTCCCCATTTTTCCTCTTCACTTCCTTCATCCTTTACCCAGTAGCCTCTAAAACAGTTTCCCCTTCTTTCCAGTATCTTTAATATAGTTCTGAATTGAGAATTTTAGTTTACGAAGCTCGCTAGTTGAAAGATAGCCAACAGTTTCCTAGAAAGCTGTTCCGGGGACATTTTGCCCTTGGGAACTGGCATTTCCCCTGAAGTATAAGCAAATGGAAAATCACCAAAATCAGAGTAATACCCTGGAACTTCATCTAATAAGCTCAGTTCCTTGTTGTTTCTCAACATTAGTGGATGGGTATACTAGGTAATTGATTTATTTTCCCGAGATAGCACTTAGTTTTGAGCCTGGGCATATTTAAAGAAAAGGGATTGAGGTGGGGGGATCACGAGGTCAGGAGATGGAGACCATCCTGGCCTGGGAGGCAGAGCTTGCAGTGAGCCAAGATCGCGCCACTGCTTTCCAGTCTGGGCGACAGAAAAAAAAAAAAAAAAAAAAAAAAAAAAAAAAAGCAAGGAAAAAAAAAAGCAAGAAAGGGGATTGAATAACAGCTGAGTCAGCGCCAGCTTCTGCTTCGGTGATAGGTGATTTGGGACTTGTCTATGAAGGGAACATGGAGCCTCCTGAAAAGAAAAATGAACTTCACCCACCCGCCTTCAACACAGGTATATGCATACCCCTCATAAAGCTGCTACTCGGATGTGAGAGGGAGAGGAAAACTGACGCAAGTACTAAGGCCTGAAATGGAAACACTAGGGAGGGACTCTTTTGGGTTAGTTTCCCAGCAACACAAAGCCAGTGTGCTTTTAACATTTTGCTGTCATTCCTTGAAAATAATGACACCTGAAAGAATCTGAACAATAAGAAAAAAGAGAGGAGAAAGAACTTATGAATGGCTAACATTCTATTCAATTCCAGTATATTAACAACAAAAATAAATGATGATAATGACTGTTTGCTCCCTAATCCATGCCTCTTCAGTGATTAATTAGAACAGAATTAGACTGTGCAATGAAAATTGTAAAATGAGCAAATTGTTATTTGGGGCCCTGGGGTTATGAACTAATCTAGACTCATTCATTCATTCATGACTGTGAGATATCAAACGTAAGGTAACCTTAGGAGTGAAGAGGACTCTAGGTTTCCTCTTTCATACTTTCACAACCAGGAGAAATGTTAAATTAAGGCAAATGTCAGAACAAATCTGCCATAATGCAAATATTTATGAACAAGCATATTGCAAAACATTAACTAAGCTGTTTTTTCCGCTCCAGAAAAGTTCCAGTTCTCTGTGTTTTCATGCACAGCCAGGCATTTTGCATGAAATGTTCATTTAAGACAGATGTGATGCTATTCTCATAGTAGGATTCAGTTAACCTTTTAATCAGAATTCAGGTCCAGGATGTTTGAATGAGATCCATAGTACCTTTAAGTGATGGTATCCAGCACTAAATTAAAACCCTTAATCCCAGGGATTCATAGAGCTTAAGCAAGGGTGAAGATGCTTGTAGACTCTTTCTAGCCATATTCATAGCTCTTAGACACCATTTTACCAATTAACATTATTTTTTAACATCTTTTGTACAATTACAATCCCCTCTAGGAAGACTTAGGTATGGGATTGTTGAAACTTTTGTAGAAGCTGCCTCTGAAATCTAATTTGAGTTTTTCAGATCTTAACGAACCCTCCTTGAAGCATATATATCTGATTAGCACTTAAAACATTTGCTAACTTACCCTCCATCCCCCGATGTACATAAAGTTAACTTACATACATATAAATCATGTTGTTGGCTGGGCACGGTGGCTCCCGCCTGTAATCCCACCATTTTGGGAGGCCGAGGCGGGTGGATCACAAGGTCAGGAGATCGAGACCATCCTGGCTAACACGGTGAAACCCCGTCTCTACTGAAAATACAAACAATGAGCTGGGCATGGTGGTGAGCGCCTGTAGTCCCAGCTACTTGGGAGGTTGAGGCAGGAGAACTGCGTGAACCTGGGAGGCAGAGCTTGCAATGAGCCAAGATTGTGTCATTGCACTCCAGCCTGGGTGACAGAGCGAGACTCTCTCTCAAAAAAAAAAAAAAAAAAAAAAAAAAAAAAAAAAAAAGTTGTTTGAAATACGTTACATTAAATGTTGATAATTAAAAATCTATCCTCTTTGTTCTGTCAAGATGCTGATTATCCTCTGAGTTATTAAAATCTGCTCTCAAATCTTTACACACAAAAATAACAATAGATTTCAATATTTTCATGGAGGAGGAGATAGAAATAAAAACCTCTGAAAATTTTAAAACATTATTTTAAATAGGGGACCGATCCTAGTAGGTCAGCTTCTTTAAGTCACTTACCCCCTCCCCTGCGGACACAGTTTGGTCAATTAACCTGGTATTGTACGCACTATCCCGTTAGCCAGATCAGGAAAAGAAACACATATCACTTCAACACACACCTTTTTACATTTGGTATCGATGTTTGAAAAATAAGGTAAGTGATGGATCTAAGAAATGACCATTACTATATCTTACCAAGTAATATTTGCCTAGTTGAACTCATTGAGACCAGAGACTGGTTATTAGCCTAAGAGGCAGAATTTGAATTTGCCAGTGTTCTGGAATTGGTTATGTTTGAGGTTACTAACTTATGCTAATTATACAACCAAGTGACTGATAAAAAGACCAGAAAAGTAACTAATTCACAATGAAAAACACAATTGCCAATGAACCTAACACTAGCATTTATTTGACACATCTGCTTTCTCCCTGTAGGCAAACTACTAAGAAAATCAAATGATCAAGGTACCAATTAAACAAGGAATCATAAAAGAGATAGCTTGTCTATATGAAATAAATGTTTATGCCATTGAGCTCTGCCAGACTGATAGGTCTCCATTATAGGGGTAGTTGATTTGACAGGTGCCCACACTACCCACCGCCATAGAACTTAGAAGGACACTGACAAGCACTATCTCTGGAAATCTTTTACCATGTTTTCATGGCTAAAGTCACTCTTCCTAAAAACAAATCCCTTCTTTAAAGATGTAAACATTTTCACTCTGGTTAAGATTAAGCCTCATGGTTCTTGAAGTTTGGCAACTTTGCATTTCTGTTTTATGTTGATTTTATGGATCAATTCACATAGTAATTTATTTCTGACAGAATGAATTACTGTAGGCACTTTTTGTGGCCCCATGTACTACTTACAGCTAGTGATTATTCTTTTTTTTTTTTTTTTTTTTTTTTTTTTTTTTTTTTTTTTTTTGAGACGGAGTCTCGCTCTATCACCCAGGCTGGAGTGCTGTGGCCAGATCTCAGCTCACTGCAAGCTCCGCCTCCCGGGTTCACGCCATTCTCCTGCCTCAGCCTCCCGAGTAGCTGGGACTACAGGCGCCGCCACCTCGCCCGGCTAGTTTTTTGTAGTTTTTAGTAGAGACGGGGTTTCACCGTGTTAGCCAGGATGGTCTCTATCTCCTGACCTCGTGATCCGCCCGTCTCGGCCTCCCAAAGTGCTGGGATTACAGGCTTGAGCCACCGCGCCCGGCAGTGATTATTCTTTATGTCAACACAAAAGAAAAGCACAAATGTGGTATTAGAAACGAAATTTTAGGAGAATAGTTTTAGAATGGTGCCTTGTATGGGAATCAATAAATATCTGTTGAATTTATAAGGGAGTGAATGCTGCTCATACTAGTTCTGAAAAGAACTTAAAAGAACTTTTCTTTCATGGTGAAAGACAGGCAGGGGTAACTTCATATAGCCAAGATAACCTGGCATTGCCATCACTGACTCAGAGCCCATGTACTTGGTCCATACTTGCTGTTGTGACTCAGTTTTTTTGCTGTCAGAGCGGAAGGATCACATCCAACTACCTTATATAAATTGACCAGATAATGATGGGGAAGGATCTGAGGAACCCAAAACAATATGAAATATTTCCAACAGTCTCAGTTCTGTCCCACAGGAAGAAATTCTTCCTCTCTTCTTGCTTTCCAGTGTTTCAGCACAAAGCTTCTCCTTTTGTTCCCTCTCAACAGGAGAAGATAGAAAGCAATATGGTGTTAATGAATGAGAGACATCATGACAAGAGATAAAAGGGTAAGAAAATTTAGTGAAGAGAGCTTTGAAAATTAATTAGAAAAGAAGGGTAAATAGTTTTGTTAAATCCCAGAGCTGTAAGTAACCTACTTTTGAAGATGATGCGTGAATTTTTTAAAAACCTTTGCTAAATCAGTTTTATTCTACCGGGCTCTGATTACTTGCTTATCCTTTGATATATGATATTCTCTATAGAGGTTTCAGCCCACTTGAAAACTTTACTACATTTTCAAAATGCATTATGACACCATGTTCTTCTTCACTTTGCTTTAAGAAAGAACCCTGGTATAAAAGGAACAAATCTTTTTTTATTGTTTCTTTTTTCTTTCTTTCTTTCTTTTTTTTTTAACCCTGGTTCACTTTAATAGTGCTCTTTCATCTTCATCAAGATTATGCTTATCCAAGATAAAAGTCATTTTTTGGTAATAAAATTAGTTCTTTTGAGGTTAGCTGTGGTTACCTTGAGTTATACATCAATAAAAAAATTATTAATCCCATCAAAAAGGAGGCAGATGACATGAATAGACATTTCTCAAAAGATATACAAATGGCCAACAAATAGAAGAAAAAATGCTCAACATCACTAATCATCAGGGAAATGCAAACTGAAACCACAATGAGATACCACCTTACTCCTGCAGGGATGACCATTATTAAAAAGTCAAAAAGCAGTAGATGTTGGCATGGGTGTGGTGAAAAGGAGCACTCATACACTGCTGGTGGAAATGTAAATTAGTACAACTTCTATGGAAAACAGTAGGGAAATTCCTTAAAGAACTAAAAGTAGATCTACCATTTGATATATCAATCCCACTATTAAGTATCTACTTAAAGGAAAAGGAGTCATTATATGAAAAAGATGAATGCACACGTGTACTTATTGCAGCACAATTCACAATTGCAAAGATATGGAATCAACCTAAGTGCCCATGGAATACTACTCAGCCATAAAAAGGAACAAAACAATGTCCTTTGCAGCAGCTTGGATGAAGCCAGGGGTCATTATTCTAAATGAAGTAACTCAGGAATGGAAAACCAAATTCTGTATGCTCTCATTTATAAGTGAAAGCTAAGCTAGGAGTAGGCTGTGCTAACAAATGGAGGCTTCTTGACACATAGCTGAAGGCCCTGAAACATCAGGTATTTGTGGGTCTTGGTCCATATATCCATAGACATCAGCAGCAGAAGGTTGGCTTTAAAGAAATAATTAGGGCCAATAGAGCCTTGGCAGACATGGGCGGCCTTGACGGGAACCATCAGCAGGAAAATAACAGGTGCCGCAGGGACACCAAGAGAACTGGTTGGTGAACATGTGAAATCCGGACATACAAAATCAATTTAAGGGGAAAGCTGGTATGCCCTTGGAAGTGGTGGTGACAGAGCCAGAGACCTTCTCTTCTTAGCTGTTTTTGTGACATCATTTTTAACACTAGTCTGGGACAACTTAGGGGCAAGTATCTACTCATTTCGTATTTGGTATATATATTGAGAAGTCATGTTTTAACTTTCTTTTTAAAGGTAAATTTGCTATATTTCTATTTTAAAAACCTAAAGTCAATTACTTTTTAAACAATATGGATTCTGGTTCATTAATCCCCAGTCAGTGCTTTTAAATGGAAAAAACAGCTTCTCTGCTTCTCTTTAGAATCAAATAATACGAAGTTTCTTTATTATAGTTATGTGATTATTTTTTATATCAGAGATAATACTCAACTGAACAAGTCTCCCCACCACGAATAAAAAGGCATATGGAGTATTAAAATAGACTTTGAAGACTCAGAGGTAAGGGGAGTTGGAGAGAGATCATATGAAAAAAAGATTATTTATAGTTTGCAAATGGCCACCACTAGAAAAATTTAAATTGTGGTGAATTAACTTATCTTTACCTTCTTACCCTATATTTTGATATTTAAATATTGATTTATATGTTAAAAAAATCATGCCAGACTTGCTTGGCTTTTCAAAAACAAATAGTAGTTGCAAATTATTTTCTTTTTATTATGACTTAAAATTATGCTTTATAATTTTTTTGTAATCTGTGCCACCTAAAAAATAAATTCAAAAATAAATTACTATATGTTTTTCAATCCTAAGACACTGGAAAGGGGAAAATACTACCCCATTTTATGAATACACTGATTGTAAAACACATCTCAGTTTTAGAACATTAAATGCATAAAAATGAGCATTTTGAAGTCAGCAATACCATGTAGTTTTTCTTCCTGCCAGAAATCAAGTCTGATTATGTGGCCCTCCTTGCTATTCAAGTATTTCCACATTTTTTCCATTTAAATGTCTAGAATGGACACACAGAATTTCACCTGGTTTCTAAATATGACTAAATGAAAGACTTGATTTCTTTATCATGAAGAAATGGCAGTTCTTCAAGTGACTCTTATCAAAGTCATGTTGGTTTCTTGTCTGCACATGTACAGGTTACAGTGCCTCTTGGTTGAGCATTTCAGCGTTGGTATTTTACTACCACTCCATCATTTGGCTCTGGTATATTTTCTGTTATCTGTCATTTCATACAGAGGCATGTCACAGCCCACACATAACTCCAGAATGGAACAAAGGTATTATCTTTGGCTCAATGTTATTAAGTATCATGTTGGTCTAAAGTCTAGCTTATTCTCTTCGATGCCATTCATTTTATGTAGTGATCAGAGTAATGTTTTGCCATTATCTTAGTCCAGTGTTTTTCAAAGTGTGGGTTAAGGGTAACTTGCACCAGAATCCCCTAGGTGCTGGCAGAAATAGTGATTCCTGGACCCCAATGTCAACTTCCTGTTTTCAAATATCAAAGGCTAGGCTCTAAAATACATGTTTAACAAGCTCTCCAGGAGATTCCTATGTACACAGAGGTTTGAGAAGTCTGTATAGTGCACCATGGACTCAAGAGCAGGACTGCCTGGGTGTGAATTTTCTTTAAGAGCAGGTGACCTCAGGCAAATTGACTGAACTATTTGTGCTTCAATGTCTTCCTCTGGAAAATAGGATATTACTGCCTTCCTTATACACATGTTTTCAGGATTAAATGAGTGAATATTTGCACAGTACTTAGAACAGTGTTTGGCATATAATAAACACCATAAATATATGTATTTCTGAATCTATAAAGACCTCGTAAAAATAAAAGATCTTCATTTAACAAATATCCAGTGAACATCCACTGTGCTGGGCATGGGTCTTAGCCTGTGAATGCTTGCATTCTAGTGGAGGGGTAGCATCCCAAGTGTGTATGTACTCAGACCTTTAACAAAGATCACCTGATGAATTCTCACAGTGCTAGGAGGTAGGTAATATTGTCCTTCTCCTTTTACAGAGGAGTGAAGAAAACTACAAAGAGATTAAGGAACTTGGCCAAGTTTGGACAGCTACTCAGTGACAGAGCTGGTAATGAACATGGACAGCCAGGCTTCACCATGTTCCCATTTAACATTGCTATCCTGAAGGGTATATTCTGTTCAAAGAAATGCTCAGGTGACCAAGGTTATGACTCCAGAAAAGAACTGGTTTCTGACTCCAGAAAAGAACTGGAGTACAAAAGATTCAAACTTAGTCAGTGGGTACAGTCTTCTGCTGAACTTCTCAGAAGATGCCGGGGTGGGGAGAAAGGTTATTATACTTTGAGGGTTTGGCATAATGCTATTGTATTTACAATAAGTTAAGAGACTCAAAAATTGTACTTTAAACAGACACAAGTTTAATTCGGTGTTAAATCTTATTTAAACTCTAGTACCTGAAAAATCAGACATTCTAATGGTGCCAAATAGCTAGATTAAAGTCCTGTAGTCCATAATCAGTGTCCCCTGGTAGTCGAGGTGATCAGCAGGCTTTTGGGGTTGGGCTTTATTTCCTTTTCTTTTCTATTGAAAGAAGTCATTTAAGGTGTGGTATCTATGAATAGTACCTTGTATTTGTATGAAACCTCGCTCTAAGGTGTTGAAATACTTGATTCATGCCCATTCCCTTTCAGTTTTTGGATGTGTGGTTAGAGGTGATGATTAACAATCAAGACTAGAAATAAATCAAGTATAAATCCCATGATTCTACTTGTTCAAAGGGGTTTTTCAATTACAGGCAAGAAGAGATAATGTGAGGTAATTCACTCCTTTGCTTCCAAAGAGAACTGTCTTCTTAGTGGCTGTATTTTAAATAATTTGTTAAGGAAAGAGAATGTTCAAAGTTTTGGACTATTGTGGTTGAACAGGAAGGTCCCTGAAAACAAAGTTGAGGGAAGGAGGCAAGAGGATTAGAATTTATATTTGCTGGTTGATATAGGCACTGAAGTATACATTTAGTATTCTTCAACTTTCTTTAGTATGAATTGCATTATCTTGAAGAATTCATAACACAACAAGTTAGTTTTACAAGAGGTTACAGAAACTTCCAGGTCTTTGTTAAAGGATATTTACCCATAAAACCCATGTAATTTTAAATTTAATGTAAATAAAATGTTTTGAAAAGATCCTGAAACATGCAGACTTTTTAACTGATGAAATGGAGACTTAAAGATATGTTTATTGTGTGGAGATCATATATCTATGTGTATATGTACAATATATTCTAATTAATTCATCTTATAAAACATTCAAAAGACATTTTAAAAAGAAGAAAATGGAAAAAGCAATATTTTAAAATAATTTTTAAATGCTTAAAAACTATAATGCTATCAATAAAAGTAGCATTTGCTATTATTTTGATGTGAATGGGCATGTCTCATTTTAGGAAGTGTTCTGTGCATGGAGAGAGCTGGCTTTAGACAGAAGCAGTTTGACTCCAGTTTCTACAATCTTCACTGCCTTTCTCTGCAGTGTCACCATGTGAACAAAGTTTCATCAGATTTCCAAATTTTTAAAGAAGTTTTAGAAACTTAGATTTTTATGTGAAATCTTTTGAATTTTAAATTTGCCCTATTTCAAACAATGGATGAGCAAAATGATACACATTTGGAGCAGGGCAAAGCACACTGGCCAATAGCATGTGACCTCTGGTTTAGCCATTTGTGTAATTTATTCAAGATGAACACTTTTTAAAAAGTAGACATCATCTTTACTGCTTAACATGGTCTCCCTCTGTAATCTCTACTGTTTTATTTTTCAAGCGAATTAAAATCCACTCAACTTTTCAAGTCTCAGTACCCACAATCGAGTCTAACTTCCTTTAACAAAATGCCAGATCTGCTACTTCCTGCTCTGTGCTCCATCCTCCCTTTGCATGTGATTGTCTTTTTATGATCTGCGAGGTGCTTTTCTCCTTCTTGTCGTCCTCATTAGTGCCTGCCCATTATTAGCGCCCGCTGGAATGTTGCTACTGTGTGGAGCCTTCTGAGTGAAGGATGTGCTGGTTATACAATTAACCAGAATAGAGATGCGGGAGGAAAATCCCAAATAAAAAACTCTCATTATAATAGATGCCTAGTGACCTGGTTTGACCCACTCAATATCTTAAAAGTAAATTCAAATGAGACAATGTCCTTCGCAGGGACATGGATGGAGCTGGAAGCCATTATCCTCAGCAAACTAACCCATGAACAGAAAACAAAACCAAACACCATATGTTCTCACTTATAAGTGAGCTGAACCATGAGAATACATGGACACAGGGAGGGGAACAACACATACTGGGGCCTGTCAGGGAGTGGGGTCGGCAGAGGGAGAGCATTGGGAAAAACAGTTAATGCATGCTGGGCTTAATACCTAGGTGATGTGTTGATAGGTGCCAAAAACCACCATGACACATGTTTACCTATGTAACAAACCTGCACGTCCTGCCCATGTACCCTGGAATTTAAAATGAAAATAAAAATTAATTAATAAAAGTAAATTCAACAAATAGAATTGAGCTGTTCTTATGCACCACTCCAGTGGGTACTAGAATTATGAAAATCGAAAACATGATCTCCACCTTCAAGTTGTTCACAGCCTAGAACAAACATGCCATCAAATAATTGGAATACAGCAGTAAAAGAACTTTAATGGAGTTTGCTAAAATGTTCAGATGGAGAATAGAAAAGGGAAAGGCCTGAGGAGCACATTTTAGAGGAAAGTCATGAGAAGAAATGGAAGGATAAATAGAAGATTTTCATGGGGCAGAATGAGGGAAAGGCTTTTCAGGCAGAAGGAAGAGAAATTTCATGCAAAGGATCAATCAACATGTTTACATAAGAAAACCTGGCACGGCAATGGCATGTTGTTTCCTAGGATTAGAAATTCATAACAATATTTAGGTGACTACTGGTACTGAATTATCACTATTATCATGTACTGTAATTTATATGGAACTTGGCCATGAAATCATTTTCCCGAGGCTTCCTATAATGAACTATGAGCCTCTTAGCTGAAGCCCATAATGACTCAACTGATAAATAATGCTTTTCAAGTCTCTGGACTGCATCCAAATTAAGGAAACATCTCTACCTATACAAAGTCCTGTATTAGAATAAGAACATACATTTTCTTGTGGGTTCTCTCTTGACCAGTTCCTTGGCTCAAACTATGAAAATTTCCACCCCACTCTCCCCATAATCTGCTGCATCAAGCCTCAGCAATTCCTACAGAAATTCTAAATTAATTCAATGACATTTTACTACAGATAATTTGTGGAACTGGAATATTTGTTCAATGTTGCTCTTTTTGCAGCATCTAAACTTGGAATTATTAAATTAATAATGGTCCTTAGTACCTCATTATAATATTATATGGCTTGCGACTAGGTATATGACAAACCCCAAACCACTAACAGCCCCTATAAATGAGTATTGTTGCAGCATAGAAAAATAACATCCTCTCTCCTGTTATACTCAAATAATTGAATGAGAAAACTGCTATAAATTGCAAATGTTTTGTCATATAAAATGTTTAATTAAAATATAGATTAAAAACTACGATCAGCTGTTAGTAACCAGTATTACAAGTATCAAACGTCTTGAATTTTCTTGATTCTCAAAAGATATGATTTCACCAGCAAGGTGAACCTCCTTGGGGCAGGCTGAGTCAGCTCTTGAAAAGCCAGTGAGCCATGCTGTTGCCATTCATAATCGTCCCCATTAACTTTCCTTTTAGAATTAGGTCAGGCATGAGCATTGGCTGTGCAAGATACAAAATATCCTGGAAACAGTCAGGATAATTGTTGGTGAAGTGTTGTTACATCCACTCTTGCTCCTCTCTTCTTTGCTTCTTTTTGTATAGTGTGTTTTTTTTTTCTCTCCACTGGTATATTTGAGGCTTGCCTATGAAGCCCGAGGCAGTAATTCACTCTGAGAGTCAAGTTAGATTAAATATCCCTGTGCCTTGACCACCTATGGTGGTATCTAGTGCCTAGCAGAAAGCCTGCTATATTAACACTCAATAACTCAACAAATATTTGTTAAATGTGAATTAAAATGCTTTTATTAGGCAGTTAACACATTTGAAACACTGGCTGGACTCTGTGCTTCTTTTAAAAAATTTTGTAAATATGGCTGATAATTTATACATTTAACTGTATATATACATATAAACAGAGTGTTTATAATCGTATCATATATAGTATATATATCATATATCATAATCAATCTACATATATCTATATACTATATATCTATATAGATCTACTATATAGTAGATATATCATATATAGTAGATATATGTGATATATAGTAGATATATATCTTATATATATTTTATATACACTATATTATATATAGTAGATATATGATATGTAGTAGATATATAATATATATGACATATAGTAGATATGTGTGTATATACTATATATAGAAATATACATATATTACATATATAGTTGTGTGTATATATTTAATTAAAATATAGATAAAACCACATAGTGTGTGTATACATATATACATATACATATACATATATATGCACACACACACATATATATAGAGAGAGAGACAGACAGAGTACCATATTAGATTTCAATCTGTAGTAGGAGTGCAGCGTGGGAGGAACGAGGACAACTTTTCAAATGAAAGAAATTGCCTCACATAGTTACGATTTTTGTGATGAGAATACTTCACATCACTCTCTTAGCACTTTACTAGAATGCAATATATTATTAACTATAGTCACCATGTTGCACAATATATCTTTTGAACTTATTTCTCCTATTCTACTGAAATTTTGTATCCTTTGCCCAACTCCCATGCGCTCCAACCACCTCAGCCTCTGGTAACCACCATTCTACCCTCTACTTTTATGAGATGAACTTTCTTAGATGCCGCATATGAGTAAGATCATCCGGTATTTGTCTTACTGTGCCTGGCTTATTCAAAACATCATGCTGTACGCAGAAAATAGTTACAATTTTATCTGTTAAGAAAATTTTAAAGAAAGCTTGTTTTTTCCACCATATTACCATCCCTTTTTGTGGAAGGTGTAAATACTTCAGTCTTTCCTATTTTCTTCTATCTCTTCCTTTTCCAGATGGACTCTAAATAGGAAGTTAAGTTTTACGTGCCTTCTTGTGATGAAGATGGATCCTCACACTTAGACTGTGCTTTAAGGTAATGCGTGCTCTTATGTTGAAGTCCACAACCATGAAGTATTGGCAAAGCTCCCATGTTGTTTGGCCATCTCTGTTGCCTCAGCCCAACCTTTCCTCTAACTGAGTTATGAATCTCCCTGTGGCTGAGCTGAAATTCCCATTCAGCACATTCATTTCAGGCATCTCATCTTCTAACCACTATTTTTATTATGATGTGACAGCCCCATTTCGTTTTCTTCTGAGGTAATTTCCTTCCAGAGTCTGAACAAAGAAGTTGGGTTGAAGGTTTCCCCATATCCCCTTTGACTGATTCTCCTTTTAAAACCTAATCCTCACACTCCCACACATGCTTCAGGTTTGAATTGTGAGGTTTGGGGGGTGGGGTTGGAATTTAGGTCACTGCCTGACCACTGTTTTCACGCCCTGTTCCCTTTCCTCCTCCTCCTCTGGGTCCAGAAAAGTTTTCTTTTTTTCTTTTCTT
This sequence comes from Rhinopithecus roxellana, assembly GCF_007565055.1. NCBI lineage: Eukaryota > Metazoa > Chordata > Mammalia > Primates > Cercopithecidae > Rhinopithecus > Rhinopithecus roxellana. The sequence goes on from NC_044554.1 coordinate 71,854,870, forward strand.
TCTTTTTTTTTAACCCCGTTACTCTATGTCAGTGACTTCCCCTAATGTCACATCCTCCTCATTCTGAGGGTAGCATCAAGGGAACAAGATTTACAGAGAGAAATAAGAACACATAGATTTAATATTTTCCAAGCATTATATACACGCTATTCATTTTACCCAAGAGAAAGCTAAAGCTCAAAGAGATTAAAGTAACTTGCTTACAAAATAATAGACCCTAGATACAATGCCTGGCTGTAAAGCATTATAACACTATGCAGTTTGGAGTTTTTAAGTGTTTTAATCCAAAAATAGGAGTTTATTTCTCTTTGCAATTTTATCACCATATATTACTTCTTATCAAATTAAATCAAATTAAAAACATAATTTGATGGCACTTCTTTTTTTTTAGATGGAGTCTCACTCTGTTGCCAGGCTGGAGTGCAGTGGCACAATCTTGGCTCACTGCAGCCTCTGCCTCCTGGATTCAAGCAATTCTCCTGCCTCAGCCTCCTGAGTAGCTGGGGCTACGGGCACATGCCACCACATCTGGCTAATTTTTTTTGTATTTTTAGTAGAGACGGGGTTTCACCATGTTGGCCAGGATGGTCTTGATCGCCTGACCTCATGATCCACCCGCCTCAGCCTCCCAAAGTGCTGGGATTACAGGCGTGATCCACCATGGCCAGCCAATTTGATAGCACTTTCTTAACCTCTTACAATGTTTGGCATATGCGACCACAAGAAATTGCCCTAATTAATTTATTTGACAGAATATAGCTTATATGCAAAATGAATTAATGATTAGATAAAATTAAAATCTAAATTAGGGATGCACATCTTTTACTTTTTACTTATAGTAGGGAGACTTGTTTCAGTTGAGTATTATCTCTCATATAAAAAATAATCGTGTAACTATAATAAAGAAAATTCATATCATTTGATTCTAAAGAGAGGCAGGGAAACTGTTTTTCCATTTAAAACCACTGACTGGGGATTAATGAACTAGAATCCATATTGTTTAAAAAGTAATTGGCTTTAGGTTTTTAATAATAAGATATCAAATTTACCTTTAAAAAGAAAGTTAGAACATGACTTCTCAATATATATGACAAATACGCAACAGGTAGATTTTTTTTCCCCCAGGTTGTCCCAGACTAATGTTAAAAATAATATCACATAAACATTTGCAGAAGAGAACATCTGTGGCTCTGTCACCACCACTTCCAAGGGCATACCAACTTTCCCCTTAAATTGATTTTTTATGTCCGATTTCTCCATCACGTTCTCCATCAACTACTTCTTTTGGTGACTTTGCAGCGCCTGTTATTTTCCTGCTGATGGCTTCAGTCAGCACCACCCATGTCTGCCCAGGTTCTGCTGCTTCTGATTCTCTCTTTAAAGTCAACCTTCTACTGCTGATGTCTTTGGGTACACAGGCCAAGACCCGCGAGTGCCTGATGTTTCAGGGCCTTCAGCTATGTCTCATGAAGCCTGCCATTTGTCAGCAGAGCCTACTTAACTGGCACCAATGCTGTTGATACCCTGATCTCGAGGTACCATGGGGCTTTGATTAAGGCCAACCCTTTAAAATATCTATTACACTTTTAATGCAAAAATTTTAATGTAAACCTATGAGAACTCAGCTGAAGAAATGTACTGAAAATAGACAATATATTATGTGCAGAGACACACTTTTCCTACAATATTTACGTCATTGGTCCATTATCCAAATTAGCACTTTCCTGAATTGAGTACTTTTCTAGGAAGTTTTTTTTTTTTTTTTTTTTTTTTTTTTTGAGACGGAGTCTGGCTCTGTCTCCCAGGCTGGAGTGCAGTGGCCGGATCTCAGCTCACTGCAAGCTCCGCCTCCCGGGTTTACACCATTCTCCTGCCTCAGCCTCCGGAGTAGCTGGGACTACAGGCGCCCGCCACCTCGCCCGGCTAGTTTTTCGTATTTTTAGTAGAGACGGGGTTTCACCGTGTTAGCCAGGATGGTCTCGATCTCCTGACCTCGTGATCTGCCCCTCTCAGCCTCCCAAAGTGCTGGGATTACAGGCTTGAGCCACCACGCCCGGCCAAAGTTAGCTGGGTGCTGTGGCTGATGCCTATATTTTTATTTATTTATTTATTTTTTTGAGGCGGAGTCTCGCTCTGTCGCCCGGACTGGAGTGCAGTGGCCGGATCTCAGCTCACTGCAAGCTCCGCCTCCCGGGTTTACGCCATTCTCCTGCCTCAGCCTCCCAAGTAGCTGGGACTACAGGCGCCCACCACCTCGCCCGGCTGGTTTTTGTATTTTTAGTAGAGACAGGGTTTCACCGTGTTAGCCAGGATGGTCTCGATCTTCTGACCTCGTGATCCGCCCGTCTCGGCCTCCCAAAGTGCTGGGATTACAGGCTTGAGCCACCACGCCTGGCCTCCTAGGAAGTTTTTAATTCCCTTATGCAAAATAGTATCTGGGAGTATATCTAAGACTCAAGCGAAGACCTTCTTGTCTTCCTTCCTATCCACCTACTTATATTTACAACTGCCTACTGGATATTTCTATTTCATATCTCACATTTTCCTTGAACTCAGCATGTCTGAATCAAAGTCATCATCTCCCCTGATCTTGCATCTGAGATTCTAGTCTCAATAAATAGAACCACCTTTCACCCAGTTACCTATATCAAACACATTTCCTGTGCCTTCTTCCCAACCTTGCCACTGCTCATATCTGCTGTCTCCTAAAGCCTATTCTTCTGCCTCCTAAATTCTCTAAAGTTCATCCACTTCTCATTTTCACTATCTTGTGTCAGGGCGTCATCTCTTGTCCATATTTCTATGTAACCTCCTAGTGGCTCTCCTTACAGTTTCTCTTGCCCCTCCTCTCCAATATGGCTTGTACATTGTATAGCAAAAATAATCTGCCAGAAAATGCAGTCTCATCATCAATTTCTTATTTAAAAATCTTAAATTCCTTCTTCTTGTTCTTAGTCCTAAACTGGTTTGGCCATAATAATGTCTTTTCCCTCTTGGAACTGCCGTGTTTATCTCTCATCCCCAGGCTTTTCCAAGTACTATTCTCTTTGAATGGAATATTTACTAAATTTTTGTTGGATAAATGACCAAATGAATGTTTTCCCAGAATAAATTAAAGAACTAAGGAATAAAGAGATTCCCTAAATTTATTTATATTCAACTGAACAATTTTACTACATTAAAAATGTATGTAATGTTTTACAAATAAAAAAGTAAAACTGAAATTACCATTTCCATATGAACCTTGTGGATCTGTTTTCAGATCCTAGCTGGAGTGATCAACTAATTCTGCGGCTTGCACTGCACTGTGGTCCTCTTCTACCTGGGAATAATCCCCTCTTCGACTTGGGTGACGTCCTGAAGATACAGCCAATCCTTATGACAGGATGACAAATATAGAACAGTGAGGGAATCACTGGACACTTTACCAGCCAAATCCCTCAAATCAAATCTGGCATAGATGGAGTGACAGATGTCACTGTCAGATTGCTCTAACATCCTTGATATGACCTACCACTAGATGCTCTAATTTCATTTCAAAAAGCCTGAGTAATCTTTACAAGTTTGAACAGTGAAAAAGAGAAAATAACTTTATAACTTGGCAAGGCCAGTGGCATGCAATCCCTTTAGAAACAGACCTAGAAACCCCATCATTTATAAGAGCATCTGGCTGCCATCTACAGGATGCTGGGCACAGGCCAACTTTGGTAATTACATTCAGCTTGCCCACCTTCCCTAATCACTTCAATTGGATGACACATATTCAGTTCTGCTCAAAAAATACCATGCATGATTGCTAGTCAATTCTATAAGGCAACTGGCTTGCCCTAGAAACTGCAACCTTTTATAGGTAAGAGAAGTAAAATAATTGCACAATAAATTCAGAACTTTGGCTTGAAAATGGCAAATTATGAGACAATGAAACTGCTAATTATATTATTTAGGGAAATTTAATATCCTAACTGGCATTGCCTTTGTAGTTTATTAAAGGAGAAAAATTCATTTTAACCTGATCTGATATTTCACTTCGGTTTTATGGTAATTACAGATTATAAAACCAGTGTAGTATTATGCACTCAAGCACATGCACATAAAAGGGATTTTGTTTGGTGTGAACAGGATCCTATAAAGTCTAAAATACAATTCAAATAGCAGACAAATATTAATTACATCAGAGTATAAAAATCATTAGTAAACAGAAGATGTCACTTTTACTCGCATTTCCCTAGGCCTCTCGCATTTGCAGGACTTTAAGTAATTTTGTTAAGAAATTTGACACTTTATTTGAAAGAGTTTGTGTTTTAACAACTAAAACATTTTAAAAAATTGGTTTCATTCTTCCATGCTATTTTGAGAGTTTTTGAGAGTGGAAGGATGTTTTATGGTTGGCTGCTGTTTCAAAAGAATTCAATATTCAAGGGAGGAAAACTTAGAAAGTATGGTGAATAACAATAAACACTTAAAGTTTCACCACGTGCAGAGAAATGTTCTATGTGATTTGCCTATATTAACTCACTCAGTCCTTATATTGATTCAATTACATTGGTACTTTTAATATTCCTATTTTATAAATGGAAAAAAATCAGGCACAGATAAGTAAGTATCCCAGGGCCATATGGGCAGCAAACAGTGGAGGCAGGATTCAAACTCAGGGAATCTGGCTCTAGAGTCCATGCTTTTAAACACCATGCTATACTGTCTTTCCCACAAACACCAGAAGCAGCAATTATTCTTTTTAAAAAGAGTCAAATATCTCTCAGTGAATTTTATCTCAGAACATTGATAATGTTCCTTTAGCAATATCATTAGTGCCAGAAATGACATAAGAGATAGATTTGGCCTACTGAAGACTCTCTTCTCCAGTGGACTTCATCTCCAGTGGATGAGAATAGCATTAACAAATCAGTTCAACCTGCCCACTTGAACGAATTACAAAATAGCATTATCTGCATATATAAACATCTAGCCCGCTTACAAAATTTTTGGAAACATTTGCAGATTAGTTGAACAAGCACTCATAGTGCATACAATGAGTAAGGTACTATGGTAGGCTCTAGGAAAAATGAATCAAGTTTAACTCACCCTTTAAGGGTCATATAGATTACTGGAGACACTAGAAATGTACATAATTACTTCTAATGAATGTTATAGTGTGGTAAGTGTTAAAAGAGGAGTAAAATAAAAATGCAAATAGAGCACAAGAGGAAACTTAGATGGGGCATTGGGGGGCTGATCATCAGAGAAGTTGCAGCAGGCAGTGGACTTTTGAGCTAAGATGTTGGGATGATATTTCAGACAAAGTTATAAAAGGATCCATGTCACAAGGCATAGAGGTAGTGGGAAGAGTTTTGGGAGATGAAAGAAGATATGTGTGTTGAGGCTAGATTATGAAGAACATCGTGTATCTGTATTTTACGAAGAACATTCATATGTGTACATTCAGTGTAACATCTCAATGTGTGCATTACATATTCACATAATTTTCAGTGGAGACACGTCTTTGTGTCTATTTCTACAGGAAAAAAATATTATGCTCAATGTAGACAGCTCCTTATTCTAGACTAGTGTAAAAAGGAAAAGGATAAAATTCCTGTTCAAACATGGAATCACCCTGTAACCTCAGTTTCTTTGTTAGAGCATGGGAATAATAACATTTATCTCATTAAGATCCCTGTAAGGTACATTAAATAATGCATGTAAGTCTTAGTCCCTTCCTAATAGGTTCTTTAAAAACATGAACTATTTTCTCAGTCCTGAATATTATTTATTGTGTCAGCATAAGGGAAAAAGAGAGACAACTCAGAGATCCTCCTGTTTGAATTAGCTTGCCTAGTTAAGTGACCCAGCAAAGTGGGTCTAAAGTGACAACTTTAGAAACACAGGGAAAAAAAGGTAACCTGTATCTAATACTGATCCTCCATATCTCATTTACCTTTCAGAATCCTTTGCAATATGTCAATGGAGCAAGACTCCATAAAGAAGCCACGACACTTCACTGATGGTATGCCATTAGGTGGAGGGATGGATTTTCTCCTTAAGGGCGTGAATGAATAGCCAGAGTTTCAACATCCTGACGTGTCCCTTTTTGCGTTAACCATTCGGTCTCATGGCGTTTCCCTTTCAATTGGATAAAATCATGCATATGCTGATGAAAAGACTACGAGTCTCAGGAGAACATAACCTTTTCCTTTATTGAATCATTCCTGTCCCTAGCAGGAAGATGTATAGAGTGAGGAAAAGAGACTAGTGCAGTCCTCACTTAGCCCAAATTTTCCATGGGAAAGAGTAAACAATTCCTTCTTATTACCATGTATCCTTACGGGAGAAAACTTAAGGATAAATACAGTAAACAACAAGGAAAACAAAACCTTGCATATATAGCTTCCTTGGGGAAAACAATGTATTCAAATTAATTTTCTTTATCAAAACAAATGAAGGTTGAACTAAACAATTTTAATGCTTTTAAAATATTTTAATTTGCTACACATATTGTTGATTACTTCAACAACGAGTATGAATTTTGAGTCATTAACCTTTATACGGTGATACATCTTTAATCGGAATATTACATGGGAATGGAAACCAAGAAGTGGAAGTGCTTACTATCACAACAAGTGACCCACTTGGGAATTTGTGCTTGCCATCCCCACAACTCTGAACTCTACAGAGAGTTGAGAGATCCTGGTTGCCAAGCAGGGAACAGGGTTTCAATAAGATTCCTGTGAATTATAAGCTATGACCTGGGCACTTCAGGCTCTTTATGCCAAGGGACAAGCAGCAAAAGAGTAACCATCATCATGGCAGGGATAATTAATTCTGATCAACACAAGGAGGCAGGGCTGATGTGACACAATGAGGACACAGAAAAATATGTTTGGATGCCTCTTAGTACTCCCTTGTTGAATTTTGATGGTAATGGGAAAGTGCAGAAACTTCAGTCTGCAAGAAGCATGGTGGCCAGTGTCACAGACTTCTCAGCGATGAGGGTCTGGGTAATGGTAGTAGATAAGGCATGTAGACCAGCAGAGATGCTAGTTGAAGGATCTACAGTGGACAGTAAATGAAAGAGACAATGAAATCATTTGAGGTCCCAACATCAGCTGCAGTATTGGCAGGTATATTTCATTCTACTAACTGTACTCTTTTAGGTTCCTCCAGAAAGAGAATTCTGTGACAATCTTAGAGGAGTTGCTCCAAAAATACATATGTAGTGAATCCAAGCAATGCAAGAAGTGGACTGCACATGCTTCCTCCTAAATGCTGAGGATGCTATTGGCAAACAACCTTCAGTTATCTGTTTTTTCAAGGGTTGCCTCAGCTCTAGAGAGTCACCTTTCCCAAGGTCATGTCCCTTCCCAGTGTAGCTCATATCTAACGACTGTTCAATATAAGGATGCAAAATTCTTGCATCTTTAATCCAACTAGGAGCAAACTTTAGCTCCCAAGATTGCCGTGTTGTCAATTGAGGTCTACTTTGGGCCTACATCACAGCTCAACTTCCATCTTTGCTGAGTCTTACTTCTTTCTCCTCTGTGGTACAAACCCTGCATGTTGAACTCTATCTTAGAAGAAACCCAGCTGGAGACATTCTTTGGTGGTGGTGGTGCCTGTGGTGGCAATGGTGCAAGTGGTGGTGACTTCCCAGTGGTTTCAATGTCAGTTTTCTTGTGCAGAAATTGGACTGGTGGGCAAAAGCATCAGCAGCAGCAGTTTTGTCTGGCATTCTGTGGGTGACCACTGTTCATGGTAGTTTTGTCATTAAGACAATCCCATGGCACAGTTTTGGCCATTCTGCCTAGAAGCTTAACCTCAAGTCTTATTCTCTAGGTCTTTCAACAATTATGTTAGCTATCCAATATCTTTTTAATAAACTTCTGCTTAATCAAACTAAATCAGCTTCTGTTGTTTACAACAGACTGATATAACAATTTGTCTTAAATTCCCAAACATTAGACATTTAATAGTTGGTTGATACACTTCCCAGGACAGACCAATGTCATAAGTATTATGTGTATACATTAAGTAATACTCCACTGAAGAGATGTTTTGGGCTGGCAATAGTGAGGGAGGATTGGCACGTTAGAGCTGGAAAATAAAGACAAGCAAGTTCAGTGATGCAAATAAAAAGCAGATTGATGTAGCTGAAAAGAAAGGGAGTAACAAATAGTAATGATGAGACAGGATTCTGACCCAATTAAATTATGTTTATGTTTTCAGAAAGATGAAATAAAGACCAAACCTCTGGATATATGGTACGTTTTACTTTCATTAAACGGATATGATTTTTAAAAATAGATATCTAGCTCTATTCCATGCCTAGCAGGGGATTAGGCTGTAGTGAACTTGAGGGATAGCCTACAGTTTTTTAATGATTAAAAACCGGCAGTGGGTAGCATATATGAATAAATACAGAAAGTTGCTGTTTCTCATTTTCATTTATCAAAATGCTCTAATCGTAAAAATAAAAGATAGTCTCATATATAGTCAAGTTCTGGGCTTAAACATTGGATAACAATTGTGCTTTTACATTAAAATATCATCAAGGTGCAAAAATAACAAGCCCACAATAAAGTTAAAATAAAAACTCACAAGGTAAAACGACATCATTTTGAACTTACTGTTTTTTTTTTTTTTTTTTTTTACTGTTATATTTAAATGTCCCACACAGACACAGACCATTTTAGAGGATTTTCTATTTTCTCACTTGCAATGTTTTCCTTTCTGGGTTCATGAACCAGCATTTAATGGCATCCAATGGCAATAAAATAGTAGCTTTTAAATACCCATATTAGATGGTTTCCTAGGGAAATAGCTATGTGCTTGGATGAGTCTGGCACTATGCCTCAAATGTCAACAATATTCAGGGTGTGTCAGATTTCCAAAGATAAAATGTGTTCCAGACACCTAAGGATGGCTTGGTTTCCATCACCGTGCAATTCAAACCTGGAAACTGTCAACAGAGGTGCCCAGCTGTGCTTGCCTGCATGAATGAAATGGAGGAACAGAAGTCAATTTCAAAAGAAGCCAAGGATCAGGACCTGAGCAATTTTAAAGAATAAAAATAGAAGCTTGAGTTATAACCAGAAATAAGTCAATGACTAGTATCAACCACTGAGCATGGGTGCAACATGTTTCTCTTGGCAGTGGGTAGAAACACCAGTCCCCTAAAGAGTCTTTATGGCTGTGGTCCCCTTTAAGATAGAAAGACCCAAGTTTCTTAAAATAAAGTAATCCAGAAAGTAAAAGAAAATGAGATATGCTTTTGTGCCCTTGGTGCTGCTGCAGCAGAAACAATAAGAGAAAGAGGTATTATTATTCTTATTATTAGCAAAAACCATGATGTGAAAGTAGAAGTAGATTTTTTGGTTATTATTTTATTCTTCTCCATGATTCTGAAAATCACACAATTCAAAGAAAGATAGGTATGTTGTAATGCTCTGATTTCCTTTATTATTTGGGGTAGACAAATGAGATAAGGACTTACCCGACAAATGTGACTATATGAGTTGAACATTCTTTCCTCTAAAAATAATAATAAAAATAATAACAACCAGGGGCCGGGCACAGTGGTTCACGCCTGTAATCCCAGCACTTTGGGAGGCCAAGGCGGGTGGATCACTTGAAGTCAGGAGTGTGAGACCAGTCTAGCCAACATGGTGAAACTGTCTCTACTAAAAATACAAAAATTACCCAAGCGTGGTGGCACACGACTGTAATCCCAGCTACTTGAGAGGCTGAAGCAGGAGAATAGCTTGAACCTGGAGGGTTGAGGTTGCAGTGAGCTGAGATGGTGCCACTACACTCCAGGCTGGGTGACAGAGTGAGAGTCTGTCTCAAATAAATAAACAAACAAACAAATAAATAAAATAACCAGGATAATGTAAGACAAAAGTAAAAGTTCCATTTAAAATTAGGAGATGACGGGGGCGGAGCAAGATGGCCGAATAGGAACAGCTCCAGTCTCCAACTCCCGGCGCGAGCGACACAGAAGACCGGTGATTTCTGCATTTTCAACTGAGGTACTGGGGTCATCTCACTGGGGAGTGCCGGACAATCGGTGCTGGTCAGCTGCTGCAGCCGGACCAGCGAGAGCTGAAGCAGGGCGAGGCATTGCCTCACCTGGGAAGCGCAAGGGGGAAGGGAATCCCTTTTCCTAGCCAGGGGAACTGAGACACACAACACCTGGAAAATCGGGTAATTCCCACCCCAATACTGCGCTTTAAGCAAACGGGCACACCAAGAGATTATACCCACACCTGGCCGGGAGGGTCCCACACCCACAGAGCCTCCCTCATTGCTAGCACAGCAGTCTGCAATCTAACCGCAAGGCAGCAGCGAGACTGGGGGAGGGGCGCCCGCCATTGCTGAGGCTTAACTAGGTAAACAAAGCCGCTGGGAAGCTCGAACTGGATGGAGCTCACAGCAGCTCAAGGAAACCTGCCTGTCTCTGTAGACTCCACCTCTGGGGACAGGGCACAGCTAAAAAAACAACAGGGGAAGCAGCAGAGGCCTGTGCAGACCCGAACAACTCTGTCTGACAGCTTTGAAGAGAGCAGTGGATCTCCCAACACGGAGGTTGAGATCTGAGAACGGACAGACTGCCTGCTCAAGTGGGTCCCTGACCCCTGAGTAGCCTAACTGGGAGACATCCCCCACTAGGGGCAGTCTGACACCCCACACCTCACAGGGTGGAGTACACCCCTGAGAGGAAGCTTCCAAAGTAAGAATCAGACAGGTACACTCGCTGTTCAGCAATATTCTATCTTCTGCAACCTCTGCTGCTGATACCCAGGCAAACAGGGTCTGGAGTGGACCTCAAGCAATCTCCAACAGACCTACAGCTGAGGGTCCTGACTATTAGAAGGAAAACTATCAAAAAGGAAGAACACCTATACCAAAACCCCATCAGTATGTCACCATCATCAAAGACCAGAGGCAGATAAAACCACAAAGATGGGGAAGAAGCAGGGCAGGAAAGCTGGAAACTCAAAAAATAAGAGCACATCTCCCCCTGGAAAGGAGCGCAGCTCATCGCCAGCAACGGATCAAAGCTGGTCAGAGAATGACTTTGACGAGATGAGAGAAGAAGGCTTCAGTCCATCAAACTTCTCAGAGCTAAAGGAGGAATTACGTACCCAGCGCAAAGAAACTAAAAATCTTGAAAAAAGAGTGGAAGAATTGATAGCTAGAATAATTAATGCAGAGAAGGTCATAAATGAAATGACAGAGATGAAAACCATGACACAAGAAATACGTGACAAATCCACAAGCTTCAGTAACCGACTCGATCAACTGGAAGAAAGACTATCAATGATTGAGGATCAAATGAATGAAATGAAGCGAGAAGAGAAACCAAAAGAAAAAAGAAGAAAAAGAAATGAACAAAGCCTGCAAGAAGTATGGGATTATGTAAAAAGACCAAATCTATGTCTGATTGGGGTGCCTGAAAGTGAGGGGGAACATGGAACCAAGTTGGAAAACACTCTTCAGGATATCATCCAGGAGAACTTCCCCAACCTAGTAGGGCAGGCCAACATTCAAATGCAAATACAGAGAACACCACAAAGATACTCCTCGAGAAGAGCAACTCCAAGACAAATAATTGCGAGATTCACCAAAGTTGAAATGAAGGAAAAAATCTTAAGGGCAGCCAGAGAGAAAGGTCGGGTTACACACAAAGGGAAGCCCATCAGACTAACAGCAGACCTCTCGGCAGAAACTCTACAAGCCAGAAGAGAGTGGGGGCCAATATTCAACATTCTTAAAGAAAAGAATTTTCAACCCAGAATTTCATATCCAGCCAAACTAAGTTTCATCAGTGAAGGAGAAATAAAATCCTTTACAGATAAGCAAATGCTTAGAGATTTTGTCACCACCAGGCCTGCCTTACAAGAGACCCTGAAGGAAGCCCTAAACATGGAAAGGAACAACCGGTACCAGCCATTGCAAAAACATGCCAAAATGTAAAGACCATCGAGGCTAGGAAGAAACTGCATCAACTAACAAGCAAAAAAACCAGTTAATATCATAATGGCAGGATCAAGTTCACACATAACAATATTAACCTTAAATGTTAATGGACTAAATGCTCCAATTAAAGGACACAGACTGGCAAACTGGATAAAGAGTCAAGACCCATCAGTCTGTGTATTCAGGAGACCCATCTCACATGCAGAGACATACATAGGCTCAAAATAAAGGGATGGAGGAAGATCTACCAAGCAAATGGAGAACAAAAAAAGCAGGGGTTGCAATCCTAGTCTCTGATAAAACAGACTTTAGACCATCAAAGATCAAAAGAGACAAAGAAGGCCATTACATAATGGTAAAGGAATCAATTCAACAGGAAGAGCTAACTATCCTAAATATATATGCACCCAATACAGGAGCACGCAAATTCATAAAGCAAGTCCTTAGAGACTTACAAAGAGACTTAGACTCCCATACAGTAATAATGGGAGACTTCAACCCTCCACTGTCAACATTAGACAGATCAACGAGACAGAAAGTTAACAAGGATATCCAGGAATTGAACTCATCTCTGCACCAAGCAGACCTAATAGACATCTATAGAACTCTCCACCCCAAATCAACAGAATATACATCTCAGCACCACATCGAACTTATTCCAAAATTGACCACATAATTGGAAGTAAAGCACTCCTCAGCAAATGTACAAGAACAGAAATTATAACAAACTGTCTCTCAGACCACAGTGCAATCAAACAAGAACTCAGGACTAAGAAACTCAATCAAAACCACTCAACTACATGGAAACTGAACAAGCTGCTCCTGAATGACTACTGGGTACATAACGAAATGAAGGCAGAAATAAAGATGTTCTTTGAAACCAATGAGAACAAAGATACAACATACCAGAATCTCTGGGACACATTTAAAGCAGTGTGTAGAGGGAAATTTATAGCACTAAATGCCCACAAGAGAAAGCTGGAAAGATCTAAAATGGACATTCTAACATCACAATTAAAAGAACTGGAGAAGCAAGAGCAAACACATTCAAAAGCTAGCAGAACGCAAGAAATAACTAAGATCAGAGCAGAACTGAAGGAGATAGAGACACAAAAAACCCTCCAAAAAATCAATGAATCCAGGAGTTGGTTTTTTGAAAAAATCAACAAAATTGACAGACCGCTAGCAAGACTAATAAAAAAGAAAAGAGAGAGGAATCAAATAGACGCAATAAAAAATGATAAAGGGTATATCACCACCGACCCCACAGAAATACAAACTACCATCAGAGAACACTATAAACACCTCTATGCAAATCAACTAGAAAATCTAGAAGAAATGGATAATTTCCTGGACACTTACACTCTTCCAAGACTAAACCAGGAAGAAGTTGAATCCCTGAATAGACCAATAGCAGGCTCTGAAATTCAGGCAATAATTAATAGCCTACCAACCAAAAAAAGTCCAGGACCAGATGGATTCACAGCTGAATTCTACCAGAGGTCCAAGGAGGAGCTGGTACCATTCCTTCTGAAACTATTCCAATCAATAGAAAAAGAGGGAATCCTCCCTAACTCATTTTATGAGGCCAACATCATCCTGATACCAAAGCCTGGCAGAGACACAACAAAGAAAGAAAATTTTAGACCAAAATCCCTGATGAACATCGATGCAAAAATCCTCAATAAAATACTGGCAAACCAGATTCAGCAGCACATCGAAAAGCTTATCCACCATGATCAAGTAGGCTTCATCCCTGGGATGCAAGGCTGGTTCAACATTCGCAAAACAATAAACGTAATCCAGCATATAAACAGAACCAAAGACAAGAACCACATGATTATCTCAATAGATGCAGAAAAGGCTTTTGACAAAATTCAACAGCCCTTCATGCTAAAAACGCTCAATAAATTCAGTATTCATGGAACGTACCTCAAAATAATAAGAGCTATTTATGACAAACCCACAGCCAATATCATACTGAATGGGCAAAAACTGGAAAAATTCCCTTTGAAAACTGGCACAAGACAGGGATGCCCTCTCTCACCACTCCTATTCAACATAGTGTTGGAAGTTCTGGCTAGGGCAATCAGGCAAGAGAAAGAAATCAAGGGTATCCAGTTAGGAAAAGAAGAAGTCAAATTGTCCCTGTTTGCAGATGACAGGATTGTATATTTAGAAAACCCCATTGTCTCAGCCCAAAATCTCCTTAAGCTGATAAGCAACTTCAGCAAAATCTCAGGATACAAAATCAATGTGCAAAAATCACAAGCATTCTTATACACCAGTAACAGACAAACAGAGAGCCAAATCATGAATGAACTCCCATTCACAATAGCTTCAAAGAGAATAAAATACCTAGGAATCCAACTTATAAGGGATGTAAAGGACCTCTTCAAGGAGAACTACAAACCACTGCTCAGTGAAATAAAAGAGGACACTAACAAATGGAAGAACATTCCATGATCATGGATAGGAAGAATCAATATCGTGAAAATGGCCCTACTGCCCAAGGTTATTTATAGATTCAATGCCATCCCCAGTAAGCTACCAATGACTTTCTTCACAGAATTGGAAAAACCTGCTTTAAAGTTTATATGGAACCAAAAAAGACCCTGCATTGCCAAGACAATCCTATGTCAAAAGAACAAAGCTGGAGGCATCACGCTACCTGACTTCAAACTATACTACAATGCTACAGTAACCAAAACAGCATGGTACTGGTACCAAAACAGAGATATAGACCAATGGAACAGAACAGAGCCCTCAGAAATAATACTACACATCTACAGCCATCTGATCTTTGACAAACCTGACACAAACAAGAATTGGGGAAAGGATTCCCTATTTAATAAATGGTGCTGGGAAAATTGGCTAGCCATAAGTAGAAAGCTGAAACTGGATCCTTTCCTTACTCCTTATACGAAAATCAATTCAAGATGGATTAGAGACTTAAATGTTAGACCTAAAACCATAAAAACCCTAGAAGAAAACCTAGGTAGTACCATTCAGGACATAGGCATGGGCAAGGACTTCATGTCTAAAACACCAAAAGCAATGGCAGCAAAAGCCAAAATTGACAAATGGGATCTAATTAAACTAAAGAGCTTCTGCACAGCAAAAGAAACTACCATCAGAGTGAACAGGCAACCTACAGAATGGGAGAAAATTTTTGCAATCTACTCATCTGACAAAGGGCTAATATCCAGAATCTACAAAGAACTCAAACAAATTTACAAGTAAAAAACAAACAACCCCATCAGAAAGTGGGCAAAGGATATGAACAGACATTTCTCAAAAGAAGACATTCATACAGCCAACAGACACTTGAAAAAATGCTCATCATCACTGGCCATCAGAGACATGCAAATCAAAACCACAATGAGATACCATCTCACACCAGTTAGAATGGCAATCATTAAAAAGTCAGGCAACAACAGGTGCTGGAGAGGATGTGGAGAAATAGGAACACTTTTACACTGTTGGTGGGATTGTAAACTAGTTCCACCATTATGGAAAACAGTATGGCGATTCCTCAAGGATCTAGAACTAGATGTACCATATAACCCAGCCATCCCACTACTGGGTATATACCCAAAGGATTATAAATCATGCTGCTATAAAAACACATGCACATGTATGTTTATTGCGGCACTATTCATAATAGCAAAGCCTTGGAATCAACCCAAATGTCCATCTGTGACAGACTGGATTAAGAAAATGTGGCACATATACACCATGGAATATTATGCAGCCATAAAAAAGGATGAGTTTGCGTCCTTTGTAGGGACATGGATGCAGCTGGAAACCATCATTCTTAGCAAACTATCACAAGAACAGAAAACCAAACATCGCATGTTCTTACTCATAGGTGGGAACTGAACAGTGAGATCACCTTGACTCGTGAAGGGGAACATCACACACCGGGGCCTATCATGGGGAGGGGGGAGTGGGGAGGGATTGCATTGGGAGTTATACCTGATATAAATGATGAATTGAGGGGTGCTGACGAGTTGATGGGTGCAGCTCACCAACATGGCACAAGTATACATATGTAACAAACCTGCACGTTATGCACATGTATCCTAGAACTTAAAGTATAATAAAAAAATAATAAAAATAAAATAAAATAAAATAAAATTAGGAGATGACATCATTTGGCTGTTTCCCCTCATAAATCTCATCTCGAATCATAATCCCCACATGTCAAGGGAGGGACATGGTGGGAGGTGATTGCATCATGGGGGTGGTTTTCCCCATGCTGTTCTCATGATAGTGAGGAAGTGCTCATGAGATCTGTTGATTTGAAAGTGATGGTTCCCCCTGTGCGTGCGTGCTCTCTCTCTCTCTCTCTCCTGCCACCTTGTGAAGAAGGTACTTACTTTCCCTTCACTTTCTTTCATGATTGTAAGTTTCCTGAGGCTTCCCCAGCCATGAGAACTGTGAGTAAATTAAACCTCTTTCCTTTATATATTACCCAGTCTCAGGTGGTTCTTTGTGGCAGTGGCGAAATGGACTAACACAACATATGTCTACAGGAAATTTGCTTTTTGAGCAAAGAACATACATATGAATTAAAGAAATAGATACCTTTAAATAAGTAAACACAGAAAATGGGCACCAAGAGTGGAGTGCTGCTATAAAGATAAGATGAAAATGTAGAAGTGGTTTTGGAAATGGGTAATGGGCAGGGGTTGGAACAGTTGAGAGGGCTCAGAAGAAGACAGGAAGATGTGGGTAAGTTTGGAACTTCCTAGAGATTTGTTGAATGGTTTTGACCAAAATGCTGATAGTGATATGGATGATGAAGTCCAGGCTGAGGTGGTCTCAGATGGAGATGAAGAATTTATTGGGACTGGGGTAAAGGTCACTTTTGTTATGCTTTAGCAAAGATACTGGCAGTGAGTGTTTTGCCCGTGCCCTAGAGATCTGTGGAACTTTGAACTTGAGAGAGATGATTTCAGGTAATCGGTGGAAAATATTTCTAAGCAACAAAGAATTCAAGCAGTTACCCGGCAGATTCTGAAAGCATTCAGTCATATGCATTCACAGTGATTATCTGAAACTGGAAGTTTTCTTTACAAAGGAAGCAGAGCATAAAAGTTTGGATAATTTTTAGTCTGACCATGAGGTAGAAAAGAAAAATCCATTTCCTGGGGAGAAATTCAAGCTAGCTGTAGAAATCTGCATAAGTAATAAGAAGCTAAATGTTAATAGCCATGACAAGGGGGAAAATGTCCCTAGGGCATGTCAGAGATCCTCTCTTCAACCTCTCCCATCACAGGCCTGGAGGCCTAGGAGGAAAAGATGGTTTCATGTGCTGGGCTCAGGGCCCTACTGCTCTGTGAAACCTCAGGATTTGGTGCCCTGTGTACTAGCTACTCCATCTCCACCTGTGGCTAAAAGGATCCAATGTACAGCTCAGGTCATGACTTCAGAGGGTGTAAGCCCCAACCCTTGGCAGCTTCCATTTGGTCTGGGGCCTACAGGTACACAGAAGACAAAGGTTGAGCTTTGGGAGCCTGCACCTAGATCTCAGAAGCTGTCGGGAAATGTCTGGACATCCAGGCAGAAATCTGCTGCAGAGGCAGAGCCCTCACAGAGAACCTCTACTAAGGCAATGCAGAGGGTAAATGTTGGCTTGGAGCCCCCACACAGAATCCCTACTGGGGCACTGCCTAGTGGACCTGTGAGAAAAGGGCCACCTTCCACCAGACCCCAGAATGGTAGATCTACCAACAGCTTGTACCATGCACTTGGAAAAACTGCAGGCACTCAATGTCAGCCTATGAAAGCAGCTGTGGGGGCTGTACCCTGCAGAGCTACAGGGATGGAACTTCCCAAGGCCTTGGAAGCCACCCCTTGCATCAGCATGCCCTGAATGTGAGACATGGAGTCAAAGGAGATTATTTTGGAGCTTTAATATTTAATGACTGCCCTGCTATGTTTCAGACTTCCATGGGGCTTGTAGCCCCCTTTGTTTTGGTCAATTTCTCCAATTTGGAGTGGAAATATTTACCAATGCCTGTACCCCCATTGTATCTTGGAGGTAACTAACTTACTTTTCATTTTACAGGCTCATAAGGGAAGGGATTTGCCTTATCTCAGATGAGACTTTGGACTAGGACTTTTGAGTTAATGCTAGAATGAGTTAAGCCTTTGGGTGACTATTGGGAAGGCATGATTGCTTTTGAAATGTGAAAAGCACCTGAGATTTGGCAGGGGCCAGGGGTGAAATAATATAATTTGGTTCTGTGTCCCCACCCAAATCTTATCTTAATTGTAATCCCCATGTGTCAAGGGATGGACCTTGTGGGAGGTGACTGGATCATGGAAGCAATTCCCTCATGCTGTTCTCATGATAGTGAGGGAGTTCTCCCGAGATCTGATGTTTTAAAAGTGACAGTTTCCCCTGTGCTCTGTCTTCTGTTGCCTTGTGAGGAAGGTACTTGCTTCTCCCTCACGTTCTGTCATGATTATAAGTTTCCTGAGGCCTCTCCAGCCATGTAGAACTGTGAATCAATTAAATTTCTTTCCTTTATAAATTACTTAGTCTCAGGCAGTTCTTTGTAGCATGTGAAAACAGACTAATACAGGATAAAAATGTCAGGATATATTTAAGAGCTCCTAAAAACTTCCATTAAATATAGGAGTCAATGAGAGAAAGTGGAAAGAAGCTGAAGAAAGAATCCAGAAGCTGCAGAAAGTCCTAGGAAAAATGCATTTCCTGAAGGTGATAGGTATACTTGAATGCACAAAAACAATATCCTTTAACTGGGTCAACAAATGAGAAAAATAGTGAGCAGCTTAATCCCAGAAGTCCCTCAGGATCAAGTTACAATCAGAAGCAGGGGAGATCTATGACATGAAAATGACATTTGCAGAAAGAAGTCTGTCTTTGTGTTAATTTGGAAGAAAGCAATTAGGTTCTAAAAGCATCTTAAAATTCTACTCTGTCCCAGCAACCAAGAACATCTTGCAAACACTGTCCAACTCATTCAAAACACAGGTAACAATAATAATTAGCAAAGGGCTGATGCAATTCATTTTAAGGCAAGTATAAAAAGTAATTAGCACATTATCCAATAAATAAGCTATAAAGAAAAAGGAAGAATAGATTAGCAAAATTTTGAAATAAATAAAGAATAGCCCAGAAAAAAAAATGTTGATATGGAGTAAATAAAGAGCCTAGACCTGTCTTTGTCCCCAAATTAAAGCAAAATAAGGAATAACAAAATTTAATGAAACTATTGCTTCTATGAAGGAAAATGCAACAATACAACAAAGATGCCAGACATCAGGGAACAGATGGTAAGAAAGCAGCAAGACATGAAATTGTATTGGCTGAACATAGAAAATAAAAGGCAAAAATAAAATAAACAAAGAAATAAAAATGATATGAGAACGAATACAAAAGCAAAGGGACACTGTAAAAAACATAGATGATAGAAACGAGAGAAAGAGAGAAGGATAGAAAATGAGATAGAACTAAAGAAATAATTAAACAGAAAAAATACATAAAAAGACAAAGATGTGCAGCATATACACAATTGGAATTCCTACAAAATCTAAATCAAGACAAAATTACAGAACAAATATTTAAATATAATTCAAAGAAATCTTCTTGAAATTATAAAGAAAGACTTCAATGTGTCCATGTGTGTCCACATGCATGCACGCATGTGTGTGTGTATGTGTGTGAAGACACACCACATGCCAGGAAAAATTAATCTAGAAAAGTCAATACTGAAAAATAACCTGGAAAACATGCCACATTATGCTTCTTCAACCTCCACAGAAACATTTAATGGCAGAAGACAGTGATCTAAACAATCCTATAAAGAAAAAAAAATTTAGCTGAAGGAATAATTTTCTGGCCCAACTGACTTCCAGGTATAAGGGCCATAGACAAACAGTTTGCAATAGTTAAGAAACCAGATAACATTACTTCCACTAATCTTTCTTGAAAAAACTACTAGAGAATAAGTTTAGCTATTATGATATAATGCACATTGAATATACTTAACAATACACCTAAGGTTAAGACAAATGTGGGGTTTACAGTGACACATCAGTGTAAATATTGTATGTCCTACAAATAAGAAATGTCCTGACAAAAATTGGAATGAGCAAGGAGGAAAAAGACAGATTAAGCATCCTGATTGTCTTACCTCAAATCACTGGAATTAAAAAGAAATTAAAAATTAACAAAGTAATAGAAGTGTATGCATATCTGTTAGCATAAAAGTAAACACACAAACCATACTATTACTAAATAGTATAAAGTGTGGAAGGGAAAGAGAAGATGAAAAGGAAGAAAAGATATGCTAAATTTATTGTTCTTTTTCTTGCTAGGGAACCAATAAACTATACACACACAAACACACACACACAAATAAATATACACATGTGAAAGAAAACAAACCACATATTGAAAGATAAAGTGATGATGATAATTACAATGACAGAAAACATAAGTTAAAGTAACAGAATAGATGTAAGATTAAATGTATCTGTATTTTAGACAACTAAAAATAAGCTAAATATATCTATTGAATAGAAAATAATTTTGAATTAGATCATAGAGCTACATATAATTTTATTCTAAATAGGACTTAGAGTTAAATAAGTTGCATCCTGAGCAACTCTACTAGATTTCAATAGTCTAAATGAATAAAATTCAAGACCATGTAGTACACAATCATTGTATATGGGGGTGGAATATGTGATACTATGGAACAAATTAAACCGAAGGTTAAAAATAAGTGAATGGACAAAGCTGTATCGTTCAAATGCAAACAAAACATCTGGAGTCATGTTCTTAATATCGTCAAGGTTGAATTCAAGATAACAAGCATTAAACAAATGAAGAGTGATGTATTATCATATATTGTTAAAGCATGGAGTCCAAAATGAAAAGACGTATTATAAGGCTGAAACACGCCATTCCAAAAGAAAATAAAATAGTGATGAATATCTACCAATCAAACAACAGGGTGTCATCATTTGTCAAACAAAAACTGCATGAGTAGCAGGGAGAAATAGAAACATACCAGTTAGAGGAGGCAAAAGTACTACTGTTTGTCCATGACACATCAATTGGGCAAACCAACAAGCAAGACTCATTTATCTACTGTCTTCAAGAGGACTCATCTCACAATAACACCAATAGAGTCAAAGTACAGGGTTGGAGAAAGATCTATCATTCATATGGAAAAAAAGAGCAGAGGTCACTATTCTTATATCAGATAATACAGATTCCACATCAGTAATAGTAAAATAGGACAGAGAACAGCATTACATTATGATACAGGGCTAAATTCAACAAGTAGACATAACTATCCTAAATAGAAACACACTCAACATTGGAACACCCAGATTCATAAAACAAGTACTTCTAGACCTATGAAAATATTTAGACAGCCACACAAAAATAGTGGGGGACTTCAACACTCACAGATAGTGTTAGGTCATTAGGCAGAAAACTAACAAAGATTCCAGACTTAAGTTAAACACTTGACCAATGGGACCTAATAGATATCTACAGAAGATAGAGTCGTCCATAAACTACAGAATATACACTATTTTCCCCAGCACAAGAAATATACTGCAAGATCTACTACATGCCTAGCCATAAAACAAATCTCAATAAATTCAAAAAAATTGAAAATATACCTGCCAAACTCTCAGACCACAGTGGAATACAAATAGAAATCAATGCCACATAGATCTCCCCAAACCACACAATTACATGGACATTAAACAACTTACTCCTAAATGAATTTTGGGCAAACAACAAAATTAAGGCAGAAATCAAAACACTTTTTGACGTAAGTGAAAACAGAGACACAACATACCAAATATCAGGGATGCAGTAAAAGCAATGTTAAGAAGAATATCTATAGCACTAAACACTTCGTTCAAAAAGTTGGAAAGATCTGAAATTGATAATGTAACATTATACTTATAGAAAAATAGAATAACAAGAACAAACTAACTCCAAAGCTAGTAGAAAAGAAATAATAGAATGGAATGAAATTAAGATCCAAAAATAAATACAAAAAATCAAAGATACCAAAAGCCTGTCATTTGAGTGAATAAACCAGATCAATAGATTGCTACCTAGATTATTAAAAAAAGAGAAGATCCAAATAAGCAAAATCAGAAACAACAAAGGTAACAACACAACTAATCCCACAGAAATACAAAAGATGCCCAATAACTTTTGTAAACACTTCTATGCTCACAAACTAGAAAATATAGAAGAAATGGATAAATTCCTGGAAATGCACAACCTCCCAAGGTTCAACCAGGAATAAATTAAAACCCTGAACAGACTATTATCAAGCTCCAAAATTGAACTAGCAATAAGAAACTCATCAACCTTAAAAAGCACTAGACCAGATGAATGCATAGCCAAATTCTACCAGATGTACAGAAAACAGCTGGCACTAATTCTACTGAAATGATTCCAAAAAACTGAGGAAGAGGTATTCCTCCCTACTGATTCTATGAAGCCAGCATCACCCTGATACCAAAACCTAAAGACAAAACAAACAAAAAAAAAACCCCCAACAAACTGCAGCCCAACATTCCTATTGAACGTAGACACAAAATCCTCAACAAAATACTAGCAAACTGAATTAAGCAATACATGAAAAAGTTAATTCACCACAATCAAGTAGGCTTCATTCCTGGGATGCAAGGTTGGTTAAACATACCAAATCAATAAATGTGATTCACCACATAAACAGAGTTAAAAACAAAACTGTATGATCACCTCAATACATACAGAAAAAGCTTTCAATAAAATCTAGCATCCCTCCATAATAAAAATTCTCAATAAACTAGGCATGGAAGAAACATACTTCAAAATAATAAGAGCCATCTCTAACAAACCCACAGATAATATTATACTGAATAGGAAAAAGCTGTAAGCATTCCCCTTAAGAACTGGCACAAGACAAGAATGCTTACTCTAACCACTCCTATTCAACATAGTATGGGAAATGCTAGCAAGAGCAATCAGACAAGAGAAAGACAAACAAAGGCATTCAAATAGAAAAAGAAAAAGCCAAACTATCTCTCTTTTGGATAATATGATTCTATACCTAGAAAACACTAAACTCTCTGCCAAAAGACTTCTGAAAATGATAAGCAACTTGAGTAAAGTTTCAGGATACAAAATCAATGTACAAAAATCAGTGGTGTTTCTATACACCAATAATGTTCAAGCTGAGTGCCAGATCAAGAATGCAATTCCATTTACAATAGCCACACACACACAAATAAAATAGGAATATATCTAACCAAGAAGGTAAAAGATCCCTACAAGGAAAGCTACAAAACGCTGCTGAAAGAAATCATAGATGACATAAACACATGGAAAAACATTCCA
Source organism: Rhinopithecus roxellana (assembly GCF_007565055.1). Classification (NCBI taxonomy): domain Eukaryota; kingdom Metazoa; phylum Chordata; class Mammalia; order Primates; family Cercopithecidae; genus Rhinopithecus; species Rhinopithecus roxellana. Next base: position 71,878,238 of record NC_044554.1, read on the forward strand.
TTTGTCATGGTCTAGAAGAATCAATATCGTCAAAGTATTCATACTGCCTAAAGCAATCTACAGATTCAATGCTATTCCTATCAAACCACCAATATCATTTTTCACAGAATTAGAAGAAATTATTCTAAAATTCATATGGAACCAAAAGAAAGTCCAAATCGCCCAAATAATCTTAAGCAAAAAGAATGAAGCTGGAGGCATCATATTACCAAAATAAAAACTATATTATAAGGCTAGTAACTAAAACAGCATGGTATTGGTACCTAAACAGACTTATTGACCAATTGAACAGAATAGTGAGCCCAGAAATAAAGCCACACACCTACAGCCATCTGATTTTCAACAAAGTTGACAACAATAAGCAATGGGTAAAGGACTCCATATTAAATAAATGATGCTGGGATAAGTGGCTAGCTATATGCAGAAGATGAAACTGGACCCCTACCTTCCACCATATATAAAAATTAACCCATGATAGATTAATGACTTAAATGTAAGACCTCAAACTATATGAATCCTAGGAGAAAACCTAGGAAACACCATTCTGGTCATAAGCCTTGGGAAATAATTTATGACTAAGTCCTCAAAAGCAATTGCAGCAAAACCAAAAATTGCCAAATGGGGCCTAATTAAACTAAAGAACTTCTGCACAGCAAAAGAAACTATCAACAGAGTAAACAGATGACCCACAGAATGGGAGAAAATATTCACAAACTATGCATCCAACCAAGGTCTAATATCTACAATCTGTGAGGAACTTAAACAATTCAATAAGCAAAAAATACATAAGCCCATTAAAAAGTGGGCAAAAGACATGAATAGATACTTCTTAAAAGAAGACATGCAAGTGGCCAACAAACATATGAAAGAATAATCAACATCACTAATCATCAGTGAAATACAAATCAAAGTACCGTGAGATACCATCTCGCACCAATCAGAATGGCTATTATTAAAAAGTCAAAAAACAGCAGATGCTGGCAGAGAAAAGTGAATGCTTATACACTGTTGGTGGGAATGTAAATTAGTTCAGTTACTGTGGAAAGCAGTATGGAGATTTCTCAAACACTTAAAACAGAATTACCATTCAACTCAGTAATTTCATTACTGGGTGTACATTGAAAAGAAAATAAATTATTCTACCAAAAAGACACATGCACTCAAATGTTCACTGCAGCACTAATCACAATAGCAAAGACATGGAATCCACTTAGGTGCCTATCAGTGGTATATTGGAGAAAGAAAAGATGGTACATAATACTATATAATTCCACACAGGCATAAGAAAGAACAAAATCCTGTCCTTTGTAGCAACATAAATGCAGCTAGAGGCCATTATTCTAAGTGAATTAACACAGGAACAGCAAACCAGATACTGCATGTTCTCACTTATAAGTGGGGACTAAACATTAGTTACTCATGAACATAAATATGGCAACAATCTGGGGACTACTAAGAGGGAGGAAAAGGAGGAAGGCAAGGGTTGAAGAAAAATTTAAAACACTGTTAGTTAGATGAAAACTTATGCCACTGTGAAGTGATTCTATGTTCTCGGATAAGAAAACTCAACTTTATAATAATTTTAGTTAATTTAAGTATTTTTAAATTAATTAGTTTGTAAAGTAATTTATAAACATAAAATATTATTAATATTAATTATTAATATTTTTTCACATTTAGATAAGGTGAAGATTTTACATCAAAATAAAATACAGGCATACTTTTTTTTATTGCACTTTGCTTTATTGCATTTTGCAAATTTAAGGTTTGTGGCAACCCTGCATCAAACAAATCTATAGAGGTCATTATTCTAACAGCATTGTGTTTACTTCATGTCTCTGTGTCACATTTTGGTAATTTATGCAATATTTCAAACTTTTATTATTATTATATTTGTTATAGTGAGCTCTGATCAGTGATATTTGATGTTGTTGTTTTATAATCGTTTTGAAGTGCCACAAACTGTGCCCATATGAGACTGAACTTAATTGATAGATGTTGTGTGTGTTCAGATTGCTCTACCAAGAGATCACGCTTCTGTCTTTCTCCCTGTCTTTGGGACATCCCTATTTCCTGAGACATAACAATATTGAAATTAGGTCAATGAATAACCCTACAATGGCCTTCCTGTTCGAGTGAAAGGAAGAGTTGCATGTCTCTAACTTTAATTCAAAAGCTAGAAATGCTTAAGCTTAGTAAGGAAGGCACACTTAAAGCCAAGTTGTAGGCCTCTTGCATCAGTTAGCCAAGTTAGGAATGCAAATAAAAAATTATTGAAGAAAACTAAAAGTGCTACTCTAGTGAACACATGAATGATAAGAAAGAGAAACAGTCATGTTGCTGATATGGAAGACATTTTAGTAGTCCAGTTAAAGATCAAATCACCCACAGATTCTATTACACAAAGTCTACTTCAGATTAAGGCCATAATTCTCTTTAATTCTATTAAGGCTGAGAGAAGAAAGGAAGCTGCAGTAGAAAAGCTAGCAAAGGTGGGTTTATTTCATGAGGTTTAAGGAAAGAATCTATCTCCATACATAAAAGCACATGGTGAAGCACTGAGTGCTTATGCAGAAACTGCAGCCAGTATCTAGCTAAGGTAATTATGACAGTGGCTACACTAAACAACAGATTTTCAATGTAGACAAAACATTCTTGTATTGGAAGAAGATGCCACTGAAGACTTTCATAGCTAGGGGAGAAGTGAATGCCTAGCTTCAAAGTTTTGAAGGACAGGCTGACTGTCTTGATAGGGGATAATGCAGCTGTTGACTTTAAATTGAAGCCAGCCCTTATTTACCATTCTGAAAATCCTAGCACTCTTAAGAATCATGCTAAATCTACTCTGCCTGTTCTCTATAAATGAAACAACAGCCTTGATGACAGCAAGTCTATTTACAAGATGGTTTACTGAATATTTGAAGCCCACTGTTGAGACCTACTGCACAGGAGAAAAGATGTCTTTCAAAATATTACTGCTCATTGATAAAAGTTCTGATGGAGTTGTACAAGAAGATTAATGTTGTTTTCATGTCTGCTAACACAAAATTCATTTTGCAGTTCATATATCAAGGAATAATTTCAACTTTCAAGTCTTATTATTTAAGAAATAGATTTTGTGGCCGGGCACGGTGGCTCAAGCCTGTAATCCCAGCACTTTGGGAGGCTGAGACGGGCGGATCACGAGGTCAGGAGATCGAGACCATCCTGGCTAACATGGTGAAACCCCGTCTCTACTAAAAAAAAAAAAAAAAATACAAAAAACTAGCCAGGCGAGGTGGTGGGCACCTGTAGTCCCAGCTACTCAGGAGGCTGAGGCAGGAGAATGGTGTGAACCCGGGAGGCGGAGCTTGCAGTGAGCTGAGATCTGGCCACAGCACTCCAGCCTGGGCGGCAGAGCGAGATTCTGTCTCAAAAAAAAAAAAAAAAAAAAAAAAAAAAGAAATAGATTTTGTAAGGCCCTGGCTGCCACAGAGAGTGATTCCTCCAATAAATCTGGGCAAAGTAAATTGAAAACTTTCTGAAAAGGGTTCGCCATTCAATATGCCATTGAAAATATGTGTAATTCGTGGCAGGAGTTCATGATATCAACATAAAAAGGAGTTTGGAAGAAATTGATTTAAACCTTCATGGATGACTTGGATGGTTTCAAGACTTCCATAGAGGAAGTAACTGCAAATATGGTGTAAATCACAAAAGAATTAGAAGTAGAGTCTGAACATTTGACTGAATTGCTGCAATGTCATGATAAAACCTGAACAAATGAGGAGATGCCTCTTATGAGTGAGCCAAGAAAGTGGTTACTTCAGATGGAATTTACTCTTGGTGAAGATGCTATGGACATTGCAGAAATGACAACAAAAGAGCTAGGATGGAGGGCGTGCCCAAGATGGCGGAATACGAACAGCTCCAGCCTCCAGCTCCTAGGGTGAGTGACACAGGAGATGGGTGATTTCTGCATTTTCAACTGAGGTACCAGGTTCATCTCACTGGGGCATGTCGGACAGCTGGCGCTGGTCTGCGGGTGCAGCCCGACCAACAAGAGCGGAAGCAGGGCGAGTCATCGCCTCACCTGGGAAGGGCAAGGGGGAAGGGAATTCCTTTTCTTAGGCAAAGGAAAGTGAGACACACAACACCTGGAAAATCGGGTAACTCCCACCCTAATACTGAGCTTTACCAAGGGTCTTAGCAAACTGCACACCAGGAGATTATATCCCACACCTGGCCCATAGGCTCCCATGCCCACAGAGCCTCCCTCATTGCTAGCACAGCAGTCTGAGATCTAACTGCAAGGCAGCAGCGAGGCTTGGGGAGGGGCACCTCCCCAAGCAAGGCTTAAGTAGGTAAACAAAGCCACTGGGAAACTCGAATTGGGTGGAGCCCACCACAGCTCAAGGAGGCCGGCCTGCCTCTGTAGACTCCTCCTCTGGGGACAGGGCATAGCTAAAAAAAAAGCAGCAGAAACCTCGGCAGAGGTAAATGCCACTCTCTGACAGCTTTGAAGAGAGCAGTGGATCTCCTAGCATGGAGGATGAGATTTGAGAACGGACAGACTGCCTGCTCAAGTGGGTCGCTGACCCCTGAGTAGCCTAACTGGGAGACATCCCCCACTAGGTGCAGACCGACACCTCACACTTCACACAGCGGGATACACCCCTGAGACGAAGCTTCCAGAGCAAGAATCAGACAGCAACACTTGCTGTTCAGCAATATTCTATCTTCTGCAGCCTCCGCTGCTGATACCCAGGCAAACAGGGTCTGGAGTGGACCTCAAGCAAACTCCAGCAGACCTGCAGCTGAGGGTCCTGACTGTTAGAAGGAAAACTAACAAACAGAAAGGACACCCACACCAAAACCCCATCAGTACATCACCATCATCAAAGACCAAAGGCAGATAAAACCACAAAGATGGGGAAAAAGCAGTGAAGAAAAGCTGGAAATTCAAAAACTCAGAGCGCATCTCCCCCTCCAAAGAAATGCAGCTCATTGACAGCAACGGAACAAAGCTGGAGGGAGAATGACTTTGACGAGTTGAGAGAAGAAGGCTTCAGTCGATCAAACTTCTCAGAGCTAAAGGAGGAACTACGTAACCAGTGCAAAGAAACTAAAAACCTGAAAAAAGAATGGATGAATGGATAACTAGAATAATCAATGCAGAGAAGACCTTAAAAGAACTGATAAAGATGAAAACCATAACACAAGAACTATGTGACAAATGCACAAGCTTCAGTAACTGACTCGATCAACTGGAAGACAGAGTATTAGTAATTGAAGATCAAATGAATGAAATGAAGTGAGAAGAGAAGTGTAGAGTAAAAAGAGTAAAAGGAAATGAACAAAGCCTCCAAGAAGTATGAGATTATGTGAAAAGACCAAATCTACGTCTGATTGGTGTGCCTGAAAGTGATGGGGAAAATGGAACCAAGCTGGAAAACACTCTTCAGGATATCATCCAGGAGAACTTCTCCAACCTAGTAAGGCAGGCCAACATTCAAATTCAGGAAATACAAAGAACGCCACAAAGATACTCCTCGAGAAGAGCAACTCCAAGACACATAATTGCCAGATTTACCAAAGTTGAAATGAAGGAAAAAATGTTAAGGGCAGCCAGAGAGAAAGGTCGGGTTACACACAAAGGGAAGCCCATCAGACTAACAGCAGATCTATCGGCAGAAACTCTCCAAGCCAAAAGAGAGTGGGGGCCAATATTCAACATTCTTAAAGAAAAGAATTTTAAACCCAGAATTTCATATCCAGCCAAACTAAGTTTCATCAGTGAAGGAGAAATAAAATCCTTTACAGACAAGCAAATGCTTAGAGATTTTGTCACCATCAGGCCTGCCCTACAAGAGATCCTGAAGGAAGCACTAAACATGGAAAGGAACAACATGTACCAACCATTGCAAAAACATGTCAAAATGTAAAGTCCATTGATGCTAGGAAGAAACTGCATCAACTAGTGAGCAAAATAACCAGCTAATATCATAATGACAGGATCAGGTTCACACATAACAATATTAACCCTAAATATAAATGGACTAAATGGTCTAATTAAAAGACACAGATTGGCAAATTGGATAAAGAGTCAAGATCCATCAGTTTGCTGTATTCAGGAGACCCATCTCACATGCAGACACACATAGGCTCAAAATAAAGGGATGGAGGAAGATCTACCAAGCAAATGGAAAACAAAACAAAACAAAAGCAGGGGTGGCAATCCTAGTCTCTGATAAAAGAGACTTTAAACCATCAAAGATCAAAAGAGACAAAGAAGGCCATTATATAATGGTAAAGGGATCAATTCAACAGGAAGAGCTAACTATCCTAAATATACATGCACCCAATACAGGACCACCCAGATTCATAAAGCAAGTCCTTAGAGACTTACAAAGAGACTTAGACTCCCATACAATAATAATGGTAGACTTTAACACCCCACTGTCAACATTAGACAGATCAATGAGACAGAAAGTTAACAAGGATATCCAGGAATTGAACTCAACTCTGCACCAAGCAGACCTAATAGACATCTACAGAACTCTGCACCCCAAATCAACAGAATATACATTCTTCTCAGCACCACATCACACTTATTCCAAAATTGACCACATAGTTGGAAGTAAAGCACTCCTCAGCAAATGTCAAAGAACAGAAATTAAAACAAACTGTCTCTCAGACCACAGTACAAACAAACTAGAACTCAGGACTAAGAAACTCAATCAAAACCATTCAACTACATGGAAACTGAACAACCTGCTCCTGAATGAATACTGGGTACATAACGAAATGAAGGCAGAAATAAAGATGTTCTTTGAAACCAATGAGAACAAAGATACAACATACCAGAATCTCTGGGACACATTTAAAGCAGTGTGTGGAGGGAAATTTATAACACTAAATGCCCACAACAGAAAACAGGAAAGATCTAAAATTGACACCCTAACATCACAATTAAAAGAACTAGAGGAGCAAGAGCAAACACATTCAAAAGCTAGCAGAAGGCAAGAAATAACTACGATTAGAGCAGAACTGAAGGAGATAGAGACACAAAAAAACCCTCCAAAAAATCAATGAATCCAGGAGCTGGTTTTTTGAAAAGATCAACAAAACTGATAGACCACTAGCAAGACTAATAAAGAAGAAAAGAGACAAGAATCAAACAGACGCAATAAAAAATGATAAAGGGGATATCACCACGGACCCCACAGAAATACAAACTACCGTCAGAGAATACTATAAACACCTCTACACAAATAAACTAGAAAACCTAGAAGAAATGGATAATTTCCTGGACACTTACACTCTCCCAAGACTAAACCAGGAAGAAGTTGAATCCCTGAATACACCAATAGCAGGCTCTGAAATTCAGGCAATAATTAATAGCCTACCAACCAAAAAAAGTCCAGGACCAGATGGATTCACAGCTGAATTCTACCGGAGGTACAAGGAGGAACTAGTACCATTCCTTCTGAAACTATTCCAATCAATAGAAAAAGAGGGAATCCTCCCTAACTCATTTTATGAGGCCAACATCATGCTAATACCAAAGCCTGGCAGAGACAACAAAAAAAGAGAATTTTAGACCAATATCCCTGATGAACATTGATGCAAAAATCCTCAATAAAATACCAGCAAAGCGAATCCAGCAGCACATCAAAAAGCTTATCCACCATGATCAAGTAGGCTTCATCCCTGGGATGCAAGGCTGGTTCAACATATGCAAATCAATGAATGTAATCCAGCATATAAACAGAACCAAAGACAAAAACCACATGATTATCTCAATAGATGCAGAAACGGCCTTTGACAAAATTCAACAGCTCTTCATGCTAAAAACTCTCAATAAATTCAGTATTGATGGAATGTATCTCAAAATAATAAGAGCTATTTATGACAAACCCACAGCCAATATCATACTGGATGGGCAAAAACTGGAACCATTCCCTTTGAAAACTGGCAGGAGACAGGGATGCCCTCTCTCACCACTTCTATACAACATAGTGTTGGAAGTTCTAGGCTAGGGCAATCAGGCAAGAAAAAGAAATAAAGGGTATTCAGTTAGGAAAAGAAGAAGTCAAATTGTCCCTGTTTGCAGATGACATGATTGTATATTTAGAAAACCCCATTGTCTCAGCCCAAAATCTCCTTTAGCTGATAAGCAACTTCAGCAAAATCTCAGGATACAAAATCAATGTGCAAAAATCACAAGCATTCTTATACACCAGTAACAGACAAACAGAGAGCCAAATCATGAATGAACTCCCATTCACAATAGCTTCAAAGAGAATAAAATACCTAGGAATCCAACTTATAAGGGATGTAAAGGACCTCTTCAAGGAGAACTACAAACCACTGCTCAGTGAAATAAAAGAGGACACTAACAAATGGAAGAACATTCCATGATCATGGATAGGAAGAATCAATATTGTGAAAATGGCTCTACTGCCCAAGGTTATTTATAGATTCAATGCCATCCCCAGTAAGCTACCAATGACTTTCTTCACAGAATTGGAAAAACCTGCTTTAAAGTTTATATGGAACCAAAAAAGACCCTGCATTGCCAAGACAATCCTATGTCAAAAGAACAAAGCTGGAGGCATCACGCTACCTGACTTCAAACTATACTACAATGCTACAGTAACCAAAACAGCATGGTACTGGTACCAAAACAGAGATATAGACCAATGGAACAGAACAGAGCCCTCAGAAATAATACTACACATCTACAGCCATCTGATCTTTGACAAACCTGACACAAACAAGAATTGGGGAAAGGATTCCCTATTTAATAAATGGTGCTGGGAAAATTGGCTAGCCATAAGTAGAAAGCTGAAACTGGATCCTTTCCTTACTCCTTATACGAAAATCAATTCAAGATGGATTAGAGACTTAAATGTTAGACCTAAAACCATAAAAACCCTAGAAGAAAACCTAGGTAGTACCATTCAGGACATAGGCATGGGCAAGGACTTCATGTCTAAAACACCAAAAGCAATGGCAGCAAAAGCCAAAATTGACAAATGGGATCTAATTAAACTAAAGAGCTTCTGCACCACAAAAGAAACTACCAATCAGAGTGAACAGGCAACCTACAGAATGGGAGAAAATTTTTGCAATCTACTCATCTGACAAAGGGCTAATATCCAGAACCTATAAAGAACTCAAACAAATTTACAAGAAAAGAACAACCCCATCAAAAAGTGGGCAAAGGATATGAACAGACATTTCTCAAAAGAAGACATTCATACAGCCAACAGACACATGAAAAAATGCTCATCATCACTTGCCATCAGAGAAATGCAAATCAAAGCCACAAGGAGATACCATCTTTCGCCAGTTAGAATGGCAATCATTAAAAAATCAGGAAACAACAGGTGCTGGAGATGATGTGGAGAAATAGGAACACTTTTACACTGTTGGTGGGACTGTGAGCTAGTTCAACCATTGTGGAAAACAGTGTGGCGATTCCTCAAGGATCTAGAACTACAAATACCATTTAACCCAGCCATCCCATTACTGGGGACATACCCAAAGGATTATAAGTCATGCTGCTATAAAGACACATGCACATGTATGTTTATTGGGGCAGTATTTACAATAGCAAAGACTTGGAATCAACCCAAATGTCTATCAGTGACAGACTGGATTAAGAAAATGTGGCACATATACACCATGGAATACTATGGAGCCAAAAAAAGGATGAGTTCATGTCCTTTGTAGGGACATGGATGTAGCTGGAAACCACCATTCTCAGCAAACTATTGCAACAACGGAAAACCAAATACCGCATGTTCTCACTCTTAGGTGGGAATTGAACAATGAGATCACTTGGACACAGGAAGGGGATCATCACACACCGGGTCCTATTGTGGGGAGGTGGGGGGGAGGGATAGCATTAGGAAATATACCTAATGTAAATGATGAGTTAATGGGTGAAGCACACTAACATGGCACATGTATACACATGTAACAAACCTGCACGTTGTGCACATGTACCCTAGAACTTAAAGTATAAAAAAAAAAGAGGCTATCACATGAACTTAGTTACTGAAATATCTCTTCTGTTCTATTGGTCTTGCTGTATGATCATGTTTAATACAGTGCCATTTTATTGTTTTTTTTTTTTTTTCTTTGAGACAGAGTCTCACTCTGTCACCCAGGCTGGAGTGCAGTGGCCAGATCTCAGCTCACTGCAAGCTCCACCTCCCGGGTTCACGCCATTCTCCTGCCTCAGCCTCCCGAGTAGCTGGGACTACAGGCGCCGCCACCTCGCCTGGCTAGTTTTTTGTATTTTTAGTAGAGACGGGGTTTCACCGTGTTAGCCAGGATGGTCTCGATCTCCTGACCTCGTGATCCGCCCGTCTCGGCCTCCCAAAGTGCTGGGATTACAGGCTTGAGCCACCACGCCCGGCCTACAGTGCTATTTTAATTAAAAGCTTTATAGTATGCTTTAATATCTGTCAGGATTGTATTTCCTCATTGTTCTTCTCTCACAGTTTTATTGACAGTTCTTTTTTATAGTTATACCTCGGATATATGTGGGTTTGATTCCAGACCACCACAATAAAGCAAATATTGCAATAAAGTATGTCACACAAATTTTTTTGTTTCCCAGTGCATGTAAAAGTTATATTTACACTATACTGTAGTCTATTAAGTGTGGAATAACGTTATATCTAAGAAAGTAATGTACATATCTTAGTTAAAATACACTATATTGCTAAAAAATCCTAATGATCATCTGAGCCTTCAGTGAGTTGTAATCCTTTTACTGGTGTAGATCTTGCTTCCATGTGGATGGCTGCTGACTGATCAGGGTGGTAGCTGATGAAGGCTAGGGTGACTGTGGCAATTTCTTAAAATAAGACAATTATTAAGTTTGCCACATCAATTAACTCTTCCTTTCATGCAAGATTTCTCTTTGGCATGTGATAGAGTTTAATACCATTTTACCCATGGTAGAAATTATTTCAAAATTGGAGTCAATCCTCTCAAATCCTGCCACTGCTTTATCAACTAAGTTCACGTGATATGTATGGCATCTCAAGTAATTGGGAAAAACAGACTATTGAATTAATGGCATTGTGACATTGTGGGTAACATCTGGAAAAAATTAAATTATGTCCATATTTGATACTGCATACCAAGATAACTTCCAAAACAATAAAAATTTTTTTTTGCATTTTTTTTTAAATTATACTTTAAGTTCTAGGGTACATGTGCATAACGTGCAGGTTTGTTACATATGTATACTTATGCCATGTTGGTGTGCTGCACCCATCAACTCGTCAGCACCCATCAATTCATCATTTATATCATGTATAACTCCCCAATGCAATCCCTCCCTCCTCCCCCCTCCCCATGATAGGCCCCAGTGTGTGATGTTCCCCTTCCCGAGTCCAAGTGATCTCATTGTTCAGTTCCCACCTATGAGTGAGAACATGCGGTGTTTGGTTTTCTCTTCTTGTGATAGTTTGCTAAGAATGATGGTTTCCAGCTGCATCCATGTCCCACAATAAAAATTTTAATGCAAAAACCAAAATGCTAAAAATACTAAAAAACAACGCAAGAATTATTTTATAACCTCAAAGTGAAGATGACCTCTGTAACTATGACACAAATTCCAGAAGCCACAAAAGAGTAGCCTAATATATTCACCTCTGTAAAACTTGTAACAACAACAACCAAAAAAAACTTCTGTATCATGAAACACTAAACACAAAGTAAAAACCCATAACAAACTGGGAGAGAATTCTTTTTTTTTTTTTTTTGACAAAAGGCTAAGTTCCCATGTATGTAAGAGCTCTTACTGGTTAGTAAGAAAGATAACAACCCAGAAGAAAAATACAGATTTTTATGAACAGATGTTTTACAGAAAGTTAGTTGCAAATGACTCTTGAGCACATAAAAAGATATTCTTCACTCCTTATAACAGAAATACATTTGAAAACTATATTGAGATATATTTTACCTATCAGATTTGCAAAATTAAATTTCAAAATTTGCTAATACAGCATTGGTGAGGAAGTAGAAAACAGATGCTTTCATACATCGATTGTGGGATGGCAGATTGGTACAATATGAAAAAGTGGCACTTTGGCAGTGTATATTGCAACAGCTTATATCCATCAATCCAACAAATCCACTTGTAAGAATTTACCTGAGAGGTTTACTTGCACATATGCAAATAAAGATGTACAAGGATATATGTGTAAAACCGTGCAGCCCTATTTGTGACAGCAAATATGTGTAAACAACCTTATTTTCATCTATACAGAAATAGTAAAATAAATGATATACCTAACCAAAAACTATTTAAACGTTTTTAAATTCTCATGTATTAACATGGGGAGATTGTCAAGACACACTTAATGGGGAAGAAAGGCAAGTTTGTAACAGTCTAGTACAATACCATAATGTAGAAATGTGTGTGTGTTTTCCTTATCTAAAAAATAATATCTGAAAAGATGAAGAAACTAGGTTGGACGCAGTGGCTCAGACCTGTAATCCCAGCACTTTGGGAGGCTGAGGCAGGTGGACAGCTTGAACCCAGAAGTTTGAGATCAGCCAGGGCAACACCTTGTCTTTACAAAAAGAAAAAATAGGTGGATGCGGTGGCACAAGTTTGTAGTCCCAGCTACTCAGGAGTCGGAGGTGAGAGGATCCCTTAAGCCTGGGAGGCAGAGATTGGAGTGAACTGAGATCCTGCTACTGCATTCCAGCTGAGGTGACAGAGCAAGACCTTGTCTCAAAACCAAACCAAAACAAACAAACAAACAAACAAAAAACTAGGAGTGATTACCCATAGGAAGACAGATGAATGCAGATGGCAAACAGGAAGGGAAGAAAACTTTTCACCACTTACCTTTTTATACTTCTTGATATTTGTTTCATGCTTATTAAACAGTAGCAATTTATTAAATAAAACAATTTTTAAATAATTTTCCCAGTTTGCACAATATTACAAAACTTAATTTTCTGAAATGTAATCTAGGTTTGATACCCATTTATAAACCTGAAGTGGTGTGGCACACTTTTATACCTTTATGTTTATTCCTTGGCCCTCTGCAGGCTAGATTCTACTGAATTTGCTCTTTCAAATCTCACTAACAGCTTCCTAATTCCCAAACCCAATAACGACTTTTCCGTTCTCCTCTCATTTGAATTCCCTTCTGTGTTGGATGCTGCTGTCCACCTCCTTCCTTACTGAAACACTGCCCCTTTGTCAGTACTTTATCACCTACTAAAGTCCTGGCTCTCCTTCACAGCCTTCACTCTCCCTTGAGCTCTACGAATAGCAGGATAAGAATAAGATTGTTTTCAATTGTCTTTCCTGGTTAAATACCTTACCACCCTTGACATTTGCTGGAGCTTGTAATTCTTACTGTGTAAAGCACTTAATTATCAAAAGCCCTGTTGCCAACAACTGAAGATTATCTTTGGTTGAAGGGGCAGGAAATAATTAGGAGCTTTGTTATTTCCTTTCCTTCTAGTTACTGTTCTCTGTTTTGAAGGTGGTATACAGAATACGTAGAAGCAGTAGTATTGGAGCCCGGGACTTGAGAGGAACAGGCTTTTAAACCAGATTACCTGGGCTCAAAGTCCAACCTCATTCCTCACTAGGGTATAACCTTCAGCAAGTTATTCAAACTTTAGCTAGGTGAGTTACTACAACTATGCCTGTCTTACTTACTTCTCCCTAAAATGGAGGAGCCATGATAGTACTTAGATCATTGCACTCTTGGGTAGTATTTATGAGGGAATAGACATAGAATCACTTTGAACCATTCCTGCTATCCGGGCTCTTGCATCTATGGCTAGTAACAGTCCATGTAGAAAATTCTAGAGCACTAATTCCAGAGTCAGTACCCTGAATTCTAGTCTCATTTCTACTGCTACCTTGATCTATGTTTTGGATACATTTTCTGAGTTTCAGCTTCCCTGTTTGTAAGACAGAAGGCTAAAACACAATCTCAAAAATTCTTTTCTGTCAATATAATTCTAAACACCTGCTTTGAGGAACAATGGCTTAAGCCCGTTATTTCAAAGTCTCATAGCTAAAGCACTGCTTTGTGTATGAATTGGGAAGCTTTTCTGAAGGTCAGGATTAATAACTTTACAAAATGGGAAACATACAGGCTTGTTTTATGAAGACATTTAGTATTTTACTTATTTTTAAACAAAGCCACTTCTGTTAGGACAAGAAAAAAGTCATATTCTTAAGAGATAAAGTGGTTCTAAAGTTGAATATTTATCTAATCAACACAGGTTCTTAGAAATTTATAATATTGGGGAATAAAACCAAAAGTGCACAGATTAGAATTAGATTGATCAGGCAAGGCACAGTGACTTATGCCTTGGGAGTCTGAGGCAGGTGGATCCCTTGAGCTCAGGAGTTCAAGACCAGCCTGGGCAACATAGCAAGACCTGTGACTGTACAAAAAATACATACACACACACATGCACACATGAATGCACACACACGCATGAATGCACACACAGCTGGGCATGGTGGTGCATGCCTGTAGTACCAACTACTCAGGAGACTGAGATGGGAGGATCTTTTGAGCTAAGATCATGCCACTGCACCCCAGCCAGGGCACTAGAGAGAGACCCAGTCTCAAAAAATAAATACACAAATAACAAATAAAAAAAGAACAGAAAAAGAAAAAAGAAAGAAATCAGCTGATCAACAGAAAAGCCGTTACATTCGAAATAAAATATTTATTGAGTAAGGGGAGGCAGTTTCCAAGGTGGTCAAATAGGGAACAGTTCCAGTCTACAGCTCCCAGTGTGATTGATGTAGAAGATGCGTGATTTCTACGTTTCCAACTAAGGTACCTGGTTCATCTCCTTGGGACTGGTTGGACAGTGGGTGCAGCGCACGGAGGGTGAGCCAAAGCAGGGCGGGCATCGCCTCACCTGGGAAGCACAAAGAGTCAGGGGATTTCCCTTTCCTAGCCAAGGGAAGCCATGACAGGCTGTACCTGGAAAAATGGGACACTCCCATACAAATACTGTGCTTTTCCCAAGGTCTTAGCAACCAGCAGACAAAGAGATTCTCTCCCATACCTGGATCAGCAGGTCCCACACCCACAGAGTCTTGCTCACTGCTAGCACAGCAGTCTGAGATATAACTGTGAGGCAGCAGCCTGGCTGGGGGAGGGGCATCTGTCATTGCTGAGGCTTGAGTAAGGTAAACAAAGTGGCTGGGAAGCTCAAACTGGGCAGAACCCACCATAGTTCAGCAAGGCCTACTGCCTTTACAGACTCCACCTCTGTGGGCAGGGCATAGCTGAACAAAAGGCAGCAGACAACTTCTGCAGACTTAAACATCCCTGTCTGACAACTCTAAAGAGAGCAATGGTTCTCCCAGCACGGCGTTTGAGCTGTTGAGAACGAACAGACTGCCTCCTCAAGTGGATACCTGACCCCCATGTCACCTAACTGGGAGACACTTCCCAGTAGGGGTCAACAGATAGCTCATATAGGTGGGTGCCCCTCTGGGACAAAGCTTCCCGAGGAAGAATCAGGCAGCAACATTTGCTGTTTTGCAATTTTTGCTGTTCTGCAGTCTCTGCTGGTGATACCCAGGTACACAGGGTCTGAAGTGGACCTCCAGCAAACTCCAACAGACCTGCAGCTGAGGGACCTGACCATTAGAAGGAAAGCTAACAAACAGAAAGAAATAGCACCAACATCAACAAAAAGGACATCTACACCAAAACCCCATCTGTAGGTCACCAACCTCAAAGAGCAGAGGTAGATAAAACCACAAAAATGGGGAAAAACCAGAGCAGAAAACCTGAAAATTCTAAAAAACAGAGCACCTCTTCTCCTCCAAAGGATCACAGCTCCTTGCCAGCAATAGAACAAAGCTGGATGGAGAATGACTTTGACGACTTGACAGAAGTAACCTTCAGAAGGTCAGTAATAACAACCTTCTCTGAGCTAAAGAAGCATGTTCAAACCCATTGCAACGAAGCTAAAAACCTTGAAAAAAGGTTAGACGAATGGCTAACTAGAATAAACAGTGTAGAGAAGACCTTAAACGACCTAAGGGAGCTGAAAACCATGGCACAAGAACTTCATGACACATGCACAAGCTTCAATAGCTGATTCAATCAAGTGGAAGAAAGGTTATCAGTGATTGAAGATCAAATAAATGACATAAAGTGAGAAGACAAGGTTAGAGAAAAAGGAGTAAAAAGAAATGAACAAAGTCTCCAAGAAATATGGGACTATGTGAAAAGACCAAATCTATGTTTGATAGGTATACCTGATAGTGATAGGGAGAATGGAACCAAGTTGGAAAACACTCTTCAGGATACTATACAGGAGAATTTCCCCAACCTAGCAAGGCAGGCCAACATTCAAATTCAGGGAATACAGAGAACACCACAAAGATACTCCATGATAAGAGCAACCCCAAGACACATAATTTTCAGATTCACCAAGGCTGAAATGAAGGAAAAAATGTTAAGGGTGGCCAGAAAGAAAGGGTCGGGTTACCCACAAATGGAAGCCCATCAGACTAACAGTGGATCTGTAGGCAGAAACCCTACAAGCCAGAAGAGAGTGGGGGACAATATTCAACATTCTTAAAGAAAAGAACTTTCATCCCAGAATTTCATATCCAGCCAAACTAAGCTTCATAAGTGAAGGAGAAATAAAATCCTTTATAGACAAGCAAATGCTGAGAGATTTTGTCACCAGCAGGCCTGTCTTACAAGAGCTCCTGAAGGAAGCACTAAACATGGAAAGAAACAGCTGGTACCAGCCATTGTAAAAAAAAAAAAAAAACAAAAACAAATTGTAAAGACCATCAATGCTATGAAGAAACTGCATCAATTAACAGGCAAAATAACCAGCTAACATCATAATGACAGGATCAAATTCACACATAACAATATTATCCTTAAATATAAATGGGCTAAATGCCCAATTAAAAGATACAGACTGGCAAATTGGATAAAGAGTCAAGACCCATCAGTTTGCTGTATTCAGGACACCCATCTCACCTGCTGAGACACACATAGGCTCAAAACAAAGGGATGGAGGAAGATCTACCAACCAAATGGAAAGCAAAAAAAAGCAGGGGTTGCAATCCTAGTCTCTGATAAAACAGACTTTAAATCAACAAAGATCAAAAGAGACAAAGAAAGCCATTATATAATGGTAAAGGTATCAATTCAACAAGAAGAGCTAACTATCCTAAATATATAAATATATATGCACCCAATACAGGAGCATTCAGATTCTTTTTTTTTTTTTTTTTTTTTTTTTTTTGAGACGGAGTCTCGCTCTGTGGCCCAGGCTGGAGTGCAGTGGCGGGATCTCAGCTCACGGCAAGCTCCGCCTCCCGGGTTTACGCCATTCTCCTGCCTCAGCCTCCCGAGTAGCTGGGACTACAGGCGCCCGCCACCACGCCCGGCTAGTTTTTTGTATTTTTTAGTAGAGATGGGGTTTCACCGTGTTAGCCAGGATGGTCTCGATCTCCTGACCTCGTGATCCGCCCGTCTCGGCCTCCCAAAGTGCTGAGATTACAGGCTTGAGCCACCGCGCCCGGCCGCATTCAGATTCTTAAAGCAAGTCCTTAGAGACCTACAAAGAGACCTAGACTCCTACGCAATAATAATGGGAGTCTTTTTTTTTTTTTTTTTTTTTTTTTTTAATAATGGGAGTCTTTAACACCCCACTATTAGACAGATAAATGAGACAGAAGGTTAACAAGGATATCCAGAATTTGAACTCAGCTCTGCACCAAGCAGACCTAATAGACATCTACAGAACTCTCCACCCCAAATCAACAGAATATACATTCTTCTCAACACCACATTGCACTTATTCTAAAATTGACCACATAATTGCAAGTAAAGCACTCCTCAGCAAATATAAAAGAACACAAATCACAACAAACAGTCTCTCAGACCATGGTACAATTAAATTAGAACTCAGGATTAAGAAACTCACTCAAAATTGCACAACTACATGGAAACTGAACAACCTGCTCCTGAATGACTACTGGGTAAATAAAGAAATGAAAGCAGAAATAAAGATGTTCTTTGAAACCAATGAGAACAAAGACACAACATACCAGAATCTCTGGGACACATTTAAAGCAGTGTGTAGAGGAAAATTTATAGCCCTAAATGACAAGAGAAAGCAGGAAAGATCTAAAATTGACACCCTAACATCACAATTAAAAGAACTAAAAAAGCAAGAACAAACACATTCAAAAACTAGCAGAAGGCAAAAAATAACTAAGATCAGAGCAGAACTGAAGGAGATAGAGACATAAAAAAAAAAAACCCTTAAAAAAAATCAATGAATCCGGGAGCTGGTTTTTTGAAAATATCAACAAAATTGATAGACTGCTAGCAATACTAATAAAGAAGAATAGAGAAAATAATCAAATAGGAGCAATAAAAAATGATACAGGGGATATCACCATTGATCACATAGGAATACAAACTACCATCAGAGAATACTATAAACACCTCTGTGTAAATAAACTAGAAAATCTAGAAGAAATGGATAATTTCCTGGACACATACACCCTCCCAAGACTAAACCAGGAAGAAGCTGAATCTCTGAATAGACCAATAACAGGCTCTGAAATTGAGACAAAAACAGCCTACCAACCAAAACACATCCAGGACCAGACAGATTCATAGGTGAATACTAGCATAGGTACAAAGAGGAGCTGGTACCATTCCTTCTGAAACTATTCCAATCAATAGAAAAAGAGGGAATCCTCCCTAACTCATTTTATGAGGCCAACATCGTTCTGATACCAAAGCCTGCCAGAGACACAACCTAAAAAGAGAATCTTAGACCAATATCCCTGATGAACATCAATGCAAAAATACTCAATAAAATACTGCCAAAAAGAATCCAGCAGCACATCAAAAAGCTCATCCACCATGATCAAGTTGGCTTCATCCCTGGGATGCAAGGCTGGTTCAACATACATAAATTGATAAACGTAATCCATCACATAAACAGAACCAAAGACAAAAACCACATGATTATCTCAATAGATGCAGAAAAGGCCTTTGACAAAATTCAGTAGCCCTTCATGCTAAAAATTCTCATTAAACTAGGGATTGATGGAATGTATCTCAAAATAATAAGAGCTATTTATGGCAAACCTAGAGCTAAAATCATACTGAATGGGCAAAAATTGGAAGTATTCCCTTTGAAAACTGGCAGAAGACAGGGATGCCCTCTCTCACCACTCCTATTCAACATAGTGTTGGAAATTCTGGCCAGGACAATCAGGCAAGAGAAAGAAATAAAGGATATTCAATTAGGAAAAGAGGAAGTCAAATTGTCTCTGTTTGCAGATGACATGATTGTATATTTAGAAAACCTCATTTTCTCAGCCCCAAATCTCCTTGAGCTGATGATAAGCAACTTCAGCAAAATCTCAGGATATAAAATCAATGTGCAAAAATCACAAGCATTCCTATACACCAATAACAGACAAACAGAGAGCCAAATCATGAGTGAACTCCCATTCACAATTTCTACAAAGAGAATAAAATACCTAGGAATCCAACTTATAAGGGATGTGAAGGACCTCTTCAAGGAAAACTACAAGTCACTGCTCAATGAAATAAAAGAGGACATAAACAAATGGAAGGACATTCCATGCTCATGGATAGGAAGAATCAATATAGTGTAAATGGCCATACTGCCCAAAGTAATTTATAGATTCAAGGCCATCCCCATCAAGCTACCAATTACTTTCTTCACAGAATTGGAAGAAACGAGGTATTTATTTTGACATCACTAAGTTGAAATTTGAGTATTAGACTTCAACCTTATTTTTGAAAACAAGACACTCCTTAAATCTCACAATCTTCTGGCCCCTTGGCTAAAACTCCGGGGTTCTGTCTTTAATACGTTACTGTCATTTACTCCTTAAGCCCAATATAGTCCTGAGCCTAGGCTGACCATTCGCTTTACTCCATTGCCACAATGTCTACATTTTCTTCACATCTCAACCTGGTGGCTGCAGACTGGCTGACTTTGGCCTTTTTATTTTCAAGCAATCATGAAGTCCATTGACAAGTGCCTTCTTCTTTAAAGCACTTTCCCTGAATACTTGTATCTCAAGAATTCATATTGATTTGCTGCTCTCTCATTAATAAGTCTAAATTTCTCTGCCAGACTCAGAGTTAGGCCTCCTTTAGCTGCTCTAGTCTCTTTTCTTACTGCTTTCTTCCCCTCTCTTCCATCTGTCCCATATATTTCAGTTCCCTCATGGACTCCATACACAATGTCCTCCTCATTACTGATTTCATGCAGGTAATTAGCATGTCAAGTCTTTTCTTTTTGAGACAGGCTCTTGCTCTGTTGTCCAGGCTGGAGTGCAGTGGCACAATCATAGCTCACCAAAGCCTTGAAGTCCTGGGCTCAAGTGATCCTCTCGCCTTAGCCTCCTAAATAACTAGGACTACAGGCACGCACCACTACACCTAATTTTTTTGTGGACATGTTGTAATTTCTTTTTGTTATGTTGCCCAGGCTGTCGGGCCTTATTTTTTATTGAAGCTTTACATATTTACTGATATCTTTTATGCATTTGCTATTAATAACTCAATTTCATGACTCTCAAATTATTTCAGGTTCATGCCTTATAAAAAAAACTTAAATGGTCATCACAATGCAGTGATCTACTTACTTTTTGGGAATATATGACTTGAACTTAAAATTAGTTCTTTTACTGACCAGTTGTGTTTCTGCTGGCAAATCATACTGAGCCTCATGACGTGTTATAAATATTAAATGAAAAAGATGAAAAGCTATTTTGTCAGCCCTAATTGCAATACCAGTACCATTGTTTTCAATACGTTATTTCCATGCAGAACAACACATCCTTAAAGTATTAGATAAATAGAAGGTCTGTTGAAGGTGTTTAACAAGTGTACGAAATATGTTTCAAAAAGCCACAAAGTGAAGTTTCAAATTTTTAAAAAATTGGAGTTAACTGTAAAGCCATTGGTATTAATATAGTTTAATTCTAAATATCGAATTAGATGGCAATTCTTATGAGAAAGAATTATAACAACAAAATTGATGAGACACTGTTTACTGAAGTGTTTGCTAAAGGAAACATTACTATCAGCTGACTACACCCACTACAAGTTACAAGAGATCTTTCCTAATTGCATTGTGTTGTCACTGATAAAAGATCTATTTGTATGAATAGAGAGAGTCTAATTAGAGCCTCTTTGCAGAGTAATTCTGATTCTATATATTTTTTCCCTGTTACCATTCTTTGTGGTATCCACAGGCAACTACATTGAAATCAGTGTAGACTTGATCTATTGAGGAAGTTTAATGGGAAATGCTAATGACCAGGAAATGTTAATGAGCTGGGAACATACATCCTAGCTGAGATGAAAAGCATCATAAGAGAATAATTAACATTAGAACTCACAACTTGGTTGCTAAATTATTTTATAATTTAAGAATATAGGACTAAAAAGCAGAAATACAAAGTACTTTGAAAGATTATTTAGTTGTTGAAGTGTCTTTTCTACACTACTTAAGCGTACACTGAACATAAGATTTAAAACTGAAGTAGTAACAAAAGTAGAGCTTGTGTATACCTATGGAAAGCTAAGACTGTTGGTCTTAGCAGAGACTTTTTTTTTTTTTTTGAGACGGAGTCTCGCTCTGTTGCCCAGGCTGGAGTGCAGTGGCGCGATCTGCGCTCACTGCAAGCTCCGCCTCCCGGGTTCACGCCATTCCCCTGCCTCAGCCTCCCAAGTAGCTGGGACTACAGGCACCCGCCACCACGCCTGGCTAATTTTTTGTATTTTTAGTAGAGACGGGGTTTCACCGTGTTAGCCAGGATAGTCTCGATCTCCTGACCTCGTGATCCACCTGCCTTGGCCTCCCAAAGTGCTGGGATTACAGGTGTGAGCCACTGTGTCCGGCCAGCAGAGACTTTTTAAAGAGATTTTTGTCTCTTAGAGACAGTCAACTGACCACCAAAATTTGGGCTTCCTTTCCCATAGTTTAGAGTTGTTGTGAAGAAGCAATTGCCCAGATAATGATTATACTTCCAAATTCTCTTTGCATCCAAGTAGGACCATGTGACCAATTCTCCCCAGTGGGATGTGAACAGAAGTGATCCATTTCTGAGAGAGAGTAAGGAAGGAAGGAAGGAGAAAAAATATACCAATTAAAAAAAATCAAATTGTGAGTTGCTTAATGTGTTTCAATAGTACAAGTGTAGATTATTTAACTGAGTTGTTACCTAATTCAGTAAAATGCCTAAACACTAGGATATGATTTAATGGTATGTCTTGATTATAAATAAGACTCTCAAATATCCCTGGCCACTGGATATGGAGCTTCTCTGCTAAATAAGCTATTATTAGTCTTAGATTTCCTTACCAGGGAGAAGTTCATTACAGTTTCAGCCAAAGGAAGAGCAAGGAATTCAGCTGTACAAAATAAAAGAACCAAGCATTTGAGCAGGTATCATTTCAGTTCTGATCAAAATAATTTGAGTTCAGTGTGTATGCTGTGTTAGTGGGAATGTGATTGGTGGTGGCCAGACACTGCTGAAAGAAGAGCCAGAAAGCTGGAAACTCCAAAACATTCTATTTAACTCTAAGTCCTAGGTAGGTAACCGTAAGAATGAGCTTGATGACTTCAAAGAAATTTTAGGTCAGAAAATAGACAAGTAGCCTCTGACAAAAAGGAGGGTTTTGAATAGCTAGGTCAGAATTGTATCTTTTAAAATTTGGGCCCTAAAGGGAGAAGTTAATTGGATAGTAGAGTGGATTCTAAAGGATAGATGCAAAATTTACTAGGAAATTAATGTTTTTCTCATCCTTTTATAGTAATATTTAATTGAATTATGTAATAATAAAGTAATACAGCCAGCATAAACACTTTGGGGAACACAGTGACTGTTGGGACATCAGCCATTGCTTTATTACAAACTGCCCTCAAAACTTAGTGTTTCAAAACATCTACCTTTTAAGATTTTTAATTAACAAATAGTAATTGTATTTATAGGGGGTACAATATGATGTTTTGATACATCTATACATTGTATAAGTTAAATCAAGATTAAATCAAGCTAATAAACATCTATCACCTCATCTACTAATTGTTTTTTGTGAAATATTTAAAATCGAATCTTTTAGCAAGTTTGAAATATACTATATAATATTAAATATGGTCACCATGTAGCACAATGGACTACTAACATGTTTGCTAGAACTAAAAATAGGACTATTTTCTGTCTAACTGAAACTTTGTATCCTGTGACCAACATCTTCTCTTTCCCCATCTCCAGACCCCAACCAGGGATAATCACCATTCTATTCTTTGTTTCCATGAGTTCAAATTTTTAATTTTTCCATTTCTGAGAATACAATCAATATATGGTTATTAACTATAGCTATCATGTTATACAAGAGATCTCTTGAACTTATTCTTCCTACCTAACTGAAATTTTATATCCTTTGACCAACATTTTCTGAACCCCCTTTCTTCCCACTGTCCTAGCCCCTGGCAACCACCTTTCTACTCCCTACCTCTATGAGTTTAACTATTTTAGATTCCACATATAAGTAAGAACATGCTATCTGTGCCTGGCTTGTTTCACTTAACACCATGGCCTCCAGAGTCATCCATATTGAAGGAAATAACAGGATTTCCTTCTTTTTATGGCTAAATAGTATTACATTGTATATATATACTACATTTTCTTTATTCACTCATCTGTTGATGGACACTAAAATTAATTCTGTATCTTAGTTGTTATTCACAATGCAAAATAAACATGGGAGAATAGATATCTCTTTGACATACCAATGTAATTTCCTTTGGATATATACCCACTAGTGAGATTACTGGATCATATGGTAATTTTATTTTTAGTTTTTTTTGAGAAACCTTCATACTGTTCTCCATAATGGCTAATTTACATTCCCATCAACAATGTACAAGGGTTTTTTTTTCTTTCACATTCTTGCCAACACTTGTTATCTTTCTTTTTTGATAATAGCTATTCCAACAGGCATAAGGTGGTATCTCGTTGTAGTTTTAATTTACATTCTTCCAATGATTAGTTATGCTGAACATTTTTTATGTTCCTGTTTGCCGTTTGTGTGTCTTCTTTTGAGCAATGTCTATTTAGGCCTTTTGTCCATTTTTAATTGGATTGCTTTCTTGCTATTTTAAGATATATTTTGGATATTAACTGACCCTTTTTCTGATATATGGATTGCAAATATTTTCTCCCATTCCACAGGTTGTCTCTGTTGACTGTTTTTCCCTTGGCAGTGCAAAAAACTTTTGGTTTGATGTACTACATTTGTCTATTTTTGTGGTTGTTGCCTGTGCTTTCAGGTTTATATCCAAAAAAATTATTACTCAGACCAATGTTATAGAGATGTTCCTCTATGTTTTCTTCTAGTAGTTTTACAATTTCAGGTCTTTTGTTTAAGTCTTTAATCCATTTGGAGTTTATGTTTGTATATGGTGTGAGATAAGGGCCTAATTTCATTCTTCTGCATGTGTATATGCAGCTTTTCCAACATCACTTACTGAAGGGGCAGTCTTTTCCCCATTAGTGTTCTAGATAACTAGGTCAACAATGAGTTGGTTGTAAATATATGAATTTATTTCTGGGCTCTCTAGTCTGTTCCATTGGACTATGTATCTGTTTTGATGCCACTACACACTGTCTAATTACTATGGCTTTGCAGCATATTTTGAAGTCAGGTAGTGTGATGTCTGTAGCTTTGTTTTTCTTTTTTTGTTTGTTTGTTTGAGATGATGTTTCACTCTTATTGCCCAAGATGGAGTGCGATGGTATGATCTCGGCTCACTGAAATCTCCGCTTCCTAGGTTCAAGCGATTCTCCTACCTCAGCCTCTCAAGTAGCTGGAACTGCAGGCATGCGCCAACATGCCCAGCTAATTTTTGTATTTTTAGTAGAGACAGGGTTTCACCACGTTGGCCAGGTTGATCTTGAACTGCTGACCTCAGGTGATCTGCCCACCTCAGCCTCCTAAACTGCTGGGATTACAGGCATGAGCCACTGAGACTGGCCTGCTTTGTTTCTGTTGTTTTTTGTGGGTTTTTTGTTTTTATTCAAGATTCCTTTAGCTGTTTGGGGTCTTTTGTGGTTTTATGCAAATTTTAGGATTATTTTTCTGTTTTTATATAAAATGTCATTAGAATTTTGATTGAGATAACATTGAATCTATAGATCACTTTGAATAGTATGGACGTTTTAACAATATGAATTCTTCCAATTCATGAACATGGAGTATCTTCCCATTCACTTATGTCTTCAATTTATTTCATGAATGTTTTATAGCTTTCAGTGTGTAGGTCTTTCACTTTTGATTAAAATTTGTTTCTATGTATGTTATTGTTTTTTTCTTAGCTATTGTAAATGAGATTGTTTTCCTGATTTCTTTTTCAGATAGTTAGCTGTTAGTATCTATGAATGGTATTTATTTTTGCATGTTGATTTTGTCTTCTGTAACTTTACAGAATTTGTTTCTTAGTTCTAACAGTTTTTTTGGTAGATTTTTTTTTCTTTTTTATTATACTTTAAGTTCTAGGGTACATGTGCACAACGTGCAAGTTTGTTACATACATATACATGTGCCATGTTGGTGTGCTATACCCATTGACTCATCATTTACAGTAGGTATATCTCCTAATGTTATCTGTCCCCCTCCCCCCACCCCACAACAGGCCCGGGTGTGTGATATTCCCCTTCCTGTGTCCAAGTGTTCTCTAAGGTTTTCTATATATAAGATCATGTCATCTACAAAGACAATTTAACTCTTCCTTTCCAGTTTGGATGCCTTTTTTTTCTCTTACCTAATTGCCCTGGCTAGGACCTTTTCTTAGAGGTGAAAAGTGGGCACCTTTGTGTTGTGCCTGATCTTAGATTAAAATTTTTTAACCTTCCCCCGTTGAGTATGCTGTTAGCTATGAGTTTGTCGTATATGACCTTTATCGTGTTGAGGTACATTCCTCTATATCTGCTTTCTTGAGAGTTTTTTTTTTTTTTTTAATCGTAAGAAGGTGTTGAATATTGTCAAAAATTTGTTGGCATTGATTGAGGTGATTATATGTTTTATCGCCTTCATTCTGTTAATGTGTTGTATCACATTTATAGAGTTGCGTTTGTTTAACTCTTCTTGTATCCCTAGGATAAAGTCCACCTGATCATTGTAAACACTGTGCTGTTGAATTTACTGTGCTATTCAGTTCAGTTTGTTAGTATTTTGTTGAGGATTTTTACACATATGTTCATCAGGGATACTGCCTTGTAATTTTCTTTTTTTTGTAGTGTTCTCATCTGGCTCTAACCTCATAATACTGGCTTCATAAAAGAGTTTGGATGTATTCCCTTGTCTCCAATTTCGTGAAAATGTTTGGGAAGGATCGGTCATAATTTGTCTCTAGATGTTTGATGTTTGGTGGCACTCAACAGTGAAGCCATAAGATTCTAAGGTTTTCTTTGATAGGAAGCTTTTTATTACTGATTTTATCTCCTTATTCATATTGATCTGTTCAGATTTTCTATTTCTTTGTTTCAGTCTTGGTAAGTTGTATGTATTCAGGAGTTTACCTGTTTCTTCTAATTTATTTAATTGTTGCTGTATAATTGTTCATAGTAGTCTCTTTTAGCCTTTGTATTTCTGTTGTATGAATTGTAAAGTCCTGATTTTCACTTTTTATTTATTTGAGTCTTCTCGCAGAAAATAAAGTTTTTAATGGCAACCATTTGTTTCAAAATTATAGGTTATAATAAACATGCATCTTGTATACTCTCTCAATGCAGATAATTCATTTCATTAGCAAGAATATTTTACAATGATGTAATATAAGTAAATATGATTATATTCCTAGATGTGGCCAAAAATTTTCCACTTACTCTATTACAGGAGAAGTTATTAGAATTGTTAAGTGACTTTATCACAAGTTACTAGGCTCTGAATGTAACACGCTATATTAATAGTATAATGGTGACATATTTTCCAAATTTATATTTATATTTACCATTTATATATAATTCATATTTACCATTGATATAAAAGGTAAAGCCTTTGAAAGAAACACTTCCCTAACCCAATAAAAAATTTCTTGAAGCACTGTATCTAAGGTTGAATTTCATTAATTACCTTCCCAAATCTCTAAGAGAATTCCAGGTGTGTCACATAATGGTCAATCTATTTTTAATCAACATTTGTAATGACATGTCAATGTAATTAAAGACATAAAACAATCCTTGAAATTGCCAATGTGACCTATATTGAAATACAAATTTAACACTAGGTTGAAAGGTTCAAAGTTTGACTATTTGTTCTTTCAATGTATACTAGTACTACTACTACTGATGATGATGATGATGATAATAATAATAATAAAGCCTTCACAGACTTCATGGTTCACAAAATATAATCTCACATCATATTCTTTTCTGAATGATTGTGAAGACTGTGCTTTATGCCCAGCACTATTTTCCACTTAATAATGCCTCAGATTTGACCAGTGCCTCTTTCAAAATTAATCATGTTAACTCTGATACTACCTGGAAGATCTGTTCCTCTTCTTATTTTTCTTGGCAGTTCATAAATAATCTGCATCATTCACAATTGCCTCTCAGTATGTCCTTTCTGTGTTACTTTTCAAATTTCTAGTTGTAACATCTGTTTCAGCCCCCCTCACAGCAATTGTCTGGGATTCTAGCATTCATCACTTACTGTGCATACCAGTTGGACCATGTATAGGAAGCCTTGTTTTCAGGAATTTAAGCTGGCTGTGGTCCAGCACTCTCTTGATTATAGTATCTCCTGACTTTAGAATTGACTTTAACTATGGCTAAGCAGGAATAAAGTTAATTAGATAATGTAATATACAATGGGAGGAAATAAACTTGGTGGGAAACTATTCTGCTCAAAATACTTTTAAACTTTTCAGAAAAATTTAAAAAGTCTTACTCAAAAGAATCACTAGGGGAAAAAAATCTAGATTTAAGACAAATGCAGAAATCAAGCTATAAAATATTTAGAGTCAGTGCTTAGCCAAGAATTGATTCAAGGTAAATTAAACTTAAAAAACCAAAAGCTTGAAGGAGGAAACTATAAATGATGTGTCTTCTGAGGCAGTAAGGGGAACATTTTTACTTATGAGGAACTGGATAATCTTGGGTTGGTCACAAGCTTATGAGTTTTCATTATTATTTTTTTGTGATCTGGATAGGAGAGGTCATGGTTGTATGAATTGTTTGGAAGTCACTTAAAATAGGTTGTATGTCTTAGGTAAATAATTAGGACTAGAGAGTGGAAAGTTAATGTATTCTATCTAATTAGTCTAAATTAGAGCAGGCAGTAGTGATAAACTGAAAGCCTGCCAGGAATCTCTTCACCCTCTGAATCAAACTCTAGAAGCATAAGACACACCATAGGAACTTGTAAAAATGCAGATTCTTAGGCTCCACCTCCGATTCTTATACAGAAGATTTGGGGTGAAAATCTAAAATCTGAATATTGCATTTTGAGACAGATGTTCCATGGAACACACTTTTAAAAAACACTGCTAAATTGTATGATAAATTTATCATTCCTACTAAAACAAGAAAAAGAGCTTGTTTGAAGAGTAAAATCATTAAAAATTACCATGAAATGTGAAATTTGAATTTGCCTTATTTACAAAAATTGCCAGTTCTGCATGCAAAGCAGCAGTGCTTCAAGTATTTACAAACAGACATTTGCATACATTGTGTAGTAGATACACTATTTCTTTAATCATTGATGTTTAGTGTTAGAACCATTGAGACAAATTCTAATATGTACAAATATGGCATGGGCATGGCCACAGAGTTGAATGTAGACTCTGGTGACAGGCCACCTGCGTTCAAATCCTGTACTATCACATAATAGATATGTGGACTTGTATAAGTTCCTTAACCCCTTTGTGCCTTAGATTTCTTATCTGTAAAATGAGAATGATAATACTTTATATGGACTATTGAGGAGAGCAAAGTATTTCATGCGTATAAAATGTTTAGAAACTTTTCTAGACTATCATAAGCCCTCAATGAACTTGTTAGTTATCCAGTAGGTTACTGCTAAAATAAATTCAACTGGTAGACTACAGTAACATATTTGGGATTAACTGAAAACATTATTGCTTAGCCTAAAATGTCAATGCTTAAGGAGAATAAAGTAAAGAGAATAAAGCTAAAATTAGAGTAAAGGCTCCACTCTGATCTTAAGCACTATCTCCCCAGTTGCTTACTAGTGTATTTTCTAAGTTAGATTTTTTAAAATTATTAATTGTGTGTTCTATTTTTAAGAGAGAAAACAGAATTGACTGGAAATAATTTAGGGATACTAGAACAAACTTCTAATTTGCTTCCTTTCTGTAGAATCCGTGTTTCTCCTGTTCTCTGTTCTTCTCCCCACTGTTGTTTTTTCATGAGGCCATGGTGAAATCAGAAATTATTTTCACTTTTACCCTCTTCTTTCCTATATTCAAAACCAGTACAATTTTTGTATAATTTGACTCATAGTAAAATGGAAAAACGCAAAATTCAAAAAACAATGTTTTCTTCCTTGGATCCATAGCCAAAAGGTAGACAATTAGAAAAGCAAAGATTCTGAGGCTCTGTGTCTTAGAGAAAATGCCTGACCATCATCACTTGGACTTGGTAGTAGAGTGTCCAGCTAGTAAGCCATACTGGACTCACAGAGAGGATGTTCTTTATTAGAATGCATATCCATCATCGGCAAAGCTCCAGTTTTGGAGCTAGGGTCTGACACAAGATTCCACATCATGGAAAAAGTCTAAGGAGAAGAGTGCTTAGATGTGAAGGCAAGATTCAGAGTGAGGTAACGGATTAAAACTCAGGAAAAGAAATCAGGCTCTCTTTTAACAACGTAAGGCAGCAGGAAGATCAATAACAAAAACCCACAGCAGTCATCTGTGGATCATGGGATTCCAGATATGGTAGAGGAGCCCAGTGGTAAGCCCAGCTGGGTGGGGCATCTACAGCTGTTGAAAACTTCCTGCTTGAATCTGAATTGGCTCAGAAACTAGCAAAATAGAGCCTCCAGTGAACCTTTCAAATAATAGGTGGGTCTAGTGAATTTTGTTGAATTGAATAAAATACAAGATCATTTCTTCAGTGTCACACTGCTGTGCCATATTGTGATTCAGGAGATAACAAATTGGTCTTGCTGAGTAGAACAGCAAATGAATCTTGGAGAGGATATTGCCAGTGAAGAGCAACACATGGAGATAATGAATCACAAATGAAAGGGTTACCTGCAACTGGACAACATGTGATTTATGTTACATAACTTCAACTGGTTTTAAGAGCTGCTTTGTGTTGTTTAACAGAATAATATTTAATCTTTTTAATTAACTAAAACAAATTACTGAATGAAGTTTTCTTAAAGAGAAAATGCATTGTAAACATCATTTTTTAGGATGGACATAAAATACCAAAATAAGATTGTTGCCCAAAAGACTTTTATTCTAAGCCTTGTACTTTAGATAGCTTGTTTCATTTTAATTTCATATCAGTTCAGTGTCAAAGCTTATCATTTTCTTAGGGCATAACAGTTCTCACATACAAAGAAAATGTGCATTATAATAAAATGGAAAATAACTCCAAAATGACATCTTGGATGTGGTAGAGATCTTTCTTTGCTTTCCTGATTTCTTTCTCAATATTTAACATTTTTCTAAAACCTGTTCTTTTGTACTAACTTAGTACCTAAAAAAATAATTTTGATTATAACAATTCAAGAAAAGCACTAAACTTTATGATATATTACTGCAGGACTTGTCTCTTGGCAAGAAGCAGGAATGGTTGGCATTAATAAGAGCATGACAGTTCTGAAAGAAAGCCAGATTATGGCATTATGAATCATATAGCTCTAAAACATTTATAAATGAATAAAAAGACTTGGAGCTGACATGAATTATGAGTCTCATTATGGCACTGTAATTTCTCCAGCAATGCCTCAGAGGGGCATGACACCTCCCAAGAAAAGTTGTAAGGTTTCCATTATATAATTTTTTCTGCTGGTTGGCTATGGTCAAGGTGGAATAGGTCTCTATCTCTGGGGTACACATGGCAACATATCTCTACATGTAAATGTTTCCATGGTAAAAATCCATCAAGACTCCTTTCTTCAAACATTACTGTTGACCTTCAAGAAATAATACCAGTCCCTAGCAAGAAGACTTCCAATCTTTCCATTTCTCTAAGCAACATTCAGATAGGCTATAATGCACCTATTGTTTTCCATTCACACAAGCTGGCAAAAACTCAGTAACATTAACAAAGATAGTTCCTAGGGAAAAGAAGCACAGATTATTTAGTTAATTATAAGATTTTTGAAAAGGAATTAAAAGTAGGATGAACTACTGATCAGTGCAAATATAATGCACTGATATATAGTGCTCTTAGCATTAGCACATTTGAGATTTTTGCCATCTTAAAGCAGCTCAGGCTAACAAAACTTCACTTATAGAGTGAATTGGGGAAAAGGCTATTTAAAATAACTAGAAGCCTGCATTATGAATCATTTCCATGAAAATTTTGTATTATTTTCAAACAAAAAGGCTTATCAAAACATGAATTTAAGCAACAGCAAGCCTCTTTACTGTCAGATTTTCCATTACATTTTTACATGCAAATAAATATTTCTAAAATAACTGAAAACTATTAGAAAAATATTTCTAAAATAACTTACATTGGGTATTTACATGGTAAGAACCCCTCCACACATCCTTTTCTGTATCTACTATTTATCTATCATCTCCCACCCACTGTGATTAAGAGAAATATAGAATTACTATGATTCTAGTTTGTGACAGGAAAACTGCTATAGGTTGTTAAATTTCTGTTCCTTTTTCATCTTAGGTTGAGAGGTAGACTTTAGATTGCAGCATCCCTTACAGTGGGACGGGGTCATATGACTGAGGTCTGGTCCATGAATGTGAGTAAAGGTGATGTTTGCCACTTAGAGTCCTGGTATATAAGAATATCCTGGGTAATACTTTTTGCTCACTCTTTTGCCTCACCAGGTGAACAAGAGCTGTCAGAAGACTCTAAGACCTTAGGAAATGGGAAAGCTACCAGATCAAAAGGATCCCGGCCCCTGTACAGCTCTTTGCTGGTCCTCACTGGATGTAATGTAACTGATAAATAAACGTTTCTTATGTTAAACCACTGAGATTTAGGAATTATTTGCAATAGTTGTTAGCCTACCCTGGCAAATTAATACCAAACATAGTATTCCTATGAAAATATGAACTTAAAATATTCCTCATGTTTAAGACACAGACCAAAGTTGAATATGTATTTTCCTTTCTTCCTTATCTATGGTTTATAGGAATGTATTCTCAGAGAGCAGTATATTCTATTTATTAGAAATTAGTGTTGCCAAAAAATAAACTGTTGGATTGAATCAAGAATTGTTAGAAAAAAATCACATTCAGGAACGTGGTCTTGATTGATACCTAGGGGTACAGATCCAATTATTATTTGGATATGATCTTCCTTCACTTTAGTTATCCCTGAGTCCTAGTTTTCTACTACTGCCTCAGTCTCTGTCTTTCTAATCCCATTATTATTCCAAAGCATTAATATTCCATATCTGACTGCACACCACCAGAATAGCCCTGTTTCCCTTTTTCCCTTTCCCTTCTACTGTAAGTGGAAAAGAACTTATTTTGCTGAATGATGGCTACAATTATTGTGTGTGGCTTAGCATGTTCATTTGTATTTGCTACATTAATCAGACTAATTTATAGTCCACAGAATATGGAAGGTTTTATTTTTTGAGATGATTAATACCTACATTTTCTTTTTTCTGTGTGCCTTACCAGTATAGTGGATCTAAATTCCTTGTAGCAGCCACGAAAGTAGATAAAGAGCAAAATAACATTTTAACTCTGAAAATTGCCATAGAATATGTACATTTAAACCACAAGATATGAATTTATAAAGCACATCTGTGTTTTAAGGAATGCACCTATAATATCCTTAATAATTTAATAAAATTAAAGTAGTGTCATATTCTCAAATCATGGTTTCCTACACTTTTCTTTAGGAAGAACTCTACTTGCTTTCCAGTAATATTTACATCTCCCTAAAATTCATATCTTGATGTCTTAATTCCTATTACCTCAGTATGTGACCTTACTTGTGGCGTCATTACAGATGTAGGTAGTTAAGATGAAGTCATACTGAAATAGGATGGGCCCCTAATCCAGTATTACTTGTGTCCTTATGAAAAAGGAAAAATTGGAGACAGACACACACAGGGAGAATGCCAAGCAAACACAAAGGCAGAGATCAGGTGAGAGACAGCAAAGATTGACAGCAAACCACCAGGAGTTGGGGGACAGGCGTAGAACAGATTTTCCCTCACACTTCTCAGAGTGACCAAGCTTGATGATGCCTTGGTCTCACAGACTTTTAGCCTCCAGAACTATGAGATAACAAATTGCTGTTGTTTAAGCCACCCAATTTGTGGTACTTTGTTTTGGCAGTTGGAGCAAATAAATACACATTAAAACCAAGAGTCCTGGGCCCAACACACTCACTGTGACTGTGCTATCAGAGTTATTCCCAAGACCCCCTAAAATACAAAAACAAAACAAACAACAACAACAAAAACAGTGAATGACCTTGGTAGGCCCACACTCTGGGTATCTTAGCCTTTTGGGGAAGAATGATATGATATGGTGGACTTATGTAGATACAATTGTCTAACATCTCCCATTTACTAAGGGCCATCTGCATGCTACCAATTGTTCAGGAAATATGGAATTAGAAGAACTAAGATGTCTGCCCTCATAGAGCTAGCAAAAGGAAGACAAATAATAAACAAGTAAAAAAATGAATAAAGATAATTTTAAAAACAGTAAGGACAGTGAATGTAACAGGAATAACATGACAGTGACTGGAGTGTTTCAAGGAGAATTGTCAGAAAAGACCTATGTATGGAGGAAACATCTGACTGGAGGCCTGAATGATGAGATGGGGCCAATTGTGAAAGGCCAGAGCAAGAACATTCCAGGCAGAGGAAATGAGGAGTAGCGAGGCCCTAAGAAAGACACACACTAGGTACTCCAGGAACATGAAGAAGACTCCGTGGCAGATCTCAATGAGTGGGAGGGGAGGAATATAAGCTGAAGTTTAAGAGGCAGTTGTCACTTTTGTTGAGCTATGGCATACAGATTGGATTTTATTCAAAGGATATCAAGGAAAACCCACCACCGATATTCAACTTGGGTTCTTTTCTATTTCCCTAAGTGTTGGCTGGTCTGAGAAATAAAGGGAGAGAGTACAAAAGAGAAATTTTAAAGCTGGGTGTCCGGGGGAGACATCACATGTCGGCAGGTTCCATTATGCTCCCTGAGCCATAAAACCAGCTAGTTTTTATTAGTGATTTTCAAAAGGGGAGGCAGTGTACAAATAGGGTGTGGTTCACAGAGATCACACACTTCACAAGGTAATAAAATATCACAAAGGAAATGGAGGCAGGGCAAGATCACAGGACCACAGGATGGGGAGAAATTAAAATTGCTAATGAAGTTTTGGGCAAGCACTGTCATTGATAACATCTTATCAGGAGACAGAGTTTGAGAACACACAACTGGTCTGACCAAAATTTATTAGGCAGGAATTTCCTCATCCTAATAAGCCTGGGAGTGCTATGGGAGACTGGGGCTTATTTCACCCCTTTGTCTAAGACCATAAAAGACAGCCGTCCCTAAAGCGGCCATTTTAGAGGCCTCCCCTCAGGACGCATTCTCTATCTCAGGGATGTTTCTTATTGTGAAAAAGAATTCAGCAATATTTCTCCTATTTGCTTTTGAAAGAAGAGAAATATGGCTCTGTTCTGCCCAGCTCACAGGCAGTCAGAGTTTAAGGTTATCTCCCTTGTTCCCTGAACATTGCTGTCATCCTGTTCTTTTTTCGAGGTGCCCAGACTTCATATTGTTCGAATACACATGCTCTACAAACAATTTATGCCGTTAATGCAATCATCACAGTGTCCTGAGGTGACATACATCCTCCTCAGCTTACGAAGATGATGGGATTAAGAGACTAAAATAAAGACAGGAATAGGAAATCACAAGGGTATTGATTGGGGAAGTGATAAGTGTCCATGAAATCTTCACAATTTATGTTCAGAGACTGCAGTAAAGACAGGCATAAGAAATTAAAAAAGTATTAATTTGGGGAACTAATAATTGTCCATGAAATCTTCACAATTTATGTTCTTCTGCCATGACTTCAGCCAGTCCCTCCATTTGGGGTCCCTGACTTCCTGCAACAAAAGTATAACAGGAAGACGTTAGGAGATTTTAAGCAGAAGCTAACCTGACTAATTTAGGTTTTAAAGGGCCAGACTTGTAGGAAATTAAGACTAAAAGACGGGAAACCATCTTTTGTAATAGTCAAGATGAGTGATGATGGTGAATTGAACCAAGATGGTTTCAGTGCACACGGCAGAAGCAATAGGACTTGCAGTGAAGGGTGAGAGACTGAGACGAAGGAAGGCTGATTGTAGAGTGAGGCTTGACACATTGCATGGGTGGTAGTGCCATCAACAAGGTAGGGAAGATTGGGGAGAATCAGGTGATATATATCTGGAAGTTATTACTCACTAGAAGATATATGGTCTCAGGACTGGATATGATCATGGAAGAGGGGAGTGCAGTTAGAAGGGAGACGTGGCCCTTGAGCTGAACCACGGAAAAAACAACATGGAGAGGTTTGTGAGAGAGAAAATTGACAAATCAGACTGAAAAGAAGAACCTGTGCAGTGGGAGGAAAACCCAAAGAAAATGGCGTCATAAAATCTACAAGACAGAAGAATATAAGGTGGAGGCCAAATGCTACCAAGTGGTTATTAAAATAAGAATTGGGAAGCAGTGATTGGATGTGGCAAATTTTGATATATATAATAAAAGAACAAAAAACGATGCTCAGACACTGAATAACGGAGTTGGTTTGGTAAGCTGATGGTATGAGGAACCCTGGAGACAGGGAAGACAGGAAAATATTCTATGTAAGGGTATTGTCAAAGTTCTAATTAAAGAGACAGAAGAAACCACCAAGAGAAGTATGTTTTTGAAAACTTCTGTGTGTGTTTGTTTTGTTATATTTTGTTTTAGTAGCAATGTTGAGAGATCCTTCCCTTTCATGGAAACAAGAGTTGTATTTATTTGAGGAATTTTTTTTTCCTTAAAGGAAGAAATTAGAGTGGAGAGACAGCAGGGTCTATCATAAAAGACCTTGTAGATCAATTTAAAGAGCTGAAATTTTATTCCACATGGATGGGAAGAGAATGTCATTAAGGAAATGAATTATGTATTTTGATTTATACATGTATTTGCATAAAAAATTTTATAAGATTTTTCAAATTCAGAAGCATTGCATATTCCTTGTAACACATTAATCTCATTGAGGTTAACCTAACTTTGTGGTTTTGTCAACTTAAAACAACAAGTGACTTTAGAAATCACGTAGAGGCCCTATCTTATCTACTCTGGAAGTTAGAATATTGAAGAATAAGAAAACATATCTTAGACTTGACCATTGTGTTTCAGTAGGAAATAGTAGAAGATATCTGTATATTTCTCATTATTTTTTAATTGAAAGATAGCATTGTATGTTTCTGTGTGTAACATGATGTTTTGAAGTACATATGCATTGTGGAATGGTTAAATCTAGCTAATTAATGATTGCCTTTTCTCACATAGTTATTTTTGTGGTCATTCTTATTGGTCATAAAATTCCATTGAAAGTGACTCAAGAGTGTAATGGAGTTTCCATGTCATGTAACCTTGATGTGTTCTTGTTTGTTTTCTGTGTTGCTTATATAGCTTTAAAGTTTTTAAGTTTTAAAATTTTTTTAACTTTGAGTTTCAGGGGTGCATGTGCAAGTTGGTTATATAGATAAACTGCATGTCATGGGGGTTTGGTGTATGTATTATTTCATCACCCAGGTAATAGGCATAGTATCCACTAGGTAGTTTTTCTATCCTAATCATCTTCCCACTAAAGTTTTTATACTCTGATCTCTAAAACATCATCTTTTTCAAAAGATAGGGTGAAATTTTCATAATAAACTCAGATAATATATGAAAACAGATGAATTCCATTGCATAGATTATTTAAAAAAGTATAACACCTCATTGCTTGGCATATAAAACCAAAAGCCTAGAAATCAAGTGTTAACTTAGGTCTTAGAGTGAAATGCCTTTTAGCTAACATGGATACCTAATTCCCTGAGATCTTTTTCACTTCCTTCCTTTTCACTATGCTCTATAATGGCTTTCACAAGAAACTAACTAAAAAGCTAAAAAGCTAACTCTTAGATTACTTTTCTAACACTCTTTAAGAGCATAATAATTAACTTCTACTTGGATGCATACCCCTTCAAGTATACTGGTGCTGACCACATACTATTTTGATTTAACACAACGACGTCTATCCTCAAATTATGAGTGTTATTGCTAAATGATTAGAAAAAGAATTTAGCTGAAATAATATAGTTATCTGAAAAGTGTTTTTTTTAAACATGCCACAAAAAAGCATGTTTTTCCGTTGGATAGGACCCCAAGTTAGGTTTTAAGCATGTTTGTTTTACATACTTAGGCTGTATGGTATAGCCTACTGATTGGTCCTAGGTTACAAACCAGTAAAGTAGATTACTGGGCTGAATAATGTAGGCAATTGTAACACAGTGGCATTTGTGTGTATCTAAACATAGGAAAGGTACAGTAATGATATGGTATGAAAGATAAAAAGTGGCATAGCTGTATAGGGCACTTACATGAATGGAGCTTGCAGAACTGAATGTTGTTTGGGGTGAATCAGTGGGTGAGCAGTAAGTGAATGTGAAGGCCTAGGACCTTCCTGTACATCTCTGTAGACTTTATAAACACTGTACACTTAGGCTACACTAATTTTAAAACATTTTTCTTCTTCAATAATAAACTGACCTTAGCTTACTGTAACATTTTTACTTCATAAACTTTCAATATTTTTAAACTTGTAATAATACTTAGCTTATAACACACATTGTACAGCTATACAAAATATTTTTCTTTGTGTCCTTATCTAAAGATTTTTTTGTATTTTTAAAATGTTACATTTTTATTTTTTACTTTCTAAACTTTTTTGTTAAAAAGTAAGACACAAACACACATTAGCCCAGGCCTACAAAGGGTCAGGATCATCACAACCACTGTCTTCTACCTCCACATCTTATCCCACTGGAAGGTTGTAAGGGCCAGTATCACCTATGGAGCTCGCATTGCCTATGACAACAATGCCTTCTGGAATACCTCCTGAAGAACCTGCCAAAGGCAATTTTGCAGTTAACTCAAAAAAAAAAAAAAAAAAAAAAAAAAAAATAGAAGGAGTACACTCTAAAGTAACAATAAAAGTACAGTATAGTGAATACACAAACCAGTAACACAATCGTTATCATTGTCTACTATTAT
Source organism: Rhinopithecus roxellana (assembly GCF_007565055.1). Taxonomy (NCBI): domain Eukaryota; kingdom Metazoa; phylum Chordata; class Mammalia; order Primates; family Cercopithecidae; genus Rhinopithecus; species Rhinopithecus roxellana. Next base: position 71,916,791 of record NC_044554.1, read on the forward strand.
GTAGTGTACATAATTTTATGTGCCATACTTTTACACAACTGATGGCACAATAGGTTTGTTTACACCAACATCACCACAAACATGTGAGTCATAATGTGTTTCACTGTGATATTAAGACAGCTATGACATCCATAGGCAATAGGAATTTTGCACCTCCATTATAATCTTATGGGACCACTTTCTTAATGCAGTCCATCAGTGACCAAAATATTATTATGTGGCTCGCTCATCACTGTATTTGGTTGAATGTCCCTCTAGGTGTGTTTGTGAGAGTGTTTCTGGATGATATTAACATTTTAATGGGTAGATTGAGTAAAGTGGATTCTTTCCCAATGTTGATGAGCCTTATCCAGTCTGTTGAAGGCTCGAATAGAACAAAAGGCTGAATAAGGAAAAATTCACTCTCTCTGCCTGATTGTATTCAAGTTAGGACATTGGCCTTCTCCTGCCTTTGAACTCAGACTCAGACTGGAACTTACACTATCAGCTCTCTTGTTTCTCAGGTGTTCAGAGACTCAGAATGGAACCATACCATTTGTTCTAGTGGGTCTCCAGTTTGCCAACTGCAGATCATGGGATTTTACAGCCTCCATAATCACATGAGCCAATTTCTTACAGTAAACAAAACTCTCTCTCTCTCTCTCTCTCTTTCTGTGTGCATGTGTGTTTGTGTGTGTATATTTACACACAGATTGTTTCTTTGGAGAGCCATGACTAATACAATGAGATTATTCATCACAAATAGAGAAGAACAATGAAATAAAACATCTATATTTACCACACTACCTTAACTCAAAACCAATTTGAAATCATTTTTCTGATGCCTCAGGGTTCATTAGAATTAATGAACTGGGTCAGGCATGCCTGTAATCCCAGCACTTCGGGGGACCGAGGTGAGTGGATCACTTGAGCCCAGGAATTTTAGATCAGCCTGAGCAACATGATGAAACTCCATCTCTACTAAAAATACAAAAAATTAGCTGGGCATGGCAGCATGCACCTGTAGTCCCAGCTAGGCAGGAGGCTGAGGTGGGAGGATCACCTGAGGTCAGGAAGTCAAGGCTGCAGTGAGTCATGATGGCAACACTGAACTCCAGCCTGTGTGACAGGAGTCAGACTCTGTCTCAAAAAAAGAAGAGAGAGAGAGAGAGAGAGAGAGAGAGAGAGAGAATTAATGGAATAACCCTTAAGAAAACATTCTATAGTTAAAAATGGAACTATTTTGTGAGCTAGTATTATTGTGAATAAGAATAAACTAGGGTCAAAAAGCACAAAACTAAAAAAAAGCAGCAGCTACATGTAAATATTCATTTGGAATATGAACTACAATTGAACATGTTAAAATAGAATTGAATTATTTTAAAAAGCTTCATATGCATTATTGTATATTAAGCTTTATCATTATCGATAGTATCATACTGGACTACAGTTAGGAAAAACAGCATTGTTTCTAACATGGCAGATGTTCTTTTTAAAATTTCTGAATTTGTTGCAGAAGGCAACAAACCAAAATAAGTATCTGAAATTGTTAATGCCTTCTCTGTCAAATACTCATAGCTCTAAAAGCATAGGATGATAATTAGCTTGCTGAACTGAGAGGAGAGATAAATGGAATGCCTTCCGTGGGATGGAAAGATCACATGCACAACATTGGTAGCAATACCTTCGAGTTTTCAGTACAACTATAACAAAATTCAAAGCCTTTCTGATACCCTATATTTTGGATGTGTTCTTTTTCTTCACTTTCTGTAAGCTCTGTCCATGGTGTTGAGAAATTTCATGATTCTTCACGTGGACACTGATAGAATCTGGAGTCTGTGATGTACAGCTTTATTTGTTTAGCTGTTTTCTGCTATACAAGTATAATATGAAACACTATACTTCTAATAGTATGTCCTGTATCATCTTACATTTTTTAAAATGAGATTTGCTTATTTTAAAGTACATATTTCTTTAGTTTATATATCTATTCTTTGCTCAAAAGTAAATTTCCTGTAGACATATGTTGTATTAGTCCATTTTCACACTGCCATAAAGAACTACCTGAGACTGGATAATGGATAATTCATAAAGAAAAGACGTTTAATTGGCTCACAGTTCTGCATGGCTGGGGAGGCCTCGGGAAACTTACAATCATGGCAAAAGGAGAAGGGGAAGCAAGGCATGTCTTACATGGTGGCAGGAGACAGAGAGCGAGAGGGGAAGTGCCATACTTTGAAACCATCACTTCTCATGAGATCTCACTCTCTGTCATGAGAACAGCAAGGGGGAAATCCAGCCCTATGATCCAATCACCTCCCACCAGGCCCCTCCTCTAACATTGGGAATTACAACTCAAGATGAGATTTGGGTGGGAGATGGAGCCAAACTGTATCATATGTGATCACTCTAAATGGAGGGCCAAATAAGTACCCTCCTCAGCTGAATTGAAATGGCCCTATAATTCTAATAGGAAAAGAGAGAATAATTTCCATGATAACTCATGACAATTGGCATTTTAAAACACAAAAATGAAATTCTTCCCTATTGAGATTCCCTAAGATATTGTCTGCCAATGTTAAAAAGAATTAATATAGATAGTTACATGTAATTCAAAACTAATCTAGTGATATTTTACTAAAAATGTTTATTTTTCACAAAAATACTCTCACATTCAACTTATTAAAAAGATGTTAAGAGAATATGGACATTGCTATCAACTCAATAATTTTAAAAATTAGATGAAATATTTACTTGACTTTAAATTATACTAGAAGACTACAGTAACCAAAACAGCATGGTACTATATAAAAATAGACATATAGATCACTGGAACAGAATAGAGATCCCAAAAATAAAGTGACATACCCACAACCAACTGATCTTTGGCAAAGTCAACAAAAATATATAATGGGGAAATGACACCCTATTCAGTAAATGGTGCTGGGAAAAATGGATAGCCATATGCAGAAGAATAAAACTGGACTCATACATCTCATTGTATACAAATATTAACTCAAGATGGATTAAAGACCCAAATTAAGACCTGAAACTATAAAAACCCTAGAAGAAAACCCAGGAAAAACTCTTCTGGACATTGGCCTAGGCAAAGAATTTATGACCAAGTTCTCAAAAACACAAGCAACAAAAACAAAAGAGATAAATAAAGGCATCTCTGATCATCTTGTACATTTAAAAAATGAATTTTAAAAATTGAAAATTAATTTTAAGATGAGTTTAAAAAATGAGACTCAAATAAAATGGAAGAAGTGAGAGAACTATATGCAACCACTGTCCAAAAATACAAAAATATAAAGTGTATTTCTTTTATAAATTTTATTTATTAAATACAAATTATTTATTAAATTAATGATTTTTATTTATTAAATAGAATTAGAGCTGCCACAATGAATTACCATATATTTGTTGACTTAAAGCAACCAAAATGTATTCTCTCATAGTTTTAAAGACCAAAATTCCAAAATTGAGGTGTTGGTAGTGTAACCCTGCCTCCAAAAGCTCTTTGGGGGAAGGTTTCTTTGCCTCTTCCTTAAGGAGCTTCTGGTGGCTCCTTATGTTTCTTGGTTATAGGCAGCATCACTCCAATCTCTGCTTTCATCTTCACATGGCCTTTTCCCCTGTGTCTGTGTCTAAAATCTCGCCCTCCTCTCTCCCTCTTATAAAGACACCATTTATTGATTTAGGGCACTCTAAATCCTGAATCATCTCATCTTGAGATTCTTAACTAATTCTGCAAAGATCCTATTTCCAAGTAAAGTTACATTCTCAGGTACTAGGGGTTAAGACATAGATCTATCTTTTGGGGGCCACTATTCAACCCGCTATAATGTCTTAAAATAGGACATTATAAGGAGAAAAAAACAGTGGTAAGCAATAAACCTTGGGTACTTATAGAGTGCTGAAAATATGCACTGTAACTGCTAAACAAGAACTTTTGAAATAGAAGACAATTTTTGGAATACTGCAAGGGAAATTCTAATAATAGTCTAGAACTAAAAATACTAGTCTATCTCAGCAAAACCCAGGAGTAGAAGGGAGAGAGAGAGTTAAAGGAAGTGAAAATAGTTCATACTGTTCACTTGTTGAATGGAAGATAAAAGCAATGGGAAAATAGAACATCTTGATGAAGAAATAGTTAGAAGCTTATTTTCATATATCAGAGAACTAAGTGCTAGATCATGAGTTCCAGAAAAAGGAAGAGAATTTTCTGTACTTTAACAAGAGGAAAGAAGGACATGGACAACTTGGCCAACATACCCTCGCACCAAGGAAAGCAACACTGTGAAGTAAGTAGTAATATAATAAAATGGAAGAAATAAAGCATATCAAGTATATCACTAAAATGGCAGCTGTGCCAAAATTATTATATAAATTGAATATAATTACACTTTAAACAGGGATTCTTTGAATGATAGATTTCAATAATCTTAGAATTCATATGGAAGAGTGAATATCCTAGGGAAGAGGGAAGACCTTACTTATCTATGAAGACATATATAAAACAACTGAAATCAAATACATGTACAGCTGCTGTTAGAAAACAAAAATCAGAGAAACATAGACATTTGAGAAACAAACCCCAGAATACATGAGAAGTTAATACTGCAAAAAAGTGGGTACTTCACCTTTTGGAAAATTTATTAAATGATGATGCACAATTGCCTATCTACTAAAAAAATGAAACTGAACACATATCACACAGCATATTCCAGATTTAAATATAAGCATAAATAAAATATAGGAATGGGGGAGACCTTCACCAAGAATATAAAACTCAAACTATGATAAAGAGACATATTGATTATAGAATATTTAGTAGTATTTCAACAATACTATAAACAAAGGTGGTAAACAAATGATAAGGAAAAATTATTTCCAGCATAGAAGAAATATAAATAATAAAGACAAATGACATAAATAGGACTTCTACACATTGACCAGAAAAACAAACAATCCAATAGAAAAATAAGCAAAGGATATGACTAATCAATTTCTCAATATTGATGGGGATGCAATTAAAAGAATATTTGTTGTATGGGTGGCATAAATGGGGACTATTACAATATCTATGGATATCACTCTGGTATTGTCTACTAGATAATTCCACATAGCCATCCCACTCTTGGAAATCTGCCCCATTAAATAAATGCCCAGTATGTAAGTGCCATGGATTGAATTGTGTCCCACCAAAATTCATATGTTGAAGCCCTAACCCCCAATGTGATGGTGTTTGGACATGGGGCCTTTGGGAAGTAATTAGGTTTGGATGAGGTCATGAGGGTGAGGCTATCATAATGGGCTCAGTGCCCTTATAAGAAGACATCAGAGAGTAGAGAACTCTCTTGCACGCGTGGCATGCTCTCTGTTCCTCTTTCCCCACCTTCTTCTCTCTCTCTCTCTCTCTTGCAATCTCTTTCTCTCTCTCTCTTTCTCCTCCCTCTCTATCCTTGCAGGTGCTGAGGAAAGGCCATGTGGGCACACAGCAAGATGGCAGCCATCTACAAACTAGGAAGAGAACCCTTACCAGAACCCAACCGTTTTGGCATCCTGATCTGAGACTTCCAGGCTCCTCAAAGAAAATAAACTGTGAGAAAATAAATTTTTGTTGTTTAGTCTACCCAGTATCTTCTTATGGCAGCCCAAACTGACTTACATGGTAAGAACGTATGAACAAATATGTCTGTTGCAGTCTAGTTTGTGTTGGGAAAAAAAAATCTTGAAAAAATTGAGTGCCTAATAACCTATAACCCCTCCACATCATGAAATACTTAGCAGCTATCAAAAAATAGTAGTTATTATATTAGAAGCATATGGCTGAATTGGGATTTATAACAGGGATTAAGTGGAAAAAATCTAAACAGTATATAATATTTTCTAATTGTATGAAAATTATACTACTATATGTTTTAAAATAAATAACAATATCCCAAACGTGAATTTTTGTCATCAGAGAATATTAGTAGATACCCTACAGCTTGAGAAAAATTGAGGTAAGAGAGATTTAGGTAAAGTACAGGTTAAGATATCATAAAACCAATTCTAGTGTGCAGAGAGACAGAAAAGGAAGAGCTAGGTGAAAGACTTGTAATAGCAAAACCACACTAGAAGACAGGGTGGCATTTTTCATCAAATTGAAGATAAGCATATGACCCAGCAATTTCTCAATTGGATATAAACTCTAAATGATATCATGCCCTTGTATTCCAGGATACATATCTCACAAACGTTCACAGCCCCATCTTGGCAACAGTTAATACCTGAAATAATTCAAATACCCATCAGGAGTAAAACGGATCATCTAAATTTAATATGTTCATATAATTTAATTTTACTTAGCAGTGCTTTTCATAATGCATCATAATTACCTGAAGGGCTTACAAAAACACAGTGCTGCTCCATATCCCAGAATTTCTGATTCAGTAGGTCTGTGATAGAAATTTCTAACAGCAGCAGGCTGACTCTGGTGGCCAAGGAACCATAGTTGGAGTTCCATTTCTATAAAGTAATACAAGTTAACACCTGCAGCCACATCCAATAACAATAAATCTAACACACTAATGAACAGAAGATAAAAGACAGCTGGGCACAGTGGCTCACACCTGTAATCCCAGTACTTTGGGAGGCCGAGGCAGGTGGATCATTGGAGGTCAGGAGTTTGAGACCAGTCTGACAAACATGGAGAAATCCCATCTCTACTAAAGATACAAAACTAGACAGGTGTGGTGGTGCATGTCTGTAATCCCAGGTACTCGGGAGGCCGAGGCAGGAGAATTGCTTGAAACTGGGGGGCAGAGGTTGTGGTGAGCCAAGATCGCACCATTGCACTCCAGCCTGGGCAAAACTCCATCACACATACACATACACACACACGCACACACACACACACATACACACACACAAGATAGTAGACATACCTACAAACTACATGTCTTATAAACTAATTCATATAAAATTCAAGTATGCATAAACTATGTTTTAGGGATAGAATCATAGGTGCTAAAACTAAAGAAAAGTATGAAAACAATTTTCACAAAAGTTGGAATAATGGTTATCTCTGGGGATATGGAATGAGATAGAAACAGAAAAAGTCACACTGAGGGTGCTGAGTTCAGAAAGTGTACTTTTTCTTTATCTGGGTAATGGTTACATAAATGTTGACTTTATAATTATTCTTTTTATTCTATTTTTATTCCAATTATTCCTTACTCTGTACATTTATGCAACCTCCCATTTTTATCTTACTATAAAAAATATCAGATACAAAGCAATGATATCTTTACACATATTGGCCTGTATATGATTATATGAACAAGGACCAAGGTATGGAAGATACATATGCCAGCCGTTAATATTGATTTCTGGGGCAAGCGGGAGTAAGAAGGTGACATGGTTTGGCTGCATCCCCACCCAAATCTCTTCTTGAATTTTAATTCCCACAATTCCCACGTGGGAACTGGTGGGAGGTGATTGAATTGTGGGGTTGGGTCTTTTCTGTGGTTCCCACTGTTCTTATGACAGTGGTCAAGTCTTATGAGATCTAATGGTTTGATGAGGGAAACCCGTTTCGCTTGGCTCTCATTCTCTCTCTTGTTACGGCCATGTGAGACATGACTTTCACCTTCTGCCATGATTGTGAGGCCTCCCCAGCCACGAAGAACTGTAAGTCCAATAAACTCTTTTGTAAATTGCCCAGTCTCAGGTATGTCTTTATCAGCAGCGTGAAAATAGACTAATACAGAAGGGGAGACGATTGTATATTGTACTATTTAACTTCTCACAAGAAATGCTCATTTGCTTTTTAATTTTGAAAAATTTGTCAGGCAAGGAAAATGTGAAGAAAACAGGAAAATTTGCTGGTAAGTTAACTCATCAGGCACTGTCTCTGGTCTACTTTCTTAATCCTTTTTCTTCTTTTGTTACCCACATGATATAGCATATATTTAAAACTAAATGAACCCCTAATGTTTTCTTCCTCTTTTTTTTTTGCTAGAGATATAATTATAATCAGAATTAGTATAATTTTAAAAATTATATTTTGAGTACTTATGTTTAATAATTATAATAGCTTCATACATTCAGTACAAATATTGAGAATACCAGCCAGTTACTGTGCTGAGGTGAGAAACACAGAAGTGAACAAGAACAGAGTTCTGACACTTAGAGCAGCAGCAGATTAGATGGTGACCAGCTTTAATCAAATGTTGAAGCAAATAAGGGTAAAATAACAATCTCTAAATGTGTGCTACATTTGAGTGAACAACCCAGAGCTTGGCCAGGTGTGTTGGGAAGCACTGTACAAGCAAGTTCTCCAGTAATTAATGCATAAACCCAAACCCAGTAGAGTGGCAATATTGTCATTTGTGTTTTTTTTTGTTTGTGTTTTAGTTGTTTGTTTGTTTGTTTTTGAGACAGGGTCTCTCTAACACCTAGGCTGGAGTACAGAGATGTGATCATGGTTCCCTGCAGCCTCAACCTCCTAGGCTCAACAGATCCTCCCAACCCTGCCTTACAGGCAGCTGGGACTACAGGTACACACCACCACACTGAGTTAACTTTTCTGTATTTTTTGTAAAGACAGGGTTTCACCATGTTGACCAGGCTGGTCTTGAACTCCTGGGCTCAAGGGATTTGCCTACCTCAGCCTCTCAAAGTTCAGGGATTATAGGCATGAGCCACCACTCCTGTCCAGACTTAAAGACATTAAAATCATCACTCAAACGGGCCAGGCGCGGTGGCTCAAGCCTGTAATCCCAGCACTTTGGGAGGCCGAGACGGGCGGATCACGAGGTCAGGAGATCAAGACCATCCTGGCTAATACGGTGAAACCCTGTCTCTACTAAAAAATACAAAAAACTAGCCGGGGGAGGTGGCGGGCGCCTGTAGTCCCAGCTACTCGGGAGGCTGAGGCAGGAGAATGGTGTAAACGCGGGAGGCGGAGCTTGCAGTGAGCTGAGATCTGGCCACTGCACTCCAGCCTGGGCGACAGAGCGAGACTCCGTCTCAAAAAAATAAAAAATAAAAAAAAATCATTACTCAAACATGTATTGCTAATAAGCGATCACAAAGATTCAGAGGTTCACCTGAAAACAATGCCTTTGCTATTCCTGACATGTTTTACACTTAAGTTTACATTTTACCCAACATGTGATCTAGTCAGGTTGTAAACATCATAGTACCGTGCCTTTTGGAAGGAGGTTGACAAATAATCATAAAATATTTCAATATATATAATTTTCTTAATATGAATTTACTATTCAGTTTGCTTAGTCTCTGATCTCTCTGGTTCCCTCTTCCAACAGCAGTCAGAGTTGAGTTATCTACAGAAAGTTCAGACTGTGTTTTGACTTGAGCACTTACCAACTAAAACAATTAAATAACATAAAAATACTAGGTAGTCTCTAGCATGTGGCAACTGATCAATAAATGTTAATTTCCTTTCCCCTTCCCTTCTCCAAACCACTATTTCTTAGAAATAAGAGCTAAGTGCTTTGGATTGATATTCAAGGTCTTTAGATGCTCCACTCCCCACCCCACCTCATCTACCTTTCTAAGCTTACTTTTAATATATCTTGCCATGTTCTGTGGAGCTTTGTTCACTCTTTAACTCAAGCAGCTCCCTCAGCCAGGAATGTCCTCTCCCTACTTTGCCAGCAATTACAATTGTATGCAGTCCTTAAGGTAAAACTTTGGTACTGTCTCCCTTCCTCAATCAGTTTGCACTGCAGACATTTCCAAGTGCATCACTCTGTTTTCCACATCCCCAACTTTTCGTCATTCTCTGCTTCCTTGTAAAATTATAGTTCTCATAAATTGCTTGTGTCTCTATTCTCCTGCCTTGCTAGAGAGGAGATGTTAGACAACAAATGCAAAACCCCAAGTACAGGTACCATATTTCATTTCTGGATTCGTCACTGCAATATAATTAAATTTAAGTGATTGGTATATGTTTTGACAAAATATAAACATTATCAAGTGTTGATTCAGCCATGTGGCTAGTAATGTTCAGTTTGTAACTGTAAGTCCATTATGGAACATTTCTCCTTCCATCCCTTTTATTCATTCCCTCATATATATACATATAAAAATGTACACATATCCATTTGTACATACTAACATGGATACATGTCTGCCTCCTTCATTAGATGCAGCTTGTTGCACACAGGGGGTTATATACACATACATTGCTCCAGTTCCAATGCGGAATACTGGACTGTGCACGTGGTAGATACTCTGATTACTTGGTTATTCTTTCACTCAATCAACAAATAGCTGTAGGTGCCTGCCCCGTGTGAGGGCTGCCCTAGGTATTTGGAATACGATAGTGAACAAGACAGATACAGTTTCTGCACTTAAACTATGTCAGTCCTGGCATTTTACTTACTCTAACGTAGTGCACATGTTTTGAAGACTCTTTCATTTTTTTCCTTTCATTATACCCAATCAACAATTTGTCACTAGATTGCATATTACTTGTCTGCTCTGAAACCTGCCACTAATGCAACTTTTATCCTTAATTTTCTAGCACCCTGATTAGCTTGTATCTGCATAAATTCAGTTTATCTTTTCCAAAATGAATTATGGGGCTTTAGTTTCTCCCCTAATCCTATCTTTCATATTGATGACTGGCAAATCTACCTTAAACGCACAATGCTGAACATAATAAACTTGGAATGATTGACTGATTGATGAGTTGATGTTAACCTCACCATATGCAATGTCTCTCTACTCTGTTATATAACATTTACATTCTTCTGTCCAAATTTCAGAGACATGGATAATCTAGTCCTGCTCATTTTATACTTTATTACTGCCCAGTTACTGACTAGTCACTTTGCTGTCCAAACACAACATGCTCATTCATTCAATTATATGATAGCTATTTTTCAATTCATGGCTTTCTGCTCTTGCTTATTGCTGATTCACTAAGAAAGTTACTCATATGAAACATCTTTCCTTTTGTTCATCCCTTCCCTAAACTCAACAATGTTTCTCAGTTCTATTCCAGAGCTAACGTGTTTATGAAATCTTAGATCAATCTATTCTATAATGTCTCTCCTTTTATTTGTTATTTTGTGCCATAAAGCTTGTTCTTTCTTTGAGTTTTTGATTTTTAACATTTAGGTTTACCATCTCAATCAGATTACACATTTCATTCATTCATTCTACTGACCTCTCTAGGGCATCTACCATGTGCCGGGCACTATGCTAGATGCTAAATACAAAAACGTAGTCCTTGACTTTCCGAAACTTCAGTCTGGAGAAGGAAAGTTTCAGATACATGATTATTTTAATATATTACAATGTGTGCTGTTTTTGAATTATTTTACCAGAGATCATATCTATCTGACAAGAGAAGCTCATTCTACACATAATGTAGCCTACTGATGGACATATAATATGCCTTGACATATAACCACATCTGAACTGCATTCATCTGAACTACAATATATTCTGAATTCATAAATAATTCTTAAGTTGTTACTATTTTAAAAGACTAATGAAGATAAAATATTTATAGATATATAAAAATATCTCATTACCTGGAGATAATGACACATTTTATTTGATTTATATGATAGCATGAAAGTCACTGAATTGAGCAAACTTATAGGTGATCTTAATAACAGACGTAGAAACAAATGTGAGTACCTTTGCAAAAACAACCTTGAATCAGACTGTTATGGGATTAGTAAATATTGTAAGAAGACCTTAACTTTCCCTGTTGACTAAACTTTCTGCTGAATTATAGCCATTTTGCAACATAATACTTTAAGTAGGTAAATGAGCCCCGTTGATTTTTTTGTTCTCCTGTATACATAGAAGGTGTAACAATAAATATTGGCTGATGGTGACAGTGGATATGTGGTTTACAAACTGTTAGCAATAATGGGGAAAAGATTAAAAATTCTCATATGAATCTAAAATAACCTTTCAATTTTAAGCATGACATTTGGTCCCCAAGTGATACACATCTATAAGAATATTTATTGTACTATGAAGATATTTACTATCAATCCGCCGGGTGCACTGGGTCATGCCTGTAATCCCAGCACTTTGGGAGGCCGAGGTGGGCGGATCACAAGGTCAGGATTTTGAGACCAGCCTGGCCAACATGGTAAAACCCCATCTCTACTAAAAATACAAAAAAAAAAAAAAAAAAAATAGCTGGGGGTGGTGGTATGCACCTGTAATCCCAGCTACTCAGGAGGCTGAGGCAGGAGAATCGCTTGAACCCGGGAGGTGGAGCTTGCAGTGAGCCGAGATTGTGCCACTGCACTCCCATCTGGGGGACAGAGCAAGACAAGACTCTATCTCAAAAAAAAAAAAAAAAAAAAGATATTTACTATCAATCTGGGAAAGGCATCATTACTTATTTCAGAATCAAGCTAAGTCATGGGTTTAATTTCATTGAAATCACAACTAATAACCTGATCATGAGGTGGTGTGGACACACCACTCTCTGCTTCACATCAGGAATTGGACTCACTCTCCCTTGTTTGAAGACAAAGCGCATACATGCATGCAGTCTCTTTTGCTGAAAGATAGAGATTATACAGATACAAATACATTGCTTGTGACAATGCAGAGTATGGGAAAAATTAGAATCCATGAACTTCCAACTAACCTGATTTTACTCATTGTAATCTCCAGTCCGCTAATGATGGGCTTCAGAGTTTGGAAAAGGTGGGTGAGAAGCCAACTGGAGATGTGTCTTGAACTACTTTTGGTTCATAGTCACATAAATATTCTAATATTTTAGAGCAAATATATATTTAATAATTAAGTGTATTGTTTTTTATTTATATAATTCCTCTGAGGTATTTTTTCAAAATGTATGACTCTTTAAATTCAGAATTCCTCAAAATGTAAAAAGCAGTATTTTTGAACTGCATAGCTAAGTTATGTTAAATTTGGCCACAGTGACTCTCGTCATGCCCAGCTAACATACTGAATGATGTTTATTGAGTACTACACTAAAATGTCTGCCTTTACAACAAGTGAAAAAAGAAGCAAAATATGGAATATTCTCCTTTTATATTTCTATCAGTAACTTTCTTATATTTACTTTATAATTTTATTTGTTTTGGAACTCAGGTGCAGAGAGTTGGATTAATTCTACCCTTCATTTCATCACCCATTATCATCATTGGTATTTGGAGAACCCATGCAAACTTCTCTCAGCTCAGTCACCAGCAGTTCAGGAGAATTTCCTTTCACCCATACCTGCACCATCACTTGGTAATATTCAACTCTCTACATTTGCCCATTTAAAGTATGAAATAGCAGGAGAGCAATTTTTACCTAAAATTAAGATGATGGACCTTGACCCTAAACAGATTTTGTGGCACATAGAATTTGAGGGTGATCAATTAATATGGCAAAGTGTTAACAAATATTTTATTTAAAAAATTTTAATGAAATTTCTCATTATATAGAAAGAATATCCATACTGAAAATAGAATTTGGATATTCCTAGAAAACATGTACCTTTTATTTTTTGGTCAAAGACTCATTTTTCACATGAGTACTTTTCTTTCTTTCTTTTTTTAATTTCAAGCAGTTTAAAGTACAGATAAATTCATTTAATGAACGTTAATCTACTTTACTGATACTTGAAAATTTCTAGTGACCAAATGAAAATAAAAGAAAAGTAAACAGAAATGACAATTATGTAATTTCTAAAAGGAAAACCATATTAATAGAGTGAAGGTTTTTTCTTCCTCAAAGTTCTTTTCTATACGGACACTGGTCTTGGAAGCATAAGAAAATGAGGTAAAGCATTGTATTTTAAAACTTACACACAATTAGCAAGAGGTTTAAGTGCATTAAAAATGCCAAGTAGAAAAATGCTTTAGATTTTAAAATAGCTACTGCATGGCAAGTAATTAGGAAAAATACTTTGCAAGGAGTTATAGATTAAAGACAATTATTTCGTAATGAACAGAAACAACTATCTAAAATGACTCATTTAATTGGTTTGACATTTGAAACCAAAACTCGAAAGAATGAGAATTTTAAATCACTTTGTGATTAAAATAGAATTTAGTCTTCTGAACTAATTTAGCTAGAAATTATTAGAAGTGTCTAATGGCTATAGGATATAGTGAAGTTAGCATTTGTGTTTTCGTGAATGGAGACAGAACAAAAATGGATTTGTTTCCAAAAATGATTTACTGTGTAACTGTGATCAACTCTGCTTGTCCAATGTCTAGTTCTGAGAGGCAATATTTACAATTTTGTTACATCATTTGACCCATGCCTTTAAACAGTAAGGTTTTTTTTCTTTTCTTTTCTTTTCTTTTTCTTTGCTTTGAGACAGGGTCTCATTCTGTCACCCAGGCTGGAGTGCAGTGGCACAATCACAGCTTACTGCAACCTTGACCTCCCCAGACTCAGGTGATCCTCTCACCTGAGTCTCCTGAGTAGCTGGGACTATAGGCATGTGCCACTGCTCCCAGCTATTTTTTTTTTATTTTTTGTAGAGACGGGGTTTCACCATGTTGCCCCGGCTGGTCTCAAACTCCTGACCTCAAATGATCCCCCCACCTTGGTCTCCCAAGTGCTGAGATTACAGGTGTGAGCCATGCTGTCCAGCCAGTAAGTTTTTCTTAATCTGTTTTATGGCATGTTGGGGGCCTAGGGAACAACTTAAATTTCTTCTCTCAGATCTCTGTAGATTGATGATGGTCTGAAGATTTTTAGGCAGATACTAACTAATATGTAAAAAATAGTTTCTAGTATTCTACAAATACTGCAGGAAAAGTGCCAGAAAGAGACTGAATTTGTTGCGTTTTATTATGCTAAGGTAGCTGCAGGCAAATTCCATTTCAAACTGGGGCCAAAGTGCCAGATCAATGCAGAGGAATCCTTCTGCAAGGAAGGAATTGTCACTTTCTAACAACATCAGTAAGCTGAGGCTATCTTTATTCAGCAGCCATTATAAAATAAGACAAAAAGGAAATTGCCCTGGCTAATCATGAGATGTCAGTCTTTCTCTCCACTGTTCTATCTCTCTTCCTTTCTCCTCATTCTCGGACTTCAAACAGGAAAGGAGGAACCAGCCTGTCATCAGGACTGATCCCTTTCCCTCTTCTCATACGAACCAAGAGGCTAGAAAGGATGGTTGTCTGATTACATTTAGCATATCAGGTCTTAGCTTGAATTCCGGGACAAGAGCAAAAAACCCATTTAACATCCTTTCATAAGAGAAAAATGAGATACACCTGAGAATGAAAATAGCTTGATTAGCAAGAACAATTAATGATACCAATAATAAATGTTTTTTGTAGTTTATAATAGGAAGGATAGGAGAAAAAGTCAGAGAGAGATCTGTTAGCATTCTAAAACTTTACCATGGTAATTGAGTAATAGCACATATGCAATTCATTTCCTATAAGAATATAGGTTAAATCCAGAGTTCCTTGTATGCTAATAAAAATGGTTTTATAGTTTCAAATGACTGTGATATATAATGCAGCAGGCACTTAGGGGTAAGGATATACAGAGAAGGGAGGATCATTCGGTGCGTTTTAAATATGAGGTATTCGGAGTAGGAACCACCTAAACTATCCCAGTAAAATGATGCAGAGAAGGAGCAGTGCAAGCCCCGTGAGATAGCATGGGATTACTCTGACAGGGAGGCGCACTGTTCATATTTCTCTGGAAGAGAGAACCTGCTCTAAGGAGTGCAGTTAGCTAACAGCATCCACCAGCTGCACCATCAGGATCTGCTGCAGCTTAGGTGCTGAGACCCTGCTCTCCCCAGGATGTCTCCAGTCATTGACTAAACATAGTGGCCATTTCTGTCTAAGACAGGACACCTCTAATGGAACTATTGCTCTAGGAATCCCCCTTGGCCTGGCTGAGACTTTCTAAGAGCTCTAAGAAGTCTGAGCTTCTTAAGAAATCTTCCTTTCCTCTCTTCTCACAAGTGGCAGACTTGCATTGCATTTGAAGACTCTCCCTGCCTGCTCCTGGTTCCTCTTCCCAAGCATTTGTCCCAATAAATTTCTGGCACTTCTAATTCTGTCCTAGTGTCTGCTTCCTGAAAAGCTTTAACAGACACAGGGAATGGTTTGACAGTGTTTATTTTGTCAGAGGGAAAGCATAGCAGAAGGTTCTTAATGATAGTGTTAAGGCAGATATTTATCATTTCAGTGCCCAATCTAAAACCGTATCTGAAATTTTCCTGTGCAGCAGTGTGATAGACTAGATGTATCAATCACCTTCTGTACTGAAAATTAAGCAGCTGGATTAACTATTTTTAAATATGCTCTTAATTCCACCAGTGACCTGGCATTTAGAAAGGAAAACTCAGAGGCCAAAACCCAAGTTAAACTGGAAACTAAAATGCTTAAATAAAGGGCTAAAGCTAGCTTTCATCATGAGGATATTTGGTAGACTTTGTGAACTTCATCTTTGATTTTCATGACCATTCAGGATATCGGAGAGATCATAAAGAACTAGCTGATAAAGCCCAGGGCACAATAAAGTCAGGAAGCAATGTTTCCACATAAAGCCACCACATTATAAGAGTAAACAAGAAATAAATATGCCACAGCCATTCTGCCAGACCTGTAAAAGTGCCAAGGATTCTAACAAAAGTTGCTTCTCTCAAACTCTATTGATAAATTAAGAAAACATCTGTCCTAGAAAATGTGTAACATAAATTCAACATTACAGCAGCTTGAAAAAATTCAACTTTGTGGCATATTTTTGGCCTGCATTCCCATTGATTAGATGTTTGAAGAGCCTTGGATCACAAATTTAATATGAGGTGGTCCCAGGTTAATGTTTTTAAGTGCTTGGAAGAAACAAACACAAAATCTTCAATAAGAAATGCCCCAGACCTTAAAAATTGTCACAAATGGAGGGGGCGGAGCAAGATGGCCGAATAGGAACAACTCCAGTCTCCAACTCCCAGCGCGAGCGACACAGAAGACCGGTGATTTCTGCATTTTCAACTGAGGTACTGGGGTCATCTCACTAGGGAGTGCCGGACAATCGGTGCTGGTCAGCTGCTGCAGCCTGACCAGCGAGAGCTGAAGCAGGGCGAGGCATCGCCTCACCTGGAAGCGCAAGGGGGAAGGGGATCCGTTTTCCTAGCCAGGGGAACTGAGACACACAACACCTGGAAAATCGGGTAACTCCCACCCCAATACTGCGCTGTAAGCATACAGGCATTCCAGGAGAATATATCCCACACCTGGCCGGGAGGGTCCCACGCCCACGAAGCCTCCCTCACTGCTAACACAGCAGTCTGCCGCGATCTATCCGCAAGGCAGCAGCGAGGCTGGGGGAGGGGCGCCCGCCATTGCTGAGGCTTAAGTAGGTAAACAAAGCCGCTGGGAAGCTCGAACTGGGTGGAGCTCACAGCAGCTCAAGGAAGCCTGCCTGTCTCTGTAGTCTCCACCTCTGGGGACAGCGCACAGCTGAAGACCAACAGGGGAAGTAGCGGGAGCCGGTGCAGACGCGAACGACTCTGTCTGACAGCTTTGGGGAGAGCCGCGGATCTCCCAACGCGGAGGTTGAGATCTGAGAACGGACAGACTGCCTGCTCAGGTGTGTCCCTGACCCCTGAGTAGCCTAGCTGGGAGAAATCCCCCACTAGGGGCAGTCTGACACCCCACACCTCACAGGGTGGAGTACACCCCTGAGAGGACACTTCCAAAGGAAGAATCAGACAGGTACACTCGCTGTTCAGCAATATTCTATCTTCGGCAACCTCTGCTGCTGATACCCAGGCAAACAGGGTCTGGAGTGGACCTCAAGCAATCTCCAACAGACCAACAGAGAGTCCTTCTGACTGTCAGAAGGAAAACTATCAAACAGGAAGGACACCTATACCAAAACCCCATCAGTTCGTCACCACCATCAAAGACCAGAGACAGATAAAACCACAAAGATGGGGAAGAAGCAGGGCAGAAAAGCTGGAAATTCAAAAAATAAGAGCGCATCTCCCCCTGCAAAGGAGCGCAGCCCATCACCAGCAACGGATCAAAGCTGGTCAGAGAATGACTTGGACGAGAGGAGAGAAGAAGGCTTCAGTCCATCAAACTTATCAGAGCTAAAGGAGGAATTACGTACCCAGCGCAAAGAAACTAAAAATCTTGAAAAAAGAGTGGAAGAATTGACAGCTAGACTCATTAATGCAGAGAAGATCATAAACGAAATGACAGAGATGAAAACCATGACACGAGAAATACGTGACAAATGCACAAGCTTCAGTAACCGACTCGATCAACTGGAAGAAAGAGTATCAGCGATTGAAGATCAAATGAATGAAATGAAGCGAGAAGAGAAACCAAAAGAAAAAAGAAGAAAAAGAAATGAGCAAAGCCTGCAAGAAGTATGGGATTACGTAAAAAGACCAAATCTACGTCTGATTGGGGTGCCTGAAAGTGAGGGGGAAAATGGAACCAAGTTGGAAAACACTCTTCAGGATATCATCCAGGAGAACTTCCCCAACCTAGTAGGGCAGGCCAACATTCAAATTCAGGAAATACAGAGAACGCCACAAAGATACTCCTCCAGAAGAGCAACTCCAAGACACATAATTGCCAGATTCACCAAAGTTGAAATGAAGGAAAAAATCTTAAGGGCAGCCAGAGAGAAAGGTCGGGTCACCCACAAAGGGAAGCCCATCAGACTAACAGCAGATCTCTCGGCAGAAACTCTACAAGCCAGAAGAGAGTGGGGGCCAATATTCAACGTTCTTAAAGAAAAGAATTTTAAACCCAGAATTTCATATCCAGCCAAACTAAGTTTCATCAGTGAAGGAGAAATAAAATCCTTTACAGATAAGCAAATGCTTAGAGATTTTGTCACCACCAGGCCTGCCTTACAAGAGACCCTGAAGGAAGC
This sequence comes from Rhinopithecus roxellana, assembly GCF_007565055.1. Taxonomy (NCBI): domain Eukaryota; kingdom Metazoa; phylum Chordata; class Mammalia; order Primates; family Cercopithecidae; genus Rhinopithecus; species Rhinopithecus roxellana. The sequence goes on from NC_044554.1 coordinate 71,935,655, forward strand.
CCTAAACATGGAAAGGAACAACCGGTACCAGCCATCGCAAAAACTTGGCAAAATGTAAAGACCATCGAGGCTAGGAAGAAACTGCATCAACTAACGAGCAAAATAACCAGTTAATATCATAATGGCAGGATCAAGTTCACACATAACAATATTAACCTTAAATGTTAATGGACTAAATGCTCCAATTAAAAGACACAGACTGCCAAACTGGATAAAGAGTCAAGACCCATCAGTCTGCTGTATTCAGGAGACCCATCTCACATGCAGAGACATACATAGGCTCAAAATAAAGGGATGGAGGAAGATCTACCAAGCAAATGGAGAACAAAAAAAAGCAGGGGTTGCAATCCTAGTCTCTGATAAAACAGACTTTAAACCATCAAAGATCAAAAGAGACAAAGAAGGCCATTACATAATGGTAAAGGGATCAATTCAACAGGAAGAGCTAACTCTCCTAAATATATATGCACCCAATACAGGAGCACCCAGATTCATAAAGCAAGTCCTTAGAGACTTACAAAGAGACTTAGACTCCCATACAATAATAATGGGGGACTTCAACACTCCGCTGTCAACATTAGACAGATCAACGAGACAGAAAGTTAACAAGGATATCCAGGAATTGAACTCATCTCTGCACCAAGCGGACCTAATAGACATCTATAGAACTCTCCACCCCAAATCAACAGAATATACATTCTTCTCAGCACCACATCGCACTTATTCCAAAATTGACCACATAATTGGAAGTAAAGTACTCCTCAGCAAATGTAAAAGAACAGAAATTATAACAAACTGTCTCTCAGACCACAGTGCAATCAAACTAGAACTCAGGACTAAGAAACTCAATCAAAACCGCTCAACTACATGGAAACTGAACAACCTGCTCCTGAATGACTACTGGGTACATAACGAAATGAAAGCGGAAATAAAGATGTTCTTTGAAACCAATGAGAACAAAGATACAACATACCAGAATCTCTGGGACACATTTAAAGCAGTGTGTAGAGGGAAATTTATAGCACTAAATGCCCACAAGAGAAAGCAGGAAAGATCTAAAATTGACACTCTAACATCACAATTAAAAGAACTAGAGAGGCAAGAGCAATCACATTCAAAAGCTAGCAGAAGGCAAGAAATAACTAAGATCAGAGCAGAACTGAAGGAGATAGAGACACAAAAAACCCTCCAAAAAATCAATGAATCCAGGAGTTGGTTTTTTGAAAAGATCAACAAAATTGACAGACCGCTAGCAAGGCTAATAAAGAAAAAAAGAGAGAGGAATCAAATAGATGCAATAAAAAATGATAAAGGGGATATCACCACTGACCCCACAGAAATACAAACTACCATCAGAGAATACTATAAACGCCTCTACGCAAATCAACTAGAAAATCTAGAAGAAATGGATAATTTCCTGGACACTTACACTCTCCCAAGGCTAAACCAGGAAGAAGTTGAATCCCTGAATAGACCAATAGCAGGCTCTGAAATTGAGGCAACAATTAATAGCCTACCCACCAAAAAAAGTCCAGGACCAGATGGATTCACAGCTGAATTCTACCAGAGGTACAAGGAGGAGCTGGTACCATTCCTTCTGAAACTATTCCAATCAATAGAAAAAGAGGGAATCCTCCCTAACTCATTTTATGAGGCCAACATCATCCTGATACCAAAGCCTGGCAGAGACACAACAAAAAAAGAGAATTTTAGACCAATATCCCTGATGAACATTGATGCAAAAATCCTCAATAAAATACTGGCAAACCGGATTCAGCAGCACATCAAAAAGCTTATCCACCATGATCAAGTGGGCTTCATCCCTGGGATGCAAGGCTGGTTCAACATTCGCAAATCAATAAACGTAATCCAGCATATAAACAGAACCAAAGACAAGAACCACATGATTGTCTCAATAGATGCAGAAAAGGCTTTTGACAAAATTCAACAGCCCTTCATGCTAAAAACGCTCAATAAATTCGGTATTGATGGAACGTACCTCAAAATAATAAGAGCTATTTATGACAAACCCACAGCCAATATCATACTGAATGGGCAAAAACTGGAAAAATCCCTTTGAAAACTGGCACAAGACAGGGATGCCCTCTCTCACCACTCCTATTCAACATAGTGTTGGAAGTTCTGGCTAGGGCAATCAGGCAAGAGAAAGAAATCAAGGGTATCCAGTTAGGAAAAGAAGAAGTCAAATTGTCCCTGTTTGCAGATGACATGATTGTATATTTAGAAAACCCCATCGTCTCAGCCCAAAATCTCCTTAAGCTGATAAGCAACTTCAGCAAAGTCTCAGGATACAAAATTAATGTGCAAAAATCACAAGCATTCTTATACACCAGCAACAGACAAGCAGAGAGCCAAATCAGGAATGAACTTCCATTCACAATTGCTTCAAAGAGAATAAAATACCTAGGAATCCAGCTTACAAGGGATGTAAAGGACCTCTTCAAGGAGAACTACAAACCACTGCTCAGTGAAATCAAAGAGGACACAAACAAATGGAAGAACATACCATGCTCATGGATAGGAAGAATCAATATCGTGAAAATGGCCATACTCCCCAAGGTTATTTATAGATTCAATGCCATCCCCATCAAGCTACCAATGACTTTCTTCACGGAATTGGAAAAAACTGCTTTAAAGTTCATATGGAACCAAAAAAGAGCCCGCATTGCCAAGACAATCCTAAGTCAAAAGGACAAAGCTGGAGGCGTCACGCTACCTGACTTCAAACTATACTACAAGGCTACAGTAACCAAAACAGCATGGTACTGGTACCAAAACAGAGATATAGACCAATGGAACAGAACAGAGTCCTCAGAAATAATACCGCACATCTACAGCCATCTGATCTTTGACAAACCTGAGAGAAACAAGAAATGGGGAAAGGATTCCCTATTTAATAAATGGTGCTGGGAAAATTGGCTAGCCATAAGTAGAAAGCTGAAACTGGATCCTTTCCTTACCCCTTATACGAAGATTAATTCAAGATGGATTAGAGACTTAAATGTTAGACCTAATACCATAAAAACCCTAGAAGAAAATCTAGGTAGTACCATTCAGGACATAGGCATGGGCAAGGACTTCATGTCTAAAACACCAAAAGCAACGGCAGCAAAAGCCATAATTGACAAATGGGATCTAATTAAACTAAAGAGCTTTTGCACAGCAAAAGAAACTACCATCAGAGTGAACAGGCAACCTACAGAATGGGAGAAAATTTTTGCAACCTACTCATCTGACAAAGGGCTAATATCCAGAATCTACAAAGAACTCAAACAAATATACGAGAAAAAAACAAACAACCCCATCAAAAAGTGGGGAAAGGATATGAACAGACATTTCTCAAAAGAAGATATTCATACAGCCAACAGACACATGAAAAAATGCTCATCATCACTGGCCATCAGAGAAATGCAAATCAAAACCACAATGAGATACCATCTCACACCAGTTAGAATGGCAATCATTAAGAAGTCAGGAAACAACAGGTGTTGGAGAGGATGTGGAGAAATAGGAACACTTTTACACTGTTGGTGGGATTGTAAACTAGTTCAACCATTATGGAAAACAGTATGGCAATTCCTCAAGGATCTAGAACTAGATGTACCATATGACCCAGCCATCCCACTACTGGGTATATACCCAAAGGATTATAAATTAGTCTACTACAAAGACACATGTACACGTATGTTTATTGCGGCACTATTCACAATAGCAAAGACTTGGAATCAACCCAAATGTCCATCTGTGACAGACTGGATTAAGAAAATGTGGCACATATACACCATGGAATACTATGCAGCCATAAAAAAGGATGAGTTTGCGTCCTTTGTAGGGACATGGATGCAGCTGGAAACCATCATTCTTAGCAAACTATCACAAGAAGAGAAAACCAAACACCGCATGTTCTCACTCATAGGTGGGAACTGAACAATGAGATCACTTGGACTCGGGAAGGGGAACATCACACACTGGGGTCTATCATGGGGAGGGGGGAGGGGGGAGGAGGGAGGGATTGCATTGGGGAGTTATACATGATATAAATGATGAATTGATGGGTGCTGACGAGTTGATGGGTGCAGCACACCAACATGGCATAAGTATACATATGTAACAAACCTGCACGTTATGCACATGTACCCTAGAACTTAAAGTATAATAAAAAAAAAAAAAAATAAATAAAATAAAATATGGATATCTAATTTTTCTTGCAAAAAAAAAAAAAAAAAAAAAAAATTGTCACAAATAATGTTATGAGGTATGATATCATAGTAAAAAGTCACAAACAAACTGGGAAAAGGCACCATGCCTGAGAATGTAGAGAAACAATATACTACAGAGTGAGGCCAGCAAAGACTCATGATATAATTATCAAATAGAGAATATGGAATGTATTTTTTAACAAGCTTGCAGAAATAAAAGAAGGTTTTGAAAGATGAATAAATAGCAATCCATGCAAACGTTCAAGCATATATTTCAATAAATAAAATTTAACATTTATAAATGAAAGAGACAGTAACTGAAGAGAATAAGTGAATTAAAAGATAAACCTGAAGAAGTCAACTGGAAAACAGCATAAAGAGAAAAAATATGAAAATAAGTGAAGTTACATGAAAGATACTCATCATGCAAAAATTTAGAGAGGAAGTAGAATAAAAATGAAACAGATATAATATTTGAAAAGATAATGGCTGAGAATTTTCTGGAACTTATCAATGATATAAGATTTAAGGAACACCAAAAACTACAAATTTATCTTTGGTTGAATTGAATAATTGTTGGTAGATAAAAGAACACTTCTTGCAGATAATTATTGTTAATCTGAAGAACATGAAAGACAAAGAGATTTCAAAAGCAGCCAGAAAAGAAAAGAAAAACATCTTCAAAAGATTTACAATTAGAATGATGGCTGACTTCTTTTGTGTATGGTCATTGCAGCACTATTTACAATATTAAAGACATGGAATCAACCTAAATGCCCATCAGTGATAGACTGGGTAAAGAAAATGTGGTACATATACACCATGGAATATTATGCAGCTATAAAAAAAGAATGAGATCATGTCCTTTGCAGGAACATGGATGGAGCTAGAGGTCATTATCCTTAGCACAGTAACACAGGAACGAAAAAACAAATATTGCATGTTCTCACTTATAAGTGGGAGTTAAATGATGAGAACACATGGTCACATTGAGGGGAACAACACATACTGGGTAAATATATCAGGGTAATGAAATAATCTGTACAACAAATGATGAGACATAGGTTTACCTATGTAACAAACCTGCACTTGTACCCCTAAACTTAAAAGTTAAAAAAAGGAAACGATAAAGTAATATATTTAAGTTCCTGAGAAGGGGTAAAAGCTGGTTCTAAGTCAAAAAAAAAAAAAAAAAAAGATGCAAAGGTGTTTTGGGACAAACAGAAATTAAGATAGTAAACAACTAATAGTCTGTCACTAAAGGAAATTTTAAAGAGTGTGCTCTAAGCAGAAGGAAATGTTCAAAATGCAACATGAACAAATAAAGTGCTAAATATTTAGCATGGATAAGATGCTAAATATTTATATCCAATTAAATAAAAATCTCAGTTACATAAAGCAAAAATAATAATGTATTATGAAGTTAAAACTGTAATGGAACTAAATTACCTGGCAATTATAGTATAAAATTTAGGAGGAGGTGATTAGAATTAAAGAGGTCTAAAGTCTTTTTGTTGTTCATAAGAGTGGTAAAATAATGACTGAATTTAGGCAAAAAGTATGAGTAGAAATAAATTCCATGGCATATTTAATACTTGTGGCAAACATTTCAATTGAAAATACTGGATCAAGCAAACAAAGAGCTAAAATACAGGCTAAGGCCATCTATAGACCATCTACCATAGACATATTTAAACACATTTAAAGTTTAAATAAAAAGGATGAAATATGGCATATCAGGGAAATTTTAACCAATATAAACCTGAGCCATGTATACTAATGATAAAGAGATTGTACAACAAAAAAATCAAGACTTAAAATCACCAGAAAGTAAAATTTAAACTAGCAAGGGGGGGGGGGTGAGTATGAGTTCTAACACATGTGAATTTAATAAAATAATCTCAGACAGAAAGCAAAAACTGACCAAAGGAAGAAACAGGCAAATCAACCATTACAATGGAGGCATTTAATACATTTCTCTCAGTAAGTGATAAACTAAGAAAAGAAAAATTTAAAAGAATATAGATTATTTGGGAGAAAATAAAACTTCAAGGCTGACATAATGATATATATGGAACCTTACACCAAAAATGAGAGTTCATGTTTATTTTTAACCACACAGAATGTTTACAAAACTCGAAAACATAAAGAGACTTAAAGCAAGTCCTCCAAATGTAAAAAGATTTACCAATTAAATGCAAGTAAATAGAAAGCAAGAACAGAAATATAACCAAAAAATTAAGCAACAAAGAAGAAAGCAACAAAAATTTACATATTTGTAAATGAATATGTTAAAAATTCAAATCAGAGGTTCAAAATTAATAAACCAAACACATAAGTTATGAAGTTAGAAAAATAATTTAAAAACACAAAAATAGAAAGAAATGTGTTATAAATTATTACCATTAAAATAATAGCATGAATAAAAAAGCAAATATCAATTCTTGAAAATGGTTAATAAAGATGCATATCTCTACAAGATTAACTCATGGAGAAAAATAGCTTGAATAACAAATGTAAGTAATGAAAAAAGCTTTACTGGGCATACACAGATGAAAAAGATAAGTGGTATTTTAAAAATTATGCTATGAAACTAGGAAATCTGGCTGAAATTTGTGAATTTGGCTCAAATGCATAAAATTCTATAAAGATACAAGTTATCAAACATTATATTAAAAATAAATGAAAACCTGAATATATTTATAACCTTCAAATAATTAAATAAGTATCTAACAATTTTCCCACAAAGGAAAATCTAGCCTCAGATAGATTAATCTCTGAGTCCTACCATACATCCAATAAACAATTTCAGATTTACACAGTCAGATGCAAAGCATAGAAAAGAAGATATTGATTCCACCTCATTTCCTGATGCTAGCATGATGGGTTAAAATTTGATAAGGGCAGTATGAATAAGGAAAACTATAGGGCCATTTCACTTGTAAATATGAATGTAAAAATCCCAAACAAAATGCTAGTAAATTAAATCCATATGTCCTAATGATATTCAATATTTAATATTCATTCATAATAACTCCCTTAACAAATTAAGAACAAAAAAGATGAAATAAAGGATACTTATTAAAAATGCTCATCATCACTGGCCATCAGAGAAATGCAAATCAAAACCACAATGAGATACCATCTCACACCAGTTAGAATGGCAATCATTAAGAAGTCAGGAAACAACAGGTGTTGGAGAGGATGTGGAGAAATAGGAACACTTTTACACTGTTGGTGGGATTGTAAACTAGTTCAACCATTATGGAAAACAGTATGGCAATTCCTCAAGGATCTAGAACTAGATGTACCATATGACCCAGCCATCCCACTACTGGGTATATACCCAAAGGATTATAAATTAGTCTACTACAAAGACACATGTACACGTATGTTTATTGCGGCACTATTCACAATAGCAAAGACTTGGAATCAACCCAAATGTCCATCTGTGACAGACTGGATTAAGAAAATGTGGCACATATACACCATGGAATACTATGCAGCCATAAAAAAGGATGAGTTTGCGTCCTTTGTAGGGACATGGATGCAGCTGGAAACCATCATTCTTAGCAAACTATCACAAGAAGAGAAAACCAAACACCGCATGTTCTCACTCATAGGTGGGAACTGAACAATGAGATCACTTGGACTCGGGAAGGGGAACATCACACACTGGGGTCTATCATGGGGAGGGGGGAGGGGGGAGGGGGGAGGAGGGAGGGATTGCATTGGGGAGTTATACATGATATAAATGATGAATTGATGGGTGCTGACGAGTTGATGGGTGCAGCACACCAACATGGCATAAGTATACATATGTAACAAACCTGCACGTTATGCACATGTACCCTAGAACTTAAAGTATAATAAAAAAAAAAAAAAAAAAAAAAAAAAAAAAAAATCTTACATCGAGCATTGTAATAACAATCAATAGTAAAAATTAATTGAAAATATGTACTTTACACTCAGAATAAAGACAATAGTGCCCATCATTAGCAACTCTAATAAATATTATCCTAGAAAACCTAGCCAGGGCAGATTTTTATAGAAATTTCAAAACCCGATTAAGAGACATTGAAGTATATTTAAAATAAATGAACAGGTATTCCATGTTGATAGATTGGAAGATGTAGTAGCTACTCTGAAGCTTCACCTGCATCTGCTCTTTGGGCCTGTGATAGTTAATTTTAGGTGTTAACTTGATTGGATTAAGGATACCTACATAGCTGCTAAAGCATTATTTCTGGGTGTATCTGTGCAAATGTTTCTGAAGAAGATTTTATTGTCAGTCAGTGGATTGAGTGAGGAAGATCTGCCCTCAAAGTTGATGGGTATCATCTTATTGACTGAGGACCCAATGGAAAGAAAGACAGAGAACTGGAAAATTTGCTTTTTGTCTTGGAGCTGGGACACCCATCTTTTCCCTTGGACACCAGAACTCTAGGTTCTCTAGTCTTTGGATTTGGGTCTTGTACCAGCAACCACCTAGTTTCTCAGGCCTTAGATTGAGAGTTACATCAGTGGCTTTCTTGATTTTGAGGCCTTCAGACTTGGCTGAGCAACATTCCTGGCTTCCTTCATTCCCCAGCTCTCATGCAGCCTATCACAGGACTTCTAGCCTCCATAATCATGTGGGCCAATTTTCCTAATAAATCTGTTCTCGTATATCTGTATTCTGTTGGTTCTATCTCTCTAAAGAATCATGGCTAATATCCACAGTTGCTGTGAATATTAGCTTCTACAGCTCGTGGCTCTGTCCCTTTTACAAATTATCCTTTGCTGCAGGGAATTGCCTCACTCAAGGTTATGCCCCTTCCCAGTAGGCAACTACATCAAATAACTGGCTGATATAGGCCCATCCCGCTGCCTCAATTAGAGACAGTTTTGATGGACTATTCTGACTGTAGCGATCTTGATAGCATTAATGAGGCTTCAGTTGCAATTGCATTATATTGCAAGAAATTGCAGTTTTGAAACTGAGATTCATGATAGCAAGAGGAATAATAGAATTCTGAAATAAGGAAGGACAGGTGGCAGCATTTTTTTTTGCCAGAAACAAAGTAGACACAGTTATTTTAATGGGCAAGTTTGGAGTGGTGGCCGGGGGTCACAACCTAAAGACAACTATGGTAACTGATAATAAATCATGATATTTCTAGAGGCAAGATGAATATAAAGCTATTGATTAATTTTTAATCAAAAAATTAAGAAATGGTTATCAGGAGCATAAGAGCAGCTCTACAATGAAAAGTCGTCATTTTTGTACCTGTTCCTGGGCCTCAGTCAGTTCTTAAACTCATTAATGGAGAACATGTGGACAGAGTATATGGACATCATGGGCTGGATTTATTCAGACCCACCAAATCATGAGATTGGATGGATCCAGCAGCAATTCATTATAAGATATATATGATATCAATGTTTAGGCAAGAACAGAGCCAGAGTAAACTTCAGATGCAGGTGACTTACTATGGTCAATCATCACTATTAATCCAGGGAGGGCAATAAATAGCCAATGTTTGACTGATGTTGTGATATGAAGCCCTAGTACACTTGTTTCAATTTGGTACAATTCTGAAAAGCCATTTCAGTTTCTCAGTTCCCATTAACACAGGGAAGAAGTCTCAGTGGCACACAGGGCTTAAATATGACCTCAACAAAACACCGATGAGACAATAATTCACTCTGTCCCAAAGGCAACTCTTAGAAAGTCAGGCTTAAAAATGAGATCATCAATATTCTTAGTAGTCTGGAAGAATGTGTACACACCCAAGACTGTGGCCTCTATGCAATAATCAAAGAAGCAGCCTCCAAAATAGTAGGACCTGAAAAAACACAGTACAACATCCAAAATCCCAGAATTCCAATAGCAGATTCCAAGCCACACATATGTATTCAATGATAAGGGGTAAGAATATAACTGACTAACAGGGCTTAAGGCAGAGCCTTTAACCAGTAAGTGGCTTATGCCAGTACAGGGGCAATCCCTAAAAAACCAGACCAGAAGATAAAAACAAGAGAAAAAACTCTGAGCCACAGTTATTGAAGGTTGCCGACAGCAGGAGAAACTATATAATTAGTTCAGCCAAGTCACTGAACAAATAACCAACCAAACAATAACAAAAACAACCTGAAGCAGGGTGGGCTGAGTGGGAATCAGTACCCAGAGTTTTAAATATACTATCAAAAATGTTCATATTTTAACAAAGAATTAAGAGGCATGCAAAGAAACAGAGAATAAAACAGGCAAAAGAAATTGTCTTTTAAGGAGCACAGATGGTAGATCTAGCAGAGAATAACTTCAAATCAACTATTAAAGATACAGCCAATGAACCAAGGTAAGTGATGCTTATAAGAATTAAAGGAAGATATGATGACAATGTCTCTTTAAAATAATTTGTTTATGGACATTCTTTACTTAAAGAACCAAATAGACATTCTGGGATTAAAAAATGTAGTTAACATAAAAAATTTACCATTGGTGCTCAACAGTAGACTTGATCTGACAGAAGAAATAATGAACTTGAAGATCACAAGAAGATAGATAGAAATTGTGTAATATAAAGACTAAAGAGACTAATGAAGGAAGAAAAATGAACAGAACTTCAGAGAAATGGAGGAAACTATTAAGTGAACTATAACACAAATCATAGAAGTACTACGAGAAGAAAGAGACAGAAAAAATATTCAAATAAATAATGGCTGGAAACCCCAAATTTGATGAAATGCATTAACGTATACATATAAAAAGATGAACAAATTCCAAGTATATGCTAAGTGTGAGGATCCACATCCAGACACATTCTAGCCAAAACATTGAAAGAGAAAGAGCAAATCTTGAAAACACGGGAGAAAAACAACTCATCACATCATAGGGAACAAGTAAGATTAATAGTTGACTTTTCATTAGAAACAATGAAAGCCAAAAGGCAGTGGGATAATATATTCAAGGAGCTGAAAGTAAAATAATTGTCAGCTAAGAATCTGATATTCAGTAGAACTATTTTTATAAAAGAAGGTAAATAAAGACATTGCCAGATAACCAAAAACAGAATATTTACTGTTATCAGACCTGCCTTACAACAGATACTAAAGGAATTTCTTCACACTTAAAGCAAAAGACACCAGACAATAATTCCAATCCACATGAAAAACAAAAAGTGCCAATAGAAATGTAACATAATGAAAAGTATCACATGCAGAATAGCATTTACTTCTAAGGGAGAAAGAACTTGGATGTAATTAGAACCCAGGAGAGTTCAAAGGTTATGATTATATTCTTAAACTGGGTGATGGGAACACAAGTATTCATTGTATTATAATTCTTTATACTTTACACATATTTTATAAACATTCTTTCTCTCCATTCAGTATTCATTAAAACAATAAAAACAAATGACATTTTAAGCTTTTCTTAATAAATGTTTTAAATAAAGTTCTCCAACCCCTAATCCTAAACAATGAGAGACCATAAAAAATTGGCATTTGATGTATGTTTTGTCTTTAGTTTGCCATTTTCTTCAGTTGATTTACTTACTTATATACTTATTCTACTTTTTAAATTTTTTATTTTTATTTTTTAGAGACAGGGTTCTCACTATACTGTCTAGGCTGGTCTTGAACTCCTGGGCTCAAGCAATCCTCCCACCTCAGCCTCCCAAAGTGCTGGAATTATAGGCATGAACCACCACACCCTTAATTTTAATCAGAAAAAATTTTGTGGGAGATATCTATCAGTTCAATGGGATACATTGTTTTAATAATAAATTTTTGATAAACTCTTAGCATGTTGATCTCTCTCTCAACTTGAGCATGTTAACTTTAGTATGGTGGTTTCTTGTTTTATATCAGGTAATAGGTAAATTAAAATAACAACCATCAACCAATATTATATTTTGAAAATTGAATTAATGTATATAAAATATTTTGTATATAAAATATTTTGACTATTTTATATACATTATATATTTTGAAAATTGAATTAATGTATATAATGTAAATAATATATATAGGATCACTAAATAAAATATTTCTCAAAAATATTTTGAAAATTGAATTAATGTATATAAAAATGCTTGTATCACTAAATAAAATGTTTCTCTGAATATAAAATATTATTTGATACAGAACCTCAGTTTCTTAATACTTCTTATTTAATACAACTTACAAGCTTTTTTGGTGTTGTAAGGATGTACATGTTTGTTGTCATTTATAAGCTAAATTCTTTACACCATTTACAGAAAACAAATTTCAAAGGGGTAAATATTATTCCTATAAAAGTTATTAATAAGTGCTCTTGTTTTGAAGCAGCATCTAAATGAACACTATTTTGATGTGTAGGAAAGAATAAGAATAGGGATCAGCATGGAAAATGCTAAGATTGGTGAAGTAAATTTCCCTTTCTCTATACATTTCTTTTTTTCTTGGAGACAAGGTCTTGCTCCGTCCCCCAGGCTGGTGTACAGTGGTGTGATCATAGCTCACTGCAGCCTCAAACTCCTAGGCTCATGTGATTCTCCCATCTCAGTGCACTACAGGCATACACTACCACACCTGGTTATTTATTTATTTATCTATTAGACCAGTCACTGCTATATTGCCCAGGCTGGTCTCGATCTCCTGGATTCAATCCTCCTGCCTCAGCCTCCCAAATTGCTGGGATCACTGCATCTGACTTCATTTCTTAAGATATATTTTACAACCCGAGCAATTTCACTCAAGTATATACAACTGAATGAGAAACTCTATCTTTTGGTGTCTTTCCCAAAAAGCATAGAACTTCTTATATTTTTTCCTGGCTAACAGCTCTGACTAGAAAATTAGCAAATCCAAAGACACAACACACCGAAAAAAAAAAAAAAAAAACACAATGTCCTTTCTTACTGAAACCTGAACCTGATGGCTTTATAAGACATCAAAACAAATTTCTTAAAGCCAAGATGGCTCCAAATTATCTTTTGATTATATCTTTTTTAGATTTTCCAAAATTTAACTCAGGGTTTTAAGTACTATTCTAAACTGTGTCGATAATTTAATTCCTTTTTAGCTTCCCTAAAGTAATAGATACACTTATGAATATACATTTTTCTACATACAATAAAAATTAACTAGCCAGATTAACCAATTGACAGATTCCACTGGTGTTAAATTAATTATTTAAATTCCAGGGAGGCAAATATTTAACACATACCTTATATTAGGAAACATATTTTGAGAGGAAAATAAGTAGCTTGCATGCCCTTCACAAACCATTTTCTTCAATTCAGTTCAAATCTTTTTAAATCTTAAGAAACCCCATGCTCTCAATTACTTAAATGTAAATAGCCATGTGACATTACCTCCTCATATTAAGTCAGATTGGAGAATTTAACTACAAATATTGTAGATAAATAGTTATGTATCCTTAGGCTGTTGGTCATTTTTTATCACGTTGCTTAAAGACACAATCTAATGACTTTTAAGTCCTAATTAACAGAAGTTTCTGCGTGAGTCATTCTGTTCTGAAAATAAAGGCATGATATCTTAAAGAAAACAAATTACTGTATGTATAGCTAGGAAATCAACCATCAGAAAAAGCAGATAGTTTTTTGACATATTTGGACACTCACAAACTGAGTTATTTTAATTCTTACATTTTGTCCTTCTGTTTCCCACATCTAATACAGATTAGACACTCTTCCTAACAGGAACATGTCAAATTCTCTCCTATTTGGTTTGTAAGAATGTATTGCTTGTCACTTTCAAAATAGAAATCTGTTTTTGCTGATAATAAAAGTAACACAATCACTCTAATATTCATAGATATATGAAGTCAAACGTGAATTTCTCAACACAGTTTACATTTAACAAAAATAATCCAAATAATTAAAATTATTATAATATTCTTAATAAAAGGTCTCTGTTCCATAGAAAGGGGCATACTGAACTTTAGAAAAACTAAATTGATGTTATTTTTAAATGTCTATGCTAGTAGTTTGAATGGATAATAATCTATCAGTTATTATAGTCAAGATTAGAATTCTTATTCTCTATAATGTTCTTTTGTAAAATATAAACATATATACTATATATATTTATATATGCACATTATATACACACACACACACTACAAAATCTTATACAGTATATAATATAAACATGTAAACCAAAAAGTATCTGAAACAGGTCTCGATTCCTGTAATCCCATCACTTTGGGAGGCCGAGGCGGGTGGATCACGAGGTCAGGAGTTCAAGACCAGCCTGGCCAAGATGGTAAAACCCTGTCTCTACTAAAAATTACAAAAAAAATTAGCTGGGTGCGGTGGCAGGCGCCTGTAATCCCAGCTACTTGGGAGGCTGAGGTAGGAGAATCACTTGAACCTGGGCAACAGAGGTTGCAGTGAGCCAAGATTGCACCACTGCACTCCAGCCTGGGTGACAGAGTGAGACTATGTCTCAAAAAAAAACCAAAAAAAAAAAAGAAGTAGTTTATTTTTCCAAGGTTAAGTACATGCCCAGAAGAAAGGAACACAGAATCATAGTAACAGTCTGTGGTCTGTGCCTTTCTCCAAATATTATTTTGAAAGCTTCAATATTTAAAGGCAAAAAGTGGGTTGGAAGGGAAGATGGAAGGTACGGTCACATTAATGAATCCACATGTTGCAAGAGAAAAGGAGCAGGTAGGGAAATAGCCAATTACGTATTCGTCTTCAGTTCAGCATTCAGTAAAATAAGGCGAACATAGAGTAGCTACCTGTGGAGATATTTGGCCTTTTATCTATGTAGCTATCTGGGTAGGAACAAAACAAAAGGCAGTTTCTTGCGTGACTCAACTTTCAGCTTAGTTTTTTCCTTTTGGCACAGCAAATGAAGTCCTGATATTTTATTTTGTTTGCACATACCACATAAGACTTTGAGGTAGTCCAGAGACGAGTACTGTACCACTGATAACTATTGGACTAAATGCTTCGAGGTTTTTCTATTTTCTCTCTTTTTATATTTCCTGAAAATCAATCACAGTACCATTGTACAATGATATTGGTGCTTCTTCTCAGGTAAAGTAATGGAATCAAGGCTCAAAATGAGTACAGCAATTTCACCTCTGTTTACAGAGATGAGTGTCCGAGTTCCTATAATAAATTTTGAAAGACAATGTGAATAGGATATTTTTTATTCTGGTCTCTGATTACTTCTCTTAGGAACAAACACACTCAGGACCTCAGCAGTGTTGTGCTGATAAGAGTGTCTTTTCTTTGTGACTGTCTGTTCTATTGGACACCTAAGGTATTAGTTCCAGCACTATCAGCCTGCCCAGTTGTTTGATATATGGACTCATGAGAAATGAAACATTTCATGTGGGTAAGAGTAGTGATTAATGTAGGTCAAAATTCCATCTCACATGAGGCTTAAGAGAAGGTTTAGAGAGATTATAGCAATTCTTCATGAATTCAGCTTCCAGAGGTCAGAAATATTTTTGGAAACTGTTCATTTCCCTTTAACTATCATTATATGTGTTCAAATATAAAGCTCCTTTTGGACAAACTGTTAAAGCAATAACTTCATTATTTACTACTGACTGTGTAAAGTGTGATTATTTTGTTATAGAATCATTGTTAATGGTGGTGTTATTACGTGTTGTCTCCTCTGGGCTTCAGGAATGCCTGCATTTCGGATCTTAAGTCCAAATTCACACTATTTATACTCATATACATTTATGCACTTGGTTCTTACCTGGTATGAACAGGCTGGGTACTACCAAACATCCTACCTGCACACTGTCAAAGTGGGTCCCAGAGGTAGGCAATGGTGTAAAACAGTGAAAAACTGCTCATGTCAGGAGCCTTACTTACAGTGTAGGCAATACCGGGTGGAATGTAAATGAAGGAGGAGACTGCTGCCAGGAGCACCTGAAATCCATCCAAGACTGACAACTGTCCTATGTAAGACATAAGGAAGTGGCTCAGGTATACTACAGAAAAAGGGCAGATGAAGGCCAGGGATAGCCTGTTGAGGACCACAAGAGAAGCTAAGAATGACCTGAGGCCTTTTCTCCTTTGAGATAGAAACCCATATGGTCAAAACTATGACCTTTCTTCTTGTGGAGTTAAGAACAATCTCTTCTTCTTATTCCCAGAAGCTCACACTTTCTGGCCTGACTAGGACACCAGAAGAATATTTCATTCTAGAGAGCCTGACAGGATGGTGCAGAAAAGAAGAGGGGATTCTTTCTTCCCCGTCTTTAGAAGATTCCTTTACTTAGGAAAGGAAGTTAATATCAAAGGCCGGGAGTTTGATAATATGACCTCTGAGCTTTATCACTCCATACTAAAAATTTTAGATTTTTTTGTTCTGCCTTTATGTGGAAGCTGCTTCATTTTCATGGTCATTTCACAATCTTCCTCATAAGGGTTTATAGTTCTGCTCAATCTGTCCCAATTCCATGAATGGACTAAATGAGTGAATCTTGACTCCATTAATGGAGCCAAGTAAACCAGTGGTCCCTTGAATTCAGTCATGTTTATTAATCTTGATGAAGCAACCATATTCTTTAGACACCTCAAGCAATTTTAAATCACAAAGGAAAAGTCCAAAAGATTGGCAAACGTGAGCAAAAAGGAGATGACACAGAACAAATGATGCTATGGTTATTAAAGTTTCAGTTCTAATTTTATTTTATTTTTCCAAAAATATGGCAAAAATTAGTTCTTTCAGAACCTTAATATGTACTCTAATATTTTAGAAATTTAAAATTAAATCTCTTAAACAATTTTACCACAAATTTTTAAAATTCAAAGATGCAGGATGCTTTTAAAAATGAACCAATTTTTAAGCCAAAACAAGGAGGAATGAAAAAATGCTATCTAAACAAGCGAAATTTCACATTTAAGTAAGATAAATTGATGTAAAAGCTTTTATAAGACAGTTAGGTTTATACGTTTAGCCTCAAATATATTTTCCCAAAGTGCCTTTTACCCTTTAATGAAATGACTGGATATCCCATCAGCATTAACACAAAAATATGCAGTGGTGGTTAGTGGGATAAATGACCTAAGTTTTACTTTAATATCCTGGTATAATGAGATCGAGTAATGCCAAAAATACTCTTTGAAATACAACACATATGACACTGGCTGGAAAGATGAACTCAATACTATGAAGTAGACTGGACTTAGAAAATGTGGAGAAAATTAGATTATAGTGCTTATAATCTGCTTGGTTGACTGGGCCAACACATTCACCTTCAAACTACTTAGAGCCAACCTACTTGAAAGTATTTCTAGTTTCAGTCTAG
Organism: Rhinopithecus roxellana; assembly: GCF_007565055.1. NCBI lineage: Eukaryota > Metazoa > Chordata > Mammalia > Primates > Cercopithecidae > Rhinopithecus > Rhinopithecus roxellana. The sequence goes on from NC_044554.1 coordinate 71,953,148, forward strand.
CAGCAAGCAGCTCAGAAGTTGCTGCTCTATCCTACCAAGTAAAATGCTGGACAAATTGAAAAATCAAAAATCTGTAAAAGAAGTGAGGATGCAGGGAAAATTGCTGCCCCAAAAGTTGAAGAGAGAGAGAGTCAAATATGAGAATGAAAATTTACCACAGCAGAAAACCACAAGCAACAATCTTCATGGGAATCAGTGCTGGGTTTGGGAAGCCTAAATTGTAATAGAAAATTGCTGGGGCTCAATGTGGATAACTCTGAGAATTAAAAACTACAGGGAGACTGTCATAGAAGGGCCCCAACAAATTTGTAAGTTTTGCCTCCAGGGGTTCAACCTAATTCTCAGAAGAAACATGAGAAAAAAGATTCCATAATGCTTCTGACATGGAGAGGAGAAAGAAGTAATTTGAAATACGCCAGAGCATTCTGTTCTTCTCAATAAAATCTGCCCTAAAACAAACAAACAAACAAACAAACAAACAAACAAAAACCTACAGAACAGAAAAACCCAGTGTGAAGAGACAGAGCAAGCTTCAGAACAAGGTTCATATATGCACAATTATTTATCACCCTGGGAATTTAAAACAACAATGATTAATACGCTGAGGGTTCTACTGAATAAAGTAGACAAAATGCAAGAACCAGATGGGCAATGTAAGCAGAGATGGAAATTCAAAGAAATAACCAAAAAGAAATGTTAGAGATAAAAAAAAAAGTACTGTAACAGAAATGAAGAATACTTTTGATGGGCTCATTAGTAGATTGGACACAGATTGGACATCTGTGTTTGAGGATGTCTCAATAGAAACTTCCAAAACTGAAAAACAAAGAACAAAAGACTGAAAAAGAAAAAAGAACAGAATATCCCAGAACTGTGGGACAACAACAAATGGTATAACATATGTTTAATGGGAATACCGAAATTAGAAGAAAGGAAGAGAAGAAATATTTGAAACAATAACAACTGAGAATTTTCCCCAAATTAATGTCAGATATCAATCCATAGATACAGAAAGTCCACAGAACACCAAAGAGAATAAATGTCAAAAAAAAAAAAAAAAAACAACCCTACACCTGGACATATCATATTCAAATTACAGAAAATCAAAGGTAAAGGAAAAAGTCCTGAAAGAAGCCAGAGGGGGGAAAAACACCTTACCTATACAGAATCACAGATAAAAATGATACCTTGCTTCTCAGAAATCATTCAAGTAAGATGAGAATGGAGTGAAAGTGTTAAGAGAAAAAAGCAACAATGTAGGATTTTATATCTGGTGAAATTATCCTTTAAAAGTGAAGGGAACTCTATCTAATGCAACAAACAAACAAAAAAAAAAAGAAAAGAAAAGAAAAGAAAAAGTATATTGATTGGGAAGGAAGAAGTAAAACTTTGTTCACTGATGACATGATTATTTACGTAGAAAATCCAAAGGAATCAACAACTACAAAACCTCCTGGAACTAATAAGTGATTATAGCAAGGTTACACGATACAAGATTAATGCATAAAAGTCAATCACAGCCGGGTGCAGTGGCTCACACCTGTAATCCCAGCACTTTAGGAGGCCGAGATGGGTGGATCACCTGAGGTCAGGAGTTCAAAACCAGCCTGGCCAACATGGCAAAACCCAGTCTCTATTAAAAATACAAAACTTAGCCGGGCATGGTGGCATGAGCCTGTAATCCCAGCTACACGGGAGGCTGAGACAGGAGAATAGCTTGAACCCTGGAGGCAGAGGTTGCAGTAAGACGAGATCACTGCACTCCAGTGCACTCCAGTGCACTAAGCCACTGCACTGCAGCCTGGTGGACAGAGCAAGACTCAGTCTCAAAAAAAAAAAGTTGATTGCTTCTCTATATGACAGCATTGAACAAGTAGAATTTAAAATTAAGAACACACTGCCATTTACATTAGTATCCAAGAAAATAAAATATTTAGGCATAAATCTAACAAAATATGTGTGAGGTTTATATGAGAAAAACTATAAAACTCTGATGGAAGAAATTAAAAAATTAAATAAATGGAGAGCTATTCCATATTGATGAATAGAAAGACTTAATATGAGTACTGTCAAGACGTCAGCTTTCCCCAGCTCAATCTATAGATAGAATGCAATTCCAATCAAAATCCCAGAATATATATACACACACACACACACAAACACACACACACACACTTATATATATGTGTGTGTGTATATAGATATATTTGGATATTGTCAAACTGATTTTAAAGTTTATACAGGGAAGCAAAAACCCAAAATATTCAACACAATATTGAAGAACAACATTGGGTGACTGACGCTGCCTTACCTCAAGACTTCCTATAAAACTACATACAGTGGGACAGTGTGGTATTGGTGAAAGAATAGAAAAATCAATCAATGGATTAAAACAGAGAACCCAGAGGTAGATCCACATAAATGCAGCCAGCTGATCTTTGATGAAAGAGAAAAAGAAATATAATGAAGCAAAGATAATCTTTTCAATGAATGATGCTGGAACAAGTGGATGTCCACATGTAAAAAAATGAATATAGACACAGACTTTTCATCCTTCACAAAAATTAACTCAAAGACTTAAATATAAAACACAAAACTCTAAAAATCCTATAAGATAACAGGAGAAAATGTAGGTGTAGATTTGGTGATGGCTTTTTTAGATACAACAGCAAAGGCAAGATTCATGAAAGAAACAATTGATAAGCTGAAGTTCTTTGAAATTAAAATTTTCTGCTCTGAGAAATATAGTGTCAAGAAAATACAAAAGAAGTCACAAAATGGAAGAAAATACTTCCGAAAGACAATCAATGCCTATTATGCAAAATATACAAAGAATTCTTAAAACTCAACAATAAAGAAACAAACAACCTAATTAAAAAGGAGACCAGGGACCTTAACAGATACTTCACCAAAGAAGATGTAGATACACATATGAAAAGATGCGCCATGTCATATATCAGCAGGGAAATGCAAGTTCAAACAACAATGAGATGCCACTATATACCTACAGTACTAGAATGGCCAAAATTCAGAACACCTGCAACACCAAATGCTGACAAAAGATGTGAAGCAACAGAAACTGTCATTCATTGATGGTGGGGAATGCAAAATTGTATAGCTACTTTGGAATACAGTTTGTCAGCTTATGCAAAGCTAAACCCACTTTTATAATACGATATAGCAATAGCACTCCTTGCTATTTACCCAAAGGAATTGAAAACATGCCCATGCAAAAACCTGTACAGGGTTGTTTATAGCACCTTAATCTATAACTGCCAAAACTTGGAAGAAACCTTCAGTAGGTGAATGGGCAAATAAATTGCGTTGCAGTCACACAATCGAATATCATTCAGTACTAAAAAGATGTGACTTATTAACTCATGAAAATAATAGGAAATTTAAATGCATATTACTAAGTAAAAGGAACCAGTCTGAAAAGGCTACATATTGTATGATTCTAGCTATATGGCATTTTGTAGAAGTCAAAACTACCTAGACAGTATAAAGATCAATAGTTTCTGGGGGCTACAAGGGGAGGAAGGGGTGAATAGGTGAAACACAGAGGATTCTTGGGGCAGTGAAAATGCTCTGCATGATTATATAATGGTGGATACATGTCATTATACATTTGTTCATGCTCATAAAATGTACAACACCAACACCAAGAGTGAGTCCTAATGTAAATATGGTCTTTCAGTGATAATGTGTCCATATAGATTGATCAGTTGTAACAAAGGCACTACTCTCATGGAGGATGTTGATAATGCGGATGGCTATACATACGTTGGGGCAGGGTGTATATGGAAAATCTCTGCACCCTCCTCTTAATTTTGCCATAAACCTAAAACTACTTTACATTTAAAAAGTCTTTTAAAAGAATAACAAACCAGAAATGTCTTTAATAAGATCACTGGAGCTTAGAATTAAAAAAAAAAAAAAAAAAAAAATCTGTGATACTTAGCTCAGATCAAATGATTCTCATCACAAACCTCATTCATCCTGTTCCATGATTCCTTAATTAACAAAGCCCCTGGCTAATTCCAATCACCTTAGTCTAAGAATATCCCCAGTGGCTAATTTTCCTGGCCCTAAATCTCAGTTACGTAAAGACTCTGGCACATGCTGTCAAATCTCCCAAATCATCCACTGCCTGTATCTCCACCTACAGCCTTTCACTTGCTGATGGCTGATCCTTGTCTGAATCCTGGACTCAGTTTTGCCTTGGATGTCATCCAGTTTTTGTTTGTTTGTTTGTTTGTTTGCCATGGATTGTATCTTAGTTTCATTCTGCTTGCCTGTATCCTTACTCTGTCTTTATATTTGACTAAAAGAAAAACTCCAGCTTTTACCCACATGTTTACATCCCTGAGCTAGTACTCACATGTTTTATTTAACATCCCCAGGCTGAATCTCAGCCACAATCTCTTGACTACCAATTAGAAACAACGTCAGATTCTCTTGCCCAGAATTCTTTGTGTGCTTCATAATGACGCTGTTGCAGATAAAGTAACTCATCTATATGTGCTTAAGTTTCTACAGGAAGGTATTGTTAACTGTATAATTATCAGAAAAGAATAAAGCACCCAATTTTATATGACACTGTGTTAGATGCTTTAGAAAAGTGGGTTTGACAGCATTGGTTCCTATCCATCAGGAAGTTATATATGATATAAAAAGGAGATATGGACACACATAATTTAAAATAAGATTCTACATTATTTGAGGAGCAAGTAATTTGCTATGGTTGTAGTACAAAGGGTTTTCAGTAGGGCCCACTAGGGATGATGGATGATAATATAGAATCCGCCTATTTAAAATAATTTAATAATGTCTCTATAAATGTTTTTTAAAAGGACAGTGATCCATGGCACAGCAATAAAACAGAACTCTGCAACGGGTTCCTAAATATGCCATGCTGCTGATGATTACCTCCATTGTGTTTTTCTGTTTCCTCTTTATCATATTTCCAAAGAGTTTATGTCCTCAGTCGGTGGTCCAAGAACTTAAAATGTATGATTAGAAACAAATACCATGCATTTTATACAATTCTGGAAAGAAAATAACAGATTCAATTAAACTTTTTGCAGAGTTAGAGGAAATGAGCATTCTTGATGTATAAACACTATTTCAGAAATTATTTAATGCTTCTCCTAATAGTTTATATTTAGCAATGTCATTTTCAATCATTCATTACTTAATATTTATAGTACTACCATGACAGAGTTGGATAAATAACTCTGAGTCTACATTATATAAATATAGTCCCTGGGTGCAATGACTCAGCCACTTTTATAGATAAAACACTAGAGGACTGATATGGTCCTATATTGTTATTCTATAGTTCAGGGGTCCCCAACCCCCAGGCCACGGACCAGTAGCAGTCTGTGGTCTGTTAGGAATTGTTTTTTCTGCACAGCAGGAGGTAAGTGGTGGGTGAGCAAGTGAAGCTTCATCTGTATTTACAGCTGCTCCCCATCACTTGCATTACTACCTGAGCTCTGCCTTCTGTCAGATCAGTGGCAGTATTAGATCCCTACAGGAGCACAAATCCTATTGTAAACTGCACATGTGAAGGAGCTAGGTTGTGCCCTCCTTATGAGAATCTAATGCCTGATGATCTGTCACTGTCTCCCATTACCCCCAGATGAGACCATCTAGTTGCAAGAAAACAAGCTCAGGACTCCCACTGATTCTACATTATGGTGAATTGTATAATTATTTCATTATATGTCACAATGTAATAATAATAAAAATAAAGTGCACAGTAAATATAATGTGCTAGAATCATCTTGAAACTATCTCCCCACCCTGGTCCATGAAAAAATTGTCTTCCAGAAACCAGTCTCTGGTGTCAAAAAGGTTGGGAACTGCTGCTATAGTTAATGCCACTGTTTAGTAATCAAGACTACAGAGAAGGATCTTCTCCTTCTTTTTTTTTCTTTTAGGATTATAAGGTAGACTAAAGTGTCAAGTTGAACCAGAAAAAAGCCTCGGAATCTCTCTAAATCTATTCTGGTTTGGGGGATGCCTGAAAAAAATTAAAAACAACAACAAAAAAAATGGAGTCAAATCAAACATAGAGTAAATCATGAGTTACATTAACCAGTAAGAAATATGTTAGAACTTCTGTTACTGTAGCATGAAGAGGTCAGCAAATCCTTTCACAAAAAACTTAGAATAAAGTTGGAAAAAGCTGACAAAAGTCACTATGTATGGTCTTAAGTTTAAACAAAGGCAGACAACCAATCAAGAATTGTTTATTCTTGAAAATCTGGTAATGTTTCAGCTAAATACAGTGGGAAACTTCAAAGTGTTCATTACAAATATTTGCAAAGAAGTAAAGAAAACTGTGTTCAAAAATAAAAAGGAAAGGTGATGATTATGACTCTATACATAGAGAATCTCAGCAAAGAAATAGAAAGTATGAAGAAAAACCAAAGTATAATTTAGAGCTTAAAAGTATAAGTGTAATGAAAGATTCACAAGATGGGTTCAACAGCATATTTGAAAGCAGAGAAGATAAAAACAGGACTGGAAAGTAGATCAATAGAAATAATTCAGCTAAAAAACAATGAGAAAAAGTTGAAAAAATGAACAGAGTCCTGGAAATGTTTTACATTCCATAAAGCAAGTAAACATATGTGTAATGACAGCTGCAGGCTTTTATAACAGGAAGCTAGGAAAAAAGAGCAAATAAACCCAAAGTAAGTAGAAAGAATTATATAATAAGGTGAAAATGTAGCTAAGAAAGGAGAAAATAGATAAAGCCAATCAAATCAAAAGATGATTCTTTGAAAAGAACCAACAAACTTTAATAAACTTGTGTTAGACTGACCAAGAGAAATAGAAGACATGGATTTTCAAAATCAGGAATAAAAGAGGAACATCACTACAGACCTTACAGAAATTAAAAGAAAATATTAAGGGAGTATCATTAACAACAGTACACCAACAAATTGAACAAACTAGATAAAATGGACAAATTCCTAGAAAGACACAAATACCAAAACTTTCTTAAAGAGAAATAGAAAAAAGTGGAATAAATAAATATATGTCAAGTAAAGACCCAGCACCCTAATGTTCCAATAAAAAAAAAAAAAAGTCCAGGCCCCAAAGATACTGCTAAGGAAGAAATAATATTAATACTACACAAACTCTTTCAGAAATAGAATGGCAAGGAGCAATTTTCATCTAATTTTATGAGGCTAATATTACCCCAATACCAAAGATATTTCAGAAGGAAAAACTACAATTCAACATCCCTTGTAAAAATAGATGTTGATGTCTTTAAAAAAAATTAGCAAACTGAATCCAGAAACATAAAAAAGATTATATACCATGAGCAAGTGATATTTATCTCAGGAATACCAGGTTGGTGTAACAGCCAAAAGTAAATTAATATAACTTACAATATTAATAGAATAATAGACCAAAAAATGACTATCAAAATAGAGGCAGAAAAAGCATTTGACGAAATCTAAAACTCATTAAAGATTTTTTTTTTAAAAAAACACCACCTCCATAAAGGTCAAAGGCAACTTCCTTAACTTGACAAATGGGCGTCTGAAAAAAACCCCATATGCAACATCATACTTAATGGCAAAAGACTGAATATTTTCTACCTAAAACTGGAAATAATACAAGGATGTCTGCCCTTATCGCTTCTATCAACATTGTATATTGGATTCTTCTCAGTGAAATAAGGTGAGAAAAAGAAATCCAAATTTTCTTTATTCACACATGACATAATTTTGAAAAAATCCTAAGAAATAGATATCCAAAAAATGTTAGAACCAATTATTTATTATATGTTTAGCAAGGTCACTGGACACAAGATTAATATATGCAAACTTATAAATGCACACACACATATATATACTAGTAAAAATTATCCAAAAATGAAATTAAGAAAATTGCATTCACGATTGCATCAAAGGAATAAAATAAACTGAACAAAAGTAAGTATCATAAGACCTGTACATTGAAACAACAATATTTTATTAAGAAAATTTAAAAAAAAACTAAATAAATATAGAGACGTATTATATTCATGGACTGGAAGTTTCAATAATGGTAAAACGACCATTCCCTCACTAATGGATCTATAGATTCAATGAAATCATTACCCAAGTCCCATTCATTTTCTTTCCTTGACAAATCAACAAACTAATCATAGAATTTATATTAACATTCAAATAACTTAAAACAGACAATTTTGAAAAAGAAGAACATAAAGAATGTACATTGGCCATTCATGGTGGCTCATGCCTATAATCGCAGCATTTGGGAGGCCATCATGGGTGGATTTCTTGAGATAAGCAGTTTGAGAACAGCCTGGGCAAGGTAGCAAAACCCCATCTCTACAAAAAATTTAAAAAAACTAGCCTGGCATGGTAATGTGCATTCATGATCCCAGCTACTTGGGAGGCTAAGGTGGGAGGATCACTTGAGCCTGGGAGGTCAAGGCTGCAGTGAGCCAAGATGTCACTTAGGTGACAGAGTGAGACCCTAACTTAGTACAAAGCTACAATAATGAAGATAGTGTGGTATTGTCATAAGGATTATATGGATCATTATAGCAAAATAGAGAATCTATAAATAAACTCACATTTATGGTGAATTGAATTTTGACACAGGGGTCAAGGTGATTCAATGGAGAAATGATTATTTTCTCAACAAAAGTTACTGAAACAATAAGACATTCATTAAAATAAGTTAACTTACAACCATTTCAAGCATCACACAAAAATTTTACTCAAAATGGAACGTAGAAACAGTAATTCGAAGCACAAAAGTTTTAGAAGGAAATAATGAAGAAAATTTTTGACATTGGGTTGGTGAAAAAGCTTAAGACAAATAAGGGCACTATATAACAGTAAAGTGCTTAATTCAATAAGGAGATCTAACTAACCTAAACTATGCATCCAAAACAGGAGTACCCAGATTCATACAGCAAAGTCTTGGAGACCTACAAAGAGACTTAGAAAACCACACAATAATAGTGGGAGACTTCAATACTTCCATGGACAATATTAGACAGATCACTGAGGCACAAAACTAATAAAGGTATTCAGGATTTGAACTCGACACTTGACTAAATGGACCTAATAAATATCCACAGAACACTCCATCTAAAGAAAACAGAATACACACTTTTCTCATCACCACATGGCACATACTATAAAATTGACCACTCAATTAGACATAAAACAATCCTCAGCAAATTAAAAACAAACAAAAAAGCCAAAGTCATGCTAACCATACTCTCAGACCACAGGACCACAATGCAATAAAAATAGAAATCAATACTTATAAACTCAATGAAACACATATAATTACATGGAACTTAAACAACCTACTCCTGAACGATTTTTGGATAAATAATGAAATTAAGGCAGAAACTAAGTAACTCTTCGAAATTAATGAGAACAAAGATATAATATACCAGAATCGCTGGAACACAGCTAAGGCCGTGTTAAGAGGGAAGTTTACAGCACTAAACATCCACATAAAAAAATTATAAAGATCTCAAATTAACAACTTAATATCACAACTAGAGGAACTAGAGAAATAAGAACAAACCAACCTTAAAGCTAGAAAGGAAATAAAATCAGAACTGAATTAAAGGAAACCAAGATGAAAAAAACAAACACAAAAGATCAGCAAATCGAGAAGTCGATTTTTTGAAAGATTTAATAAGACAAATAGACCACTAGCCAGAATAATAAAAGAGAGAAAATCCAAATAAGCACAATTAGACATGACAAAGGGAGCATTACCACTGACCCCACAGAAATACGAAAAACCTTCAAAGACTACTATGAATATTATGCACACAAGGTAGAAAACCTAGAAGAAACAGAAACATTTTTGGACATATATACCCTCCCAAGATCGAACCAGGAAGGACTTGAATCTCTAAACAGACCAATAATGAGTTTCAAAATGGAATCGCTAACAAAAAGCCTACCACTGGAAAAAGCCCAGAACCAGAGGGATTCACAGCTGAATTCTACCCAATGTATAAAGAAGACCTGGTACCATTCCTTACTAAAACTATTGCAAAAAATTGAGGAGGAAGGAATCTTCCCTAACTTATTCAATGAGACCAGAATCACCCCAAAACTTGGCAGAGACACAGCAACAAAAAAAGAAAACTTCAGGCCAACATCCTTGATGAGCATAGATGCAAACATCCTAACTGAAATACTAGTAAACCAAATCCAGCAGCACATCAAAAAACTAATCCACAATGATAAAGTAGGCTTTATCCTTGGGATGCAAGGTTGATTCAACATATACACATAAATAAATGTGATCACCACGAAAACAGAACCAAAAACAAAAACCACATGATCATCTCAAAAGATTCAGAAAAGGCTTTTGATAAAATTCAACACTCTTTCATGTTAAAAACGCTCAACAAACTAGGCGTTATAGGAATATACTTCAAGATATTAAGAGCCATCTATGAAAAATCCACAACCAACATTACACTGAATGGGCAAAAGCTGGAAGCATTTTTCTTGAAATCCAGTAGAAGATAAGAATGCTTTCCTTCACCAATCTATTCAACATAATACTGGAAGTCCTAGACAGAGCAATTAGTCAAGAGAAAGAAATAAAAGGCATTTGAACAGGAAGAGAAGACATTAAACTATTCCTGTTTGCAGATGATATGATACTATACTTAGAAATCCCCATAGTCTCTGCCCAAAACCTCCTTGATCTTATAAACTCTAGCAAAGTCTTAGGATACAAAATCAATGTACAAAAATTGGTCGCATTTCTATGCCCCAACAACATGAAAGCTGAGAGCCAAGTCAAGAATGCAATCACATTCACAATAGCCATTAAAAAAAACATGCCTAGAAATACAGCTAACCAGGAAGGTGAAAGATCTTTAAATTGAGAATTACAAAAAAAAAAAAAAAAAAAAAATTGTATTGGTTCATTCTTCCATTGCTATAGAAAAATACCTGAGATTGGGTAATTTACAAAGAAAAATGACTTAATTGGATCATGGTTCTGCAGACAGTGCATGAACTATAATGCTGGCCATCTGCTTGGCATTTGGGAGGACTCAGAAAACTTAGAATCATGGCAGAAGGTGAAAGGGAAGTAAGCTTGTCTTACATGGCTGGAGCAGGAGCAAGAGGTAGGGGGAGGTGCCATACACTTTTAAATGACAAGGTCTTATGAGAACTCACTATCACAATGACAGTACCAAGGGGGAATGGTGTTAAACCATGAGAAATCACCTCCATGATCCAATCAATTCCTACCAGGCCCCACCTCTAGCATTGCAGATTGCATTTCAAAATGAGATTTGGGTGGGGACACAGAGCCAAACCATATCATCCTACCCCAGATCCCTCCTGAATTACAATCCTGGCTTCCCAACAGTCCCCCAAAGTCTTAACTCGTTCTAGCATTAACTGAAAAGTCTACAGTCCAAAGTTTCATCTGAGACAAGGCTATTCCCTTCTGCCTATGAGCCAGCAAAATTAAAAACAAGTTTATTATTTCCAAGATATAATAAGGATATAGGCATTAGGCAAATTCTCCCATTCTAAATGGGAGAAATTGGCCAAAAGAAAGGGGTTATGGTTCCATAAATGTCTGAAACTCAGCAGAACAGTCATTAAATCTTAAAGCTCCAAAATAATCTCCTTTGACTCAATTTTTCACATTCAGGGCACACTGATGCAAGGGGTGAGCCCCCAAGGCCTTGGGCAGCTCTGCCCTGTGGCTTTGCAGGGATCAGTCCCTGCGACAGCTCTCATGGGCTGGCATTTAGTGCCTCCAGCTTTTCCAGGCTAATGGAACAAGCTGCTGGTGGATCTACCATGCTGGGGTCTGGAGGATTATGGCCCTCTTCTCACAGTTCCACTAGGCAGTGCCCCAATAGAAGCTCTCTGTGGGGACTTCATCCTCATATTTCCCCTCTGCACTGTACTAATAGAGGTTCTCTGTGAGGACTTCATCCCTGCAGCAGGCTTCTGCCTGGACATGCAGGCTTTCTCAGACATTCTCTGAAATCTAGAAAGAGGCTCTCAAGCCTTAACTCTTACATTCTGTGTACCCACAGGCTGAATACCATGTGGAATCTGCTAAGGCTTATGGCTTACATTCTCTGAGGCAGTGACCTGACCTGTAACTGGACCCCTTTTAGCCATGGTTGAAGTTGGAGTGGCTGGAATGCAAGGAGCAGTGTTCTAAGGCTGTGCAGGGTAGGGTGGTCCTAAGCCTGGCCCAGGAAACAATTCATGCCTTTGGGCCTGTGGAAGGAGGGGCTGCTGAGAAGGTCTCTGAAATGCCTTTGAGGCTTTCTCCCCATTATCTTGGCTATTAGTCCTGGCCTTCCTTTTAGTTATAAAATATTCTAGACCCTGCTTGAATTCCTCCCCTGAAAGTAGGCTTTTCTTTTCTACCACATGGTCAGGCTGCAAATTTTCCAAACTTTTATATTCTGCTTCCCTTTTAAATGTAAGTTCCAGTTTCAGGTCACTTTTTTTGCTCATGCATAGGAGCATAGGCTGTTAGAAGCAGTCAGGTCATTTATTGAACACTTTACTGCTTAGAAATTTCTTCTGCCACATACCTAAATTATCACTCTCAAGTTCAAAGTTCTACAGATCCCTCAAGCAGAGGCACATTACAGCCAGGTTCTTTGTTAAAGCACAGCAAAAGAGACATTTACTCCAGTTCCCAATAAGTTCCTCATTTCCATATGAGACATATTGAGCCTGGGTTTCATTGTCCATATCACTATCAGCATTTTGGTCACAACAGTATAACAAGTCACTAGGAAATTCGAAATTTTCCCTCATCTTCCCATCTTCCTCTGAGCCCTCCACGCTCTTCTACCCTCTGCCCATTACCTGGTTCCCGGGTCGCATCCACATTTTCAGGTATCTTTACAACAATGCTCCACATCCAGTACCAATTTTCTGTAATGTCCATTCTCACATTGCTATACAGAATTACCTGAGACTGGGTAATTTATAAAAGAAGTTTAATTGACTCACAGTTCTGCAAGAGGTACAAGAAACAACATACTGGCCATCTGCTCAGCTTCTGGGGAGGCCTCAGGAAACTTACAATCATGGCAGAAGGCAAAAGGGAAGCAGGCTCATCTTACATGGCCAGAGCAGAAGCAAGTTTGGGAGGAGGTACCACATCTTATGGTCACATCTCATGAGAACTCACTATTGTGATGACATCACCAAGAGGGAGGATTATGTTAAGCTATGAGAAACTGCCCCCATGATCCATTCACTTCCTATCAGGCCTGACCTTCTACCTTGGGGATTACATTTAAACATGAGATTTAGATGAGAACAGAGATCCAAACCATATCAACACCGCTCAAAAAAAAAAAAAAAAAAAAAAAAAAAAAAAAAAAAGAGATGATACAAAATGGAAAAACATTCTATGCTCATGGATAGGAAGAATTAATATTGTTAAAATGGCCATACTGCCCAATGCAATTTACAGATTCAATGCTATTCCTATTAAGCTACCAATGAGGTTCTTCACAGAATTAGAAAAAACCATTTTAAAATTCATATGGAACAAAAAGGAGCCTGAATAGCTGTGACGGTTAATACTGAGTGTCAACTTGATTGGATTGAAGAATGCAAAGTACTGATCCTGGGTGTGTCTGTTAGGGTGTTGACAAAGGAGATTAACATTTGAGTCAGTGGGCTGAGAAAGGCAGACCCGTCCTTAATCTGGGTGGGTACCATCTAATCAGCTGCAAGCATGGCTAGGATATAAAGCATGCAGAAAAATGTGAAAAGGCTAGACTGGCTTAGCCTCCCAGCCTGTATCTTTCTCCTGTGCTGGGTGCTTTCTGCCTTCAAACAGCGGACTCCAAGTTCTTCAGTTTTGGGAATCAAACTGGCTTCCTTGCTCCTCAGCTTGAAGATGGCCTGTTGTGGGACCTTGTGATCATGTGAGTTAATACTCCTTAATAAGCTCCCTTTTATATATATCTATATATAGATATATGTACAGATAGATATACAAAGATATATCTTTATATTTATATCATATATAAATATATGAATATATTTTATATATAAATATATGTTATACATATCTTTACATATAAATATAAATTATAAATATATGTAAATTATATATAAATATATATAAATTACATGTAAATATAAATTATAAATTACATATAAATATAAAACATATTTATATATCTTTATAACTAATAGGATAATATATATAAAATATGAATGTATATAAACATATATAAATGTGTATATATTATATATATATATATTATCTTATTAGTTCTATTCCTCTAGATAACCCTGACTAATACAATAGACAAAACAATCCTAAGTAAAAACAACAAAGCTAGAGGCATCATGTTACCTGACTTCAAATTATACTACAAGGCTACAGTAACCAAAATAGCATGGTATTGTTACAAAAACAAAAGTAAAAATAGACCAATGGAGCAGAATAGAGAGCCAAGAGATAATGCCACAATCCTACAACCATCTGATTTTCTGATTTTTGACAAATTCAACAAAAACAATGAGGGAAAGGGCTTTATTTTTTTTGAGACAGAGTCTGACTCTGTTGCCCAGGCTGGAGTGCAGTGGTGTGATCTTGGCTCACTGCAACCTCCACTTCCTGGGTTCAAGCAATTCTCCTGTCCCAGCCTCCTAAGTAGCTGGGAGTAGAGGTGCCCACCACCACACCTGACTAAGTTTTTTTTTTTTTTTTTTTTTTTTTGGTATTTTTAGTAGAGACAGGGTCTCACCATGTTGGCCAGGCTGGTCTTGAATTCCTGACCTCAGGTGCTCCACCTACCTCAGCCTCCCAAAATACTGGCATTACAGGCCTGAGTCACCATGCCTGGCTGGGAAAGTAGTTTCTATTTCATAAATGGTGCTGGGATAACTAGCTACCCATATGCAGAAGATTGAAACTGAATTCCTTCCTTACACCATCTACAAAAATCAACACAAGATGGATTAAAGACTTAAAGGTAAAACCTAAAACTATAAAAACTCTGGAAGATAACCTAGGAAATACCATTAGGACACAGTCCTGGCAAAGATTTCATGATGAAGATGCCAAAAGCAATTGCAACGAAAATAAAAATTTACCCAAATAAACTAAAGAGCTCTGCACAGCAAAACTCTGTTATCAACAGAGTAAACACACACTCTACAGAATGGGAGAAAGTATTTACAAACTATGCATCTGACAAAGGTCTAATTTCCAGCATCTATAAGAAACTTAAACAAGTATACAAGCAAAAACAAACCACTCCATTAATACTGGGCAAAGTACATTAAGACGCTTCTCAAAAGAAAACATACACATAGCCAACAAGCATATGAAAACATTCTGAACGTCCTTAATCATTACAGAAATCAAAATCAAGACCACAATAAGGTACTATCTCACATCAGTCAGAATGGCTATTATTAAAACATCAAAAAATAGCAGACACTGGCGAGGTTACAGAGAAAAGGGAGTGCTTATACAGTGTTGATGGGAATGTAAATTAGCTCAACCACTGTGGAAAACAGTTTGGTAATTTCTCAAATAACTCAAAGCAGAATTATCTTTCATCCCAGCTATTCCATTATTGGATATACACACAAAGGAATATAAATCATTCTACCATAAAGACACATGCACATTTATGTTCATCACAGCACTATTCACAATAGCAAAGACATGGAATCAACCTAAATGCCCATCAATGGTAGAATGGATAAAGAAAATATGGTACATACACATCGTGGAATACTACACAGCCACAAAAAAGAATGACATCAAGTCCTTTGCAGCAACATGGATGGAGCTGGAGGCCATTATCCTAAGTGAACTAACACAGGAATAGAAAATCAAATACCACATGTTATCACATATAAGTGGGAAGAAACATTGAGTATATATGAACACAACGAAACAACAGACATGTGGCCTTCTTGAAGGTGGAGGGTGGGAGGAGGGTGAAGAAAGTCATATTTGGATAATTTTCTTCCATTCACTGCTTCCTCAAAAACATTTTATCCTAGATTCTTAATTGAATCATGTCATCTATTCATTTATTTTTCATAGAATAAATCACGATAGTTACATCTGAACCAGCCATGCAGTGAGTTGCATCAGTTTTTAAATAGTTTGAAGTGAATTAATTGGCTAAAATGAAGTTAAAGCACTTCAGTATATGTTGACACTGCTGAAATCATTGGGCACCAAGCAGCTGCTTAAAAAATGACAGTGGTACAGCCCTGAAAGTGATACTTGTAGGAATGATAGCCATTCCGTTTTTTTCCTTCAGCATTATTCAATGATACAGTTTGGATGTTTGTCCCCTCCAAATCTCATTGAGATGCAATCCTCAGTGTTGGAGGTGGAGCCTGGTGGGAGGCGTTTTTGTCATAGGGGTGGATCCCTCATGAATAGCTTGGTGCTGTCCTTGTGATAGAAATGAGTTCTCACTCTGAGTTCACATGAGATCTGGTCATTTAAAAGTGTGTGGCACCCCCTAACTTGTTATCTTGTTCCTGCTCTCCCTATGTGATGTGTTGGTTCATCTTTGCCTTCTGCTATGATTGTAAGTTCCCTGAGGCCCTCACCAGAAGCAGATGCTAGCACACTTTCTGTACAACCTGCAGAACCATGAGCCAATTAAACCTCTTTTCTTTATAAATTACTCTGATCTGGTTACTTATTTGTAGCAAGGCAAGAAGTCCTGACACATCCAATGTGCTCTAACCTCCTACCAAGTAGTGTGCGAGGTTCAGGAGATGGAAAATTGGAAGTGAAAGTCCTTGGAGAAGCTCTCATTCAACTAAAAGCAAACATGGTAAGAGATAATTTTCTCTACAATGTGATTAGAACTACATGTGATATAAATAAAATTTTGGAAGTGTTCACAGATGACATAATATGTTTTCCTTGTTTCTTCTGGCGCTATTACTCAGTGCTACAAACTTCATTTTTTTCATGGTTTTTTAGGAACAGGTAAGAAGGCAAGAAAAAGATTATCACAAATATAGCCTGGCTGGATGCTGTTTAGAGCAGTAGCTATTCTATATCCTTACATACTCAGGTTCTATAATCTGAAAATAGCTAAATAAAAATAATAGCTGAGCCCAAACCACTGAGGTTAGTGTCAATTCTTTCATTACATGAAACTGTCTCAGGGGATATTGAGTAAAAATAATGATTAAACATAGGCATCTACTTTTATTTTCCCCCCAAACCCATTAAAACAATAACAAAGGGAATTTTAAAATATACAAACTCAAAAAAGATGTGAAGGACTGTAGAAAAGAGAATAGCAACAAAATTTTGGACCAAAAGAAAATAAATAAGTGAATTTAGCAGACCCCCCCACACCCACCCACCCCAAATACATTCTGTCTTCGTATCTTCCAAACTTTCAGAAGTTGATGGTACCATCCTCTGAAAGTGGAAAATGGTTGAAATTCTATTTGATAATAAGTCTATACATCCATCACCTCCAGCAAAACAAATAAGCAAATAAATAACTGAATGTTATTCTCAAATACAGGATTTTTAGACTTCCAATGTGAGAAAAGATATCTTTGGAAAGATAAAACTTACAGAATACCTGATACGTTGGAATGTATGGAGATGAGTAAGACACATGCCAATGAGATTGAGGTTGAATTATTGAGAAGTACATAGAAAGTACATAGTACACCAAACAATTGGCAGCAGCGATGAGGCCAACAACAAAACAATAAATATCAAGAAATAAAACTGTGTGTAGGAAAAAAACTAGCATGGGTAATACATCGATATACTATAAACTGTATTTGCACAGTTATGTAAATATAAATATGAAATATTTATACAAAAGTAATATAAAATGTATATAAAATAAAATAAAATTACCATTCAGAGGTAACAGTACAGAAAACAGAGTTAAAATTTTTCTTTTCCAAAGAGAAAATTTTATTCTGGTTAGTAAGCACAGCCTAAGACAGGAACATCATGAAAGGACATATCAAGCATATTATCCAGGGACATATGGGTTAATTTCAAAATAAATATGAAAATTGATGAAAGGATTGCTTCTGAAAAGGAAGAAATATGTGTGTTTGGGTGGGGGTAGTTCTGGGGTTTTTTCCTTATAAAACTACCAAATTATTTGACCTTTAAACTAAGTGTATGACAAAAATAATAATTAAAGAACTCAAAAGAACTTCTGCAATATCCACGCTGTTCATTTGTCATTTGCTTCCTTCTTGACACAGCCTATTCTTTCTAATAAGAGAAAAAGCCTATTAATTTTCTTTCTTTATCATTCTTAACTACTTCAGAAGAATTATTGAATTTTAGAAACTTGAAGCATGATATTAGCTATAATAGGGATTTAAATTTGTTTCCAAAAGGTTATATATATGCTAGAAAATTTCAGGTGACACATATTAATAATGCAACAAGCTGCATAAGAAAAGAGCACCAAGGCTTTGATGTTCCCTACCAAATTTGATGACCCCCCACCAATTCTAATAAAGGCTTGATGTTAAAGTATGATTAGCACTAAATACTCATACAGTTGGTTTCTGACTATGTAAACATCAGAAACATGCAGAAGAGAATGGGAGAAGGAATGAATGCAGCAGACTCAAAAATTCCATAGAAATACTTTCACTGGTGAAAACCCATAATACCTTCACAATTTATTGTCATCAGTATTTCCTATGAAACATTTGTGCTAAAAAGAAAAACTTTTGTATGAATTCCAAATTATTTGTTTAACCTAAAACCAGACTGCCTCATATACGGCAGCCAAGAGCATATGTTTCACAAAACCAATAAATTTTTGGCCAAGAGGTGGTAAGTTTAGATTTACCACTTATCAGGAAGTCCAAGGTGACTCCCTGAATTCTTATAACAAATTCACTGAGATTCTGTTATCAGTGGGGATCTTGTTAAGTAGACTGAAAATTAATTAAGGACAGGTAGGATCCTGGCTTTATGTAAAATGTCATTAAAGGTATCAAACTTTATTAAGAAGGTGATTTTGCAATACACTGATATGTGCACTAAACAAAGAAAAAAATGAGTTATTGTTCTCTCTCATTTGTAATCTGACACAAATATAATTTAGTAAAAAGAAGCTTAAACATCTGAAATGCTGGCCAACACATATGTTGATGGTGTCATATCTGTATTGTATGTCAGCAAAATACAGTATTTTAGGTGGTGGAAATAAGAATTAAAAACATTGCCATACAAAAGTTTTGACCTAACATGTTCACTACTAGAACTCTTTCCCCAGAATTCTACATGAGCACAAACATATGTGCAAAAGGATGTTCAATGCAGTATTATATATGATGGCAAAACCCTGGAAATATCTAAAATGTCCACTAATTTTAGAATGTCCAAATGATACATCTCAATTATAGAATATTAAAAATATGTAGATATGCATACACTCAATGGCTTGAACACATATTTGGCAATACAGTCATGTCACTTAATAGGGGTATATTCTGAGAAATGTGCCCTTAGCTGATTTTGTCATTGTGCAAACATCATAGCACGTACTTACACAAATAGATGGTATAGCTTACTATACACTGTAGGCTATATGGTATGACCTATTGCTCCCAGGCTACAAACTCGTACAGCATGTCACTGTACTGAATATTGTAGGCAATTATAACACAATGGTAACTATTTGTGTATCTAAAGATAGGTAAACATAAAAGGCACAGTAAAATATGATATAAAAGATCAAAATGGTATATACCTTATGGGGCAGTTCCACTATAACCTTATGTGACTCCCATTATATATATAGACCACTGTTAACTGAAACATCATTATGTGGCACATGATGTACACCAAGACATTTTTTAATGAAAAAAATTAAACATTTTACCCATGTATATATTTAAAAGACGTATATGTATGTACATACAAAATTCAATGCATAGATTGGGGTGGAAGAATGTATATCCCTTGTTGATAGTGATAACCACTGGGAGTATTATATGGAATGACTGAGGTCTTAAAGAAGCCATAGAGCATAGTAGTAGAGGGTATGCACTATGGTGCCAGACCTCCTAAGTTTGGATCCTGGCTCTGACACTTAACTGTGTGTCCTTTCTAGTTTCCTCCTCTACAAAGTATCACAATGCATTTGAGTATTGCTTAGAACAGACTTGGCACATAATCAGCATTATATCAGTTAGCAAGCACTAAACAAACATTCATCTGTATTTTAAAGGGAAACTTTCAATTTTTACTCTGTAACCAACATGTTTAACTTTTGTACAATATATTATTGTTTTATTTTATGATCTAGAACAAAGAAGACCAAATCCAGAAATGTTGATGTTATTGCTCTAATGATGATGAAATTGTACAAAAATGTAGGAGCACTGAATTTCAAGACCTCCTACCCCTTCACTGGTAAATGAACTAAAGTACTCAGAGTAAATAATTACCCCTCTACTGTCTCAAGGGCAGAAAATTATTGCTCTTTGCTCTTAATGAATCCGACAGTGCTGTGTACACAGCGGGTGTGCGCTAAATGTTTGCTGATAATGATAATGGTGAGGATGCGGACAGCTGCGACACACTATAAACCTTAATTTAGAAGCCATCAGGAAAATGTAACACAAAATAGAGCCTTTCTAAATTTTGTCTGCATGGGAAACAAATTCTGTTAGATGATTAATAAAGTAATTCAGCGTACATTGTACTATTGATTGCTTTGGTACCATCCTGAGTTTTTCTCATTAGCATGACCTAATTATTCAGATGATTCAGAGGGCATAGCAAGGTCCATTTCTATTATTTTAGTCTTAAAAGTTAGTCTCCTGTAAGCACTTTCTAAATTAAATGCATAAAATGGTTGTTATCAGCTAAATTATACTTAACCCCTGCAGCAAGATCTGCAGTAGTATGACTGTTTTCTATCTTCTTAAATTGCTAATGCTATTTTGTTTCTATGATGACATACTCCTTTTCTAGGTGTTTAAGTAGTCTATGCATGAAGAGAGTGACTTTACTGGAAAGATCATGATGCCTCTCTATTTTAGCTCCATTGGGGAGTGAGGCTCCAGCTACTTATTTAGAGATTATATATCCTCTATTCTGTAATCAATGAAGAAGGAGCCGAGCAATATGAAAGACTTGTCCCTCCCATCAGCAAAATCTGAACTTAGTCTTCACTGATGGAGCTCTGTTTCCTTGAGGCTGGTATGATGGCCACCACTGTGACAGGAAGAAAATCCACATAAAAGATACATTTCACCCAAGACTGTGGGGTACAGGTAATCTTCCTCAGTGGGAGATTCTTCCTATCTAGCTATAACAGGAAAGAGACATCACATTAGTAATTTGAACAGGAAATTTTCAATATTAAAAAATGAACTAATAACAGAATATTAACTCCTTGGAGGGATAAAGTGAACTCTAAAATTTACAGAAATAACAGATGTAGAGAACAGCCACTACTCTAGGGTGGAGGCAGAGCACCCAAAGAAGGATCAAACTGGGAAGAGGGCCTTCCCTGTGACTGAGATTTAGGCCTTATTGCAGAGGGTATAGATGTGCCCATTGGATGACAGAGAAGTTTGCTGGGGTATCCCAGGTGGAGGTGGCAACTAGGGTACTGGCAAGATTCACGAAGAAGTTGTCCATGAGGACTCACTAGAAAATCAGGTGGGGTGCCAGAGAAGACTGAAAACTCACTGGGAAGCCACTTACTGAGGTGCCAGTAAGACTTGCAAAGAAGTCACCCTCTGGGATGCACATGAAGCTCTCTGGGAAGCCAGTGCATGGGGTCCTGACAAGCCTCACCCGGGGGGTGAATGCCACTTACAGTCATTCTGTAATGGAATGATCCAGAAAGAAAAAACACTCCATATCAGGACAAGAAGCCCCTTCCTCCTACAGTGTACCTCCAGTTCTCTCCATTTACAATAGTAATAGTGTGCTTGCTGCAAGAACAATGTACAAAGTTCAGTTTCAGTATCTCCAAGCAGGGCAAAGAATACTGGATTTGAAGCTCAGAGCCAATTAATTGAAAACTGGAACACTAGCCAAGCCTGAAATATTGGAATTTAGTTTTACTGTAAGATCTCCTATAGTAAAATGAGATTCCTAACTTTTTACCCTTTATTCGTTGATTAACTCAATCAAGAAATATTTGCTGACCATTCACTATATGACAGATATACTGTACCATGGACAAAAATATAGTGGGAAGTGAGAAACCTAGTTCCTGGCCTTGATTTCTGATGGCTGATCTTCTTCCAAGGTCAATTCCACCCCACCCTCAAGTTCAATATTCCTGTGACCCTCCCGATCAATCCCCTCCCTGCCGCTCTGACCCCCTTTGTCCCCAGAGTGCCCCAAACAAAAGCACACAGTGTTAATAAATAAAATTATTTTGTTGTTTAAATATGTTTACGTAAAAAACTAGAGAGAAAGTGATACCCTAAACTGCAGCATTGGTAATTGGAGACTATAAATCAAGAACAGTAGGAAGGATACTTAGGAAGTAGAATAGGATGGGCTAAGCTGAATGAATAACAGATTTTTAATTAGAAATGTGTCCCCAAGAAAGGGTCCACAGGAAGGAAAGGTGCTTAGAACGGAGATTGGATGGGAAATGAAGGCTCCAGTTTGCACATCTGGAGCCTCAAATGCATGGACAAGGCCCGTTCAAAGGGAAATGTCTAGCTGATGGCTCCTGTTTGCCTAGAGTAAAGGAGAAAAATCTAGGCCTCATTATCATAAATGAGTTTTCCCCATTCTTAAATGAATGACTGAATGAGAAAAGCTGAGAACAGTACATGTAATGAGATCTGGGACAGGCATGGAAATTGTCTATGTATAATCAAAACACATCCTCCACTATGGATCTACCTCTAGCCTTCATTTTGGCTATTGAGGAAGAGAAAGTTATCTTCACTCTTAGAACATTCACTCCATTAGCCTGCAACCAAAGAAAGGTGAGAAATAGCATTACCAAGTCCTTTTTCTTCCTACACTCATGGCCCTAAGAAAAGTCATCTGACATCAATCTGACCAACAGATTTGTCATTTTTCATTTCAATGGAGTTGGTTTGGCTGACTTCCATTCCTCCATCTTTCACCTTAGAGCTCTTGGTCAGGTCAAGAGAATCTTACTGACAGCTAAAAGACAATGATTTTTCTATGGGGGGGCAACTATTCTGTCCACCGAACTCTCCACGCAAACTCCCTGAAAACAGAGAATATTCCCAGGCCTGACAGAGAAGAGAGAAAATTAAATGTAAGATACAAGTAGCTCCACTACTAAAGTGTTCCTGCTTTATGTCATTTGTTTTTGGAGCCACTTCTGTAGTTTTGGGCTTACACTTACAAAGCTATCTCCAATTTCAGGGCCATATCCCACCTTTCATACTTTTTAAAATTCTTTAATAATAAAAAATGTAACACTTTTATTTTATATTTCTCTCTCCCACAAAGACCAGACATAAAACAATTAAACTACTTGACTAGAGGTGTGAAGATTTCTTGAGAAAATCTATGATGGTTAGCTGTCATAGTAACAAATTAGATTTGAATGTGTTAACTTATCTGGTTTAAGGAATATTTTCTTAAAGATTTTCCTCAGTTCCCTATTTTTCTCCCCACACATCTGAATTCACATCTTTCTGGACAAGGTCCTCTCAGAACAACTTCTCAGGAAAATGTCATTTCTCCTCTCCCTTAAAATCTGCTCAATTTCCTGACCCTGCCTTGAATAGATTAACTTGATAGTGAGGCTAGAGAAGTAGGTAGGAGCCTGGCCACACATGACCTTACAAGCTATGTTAACAATTTGGGGGCTGAGCGCGGTGGCTTATGCCTGTAATCCCAGCACTTTGGGAGGCCGAGGGGGTGGATCACCTGAGGTCAGAAGTTCGAGACCAACCTGGCTAACATGGCAAAACCCCATCTCTACTAAAAGAACAAAAATTAGCTGGGTGTGGTGGTGGGTGCCTGTAGTCCCAGCTACTTGGGAGGCTGAGGCAGGAAAATCATTTGAACCCAGGAGGCAGAGGTTGCAGTGAGCCAAGATCTTGCCACTGCACTCCAGCCTGGGTGACAGAGTGAGACTCTGTTAAGAAAAAAAAAAAAAAAAAAAAAAAGTTAATTTCAGGATTTAATTTAAGAATAAAGCTAAACCCTGGATCCTAAACAAGTGAGTGATGTGATCAGATTTGTGCTACAGGTAACTTGGCTTGCTTCCCAAAGAATGGATTGAAGGCTGACAGACTAAAGGCAGGAAGAACTCTGAAGGGGCTTTGGTAGTGACCCATCTGAATGACTGTGATCTCTGAATATGGATAGTAGTAAGCAGGGCTGAGGCTATGTGAAGGGATTGAAGAGATATTTAGAAGATAAGCATAGATGGGTTTGGTGAGAGAACAGAGTAGAATCAAGAAACTTGACCAGGTTTTTGGTCCAGCCTTTACTTTAGAGGAGAACTTGGGAGGAAGAGAGAGTTCATGCCTAGTGCAGTGATGGAGGATGACTTTGTTCTTGTGTTACATTTCAGGTGACAGTGGAGCAAACATATGGGATTAGTTGGACATATCAGAAATTAAGCCTAAGGTGGAAGCTCTGTGGACCCTAGGATTTAAGAAAAGCCAAGTCTACAAGTCTGGTGGGACAGCCTCACAGGGATCCGTGATGCTTTCTGGAAAGTCAGTCTAGGCTAAAAAAAGATACATAACTTCAGTCAAAGAACTCATCCAAAAAGGAGCAATGAATTTTGAGCACCACATGGCTTATACATCAGATTATCCTCTGATAATCCCCTAGAAACACACCTAGTGTTCCTGGGTAAAAGGCTCTTAAAAAACCAGAATGACTAAAAACTTAATGCGCATTCCCTCCACAATTTTAGTGGACACTCCATGTAGGAGGCATTAGCAGCAGCAGGTTTCCTGGGACATGAATAACATTCTTTGGATGAAAGAGCATCAGCCACAATAGAGGTGCTTTTAGGATCTTCTCCAGTAGACTGCAGTGCCCTGGAAAGTTGATGGTGTCTTTAATGGGCATTGGTGGTATTGTGCCTATTTTGATGATGATCACACAAAGGGTCTTAAAAACACATCTCAGTAATGCCGATTTGTACAAATATCAAAGAGGGTCTTACTGGGGAAAAACTTACAAACAGCAAACTAGTAGAACACACTTGATCCCCTGAGCCATCGAGGTCCCAATATTGAGCTGTACTTAGGCAGGCATAATTGAAAGGAAACACCATGAAAAAGGCTCCTTGAGAGACCTACCCCAGTAATGCACTACTTATTTATAGGAGCAGGACATGTCTAGACCAGCATATTTCAACAGAAGCTTTCTGATGCAAAAACAGGGCTTGTTAGAAAAAGTCTTTGGAGGTTAGTAGCTGGTATCATCAGCCTGTTTATCAGTTAAGCTAACTCTGGCCTGCTGAGCCAGCTCTTTGTTAAGCTGTTAGAAAAGGAGAGAAAATGAGCCTCTAGGGTCTTACAGTCTGTCCCTCCTTAATGTTTGTCTATAAAAGATGTACTTGCCACTAAAAATCTTAGCTTAAAGGGATAAAGTAGTTGATGCCACATATAGACTAGGTCTAAAAGGACATCAACTATCTCTTAAGAGAGTAAAAGCTTTAAAAATTTCCATGAAATAAAGGTGTTGATGTACTGGTAATGTTTCAGAAACTCCTAGAATCATCTGGAAAAAAAAGCAGGTAGAAGAAGAGCCAGAGAAATATTCTTTTGTGACTCAGATATGTATAGCCTGAGGAAAACTGATTATCTTAAAACATACATAGATCATAGGTGGAGATACTTAGTTGATCCAACAAAATGGATTTAATGTATATATAATATATAAGTATATAAAAAATAGTTAATTATTATATGTTCCCTCTGCCAATATGTCAGCAAATTTAAATCTGACACTGTTTTACTTAAAGTAGGTGATATCCTGATCATCAAAAGGTGCATTTGAGTTTTAATAGAGAAAATTCAGATACCATGGAAACATTCTTACTGGCCTAGTTTTGTTTCTGCATTGTGCCACAGGGAGGAGTAAATATGGAAAACAGAAATCAGGAGGAAAAGCGAGTAATTTATCTGTTTATTTCTGTCTTTTTTTGTTTTTTTAATACCACCTCAAGCTCTATATCGTTATTTTCTACTTTCCTTAAAGAGTTAAATTATCTCTAAAGATTAGTAACTTACATCCTTTTACTTATAATCAATAGAAACAAGCCCTCAAATTATATATGTATGTATGAGTGTGTGTATATATTTTTCTTAAATCTTAAATCCTGTACTAACACTGTAGCAGAAACGAACAAGTGAACCCCCATGCCATTTTCCTTCCTCCTCTTGTTCACGAATCACTCCCACTCCCACAGTCATGTCTGAGTAGACACGAGCTAACCAGCTAAATTTCCTTGGCCTCACTTGCGTTTAGCTGTGGCATTGTGACCAAATTCTCCTCAAGGGAACGTGAGCAGCAGGAATATGTACATTTCCATGGCACTTACTGGATCTTCACTTCCTTTCCTTTCTTTCCCTCTTATTCACTGGTGTATGGGGACAACTGGATTTGTCACTTTCTAGAGATGGAAGCCACAGTTTGAGGATGACAAAGGTGAACCTTCCATCTGTCCCTGGGTAGCTTCGTAGAAGAGAATGGTTATATAAAAATGAGTCAGACATCTATTATATTTAAGCTCCTCCATTTTAGGCCTCTATTATAGCAGCTTAGTTTATACTTTAACTACAAGTATCAAGCTATAGAAAATTGTCAACCTACTATAGCACTGTCTTAGGAGAGGTAACAGTTCCGAAGTCTTTAGCATGCCTTTTTCATCTAATTTATTCTATTCCAATATCTTTTTAACATCTACTTTGCCTTGGAAAATTTCAGTAGTTTCTGGGATACCTAGGGTTTTTTTGTTAACAGTTAAAACTGGCTGATATATTTTTACCTCACTGAGTATTAATATGTATTTTTCATTTTTTTCCTAGTGCAATATTTCTCAGGCCAATTTACAGAAATGAGCCCTGAGGATGCCAGATATTACTGCATTCAATTTATACCTCCTAGAGAACAGAATGATTACATTAAATTAAATCTCCAGCATTCTCACTGGTATCCAAAGATACTCATTCTGACAAGGCTGTGCTAGCTATCATCAAAAGAAAT
The DNA here is from genome assembly GCF_007565055.1 of Rhinopithecus roxellana. Classification (NCBI taxonomy): domain Eukaryota; kingdom Metazoa; phylum Chordata; class Mammalia; order Primates; family Cercopithecidae; genus Rhinopithecus; species Rhinopithecus roxellana. Next base: position 71,980,379 of record NC_044554.1, read on the forward strand.
ATCTCAGGAAATAGGCTTGTAGTGCTATAGGCTAGTCTGATAAAAAGAAACATGCAGCTTTGCAATGAAACAGTCTAATGCTCTAAGGAATATAACATAACAATCTCTCTCTGCAAAGGCATGATTAATTAGTGTGCTCTAATTCACTATTCCTTTTTTTTCCCACTAAGATAGTTTCCCCTAGCATATGGTAAGAAAAGTCTTATATTTCCTCTGCCTTAGAGAATATTTGCCATCTGAACACTTTCAAGAGTTATAAATCATACTATTTTACATTGGAATAACCCCATCAAGAAGTCAGCAATTACAAAAGGACAAAGGCAACATTATCAAGAAAAATTAATCAACAAATGGTGCTGGAACAAGTGTACATCCACAAGCAAATATATTTATACACACACACACACACACACACACACACACACACACACATACATACACAGACTTTATACCCTCCCTAAAAATTAACTCAAAATGGGTCACAGACCTAAATGTAAAATGCAAAACTATAAAAATCCTAGAAGAAAACAAAGGTAAAAAATACAGATGATCTAGAGTTTGGTGATAACTTTTTAGATATAACACAAAAGGTATAATCCATGAAACAAAGAATTGATAAGCTGAACCTCTTTGAAATTAAATTTTTCTGTTCTGTGAAAGACACTGTCAAGAGAATAAGAAGGTAAGTCACAAAATGGGATAAAATATACAAAAGATATATCTGATAAAGGACTATTATCCAAAATATACAAAGAACTCTTAAAATTCAACAAGAAAGCAAACTCAATTTCAAAAACTAGCCTATACCTTAACAGACACCTCACCAAAGAAGATGTACGGATGTCACATAAGCATATGAAAAGCCGCTCCACATCATCTATCAGTAGGGAAATAGAAATTGAAACAATAAGAAGCTGGCCAGGCATGGTGGCTCACGCCTGTAATCCCAACACTTTGGGAGGCCGAGGCGGGAGGATCATCTGAGGTCAGGAGTTCAAGACCAGCCTGACCAACATGGAGAAACCTCATCTCTACTAAGAATACAAAATTAGCCTGGCAAGGTGGTGCATGCCTGTAATCCCAGCTACTCGGGAGGCTGAAGCAAGAGAATTGCTTGAACCTGGGAGGTAGAGGTTGCAGTGAGCAATGATCACACCATTGCACTCCAGACTGGGCAACAAGAGTGAAACTCCATCTCAAAATAATAATAGTAATAAAAATAATAATATGCCATCACATACTTAGAGTATTCGAATGGCCAAGATTCAGAATGATGACAAACCAAGTGCTGACAAGAACACAGAGCAACAGAAAATCTCTCATTCAGTGCTGGTGGGAATGCAAAATGGTGTAGCCCTTTGGAAGACAGTTTGTAGTTTCTTGCAAAACTAGACCTGTTCCACTATATGACCCAGCAATAGTGCTACTTGGTATTTACCCAAATAAGTTGAAAACGTATGTCCCCACAAAAAACCCTGCACATAGATGTTTGTAGCAACTTTATTTATAATTGATAAAACTTGGAAGAAACCAAGCTGTCCTTCAGTAGGTGAATGTATAAACTGTGATACCTCCAGACAAGAGAAAATTATTCAGAGCTAAAAAGAAATGAGCTATCAAGTCATGAAAGACATAGAGTAATTTTAAATGCATATTACCAAGCGAAAAAAGAAACAACCTGAAAAGGCTACATACTGTATGATTCCAACTATTTGACATTCTGAAATAGTCAAACCTAAATGCTAAAAAGAACACTGGTTGCCAGGTGTTAGGGGAAAGGGGGGATGAATGGGCTGTGCACAGATGATTTTTTAGGGCAATGAAAATACTATGATACTATAATGTTGCACACACATCATACATTTGTCCAAGCACATGGAACATAAAACACCAGGAATGAACCCTAACATAAACTATGGTCTTTGAGTGATAATAATGGGTCAATGTAGGCTCACTGATTGTAGCAAATTTACCACTCCATTACATGATCACTGGGACTGTTTCAGGCCAAGGGTATATGAAGAATCTCTATGCCTTTTGTTCAATTTGCTATGTACCTAAAACTGCTTTAAAAATTAAAGTCTGTTTAAAAAAATATAGCTGCTGGATGGCAGAATATGAACAACTCCAGCCTCCAGCTCCCAGCGTGAGCGACACAGAAGACAGGTGATTTCTGCATTTTCAACTGAGGTACCGGGTTCATCTCACTGGGGAGTGCCGGACAATCGGTGCTGGTCAGCTGGTGCAGCCTGACCAGCCAGAGCTGAAGCAGGGCGAAGCATCACCTCACCTGGGAAGCGCAAGGGGGAAGGGAATCCCTTTTCCTAGCGAAGGGAAACAGACACACAACACTGGAAAATTGGGTAACTCCCACACTAATACTGAACTTTACCAAGGGTCTTAGCAAAAGGCACACCACGAGATTATATCCCACACCTGGCCTGGAGGGTCCCACTCCCACGGAGCCTCCCTCATTGCTAGCACAGCAGTCTGAGATCTAACTGCAAGGTGGCAGCGAGGCTGGTGGAGGGGTGCCCGTCATTGCTGAGGCTTAAGTAGGTAAACAAAGCCTCTGGGAAGCTCCAACTGGGTGGAGCCCACCACAGCTCAAGGAGACCTGCCTGTCTCTGTAGACTCCACCTCTGAGTGGCGTCTGACAGCTGTCTGACAGCTTTGAAGACAGCAGTGGATCTCCCAGCATGGAGGTTGAGATTTGAGAACGGACAGACTGCCTGCTTAAGTGGGTCCCTGACCCCTGGGTAGCCTAACTGGGAGACATCCCCCACTAGGTGCAGACCGACACCTTACACCTCACATGGTGGGGTACTCCCCTGAGACGAAGCTTCCAGAGCAAGAATCAGACAGCAGCACTCGCTGTTCACCAATAGTCTATCTTCTGCAGCCTCTGCTGCTGATACCCAGGCAAACAGGGTCTGGAGTGGACCTCAAGCAATCTCCAACAGACCTACAGCTGAGGGTCCTGACTGTTACAAAGAAAACTAACAAACAGAAAGGACACCCACACCAAAACCCCATCAGTACATCACCGTCATCAAAGACCAAAGGCAGATAAAACCACAAAGATGGGGAAAAAGGCCAGGAAAGCTGGAAATTCAAAAAATCAGAGTGCATCTCCCCCTCCAAAGGAATGCAGCTCATTGCCAGCAACGGATCAAAGCTGGACAGAGAATGACTTTGGCAAGTTGAGAGGAGAAGGCTTCAGTTGATCAAAGTTCTCAGAGCTAAAGGAGGAACTACATACCCAGCACAAATAAACTAAAAATCTTAAAAAAAGAATGGAAGAATGGATAACTAGAATAATCAATGCAGAGAAGGCCATAAACGAACTGACAGAGATAAAAACCATGACACGAGAAATACGTGACAAATGCACAAGCTTCAGTAACCGACTTGATTAACTGGAAGACAGAGTGTCAAATGACTGAAGATCAAATGAATGAAATGAAGCAAGAAGAGAAGTCTAGAGAAAAAAAAGGAAAAACAAATGAACAAAGCCTCCAAGAAATATGGGATTATGAGAAAAGACCAAATCTATGTCTGATTGGTGTGCCTGAAAGTGAGGGGGAAAATGGAACGAAGTTGGAAAACACTCTTCAGGATATCATCCAGGAGAACTTCCCCAACCTAGTAAGGCAGGCCAACATTCAAATTCAGGAAATACAAAGAACACCACAAAGATACTCCTTGAGTAGAGTAACTCCAAGATACACAATTGTCAGATTCACCAAAGTTGAAATGCGGGAAAAAATGTTAAGGGCAGCCAGAGAGAAAGGTCGGGTTACACACAAAGGGAAGCCCATCAGACTAACAGCAGATCTCTCAGCAGAAACTCTACAAGCCAGAAGAGAGTGGGGGCCAATATTCAACATTCTTAAAGAAAAGAATTTTCAACCCAGAATTTCATATCCAGCCAAACTAAGTTTCATCAGTGAAGGAGAAATAAAATCCTTTACAGACAAGTACTTGCTTAGAGATTTTGTCACCACTAGCCTGCCCTACAAGAGATCCTGAAGGAAGCACTAAACATGGAAAGGAACAACCAATACCAGCCATTGCAAAAACATGCCAAAATGTAAAGACCGTCAAGGCTAGGAAGAAACTGCATCAACTAAAGAGCAAAATAACCAGCTAATATCACAATGACAGAATCAAGTTCACACATAACAATATTAACCTTAAATGTAAATGGACTAAATGGTCCAATTAAAAGACACAGACTGGCAAATTGGATAAAGAGTCAAGACCCATCAGTTTGCTGTATTCAGGAGACCCATCTCACATGCAGAGACATACATAGGCTCAAAATAAAGGGATGGAGGAAGATCTACCAAGCAAATGGAGAACAAAAAAAAGCAGGGGTTGCAATCCTAGTCTCTGATAAAACAGATTTTAAACCATCAAAGATCAAAAGAGACAAAGAAGGCCATTACATAATGGTAAAGGGATCAATTCAACAGGAAGAGTGAACTATCCTAAATATATATGCACCCAATATAGGAACACCCAGATTCATAAAGCAAGTCCTTAGAGACTTACAAAGAGACTTAGGCTCCCATACAATAATAATGGGAGACTTTAACACCCCACTGTCAACATTAGACAGATCAACGAGACAGAAAGTTAACAAGGATATCCAGGAATTGAACTCAACTCTGCACCAAGCAGACCTAATAGACATCTACAGAACTCTCCACCCCAAATCAACAGAATATACATTCTTCTCAGCACCACATCACACTTATTCCAAAATTGACCACATAGTTGGAAGTAGAGCACTCCTCAGCAAATGTCAAAGAACAGAAATTATAACAAACTGTGTCTCAGACCACAGTGCAATCAAACAAGAACTCAGGACTAAGAAACTCAATCAAAACCACTCAACTACATGGAAACTGAACAATCTGCTCCTGAATGACTACTGGATACATAACGAAATGAAGGCAGAAATAAAGATGTTCTCTGAAATCAATGAGAACAAAGATACAACATACCGGAATCTCTGGGACACATTTAAAGCAGTGTGTAGAGGGAAATTTATAATACTAAATGCCCACAAGAGAAAGCTGGAAAGATCTAAAATTGACACCCTAACATCACAATTAAAAGGACTATAGAAGCAAGAGCAAATACATTCAAAAGCGAGCAAAAGGCATGAAATAACTAAGATCAGAGCAGAACTGAAGGAGATAGAGACACAAAAAACGCCCCCCCCCCCCCACCAAAAAAAATCAATAAATCCAGGAGCTGGTTTTTTGAAAAGATCAACAAAATTGATAGACAGCTAGCAAGACTAATAAAGAAGAAAAGAGAGAAGAATCAAATAGATGCAATAAAAAATGATAAAGGGGATATCACCACTGACCCCACAGAAATACAAACTACCATCAGAGAATACTATAAACACCTCTACACAAATAAATTAGAAAACCTAGAAGAAATGGATAATTTCCTGGACACTTACACTCTCCCAAGACTAAACCAGGAAGAAGTTGAATCCCTGAATACACCAATAGCAGGCTCTGAAATTCAGGCAATAATTAATAGCCTACTAACCAAAAAAAGTCCAGGACCAGGTGGAATCAGAGCCGAATTCTACTGGAGGTACAAGGAGGAGCTGGTACCATTCCTTCTGAAACTATTCCAATCAATTGAAAAAGAGGGAATCCTCCCTAACTCATTTTATGAGGCCAACATCATCCTGATACCAAAGCCTGGCAGAGACACAACAAAAAAAGAGAATTTTAGACCAATATCCCTGATGAACATCGATGCAAAAATCCTCAATAAAATACTGGGAAACCAAATACAGCAGCACATCACAAAGCTTATCCACCATGATCAAGGGGCTTCATCCCTGGGATGCAAGGCTGGTTCAACATGTGCAAATCAATAAACGTAATCCAGCATATAAACAGAACCAAAGACAAGAACCACATGATTATCTCAATAGATGCAGAAAAGGCCTTTGACAAAATTCAACAGCACTTCATGCTAAAAACGCTCAATAAATTCAGTATTGATGGAACGTATCTCAAAATAATAAGAGCTATTTATGACAAACCCACAGCCAATATCATACTGAATGGGCAAAAACTGGAAAAATTCCCTTTGAAAACTGGCACAAGACAGGGATGCCTGTTCTCACCACTCCTATTCAACATAGTGGTGGAAGTTCTGGCTAGGACAATCAGGCAAGAGAAAGAAATCAAGGGTATACAGTTAGGAAAAGAAGAAGTCACATTGTCCCTGTTTGCAGATGACATGATTGTATATTTAGAAAACCCCATCATCTTAGCCCAAAATCTCCTTAAGCTGATAAGCAACTTCAGCAAAGTCTCAGGATACAAAATTAAGGTGCAAAAATCACAAGTATTCATATACACTGGTAACAGACAGAGAGTCAAATCATGAATGAACTTCCATTCACAATTACTTCAAACAGAATAAAATACCTAGGAATCCAACTTACAAGGGATGTCAAGGACCTCTTCAAGGAGAACTACAAACCACTGCTCAGTGAAATCAAAGAGGACACATACAAATGGAAGAACATACCATGCTCATGGATAGGAAGAATCAATATCGTGAAAATGGCCATACTGCCCAAGGTAATTTATGGATTCAATGCCATTCCCATCATGCTACCAATGACTTTCTTCACAGAATTGGAAAAAACTGTTAAAGTTCATATGGAACCAAAAGACAGTCTGCATTGCCAAGACAATCCTAAGTCAAAAGAACAAAGCTGGAGGCATCACACTACCTGACTTCAAACTATACTACAAGGCTACAGTAACCAAAACAGCATGGTACTGGTACCAAAACAGAGATATAGACCAATGGTACAGAACAGAGCACTCAGAAATAATACCACACATCTACAGCCATCTGATCTTTGACAAACCTGACAAAAACAAGAAATGGGGAAAGGATTCCCTATTTAATAAATGGTGCTGGGAAAATTGGCTAGCCATAAGCAGAAAGTTGAAACTGGATCCTTTCCTTACTCCTTATACAAAAATTAATTCAAGATGGATTAGAGACTTAAATATTAGACCTAAACCATAAAAGCCCTAGAAGAAAACCTAGGTAATGCCATTCAGGACATAGGCATGGGCAAGGACTTCATGTCTAAAACACCAAAAGCAATGGCAGCAAAAGCCAAAATTGACAAATGGGATCTAATTAAACTAAAGAGCTTCTGCACAGCAAAAGAAACTACCATGAGAGTGAACAGGCAACCTACAGAATGGGAGAAAATTTTTGCAATCTACTCATCTGACAAAGGGCTAATATCCAGAATCTACAAAGAACTCAATCAAATTTATGAGAAAAAAACAAATAACCCCATCAAAAAGTGGGCAAAGGATATGAACAGACATTTCTCAAAAGAAGACATTCATACAGCCAATAGATACATGAAAAAATGCTCATCACCACTGGCCATCAGAGAAATGCAAATCAAAACCACAATGAGATACCATCTCACACCAGTTAGAATGGCAATCATTAAAAAGTCAGGAAACAGCAGGTGCTGGAGAGGATGTGGAGAAATAGGAACACTTTTACACTGTTGGTGGGATTGTAAACTGGTTCAATCATTGTGGAAAACAGTATGGCAATTCCTCAAGAATCTACAACTAGAAATATCATACGACCCAGCCATCCCATTACTGGGTATATACCCAAAGGATTATAAATCATGCTGCTATAAAGACACATGCACACGTATGTTTATTGCGGCACTATTCACAATAGCAAAGACTTGGAATCAACCCAAATGTCCATCAGTGACAGACTGGATTAAGAAAATGTGGCACATATACACCATGGAATACTATGCAGCCATAAAAACGGATGAGTTCATGTCCTTTGTAGAGACATGGATGCAGCTGAAAACCATCATTCTCAGCAAACTATCGCAAGAACAGAAAACCAAACACCACATGTTCTCACTTATAGTTGGGAATTGAACAACGAGATCACTTGGACTCTGGAAGGGGAACATCACACACCACGGCCTATTATGGGAAGTGGGGAGGGGGGAGGGATGGCATTGGGATTTATACCTGATGTAAACGATGAGTTAATGGGTGCTGACGAGTTGATGGGTGCAACACACCAACATGGCACAAGTATACATATGTAACAAACCTGCACGTTGTACACATGTACCCTAGAACTTAAAGTATAAAAAAAAAAAGGAACAAAAGATAATAAAATAAAGTTAAAATAACAACAAAAAATATAGCTGCTTATCTAGAAAGATTTAAGGACACTAATACTTTCACTGTCTTTAAGTATCTCTTGTTATAGTAAGCCACACCATCATTACTATTGTCCCACATTTTTAGAGTATTACCTTCAGAAATCTCTGTTCAAAATTTAATTGTGCCATCTTAAGTTTATAATATGTAACATGTTAATGTATTGACAAACACAGATTTTTTTTTTTTTTTTTAATTGAGACCGGGTCTCACTGTGTCACCAGGCTGGAGTAATCTCAGCTCACTGCAACCTCCGCCTCCTGGATTCAAGTGATTCTCCTGCCTCAGGCTCCCAAGTAGCTGGGACTACAAGTGTGTGCCACCATGCTCAGTTAATTTTTGTATTTTCAGTAGAGACAGGGTTTCACCATGTTGGCCAGGATGGTCTTGATGTCTTGACCTCATGATCCGCCTGCCTTGGCCTCCCAAAGCACTGGGATTACAGATATGAGCCACCACGCCCAGCCGAACATGGATTTTTAAAAGATTATCTATGTGTTGTATAGCTGGATTACCTGAGGTTTTAGGTCATAAGATATAGTTTTATATTACAGAGAAACATCAACATGACTAAAAGATCCTACAAGGGATGATCTAGGGTAAACTGAGTTGGTCAGAAAGCATCAGGACACATTAGACTGGGAGGACATCTTCTCTGAACTCCAGAGTGGTGTATCCAAACTCCAAACCCAATATTTCCACATGGAAATCTAATGGGCATCTCAAAAGTAGTATGTCTAAAGTAAAAGTCATGAGCTTTCCCCTAAAACTTGTTCTTCTAACTTTTACAGAAGCTAAAGCTCAAACTTTGAAGTCACCCTTGACTGCCTGTTTAACAGCTCATATTCAATCAATTCGAAAATTTTATTCAACTTCAAAAATCTATCCAGAATCCAACCACTTTCCTTTGACCTTGGTCCAAACACCACCTCTTACCAGGCTGACTGCAATAGATGCATGACTCAATTCCTAGCTTTCACTTCCTTCCCTCTATACTCTATTCTCAACACTGCAGTTAGAGAAATCCAGTTAAAATGAGATTTCAAAACTACGAATGAAGAGTTAAGAAAAAAGTTAGATCTCTCATATTCATCTAAAACTGTGCTCTTCAATACTAGCTCCATGTAGTGACCGAACTGTGAAATTGTTTTTTAAATTATTTAAGTTTAAAAAATAGATCACTGTAAAATATTTTTCTGTTCAACACAGCTTTGCTGATTTGGGAAGAATACATTTTAATTTAACTGTTGAAAAGTTGACATTCACACTGAGGTGTGCTGTAAGTGTAAAATACACAGCAGATTTTGACTTTGTGTCTTAGTTCATTCAGACTGCTATAATAAAAATGCCATAGACTAGTGTCTCGTAAACAGTAATTTATTTCCAACCATTGTGAAGACTGAGAATTCTAAGATCAAGGTGTCAGAAGATGGAGAGTCTTGTGAGGCTCCACTTTCTGGTTCATAAATGGCCCTCTTCTTGCTGTATCTTCATGTAGATAAAGGAAGAAGAATGCCCTTGAGCATCTTTTTTATAAAGGCCCTAATCCCATTCAAGAGGATTTTCCCTCATGACCTAATCATGACCATCAAAGACCCTGCACCTCTGAATTCCATCACCTTGGGAGTCAGGATTTCAACATATAACTTGGAGATGATACAAACATTCAGTCAATACCACGTTCTATTAAAAAATTGAAATATTTCATTAATTACTGATTGCTTGTGAAATGACTATATTTTTGATGTATTATTTTAAAAAGTATTATTAAAATTAATTGATCTGGTTTTTTTTGTTCATTGTGATCACCAGAAAATTTTAAAAGACATATGTAGGGATTACATTATATTTCTATCAAACAACATTGATTAAGAGTGTCAAAGAAACAATGTTGAGAATGATGCAAAAGCACCATTTGAAGACATAATTGCTGATAACTTTCCAGAAAAACAGATCCTCACAGAAAAAAGTCTTTGAATACTATGCAACATAAATAATAAATCTGTACCAATCTATATCATGATGAAAATGCAGAATATCAAAGATAAACATAAAATCTGAAGAGCTACCAAGTTTACCAATGAAGTTTGACATTTAGGTGAACAATAAACTTCTCAATACCAGAAGATAGGGTGTTTAAAGTTCCTATGGAAATAACTGTCAACCTACCTAAACTAATTAAAGAGGGAAGACAATGAAAAACAAAGGCAGAGAGAATATATAAATTGCATCAAGGAATAGTGGGTACTAAAATTTTTTTTTATTTAGTATATATAATAGTTATCAATTCTACAAATAACCAAAATGTTCTGCTGAAAAAGATAATTAAAATTCTAAAGAATCATAATGAGATGATAAGCATTTATGGGATAAGGATAAACATTTTGTCCTGACCAGGAGGAGAATGACATTACCAATTATTGACTTGATTGTAAAAATATACAGTTCATCATAAAGTTAAGTATAACAATTGTTTTAAATATAAAATCTATAGTTTTCAAATCTGTGTAGGAAAAGAGGGAATATAGAACAGACAGCAGGAAATGGTGGGAGGAAGGGGTTATAAAAATGGATGTTAACATAAAAACACCAAGTGAAATTATAGAGATAATAAAAGTGCATCAGTAATCACAGTAAATACATAGATTAAAAGCATGCATTAAAGAACAAATATAATCAAATTAAATGAAAAAAATCCTCTTACATTTTTTCCAAGAGACATACAATAGCCATATTGAAAGGTTGAAAATAAAGTTACAAAAGGAGATGTATCAGACAAATGTCAGTCAAAAGAAATCTGGAATATAATATGAATATCAGACAAAATAGAAAGTATATAAATTTTAGTAGGGATAATTAAGAACACTACTTTTTAATATAATTTTTAAAAGTGTGAAAGATACTAAGCAAAAACTGACAGACTCACAAGGAGATATTGACAAATCTCCAATAAATGGAGAGTTTTAATAAGACTTTTGTGTACAAAAATAGTAAAGATTTGAGTAACAAAATTATCATGAGTGGTCTATGTCTCTCTTTTTCTGTTTTTCTCTCTTCCCAACCCCCTTCACGCACATACAACCTGATACCTCCAAGTCAGAGAACATACACTCTTTCATGGACCTAATAAAATAGATCGCTAATTCTCAAAAAATTTAAAAGAATCAATATTAATATATACCATATCATAAAATCAAAACTAAGCTAAAATCAAAACTACAAAGTTATTTATGTTAATAAATATATGCCTGGAGTCTTATAAATGGCCTCCCAGGTAACATACAATATTAGTCACAATGAAAATTATAAAATGTTTTGAACTTAGCAACAACAAACGTAGTCCAAAATAGAGGAGATGCAACAAACAGTACTAATTGGTAAATTTAGGGAAATACATTTAGTTTTTAAAATGAGGAATGATTAAATAAGCTACATATTCTATTAAGAAAGTTGAAAAAAAAAGAACAAAATACTGATTAAAATGAAGGAAGTAGTAAAGAAAAGTACAGAAATCAACAATGTAGCAAAGGGGAAAATTACCAATGAAATAAAAAACTAGTACTTTGTGGAAACCAAAGTTTCTTACCACACTAAACAAACAAACAAACAAACACATGCTGAGGTGGTTTGATGAACAAATTTTACCAATATTGAGGAACAAATTATCCTTTTATTGAATTAAAAATGCAAAGACCTGAAAAAGAAGAGTAGCAACCAGGCTTACCATATAAATCTAGTCCTTAACACCAAACCAGTAGAGAGAAGAAAATATAAACCAATTTTACTTGTGAATATAAATGCAAAAAATCCTACAAGAAAGAGATACGGCAACTAAATTCAGTACACTATTTTTTTTACTATAAGAATATTATTGGCATGACTGGAATTTGAATGGGGCCTGTGGACTATCATAGCAATGTTTTTCAGCATACAACTGCATTTACTTATTTTGATGGTTGTTTTATGTATGTATAGGAGAATGAAGAAAGTAGACTCTAAAGTATTCAGTGATTGTAGGACCTCAGGCCCCAACTCTAGTGGCATAAGCAGGGAAAAAGACTGTTTATACTAGTCTTGCAACTATTCTATGAGTCTGTGACAGGTTCAAAATCAAGATATTTTAAATATTTTTAAAAATCAACTTAAAGCAAAAGCATATTAAAGAAAATGTTGGCTTGGTGCAGTGGCTCATGCCTGCAATCCCAGCACTTTGGGAAGTCGAGGCAAGAGGACTGCTTGAGTCCAGGAGTTTGACACCAGCTGGGACAATAGTAAGACCTTGTTTTTACATAACATTTAAAAAATAGCCAAGTGTAGTGGCACATGCCTGCCCTCCTGGCTACTCTGGGAGGCTGAGGCAGAAGGAGCTTTCAAGCCCAGGAGTTCAAGGCTGTAGTGAGCTAAGAAGGTGCCACTGCATTCCAACCTGGATAACGGAGCAAATCTCTGCCACACAAACACACACACACACACACACACAAATCTGATCTCAATGCTTTTTTAACTTATTTATACTTATTCAATAATAACTTACTGCTTCCATTATGTAATACAACCTGTGTATGCTGAAATTTGATTCAGTACTATAATGTTATAACAGAGATTAAAAGTATAGAATCTACCTCCAGCAGATTGTCTGGGTTCAAATCCCAGCTCAGCCAGCTGCAGTCTGTGTGATCTGGGCAAGTACCGAACATCTGTTCTTCAGTTTCCTTATTTATAAAAAGTCAGGAAGTAATGAGTTAATATTTATAAAGCATTAAAGTGTTGACTGGTAAATATTTATTGATAAGTGAATATTAGCTATAGTTATTAGAGTCAAGCTTTTTACAGAAAAAAATGAGTTATCATTCTAAATATATTCACATTATACTACTAATAATACAGCAGTAGTAATTACAAACTAATAATATTTTTTAAGTTCATGACTAAGACCCTTTTCACAATAAGTCACAAGTTTTGTTGAACCTACATTACATGTTTGGCTATTAGAAATAGCCATAGGGTGAGAATTCTATTTTCTTTCCCAGGGCTCTAGAGATGATGTACTATTGATATAGAAACAGCAACATTTTGCTAAGGAAGAATTTAAAAACTGCTTGAAACTACGAGTTAAAAGCTCTGTGCTGTAGATTGATATAGTGACACACTTGGGACAGAACTTCACAGAGTTTATATGAGCCAGCTTAGATTATAAAAACAATACTAGTGGTTGCCTGGCATCAGGCTATTTTCTGGGAAAGCTGTGTTAATGAAAAGCTGTGTCGATTTTTTGGGCTGGTGATTTTGGGTTCATTATCAAAGAAATATAGAGGGTTTCCTGCTCAAAACCCTTATGCTGAGAATTAGATGACCTCCACGAAACAGGCTCAGCAAATTCCCATGATGTCAGTCCACTGGGCAGTTTTCCGAGGCAGCAGATCATGGCTGTGCCTTCTTAGCAATATTCCCACAAAGTGGAGAAAAGGTTGAGGGGGAGCAACTCTGCCCCTGCAGTCCACAAAATAAGGAATTGATTCACATTGAGTCAGTCTAGCAGTACTGTGAGCTTTTCTCTAATAAAAAAATCAATTTTTATATTTTTTTCAGCAGAAATACACTTTTCTGATTCTTTCCAGATCAAGTTTATACAGACTCAGCTATTTAGATCCTAAAATGGAAGTTTAGAGTCAGGTGATGAGGCACAGAACATTTCCTGGGAAGGCATGCATCCACTGGAATCTGGATTAAACTCAAAAAGGAGTGTGGAGGTAGAGCGCCGGCCAGGCTGGACTTCATGCTCTGTGAAGACCCTGGTTTATTTTAATACAGACACAGCTAATGCTTGTACCCAGTATTGTCTGCGTTCTTTCCTATATTAGGAAACTTGAGAACTAGCAGAAGACAAAATCAAAAGATTGCATGGGAATCCAAACTTGGTTTCATTGAGAGAGGAGAGAATTTTGGATTAAGTAGCTAAAAAAACAAAAAAACAAAAAAACAAACAAAAAAAACCAGTAAGAATATTCTTCCTACTGTGGACTACTGCTATTCAATTTCTGTTTGGCTCTACTGAATACATTGTTGAAGTGATTTATCCCCCACTTAGACTGTAAGCTCTTTAAGGTTAATATTTATCTGAAATACTCTATATCTGGAACACTCAGCACACAGTGATTGACATATTATAAATATTTGATTGCTCACTTAATTTTTATTTCATGTATTAATTCTGGTAAGTCAGGTAGTTGTTCATCAGCCAATTTCTTTTTCTTTCCTTCCCTCTGGGGTCCTATCTTGGCCTTCCGATCCACCTAGAAATACTACAATTGGATTCCTAAGAGACCTACTTTAAACCATATCAGTCCTTGAGGCTTTCTTTCAAAGTAAAGTCAGAAAGGCACTGAGTTGAACATTGGCAGTGTCTATCTAACCATTGTCCAACGCAAGTGGCCATAGCCAAAGGATTACAGGCATTCTGGGTTCATTCTCAAGACAATGTCTACTGTGTAGCTAAATGCATTAGACTACCTGACTCCTATCCTCCTAGCTAGCTTTCTTTTCTGTGATTCTATATTTACTAAGCAGTCTTGTAATTATTATTTAGCTTTCCAAGTAGTTCTTCCTGCAAGAAAAGAATGTGCTGCCCATATACAGTATAATCTCTTCCCACAAATTAACAAATTAATATTCAAGGTTTATACATCAATTTTGAAGTTTTATATAAGTTTGCCCCTGAAATGTGGGCAGGAGTGCTAAACAAAAGAATAAAGGAAAAGGAAAAAGAAAATGTCAAGTTTCTGAGCTGCAAGGCTGAGAAACAGATCTAGCATTCATAAATGAACAAATCAACAGTGGCCATCAAGTGGTTTGGTGAGGTCTTCTCAGACATAGCCTGGTGGCTCTTCCCCCCAGATGAGCACATACTCATCAGTTCGTGTGCTTTCCATATACTTGACACACACTATGGTATTTCTCTAAAAGACATTAACGATGTTGCATTTTCTGCCATTTGGCTTCTTGGTCCCAAACATAGATTTGATTACTAGCTTGGCAAAAGCAATCTGTCTGACATGCATTGACTCTACATCTGGCTAGTTAAGAAATGGACATTTGAGTAGTCATTTCTACAGTCACCATACAATACCACTGCACAGCTCACCCAATCATTTCAGCTTCATTCATCATCCATACACAATGCTGTGCAATTGCTTCGGAGTATGAGGAGAAACTTGACAGAATATATGCTTATTTATGGTCTTACCAGTGTTCTAGCCTGGCTGCTTATCTGTGAATGATGAGCACTACCCCGAATGGCTGACTCATTCATTTCACTCATTTTAACAATCCATGAGAGGGACTGACCAGCAGAAAAGCACATAAACCTTTCAGATCATCAGGATGCCTTTATGGGAGTTCAATTTTTTACTATTCTGCTCTTCTCAGTTTTAGTTTTTCTTCTCAGTGTTAGTTTCCACCACCAAACTTACTTTATTTATGCCTTACAGAATTTGTTGTTTATCCTCATGGTAGGTGAGGCAGGTAAGGTAAAGAATATTTTTATTTGTTGAAGAAAGTAGCTTAGAAAGGTTAAATAATTATGGTAAGTCCAACACAGTTAATATAAGACAGAGCTGGAATCTGAAGCCAGATGCAAGGGCCTATGAAAATATAATTCATGCATTAATTCAAACTTGAAAACAGAGGTTCTTGCATTTTAGCGTACTATACTTAAGAATCATCTTGGACCCTGACTAGATATTGAACTAGCTCGAACCTACTAATTCGTTTTTCCCAAAACAATTATGGTGAAACAACAAACAGAAACAAAGCAGGAAAAAAAAAAAAAAAGAGGAAAACGTGGATCTAAGAATCTAACAAAATCCTGTGACCAACTTTTGGGGGAACCAAGGCGCTTGGATTGAGAGATACAGTAGAGATATAACAATAGGAAGTTTGGTTGGATAACAGCTTTTAAATTACCTGAATTCAGCAGAAAATAGAAAAAGAACGCTAGGAAACATGGAGTACAGATGTAGAAGTGCCAAAAAAGAGATAATAGAAGTTACAATGAAAAAGAAAAGGAATAAGGCAAGAAGAGACTATTTGAAGAAATAATGAAGATAAGTTTTGTTGAAAGACTTAAGACTGAAAGGCCTTAAAGAGACACAGGAAAGATAAGGAAAAACTCACAGCCAGACATAGTATTATGAAATTTCAAAATATGAAAGAAAATCTAAAATTTTCTGAAATAACAGAAAACTCCTTAGAAGGAGGAGTTGCTAGGTCTAAGAACATATGCATTTGTAGTATTAATTGATAGCCCATGTTATCCTCTGTAAGAACTGCACCAATTTACACTCCCATCAAGAAAGTATAAGAGATGCCTGTTTGCCTTCAGTCTAGCCAACACAGTGCGTTACCAGGCTGGAATTTTTGACATTTGATAAGTGGTATTTCAATATGCTTTAAATTTACAATGATCTCATTATGAGCGAAGTTTAACATATTTTCACATGTTTAGAAACCATTTGGTATGTATGTCATTTAATATAAACTGCCTGTTCATATCATTAACTCATTTTGCCATTGGATTTTGGCTATTTATGTTTTTTCCATTTTTCATTTGTCTTTGCTTATGGGTAGAAATGTCTGATCCTTACATGAACAAACATTTGAATACTTTATCTTTTATAATTTATGAATTTTTGGTATTGTAAGAAGGACTATCTCATTTCAAGGTTAGGATTCCTGGGGAGCATTTAAGAAAAAAAAAACAACAAATTACTAAGCAGCTACCTCGGAATTTCTATATATGTAATTCTGTTCTGGGGCCAAAAGTCTGCTTTAGCAATCCCTGCTCTAGCCTAACAAACTTTCATGTTAGATACTCAGTAAGCAATTAATGGTGATAATCACCCAACTGTCACTTGAAACCACTCACCAAAGGTACAGCTCTGGTTATTAAAGGGGGAGAATCCCCAAGAAGTAATCACTGTAAGTACTTAAAGCATTCACAAAAGCATAATGTTAAAACCCATGGAACTTAAAAATGGAAGCATGTGAATAGGGCTTCCTCCCACTAGCCCATGGCAAAGACATTTCTTACCTCCATTGTAGGTAGGCACCACGCTTTCTCGATTGTAGGCCACCAAGCACAGATGGTTCAAGGGTGCAGCTCAGGCCCGGCTATGCAGAGGGAGGACAGAGACGGGCAGTTCTGGAAAGAAGTTTCTTCTTTCGTTGACCTCTATCATATGTTTCCTACATTCACAATTATTTCCCCTACCTTTATTCCATCAATTAGAGATTCACCAATTCATTTAATAGCAAGTGCTCTCTCTCATCACCTTACCCCCACCACCACCATATTAGGTCTTTAAACATCAGCCCCTAGTAACTTACAATACAGTCACCTAGAGAGCTTTATAAAACTCCCAGCCTGGGCGGGCCTTAAGTCAATCAAGTCAAGTTAGAATCTCTGGAGGTGGGATCCAACAGGTTTAGAACCAACAGGTTCTAAAGCCTCCACAGGTGATTCCAATATACAGCCAGGATTGAGAACAGCTGACACAGTTTGGGCCCTCCATCTAGTTAGTCAATTAACAATTCCGGCACAGCACAGAGGAAGCTTAAAGATGCAGTAAGAATTTTGAAAAACCTTAAGAAGTATTTTTGGAGAATTGCATGTTTTCGAGGATACTATTTCTCGAGAGGGTATTGCAGTAAAGAAATTGCTTTTTGGGGAGCAGCATGATGAATTTGGGAAAATTTGACATTTTGTTTTATTATTCCAAGAAGATATTCTGGAAGTTGCTCTCTATTTTTTATCATTATAAAGGAAAGAGTAAAAGTTACAAATTAGCTTCCTTTCTTACTATCTCTAATTCTTCCACTCTCCTCTGTTACCAAAATAGACATAACTTTTGTTTCCCATAAAGACTATTTTCCAGATATGAAATATCAGATATTCTGCAGCATACACATTGAGTAGAAATTTTTTTCCATCAGTCAAGTGCATTTTTCTAATATTTAAAGACATTTGTCATTTAAAAGCAATTTCCCTCTCACTTCCTGCGTGCTTAAATGTGAATGAATAGGCTAATGTGTAATTTGTATATTATCTCTGCATACTGGCTGCTGATATTTATAGCTAACCTTTTGAACAATAACCGCTGTTTCCAAACCTAACAATCCCCTTTCTGTTTATCACAGTCTTTTCCATATCAGATGCATATGATCTGAAAATAGAACTTCCTTAATCCTAGCCATTTTTCCCCATTTTCTCAATTTTCTATTTTGCCATTAAGTTTTTTTCTGTGTTCTCCCGCAAAGTCATTTTGTTCATATTCGTACTCAGCAGTTCCAAACAAAGAATATATTTTAAATAAAATTTGTCTTCGCAGACTGAAAATGTAATTGTGTTAATGACAATATTACTTTGGTTATTACAGAACAAGGAAATAGATACTTCCTATATTGTGAGCCAAGTGTACGTTAAACCCATTATTTATGTATATTTATTTTGGATCACAATAATAGATTTTTATTTAATGGGCATGTAACACATTTCTATATTGGAGGCTATGACCATCATGATTTAAAATTAGAAGCTTGCCTATTTAATAAAAACCAACCTCTATTGATACCAAAAAGACATACCTTCAAATAGTTATGGTTGCAAAATAACTTGATTTTTTATACCATAAAATGTTCATTTTTTAAAAATATAGACAACTAAGCTGAAAATAATATTAAAATAGAGCTTATCGAATTAACCCCTTTTAAAACTTTTTTAGTTATAAAAATATTTTTATAAACTCATTCTGATTAAAAGCTTTAAAAAGTTGAACTAGTACTAATGAAACAACAAAATGTTTCTTTTATTATTAAAGATAATTTGAAAATTTGGGGAAATTTTGATTTTCTGGTAATTAGCATATAGAACATAATTTCTTCACTAAAAAGCAAAGTTACATAAGTTCAAATGCTTGCTAATTTTAAGTGTCCCCAATGTTGAGAAAATTTGCTAATATTTTCAGAATGCTATTCCAACATTTATGTACACTATTTAAAGCATTTAAATATTAAAAACTTCCTGCCCATTTCATCCTTTTGCTAATTATAGCAGTATGTGGCAAAAAATATTAATTATTACGAATCTTTTTCTAAGTTTTTAAAAACTTACTCAAATGTGTTTTCACTTTCTAGTTTTATATTGTATTTTCTGTGTCACCTTTCACATGATGAATGTCAGTTCTGTTTTAGCTTTAATAGTGTGTGGCTCTGACATAGCACTTAGGGTTAATTGGAATTTTCTGTCTGCTAACATTCTGAAAATTAAAGAATCAGTTTATCAATAAACCCATATTATTATTTCTGCTATTTCCTCAAATTAAGTCTGGAAGTCTGACTTTTATGAAAGTGATTGCAAAGTATAAAATGTTAAGTACAATAATATTCTGGGACGTAATTTTCTGTTTAATAAGAAAAGTATGGCATATTCAAATGTTTTATGGCACTTTAAAAAATAAATACAATGTGGCTACGAAAAATTAAATGAAAGAGTTTTATAATTAAATTACTACAAATGTGTTTTTCATCCTTGGTTTAATGTCTATGTCAATGACTGACACAAAGAACCTACTGAATAAAGAGAATGGAGTGGGACAGGAATGAGTTTCACATTTTCCACTTACATTTTTACAAATATTTAACAAGAACTACACAATAAACTTGTAAAAATTTGTAAAAACTTAAACGTTGTAGTAGAGTATAAACTTAGTGCAAGTCAACCATAGCTTTGATAAAGTAATGAAACGGTACATTAAACAATCCACTTTTTTGGCTATTTAAGTTACATTTCATGTATCCTATTTAATCTAGTCATTGCAATTTATATACATTTTAAAAGATAGAGGCCAGGGCCCCTATTTGGTATTCTATGTTTTATTAACAGTTATTAGGGAAAGGGAAGTTCCATGATGAACCACTGGATTAAAGAGGTGTCTTT
Source organism: Rhinopithecus roxellana (assembly GCF_007565055.1). Taxonomy (NCBI): domain Eukaryota; kingdom Metazoa; phylum Chordata; class Mammalia; order Primates; family Cercopithecidae; genus Rhinopithecus; species Rhinopithecus roxellana. The sequence goes on from NC_044554.1 coordinate 72,000,659, forward strand.
ATGTTTTTAAAATGCTAATGACATCATGCTTCTGTAAAAGGATATAGTATATATGTTTTTACAAAGTAATTGATCACAGAATACATTTTTCATAATTAAGTTGAGGAATAACTGGATTCTACAGTACACATTTGAGAAAATGCTGATATGGCCAATAACCAAGAATCAATATATTGGGATTCTTTATTCCCTGAGGAAAGGAATAACCAAGAACACATTTCTCAAGTCCTCATCTGACCTTCTCATCACACTGGTCACTTTCTTCTGGTCTCTCTCTCTGTGATCTAAACGTTGTCCTAGAGTTTGGTTTATATCAGATTAAAAGAAAAATGTATTTCTTGCCTTAAGAACTGTCTGAAGCAGACACAAGAACAGATTTGCTACTACAAATTTAAAAATTTTTATGATGAAAGGTCAAAACTGCAATATGAGAATGTATGCAGACATTTGAAGGTGACATATCTATGCTTCAATGTTTTCCATTAATGCAAAAGCTTCTGTTGGGATGATGGTACAGAGATGAAGTTTGTTATTAAATATCTCATAGTTCCAGAGCTATATAGGTGGAAAATTTTTAGTGAAATTTTCTTTGGGAGCAGTAACACAGTAGAATGATATCCTTAGCAATGTACAAAATGTACAAAATGAGGCCAACAGATACCAGATAACCCTTCACTTAGCAAAATACCTATAGGAAATACAAAATATATGAAAGTGGATTCCAGGTCTATAGAGCACTCCAAAAAAGTCAACCAGTGCAATCACTCACCTGGTGATTGAATTCCCTGTTTCCACTCTATGGTTTGGTGCCCAGGGAGATGATGATTGCTTCTGCAGTGATAGTGCCCAAGTAGAGGCTAAAAAGCCAATCAGAGGTGCAGTTACATGTTGCGCAGGACACTAAATTAAGTGACATTATGATCTCTCTGAGAGAGATGCATATGCCAGTAAGAGAAAGAAGCTTGAGATATCATTGGATGCCTAGGGCCAAAGATAAAAAAAACACACCCAAAATAAAGAAGGGCTGCTCCACTAAAGGGAACTGTAGGAGACAGATTCCCTAAAGATGGGCTGTGGGTGGGGCCTATGCAGAAGCCATGACAGTCTACCTCACCCCCAACCCTGTGACCAAAAAAATGAGATTTCAATTCCAAAGAGAGCCCAAGCCAACTTTCAATAATACTAATTGGGTAAGGACGTCTCTGTTCCTTTTTTTCTCTTCCTCTTCTGCTTGCTCTGACCTTGGTGGGATTAGACATCATGGTGTGGTACATGGTGGAGACACAAAGAAGTAAAGATGAGAGCTGACAAAGTTGAGAATTCTTAACTTCGGGTGGAGATTAAAATTGGTATAGTTACATTGGCCAAGAGACATTTACTAACTAGAGAAATTTCCATTACCTGAAAGTGAATAAGAAAAATCATATTCGTTCGTGATTATAATCCTTTATTTATTCTTGTTCAATTTGTTTTCCCAAGGGAGGCCCAGGGAAGTTGCAAGATCCCAGAGGTCTCTGCACACAGTAAGGTGTAGCAGCAAGAGGATGTACATGGTATATGCAGATGGAGGGACATCTGAACATGTCCTGTTCTTCAGAGAAAGGACCGGGAAGAATAAATCAGCAGCAGATACTAGGGTTGATAATAAATAACCAAGGACCAGTTCCCCCACTAACACCTTCCTAATGCTGGGAATTTATGCATAATTCAGAAAAACAAAGAAGAGGGGTAATTTGAAATTGACTGAAAAGGCATTGTGTTGACGGTTGACATTGTGTTGAGAGTCTACAGTTAGTGGACTAAAAGTCTTTAGCCATCATCTTGAGAGAAATTAAGTTGAATAACAGAAAAATTAGGTTATGTTTTTGGGTCTCAACTTGAAGCCTGAGAAGTTTTTACCCGTCACATTCAACATAGCTGAGTGGAATCCACCTTCGAAACATTCAGTTTCTCTTTTGAATCTACTTTTGTTAGAATTGTTGTTTTAGAATTGTGGTTCTCCAGATTCAAAGTCTAAATTTCATATTCAGTCAAGCCCCATACCAAGCCTTGCTCATTCCTTTGTAGCTCTGATGAAAATTGTTTTCTTTTTATTCCTGTGGGCACTTCCAGAATATGACCCATTTTCAATTTTCAAATCTTTATTACTGCAGTAACATCTGAAGTGGTCTCTGACTCCACCACACTCTGTTGTGCACACTTCTGACGACTCTTCTTCAAGGTATGCAATTTCAGAGGTGTAGAGCCCCTTTGGGATTATTAGGCATCTGGTCTCATAGTGACATTCTCCTACTCAAAGACTTCCAACAGCTCCGGCTCCCAATGTTGCAATCAATGTCCTTGCCCACCTTGGATTCCAGTGTCCCCTTACTTTCTAATCTATTTGTGCTCATCATCTCTCAGAAATGACTTTTCAATTCTGTCTTCCACTTTGCCCCTTATATTGTTTCTTCCCAACATATTCTCCTCGAATTTTTAATGAAAATTTTTGAGAAAACTGTAGATTTGCACTCAGTCATACAAGAATAATACAGAGAGATCCCTTGGCAAGTTTTCCCCAGTGGTACCATTTTGCAGAACGATTGTACAATATCACAATCAGGATACTGACATTTCATATAATCCACTGATCTTATTCGGATTTTCGGAGTTGTACTTGTATACCTACGGAAGGGGGAGTGTGTGTGTGTGTGTGTGTGTGTGTGTGTGTATTAAGTTCAATATAAATTAATCACCTGTGTAGGTTTATGTGTATACCAACACAGTCAAGATAGTGAACAGTTTCAGCATCACAAAAATCTCTCATATTGCCCTTTTTATAGTCATATTCACCTCCTTCTTCAGTCCCCATCCTTAACCACTGGAAACCATTCATTTATCTCCTAAAATCTTGTCAAAATGTACTATATATGAAATTCCATAGCATGAAACCTTTTGGGATTGGCTTTTTCTGCTCTGCATAATTCCCTGGAGGTTCATCCAAGTTGTTGCATATATCAATAACAGCCATTTAACATCTGTTGACTGAGGATCACTTAATGATTCAATATGGATAATGCCCTGTTTTTGTTTCCAAAAGTATTTGATTTGGATTACCTTTTGATATCAGTTTTTCAGAGTGTTTCATACTTCTTGATTTCATGTGAATTAAGAAACTTAAGGAATACATTTTCTTTCATCACCATGAAACTTCAATACTCAAACACACTGGGTGGGGGAGGAAAACACTTCTGTGGGAAGGAGTATGACTTTGTCGCTCCCACACAAAATCTTGGCTGAAACTCAGTAGGCTGATATGTACCCATTAGCACATGCAGGAGGCAGGGAAGATCTCAGATAAAGAATCACAAAGTCCAACCTTATAAACCAACCTTCCAATCCTGGATAAACAGGAGAATCATTTGGTGAATTATTTAGAAACAGAAATTATGGGATTCCACAAAAGATAATAAAATCATAATTTTTGAGAGTGGATCCACTAAATCTGGAACTGATATTCAAGCAAAACGAACGTTTCTAGTTAGCATCTAGCATCTGTTTTGATTGGATAGTGCTCAGGTCTTATCAGTTTTTAAATATTTTAAATAACACCTCCAATTCCATCACATCTTACATATACCAAATTTTAAATATTATTTGATGCTGACTAAAATTGGTATTAGAAAATTTAAAAGGAATTTTGGTGCCTCTTGTAGAGAACAGAACACATAACAAGAATTGTAAAGTCCCCTCCATAATCCATACAAACGACTCATGCCATAATGTTTCTAAAACACTAGCAATAGTATGATTTGTGGACAAAACTCCAGTATGTCTTTCTATTCTCTTTACTTTCATGTATTTACTCATAAACAAACATTTATGGAGAGCTTGTTTATACCAGCTCTCTTCAGTGTGATCTAATAAAATTCTTTCGAGAAGCTTCAACAGACATTTCTGGCTTTCCTCCAATAGCATTTTGCTACTTTTTCTAAGTAACAGAACTTCCAATTATTTGGGAGTAGAGATGTGCCCAGTTAAAAATCTCAATTTCTTAGATTTCCTTAAAGTGAGGATAGCCATGTGACACCATTATGGTCAATTATAAGCAAATCGAAGGCCACTAGGCAGGAGATCTGGAAAAACTACTGTGTACAAATAAAATATTGACTATACTAATCTTGTATGTGCCTTTTTGCCTGTCACTTTTCTCCATTATTCTTTCTGTCAATGCAAATGAGATAAATGGAGGCATGGCAGCCACCTTGTGATCACAGTTAGGCACTGTGGATAGCAAAACAGGAAGCCAGAAAAAGCCTGGTTTCATGAATACCTCCACTAGATTGGATCTGAAAGCACCAGTCTCTTTGTTTGCTTTTGTTTGTTTGTTTGTTTTTTCTGTAAAATAAGCCATGTATTTGCTTGGGATTCAGTTATATGGAGTCAAATGCAATTATGAGTGATAGGAGAATCAAAACCACCCAAGTAAGATGAGTAACTTCTGCTTAAAACTAATGTGAGCTATTTGCTCAGTTTCCAGAAATTTAGTTTCTTAACGATTTAATGTAATTTAGTTTAATTTCTCAATGATTATCTTTCCTTAATTTTTGAGTATTACGTCACTGCACACTTGTTTTTCATATTTCCACCCTATCCCATAGCTCGATGTGATCTACTTTTCTCCCTAGTTATCCTTTCATCCCACCTCTTTGGTTATAGACGTTCAACCAGAAGCCCTAGGATAAAATTCTCCTGTAATTTATGGACCGAACATGTCCATGTTTCCCTAGAAGATCACATCTTACCCTTTGGTAACCAGGATTGAGATATTACCCTCTGGTTACAATGAAATATTTGCTATTCCATGATCATATCCCATTCTCCCATGCCCAGCTTCCCAGATAAGTTATTTCTTCTACTTATAATGACTGTTTACTCCTCCCTTATCTACTTAGCCAATCTCTAGTCTTACTTTAAGTCTCCAGACAAGTTATCTTTCTTGTTAGAGCTAAGTGTTTTCTTTCTATGTTCTCAAGGCATTTCGTGTATATTTTTAATTTGGATTGCAATTAGTTGTCTCCCCACTATACCATGAACATCTTTAGGAAAAGAATAATGTCATGTCAATACTGGTGCTCCACACTCCCCACTTAGCACATAATAAGCACTCCATAAATATTTTCTAAATGAATGTTGACTCTCAGTTATCCACACCTTAAGAAAACCAAAATGCAGATTAAACCTTCGTAAAGTAATATCATTCCATACCACAAGAACGAAGCAGTAATTCTCTTTGCCTCTATAGAATTTTTAGTAGATTTCTAAACCTCTTTGGTAATAACTAACATCAAACTTTTCTTGAGGCGTGTATCCACCTTTGATATTTTGCACATAAATTTCAGCCAGAATCTACAAATGACTGCAAATAGGTACAAACATATAACACATAATCCCTTCTGGCTATAGGAGAGGAAGGGGTATTTCTGATAAATAAATATCCGCATTCCCTAATGTTTTCAAGAACTACTCTAGGTATGCTAGTATGGACTTCTCCAGGAACAGACCCTGAAACAAGAATTTCAGTGCATATACCCTTATTTACATACAGTTAATTTGGAGGTGCACCAGGAAACACTTGTCAGGGAGTGAGTAGATTGAAACGAGGCCAATAAAGGAGCATCATCCAGCAAGTCACCATATAGGCACCTTTGGCTCAGTCCTGCTGGGGGACTTCAGCAGACATTGGGAAACTTGACCCCAGATTATGCCCTCAGTGGCAGGGAGGAAGCTGGAGTTTTTAGACTTCAGCTCCAATAAGCAGCGACTAAGTGTTGTTGCCAGAGAACATAAGCTTTCAGCATTTCTATTCTGATCAAACCTGGGCTGAGGGAAAACCCTTGGATAAAAGTTGCAGCTGTTTGCAGAAGGAAGGCTTAGGCATGAACTGGAAAAGAGTGCCAAGGGACATGGGTGGGGCAGTAACAGCATGTGCTTCATTAGGCAAGCTGGAATATAAATAAAATGACATTTTCCCTAATCCCATTCCATATGTCCCAAATGATCAAAAGATATTTTTTCACATGATGTGATTTGAACTCTAGAGTAATATTTAAGTAAGGATTCTAAGTATTGGATTAGGATATTTAAGTAAAGGTTTAATAGAAGAAGGAGTAAGGTTAGAGAAGGAGTAAGCATCCACTAAAGATACTATTTCCTGGAAAGTATGTCCTTAGAGGAAGAGTTGAGAAAGTTTAGAATGAACAGGAAAAGGCGGTGTAGAGCCACTGTAAGATTCTTAAGTGGCTGCCATTATACACACAGATCTTTGTGGACTCAACATAGAACAAGGACTTAATGTAAATGTAACCAGAGTTTAGATATTTCCAGCTTGGATGCAAATAGTGTTTTTCACTCCTTCTTTCCCAGCCCCATTACCAGATATATTCCATCATGTACTCAACTCTTTAATACCCAGATTGGAGAAAGTCCTTCCCTCCTGATTCTAATGTTCATCAGAAACAAGTTCTAGAATACATACCTCCCAGACCCAGGGTAACCATTCCTAGCTCCCACCCCCACCAGCAAGCAGGTGCCAGCTCTTTCCACTACAGTATTTTTTTTCCAGGAGGATTATTGCCATGTTCTATCCCTAGGGCTTGATTAAAGTCATTGGAATCCATATTTTTAAAAGATGTTTCTAATTTGGAATCTCAAAAAGAAGCTCTTGGTAACCTTAGACCACCTTCCTTCCAGAATGACTCTAAACTCACTCTGACCCACTCCCTCCTTAAGACAAACACATCAAAAAAAGAGGAGCTTTTACTAAATCATCGAGAGTGAAATGGGAGTGGTGATCAACTTCCTGTACCCTTTTCTCCTGGAATATTTTTTGAAATGGTTATTTCCATTCTGATTTCTTGCTTTTCCAAATATGCCTCTATCAAATAGGAATTACTACTGTGTTTCTATCACCAGAGTGTTTAAGGCTGAGACAAGATAACACTTGTCAGGAATGCTCTAGAAGTGATTTATACATCAGAAGGGTTGAACCAAATGATCACTAATCTTCCTTTCTAATTTGGAGATTTTCATATTTCTATAAGAATCTTTCAACTTCTTAAAAATGTTTTTAATTAAATTTTTTTAAATTTTCAATTTTAAAAATTTTCCTTGGAGAATTTTCTCTGCCCTTAATTTTACAAGCAATATTTTCATTAGGCCAAAATGTTACAGTTGTGATAATGTGATAAGTTCCTTATCACAACATTATTGTAAAACTAAGATATCTAAGGGGAAGTGGTACCTCATTGTCTGAGCTCATTATCTTAGTCCTGGCCTCAGCATTGGCCTAGAAAACGCTTGTGTGATTTTGCTGGGAGTTGGCAGATGGGCTGATAGGCAAATGCCCAGCTGCTTGTCATAATTCCGATAAAGGAAGCTTGGCCTGAACATTCACACAGCCAACTCCTGACAGCAGGGACGGCAAAGCAGTGAGCGAGGCATCTGCCTTTTCTAACTGCCACATGCTGCAAGCAAGAAAGTAGAACCAAACGTTATACAACATGTTAACAAAATGCCTAGGTGAAATATATCAAAGACATTAAATTAATTATAGCACACATGCCTTAAAGTTAAAGAAATAGCAGAGAGAGATTCAAATCCAAAAGTTAGTTGCTTTAGAAACAATGAGCTATGGTGGTTTTATTGAATTTAATCCATTTTGTTTCCTTTTTAAGTATGCATAGACTTGGCTTTCATGTGGCTAACTAATGCCAAGCTTATTCCTTTTTATTCTTTTTTTTTTTTTTTTTTTTTTTGAGAGACAGTGTATAAGTCCATTTTCACATTGCTATGAAGATATTACCTGAGACTGGGTAATTTATAAAGGAAAGAGGTTTAATTGACTCGCAGTTCTGTATGGCTTGGAAGGCCTCAGGAAACTTACAATCACGGCAGAAGGTAAAGGGGAAGCAGGTACCTTCTTTACAAGGCAGCAGGAGAGAGAGAGTGAAACAGGAAGGGCCACTTTTAAAACTATCAGATCTCTTGAGAACTCACTCACTATCACCAGAACAGCATGGGAGAAACCACCCTCATGATCCAATCACCTCCTACCAGGTCCCTTCCTCAACGTATGGGGATTACAATTTGGATTACAATTCAAGATGAGATTTGAGTGGGAACAGAGAGCCAAACCAAATTAGAGTTTCACTCTGTTGTTTAGACTGGAGTGTAATGGCACGATCATAGCTCGGTGCAACCTTGAATTCCTGGGCTCAAGTAATCTGCCTCAGCCTCCTGTAGCTAAGACTACAGATATGCCACCATGGCTGGCTAATTTTTTTTATTTTTATTTTTGGTGGAGATGGGATCTTGCTGTGTTGCCTAGGCTGTCCTTAAACTCCTAGCTTCAAGCCTTGGCCTCCCAAAGCACTGGGATTACAGGTGTGAGCCACCACACTTGGTCCTATTTCTGAATCTTAAGAGAGAAATTAAAATCATTCAGCATTTATGCATGTTATATAAAGTTTGTTAGAAAAGCTGTAATTTGTGCCTAAATAATACCAAAGGCTCTTGATACTGGCCTCTAGTCTTGATCTCCAAAACATATGAATTTTAGTAATGTGTAAATATTGCTTTGTCTAGAATTTTTGAAAACTGTGCTGCTGATTTTAGGAGCTTACAATTATTTTTCCCTTACGTATATCCCATTTAAGATTTACTCAGCATCTATTCTTCATGCAATTAATATAATTCAATATTACAACATTGAGTATGGGCTGTCTGTTCCATTTCACCAAGTAATACAACATTATATTTAAAAGAAAGATTTGGCAAGGCACGGTGGCTCATGCCTATAATCCTAGCACTTTGGGAGGCCGAGGCGGGTGGATCACGAGGTCAGGAATTCAAGACCAGCCTGGCCAACATAGCAAAACCCTGTCTCTACTGAAAATACAAAAATTAGCAGGACGTGGTAGTGGGTGCCTGCTACTTGGGAGGCTGAGGCAGGAGAATCGTTTGAACCTGGGAGGCAGAAGTTGCAGTGAGCCGAGATTGCTACACTGCACTCCAGCCTGGGCAACAGCCCCACTCTGTCTCACAAAAAAAAAAAAAAAAAAAAAAAAAAAAAAAAAAAAAAAAAAAAGGAGAAAGATTTAACAAAATACATAAGAATATTTGTAAAAACCTCAATATTCCAGAAAATTGTGCCATAAATTCATCTTCAATTCATTTTGTAGAATAATATTGCCTAGCCTCAGTAATTGCTAAGAAAAGTCTCTTTATGTAAAAATATGATTGAAATTTGTTTTGAAACATTTAAATAAAGCTTTTATTGAGCTCATGGCCGCTTAAATGTATTCTCAGGAAATACAATTAAAATAGTGACTGTCCACCAGAATGACAAAATTAGAAAAGCAAAACTATGCAGAAACATTTAACCCCTAAATTGCCTTAAAATAAGAGAGGAAAAGCCCTGATTTGGAAAATCCCTTCTTCTGGGGCTTTTTACTTTGTACAGGTTAACCTTTTGTTACTGGACTTGGGAGACAAAATGATGTTACCATTGTGGCTGGATTCAAGATGAACCACTCAATAAATACCTGACACAGAGAATGACTAAGATTTTCTTTGCTGGGAACCTATCCCTTCTCTTCTTTTCTTTTTTTTCATAGAGATGAGGTCTCCTTGTGTTGTCCAGGCTGGTCTCAATCGCCTAGGCTCAAGTCATCCTTCCACCTCAAAGTCCCAAAATACTGGGATGACCTCTCCCTTCTTATATTGAGAGCATCTACTTTGTTTTACCCTTCACTCCTCCACTTTACTCCAAATACACACTTCTCCCAGGGCTGCCACCACCACTACCTTGTCCTAGCCCCATGGGCACAAAACTCTAGCTCAATCAATTATAATCCTTCCCTGATGTTTTAAAAATTGGAACCAAAAAAAGCGATTTTCTTTTCCCATGGTGGGAAATCTAGGATGACGTGAGTTCCAGTCTGTGGGTAGCCATGACTTCATGTGTAGAAAAGGCTGCTGAAGAGATTTGAACACAAAACACAGAAAGTAGCAAAGAGAGACAGAAACAGGCAGTCCATGTGACATTCAGTCCTGGACTTCTATTGTCGCAGAAATCCTGCTTTTAGTGCTATTTATTTGGCTTCCTGATAGAAATTATTCATTTTGGGTCAAGCTACTTTAAGTCAGTTTGCTATTAGGTACAATCAACAAGTTCTGAGCAATGTTCTTTATACAAAAGATGGATGGATGGATGGAAGGATGGATGGATGGATGGATGGATGGATGGATGGATGGATGGATTGCAGCATGCCACAGCTTTGTCAGAGAAAATAAACATGTATCCCAAAGTATGTGCTATAGTCAACCTTTTATGTACCTTACCATTTGTAACCCACACAGTTGCTACATCCACTACTGCAATTTACATTTGTATCCCAGTAATCATCTTCCCATCTATATTCACTTTTGTTTCAAAAAAATAGCCTGAACCTAACTTACACAGTGATTTTCATGTCCTGGCTTCTGTTCATGTAAACAGAATAGGAAGTATGGAGCTAAAAACAAACGAAGAAAAAAACAAAAACAAAACAAAAAACTCTGTGTTGTAAAATCTTTCATAAGTCAGAACATTCTGCTGATCTTCTCTTAAGCTTGCCTAAACTAGCATGATTACTAATGTTTCAAAACAGGTTGTCTGGTGTAACACGCGGGATTGCTTAAAAATAACCATAGAATTCTCAGGGGTTTCCTAGGTAATGAACTGAGACTTTGGGCTGTCAGTGGTAGAGAAGGAACCCAATCTCAGCTTTCTATGATATTGATGACTTCCTCCCCAAGGCAAGAAGAGCTATACCTCCCGGTGAGTCCTAAACACTTCCAGTACCAGGCAGCTGCCTGTCCCAGAAAATGCCTACCAATAGCCAGCACCTAAACCCTGCCTTTTTGGTATTCAAGTGGACTATAGATTCCCCCATCCTGGCCAGGTTGCTTTTACACTTGCCCTTTAAGAAGAGCAAGGTACAGAGGGGCAGCATCTCCTCCCTGCAGCACATGCTCATGGCCGGTCCAGCCCAGCACCTTGTCCTCAATAGCCTTTCTCTGGGGACAGTAAAAGACGGGTTGTTGCCTGTCCTTTCGTTTTCTTGATCCATGTTTGTTGATTTAAAAAGCTTGTTCCTTCACAGACACGGTATGACATTGTAGAATTCATCTCAAGCCTTGTTGCACTACAAATGACAGCCAAAAAAAGATCACCTTGCTCTGCGTGTCATATGGTAAAGTGACAGAGCCCTTGACAGGCGTCAGTGTTGATTCTTCTTATCCACTATCTTCTCTGAACTGCATGCAGAAAATCAAGTTAGCCTAGCTGATTTTTATGCCTGAATTTGAGCAGAGAGAACTCAAGAACTATGTAATAGCTAAGCTATGTAAATACGGTCTGAACACATCTGCCATCTCTTGGCAAAATCGCGTACCTGCTCTGATGAATTCAATTCAGCAAATGTATATTCCTGCTTTGCCATGCAGCATAACATCCCGGACATTAGGGGAGTAGAACATGAGTCACATTTTCTACCTTCTAGACATTTTCTACCTTCTAGACTATCTTTTACCTGTGAAGTCCTTTGTATGATTACAGATCTTATATTCTTACAGCAGCTCACTAGGTTAATGGCTTCAACATTTTTTCACATCTGGAAGACTACACCCTGGCCCTTTCCAGACAGCTAATGGTTCTGTATCTAGAGTAAAGCATAAACCTACCAGCTCAGTAATTGCCTAATGGGCCCTGCTTGACTACCAATGGCAAGTTGGGATCTTGGAAACTGAAAAAGGGACAAAGAATTACGTTCAGAGATACTAAACACTGGAAGAACCTCAAACTTAATGTGAGCTAAGTCTGCAGAGAGCACCCAAGCCCAAATTCCTTCAAGTCAGTCTTTAAAATTAAATGTGAAACATGGAAGCAGAAATGGATGACAAAACAGTACTGACACCCAGTGGGGGTGGTAGACAGGAGGTACCAGGGAGCAAGAGCTAGAACAGAGAGAGGGATCTAGGACAACGACTGCAAACAGAGCAGCTTTTATTTCCCAGAGGACTTGGGGGTACATGAGTCAGACTGGTTTAAAAGTTCAAGGCCAGAGCAGACAGCAGTAAATGAAAAAAGTTATTATTCTTGCATTTATATAGTACCTAAATTATTAAATTTCCTTGAGGCTCATTCCAATACTGTTGAAAACACAAACAGGCACCTTTTGTTTCATCACCTTGAAGAGTCCAGAAGCTGCAGCACAAAGCTTTTTCAAAAAATCTTTCAAGCAACATAAATGAAAGCTCCAAAGCAAACATCATTGCTGAATGGAGAGATAAAATAGTTATTTCTGAAGTGGAACGCGGAAGCTAACGTATAGCATTTCAAATTTCAAAATGATAAAACAATTTTCTGATAAAACTTTTACAAAACATTTTTTTCAGCACAGTGACCTTCTGTGCCCCTGGCCAAAGTACAATCATTTACACATTCTTTGTAAAAGCCATTCCATGAAATGTTTTGAACTAATGTCAGCTTATTAGTTCCTACTTCGGGAAAAATTTTCCAGCCTCTGTTTTTCACATATTTTATCTGACATTTACTCTCTCTCTCTCTCTCTCTCTCTCTCGCGGTGTCAATCTTCTATTAGCTTTAAAATTAGAGTTTATAAGTTTAAAAAACCTACAATAGCTGAAGCTAGTGTAAATAGAAAAAAAAAATCTCAAACTATGAAAGTAAAGAGCTACAGCAAGACCATTTTAACAACAAGTCACAATTTGCACATGTATTCAGCAAGTGTGTGTTGGACTCTTACTCACTGCCAGACACTCACAGTTCAGGAGCCTAGGAATATCACGGGATGAAACATGTGGCAGAGATAATTAATAACACGGACAATTAACAATAAATATATAATCATGGTAAGTGGTTTACAATAATATACATAATAACATAAAGTAATATAATATATAAGAATGTAAAGCAATAATGTAAGGCATAAAATAATGGCAAACACAATGAAGAAAAAATAAAGAAGGCTAAGGGGGATGGAAAACGATGATGAAAACGCCATTTTAAATGCAGAATATCTGAAAGGCAAATACAGAGAGCCAGTATGTGTAAATGTTAAGGGTTGAAGATCTGAAGGCAAACACATCTGGATTTTAAACTCTACCTTGATAATTCATTAGCATCATGTCTTTAAGCAGCTTGTCTCCCTAAACTTCAGTGTCCTAATCTGTAAAGTGGGGATAAGGCAGCCTACTTCAAAGGGCTTGTGTGAGCACTTAGCCCAATGTTGGGCATGCAACAATGCTCCAGAAATGTTTATTCGTGTTATCTGAGTGTGATTAGTAGGAAGGAAAGAAAGGGAGACAGAGATTGAGAGACAGAGAGAGAGAACGTATATGTGTTGTGCATCTCTACTAAAATAAAAAAGCCTTTTCACCTGTCATGGCACCATGTTTATGTCTTTGGCTCCAACAAATAAACTTATTAGAAGCAAACTGCCCAGATCTTATCTGACATCTCTCTGCATTTTCCCAGTGGTCAGAGGACCCACATTGGTTTTGGTTAACTTATTTTCCTTGGAGTGCTCTTAAGTCATTTTTACTGGCTGTCTCTACTCCAGCAAAATGAAGAGTCTGTGGAACTGCCAGAGGCTTTTGTTACCATTTTATTTCCCTATATCATCTCCAGTATGTGAACATTTTTCCTACCAATTTTCTCATCGATCTTCCAACCCAAAGTATACTACATCATAGAGCCATGGAGAATCGTTATAACATGATATCAAAAGAAATAAACTGGTTTACATATCAAAAGACTGCTCCACATATTAAAAAAAAAAAAAAAAATCCCCAGACTGAATTCTTCGCAGTATTGCCCACAGGTAACAGATGTGACCTTTCTGAAATGATGGCACTTTTTTTTTCTTTCTTTCTTTCTGCTTTTACAGACAAGGACATCTGATAATGATGGCAGATTACAGCCAACACCATCCCTGCCATGACTTTGCCTGGCTTCACCAGCACTTCAGCACCACATTACCCAGGTCTATTACTTAACTTGATTGCATACGCCTCAAATCCCTACTCACACAGGCTGGTTAACTGGGGGATCATCCAGAAAACTACTGTATCACATAAATGAGAGCGACAAAGGGACTAAGGCTGAGGCATAATTGGTTGCAGAACTAGAACTAAAAATCAAGTTTCATGATTCCCGGTTCATCTAGCACCATTCATTTTACACTCTGACTCTCTGCTCTGAGTGAATACAGCAAACTTATCCCACAAAACTAACAAGCAAGAATATATTAACAGAGAAGGGGTTGATTTTTGCACAGAGTGCAAATTTTTCTGCAAGCCAGTTGCAAATGCCATCAACACAGGCCATTATGTAGCTATAATATTATTTAAAATTATTCTACTTTCATACAAAATATGTAGTAATACTAAATAGTAGACTTAACATTTGGATCAATTTAACAGATAATGATATCATATTTACTGAGTAATAACACCAAAGACTAAACAAATTTTGTGAAAACTGAAGCCCTCGCAAAGAAATTGGAATGCATCACTATGCTTTCAGTAATTGTATCGCTCCAAAATAAATCACTTGTGGGTTGAGGTTTTATATAGAATCCATCTGGTGCTTGAACCCACAATGGCCTTTCTTTTATATTTACTCTCAATTGTATAAATTGCTATATATCTGTATCTATCAAGAGAACCCGTTATGCATTCCTGATGATCATTTTAGTAGAATAAACATATATAGGAGGCATCAGTCATCACAAATAAAGACAAATCAAAAATTCAAACTCCTTGTGTCTCCACACACATACGATTATGGACAAAATTCATTTAGTTAAATATTGGCTTGAAAAATACAGGTTAAAATAGTCATTTTTATTCATTTTGAAATAACGAGTATTTCAACTTTATTAAGTTGAAGCATATTTAAATAAGTGCTGTCCTTATACCCAGGAAAGGACCTCTGCCCTAAGTCTTGCCCTTTAAGTGGTCCTGCATAATATAAACACAAGCAAAAAATAAACACATTGAAGAACACCTGGGTGCCACAGTCACCCCGGATCACTCATTGCTACTACAGCATAGCCTATAACTCTCAACACCTGTTCTAATAACTAACACCATTCAGGCCTCTGAAATAAAATTATCCACATCCCTTGCCTTGTATTGTAGAAACAAAAGACAACTGCATTGTGAGGGTTGTGAAGGTTTGTGAGCTGTGCCACTGGACACTGTCTCAGCGAAGAGGAGCATGTGGGCAGTAAACGTGTTTAGGTAAAGAGAAAAGACAAATCAATCAGATCTACTTAGATCCTTCCCCCTCAATGCAATAGAGTCTTACATAACAAAGGGCAGAGTGTCCACTTCCAGGACCATCTCCTAAAGCAAAAATCCAGATTACGTTTTTTCAAAAAAAATAGGTACAAGCCGCCAGGCACGGTGACTCACGACTGTAATCCCAACACTTTGGGAGGCTGAGGCAGGCAGATCACGAGGTCAGGAGATTGAGACCATCCTGGCTAACACGGTGAAACCCCATCTCTACTAAAAAATACAAAAATATTAGCTGGGCGTGGTGGAGGTCTCCTGTAGTCCCAGCTACTCGGGAGGCTGAGGAAGGAGAATGGCGTAAACCTGGGAGGTGGAGCTTGCAGTGAGCCGAGATCGCGCCACTGCACTCCAGCCTGGGCGACTGAGCAAGACTCCATAGATTTTCAACAATAGAGGAATGGTTAAATATAATTATGCACCCATATGGTAGGATATTGTGACCAGATATTTAAAAATTATGTTTTTACAGAATATTTATTGACTTAGAAAAATATTCAAAGGGACAAAACAGGGTATAAAAACTGTGTTACATTTGCTCTAAAATTTTTGAAAGGTATTTATAAGCCTGGGCAAGATGGTGAAAACTTGTCTCTACCAAAAAAAAAAAAAAAAAAAAAAAAAAAAGGCTGGGTGTGGTGGCATGAGCCTATAGTCCCAGCTACTCCAGAGGCTGAGATGGAGTTTGCAGGGAGCTGAGAAAAAGCCACTGCACTCCAGCCTGGGCAACAGAGCTAACCCTGTCTCAAAAAAAAAAAAAAAAAAGTATTCAAAGTATTTATAGGTCATGCTCAGTGGCTCATGCCTGTTATCTCAGCACTTTGAGAGGCTAAGACAGTAGAATTACTTGAAGCCAGGAGTTCAAGACCAGCCTAGGCAACAAAGCAAGACCCTCTCTGTACCAAAAATAAAATTAATTTAATAAATAAATAAAAAGTATATCTGAAAGAAAATACATCAAAAATGTACATAATATTTGTATCAGTTTGAATGAGTCAAGGTCAGTCATTAGTACTCAGTTAACAGCTACTTAAAACAGAAGTATATTTATTGTTAATTTAACAAAAAGTCTGGAGGTAGGCAGTACTAGTATTAGTTTAACAGTGCAACTCTATCAATGATCAAAGTTCTGTTTAGTCTTTCATTATGTTGCTCTTAACATAGTTTTTGTTGCCTCATGATTGCAAAATGGCTGCCACAGTTCCAAGTCTCACATATTCACATGGCTGTATTCAAACAAGAAAGTAGAATAGACTTCAGCAAATGAAGCTTTCCCCTAAAACACAACCTTGCTATTGAAGAGCAAAATCATGCCAGAAACATCAGAAGACTTCTCCTGAATCTCACAGGCAGAAGTGGGTCACATGCTTAAACATGGGAAGAATAATGGCATGGCTTATGATTGTTTTAGACTAATCATGATTCATTTCCTAGGGCTGGGCATATTGTCACTTAAAATCTGGTTGTTTTACAGGAGAGAAAAATGGAAATGACCATTGGATAGGTTACTAACAATATCTCTTCTAAAGAATTATTACTAAACAGTATAATTAAAACTGATTTTTTTTTTTTTTGGTCTTTCTATATACATTTCCAAATTTTCTACAATGAGGATGAATTACTTTACAATAAAACGATTAATTTTTCTTAAAGAAAATGTCTCCAAGTATGTTAAGGCTCCTAAAGAATTCCTTCAACCTGATGGCAAATGCATAAATTAACTGGCCTAAAAGACATTCCCTCAAGGGTCATGAAAACATAATCCAATAAATTTGTAAAAAACTATTATGGCTGCACCACTGTTTATGACCTCAAGTCAAAATAACCTGTTCAACATGATTTAGGTTATAGCTAGGAGAAATGTCTTGCTAAATTTAAGGAATAATAAAGAGGACGGAATAAATCTGAGGCTAAGCCTACTCAGGCAAGACCAGTGTTTACACCAACAGAGGCCCTAGTTCATGTAAATTACTTCTCACCCAACTGCTTAGTCCCTTCTTCTTTAGTGTCTGATATCTCTGGATTCCAGATTTCCCAGACAGTGTAGCCAATTTTTAAGTCTAATAAATATTTTAAAATATAGTCTAAAGGAAAAAATAGAAAGGGAAAATCTTGGGACAGAATTTCACAGCAATTTTAAAGCAGATGTTCAAATTCTGACCCCACAATCTTCACTGTCTCTGGAAAAATGAATTTGTTATTACGATGAGCAAGGGGAATACAAAGGCAATTAACAGCTAATTTTGAAAAGATTCATTTAAATTTCTCATTATAATGGCAAATCAGAAATATGATAGTATTTATATTTTTTAATGTACCACAGCATACATAGAAATTAGCATACATATTCTACCAGCATTAATATCTACCTGTTCCTTAAATTCTTCTGCCTGTTACTGCTGAATAGAAATTGTCAGTCATGGCCGGGTGTGGTGGCTCACACCTGTAATCCCAGCACTTTGGGAGGCTGAGGTGAGCGGATCACCTGAGGTCAGGAGTTCAAGACCAGCCTAGCCAAAATGGTAAAACCCTGTCTCTACTAAAAATACAAAAATTAGCCAGGTATGATAGCACATGCCTGTAATCCCAGCTACTTGGGAGGCGGAGGTTGCAGTGAACCGAGATCCTGCCATTGCACTCCAGCCTGGGTGTTGCAGCAAGACTATGTCTAAAAAAAAAAAAAAAAAAAGTCATTCATAAATGTAATGAAAAACCAAAACAAACTAAAACAGTCTAGATTTTAGAAAGACACTTTATCACAACAGACTGTTCTTTCAAAAAGATTTTTAGTATGAAAATGATTTATATTCTCAAGTAGTGTTCAATCACTATTTACACTAGAAAATAAATGATGTATATGTATATAATTAATTTTAAAATATATGAAAAGATGTTTATCAAATTGTTTACAGTGATTATCTCTGGGAAAAAGAGTGAAGTAAACAGCAACTAACTTTATATATTCCTAAACTATGAGTTTGCATAATAAGTATATATTCATGTATTACTTATGCAATTGAAGGTGAGTAACGGGTGGGGGGAGGGTGGAGGGATAGCGTTAGTAGATATACCTAATGTAAATGACAAGTTAATGGGTGTAGCACACCAACATGGCACATGTATACGTATGTAACAAACCTACACATTGTGCACATGTACCCTAGAACATAAAGTATAATAAGAAAGAAATAAGAAAGTGAGTAACTTTAAGGAGAGTAGGTGTTGAATGTGGTTTTATTTCATTTTCTGTAGTAACCTAGCATGTATTTCATGCCATGATATTCAAATTGTTTTAGGTGGTAGTGTGCCAGAGAGCTCTCTAAGACCAAAAAAAAAAAAAGAAAATGGTGGATTTACTCTATAGTTAATAGTTTAAAGCCTTACTTTTGTGTTAAAGCAAACCTTAAAATATTATAAGTAAACGAGATACAAAATTTGCACAAATTAATGAGGTGAAACATGAGGCCTCAACCAATATCATATTTTCTGTGAGCCACTTCAGGGCTGTAGTTCACTGGGAAACTTGAGAAGTACTGAGACTTCAAGCCTCTCTGTTTTAAGGGCTACTAGTGAAGTTTGGAGAAGCTGCTGACTTTACCAAGTTACAAACCATTCATATCTCTTGTTAAAGATACGTTATTCTCACTTGGAAAGGCCGAGATGGATGGATCAGCTGAAGTCAGGAGTTCAAGACCAGCCTGGCCAACATGGTGAAACCCCATTTCTACTAAAAATACAAAAAACTAGCCAGGCATAGTAGTGGGTGCCTGTAATCCCAGCTACTTCAGAGGCTGAGGCGGGAGAATCATTTGAATCGGGGAGGCAGAGGTTGCAGTGAGCCAAGGCTGTACCACTGCACTCCAGCCTGAGCTGCAAGAGCAAAACTCCGTCTCAAAAAAAAAAAAAAAAGTATGTTATTATGATACTTGTTAAAATAATAAGAAACACTTTATTTAAGACTATTGCAGTAGGAGAGAGATATTGAGCTCAAATCTAAATGCAGCAAAGAGCTGAAATTTTATAGCCAGAGTGAGGGGGTAAGTAGATGTAAAATTACTAAAAGGAGAAGTGAAAAGAGGCATTGACATTCAACTGGCTTCTTCTTAGCAGGATTCTTATTAAAGGTTGGGTAATGACTTAGATGTCAATGGTAAGGGATGAGGAGTCTGATATATATCAAGGGTAGGGGATTGTTTCTTAACTGACTTATCAAGATTCGTGCTAAGAGTGAGTCAAGGTCAAGGCCTAGTTGAGAAGATGGCTAACAATTGGTCAATGAGGGCAACTTTGTCACCATGAACTCTGTTTTTTATTTTGCTCTGCTCTTTTCTTTTAACCAATAGCATCTACCCCTAAAAATTCTTTTTCTGGCTAATTGACAAAACCAGTATGTGGTGGAAAGAGTAATAATGATAAGGTATGGTAAAGTTTACCAGTTTTGCGGACTTTGGAAGATTTTCTAACAGTTTAAACACAAGAAAATAATGTAGTTCTCTGATTTCTAAAATATTTTTAAGAAAAAAAAGTATGTTCCCTATGAAATGTCAAAAATGAAATGATTGTCCTCACATCTGTCAGAAAATTGTACCAATTTTGATCTTAGTTTATCCACTTCCTGCCCAAACAGAAAGCATGAAATAGTGTTTCTGCTAAAAATGGTGGAGCTTTGCTTTAATCTGTCTCCTCTCAATTTTAAAAACAAATTCCTAGGAGCCAAAGAAAACATATCATTTTGAAAATGTAGTTTGTTTTTCAAAAATGTTATTATTTCCTTCATCACACAGTATGAGGTTTCATGTGGTAGCCCATGTAATTTTTACAGCTAAACGTGTGGTCTGAGGACAAAATAGTCATGGTCCATAGAAATCTTGGAAATTTAACATGATGGCATCTGCTGCTTCACTTAAATCACTGATACTGATTTTCTCATCTCTCTGGGGAAGTGTATGAAAGAATCTCCATGATTGAAGTATCTTGGGGCACTATTCTTCACAGGAACGAAGTGAAAAGAAACAAGTAGTTCATATAATGTTTACTAGCTTTAAAAATATTTGGTGTTAAATTCTGATTGCTAATTTGCATTCATATTTATATTTAGTTATGGAAGGGATTCATTTCTGTCTTTATGCACCTTGGCTTCTGGCTGTAAGTAAGGCGGATACCTTTTTTTTTTTTTTTTTTTTGTCTTGGAAAAGATGTTGGGATTTGAGGTTGGGCCAAGAAAAGCTAAAGAGGCTAGGAAGCACTTACAGATGGAGATAATTAGCATATTAAAAATAGGCCAGCCAGACTTTTTTTTTTTTTTTTTAAATCAGGAAGTAGAGGGGTAAATGCTCTTTCTGGCAAGACTATAGAAGCTGTGCGGACAGAGGAAATGTGATTCAAACTCTGGTATGAGAATGGTATTTTACTTGAACCAGGTTTCAAAAGACTAGAGCAGGAGTTCCTTTTACTGAAAACCATGGAGTTGGCGGGCTTTTTAGGGGCCTCCCTTGAAATTCTGCTCCAAGAGTACTGTTTTGAATTTTGTTTGAAAGTCTTAGAATGGGAAAAGCTTGGTTTCAGAAGATACAGGATAAACATCGTGAACTCAATTGCTTTCTAATGCATGGTAGAGGAAGTGGCATTTCTGATACTACCTCCATTCAAGGGGGATTATAGAAGGAGGCAGTAGGTGGGAACCAAGGCCCTAGAACAAAACCAGTCTGGCTTCATGAGCTATTTTGCCAATCCTAAAGCAAAGGTCCAAGGCTGGTCTAGGATTCAGGTTCTATCAATGGGGTATGCTTAATTGACAGACAATTTACTGTGGTTTCCACCCTTTGGATCATATATTCCACTCATTCTCTGAAGTCTACTGTCATTTAGAAGAGATTTTAGGGATAGCTGGCCTAGAGCAGTACTTCTCACTGGGTGATTGGACACTGATGGTTGAATGCAGAATTATCTATTGGGCCAGGGAACTTACAATATTTAACAATTAACAATTTTTCAATTTCCATGGTCTTCAGCAAATATGCCTAGCCATCACCTTCTGACTATACTTACCATGGATTTTATAAATTCAAAATGTTAGTAACTACTATAGTGTAAAGTTTCTTTTTTTCTTCTGCAGGTAATTATATAGTATAAAAATGTAGGAAGGGATTACTGAATTTCTAAAAAGAGTTCAAAAATAGCAAGGAAATGCATTAGCCTGGAATGATTTCACTGCTGACCTACCTAGAAAAAGAGGTTCAACCAAAGCACTCTTGTCATCCCTTCAATGGCTCTATCTTTAAATACCAAGGCTCTCCTTCTGCTGGGTTTTGGGTTTGTCACCAGGTGGAAGATTTCAAATAATAGATTTTCTCCCTATCTCTACCCCAATTCACATTAAAGAGAAATATTTCCTTCTTTCTTTGTTCATCAGTCAACAGTTTTCAAATATCCTAAAGTTATACATATTTTTAAATTAACTATTCATAGAGTGGTAATTCTCCCTAACTCAAGGTTTGCACTTCTGGGAGGAGTATTGACTCATTTACAGGAGGTATGGGATTGTTTTTAAATAACAGGAGCAGGGAGATACTCCCAGAACCCAGGAGATCTGCTTGGTTACCTCCTGATACTTGTCTTCTCTATTGCAATTTTTTATGGACATGTGCAGTAACCCTAATCTGAGAAGAGTATAATTATGAAAGACTCGAATGAAGCTTTTGGTCACACCACCAGGTAAGTTTCTCAGATTTGCTGAGGTGATAGCTCAGGGTAGCAGGCAGGGGATTTAGAATGATTAGGGAATGAGAGAGAAGATGAACACCAGTTACTGCTCTGAGACAAACTTAATCAATAGATGGTTTAGTGCATCTCACTAACTTCCCTCTTCTTGGTCTCCTGTCAGAAACAGGCCCATGGGAAACATGGGGGACCTGTTTTCCAAAACTGTGTGGAGAGGTAGTTCCTGGTAGAACAAGATGTGGACTGCAGCAGCCAAGGAAATGAGTGACTTAGATCTCCTTAAAGAAAATCTGTTGCAGTGGGCATAGTTGACTGACAGCCCAGATGCTGCACCACTGCATCTCCCACCATGCTTCCCCTTGGCTCTCACTGCCAATGACTGAGGATAACATATGTTTTCATGTGAGCCATGGGATGCAGGACTCCCGAAATGGGCAACTTTGGATTGAGGACTCCCTAGCAGCCTGGACAAAATGTTCTCAGAACTGTACCACAGTCTGACTTTTCCTAATCAATTCTTTTCTGTTGCCACTCTTCTTTTCTGTTTATAGGTGAACAGTCTAAAGTCATGTCCTGCTCATTCCTGCTTCTTCCTCTTTATCCCCTAATAAGTTTCTTGAATATCTAATCTTGTCTGACATCTACCTCTCAGAGAACCTGAATGAACCCTGAATGCTATCAGTTTCTAGACTTAAGGGACTCTCTGAAGGTCCGATAAAATAAATAAAAAAAAAAAAAAAAGAAGAAGAAGGATATCCTTACAAGCATGTTGTCATGTAACTGCAATATTATGAATAAAGAAAATAACTTAATATCTTGCAAAGGGGTTTAAAAAAGTAAAAATCAGGAGTCACATATAAAAATGTCTTTGTATTTCTCAATGACAATTCTGGAAGCTTGAAAATAATGGAGAAACACCATATATGACCAACAGTCAGAGATAAGAATAAAGACATTATTTGTCATCCAAATTTTCAAAATTTGTTCCTCTTTTTTTAGAAAGCAATTGGAGGCTGGACAGAGTGGCTCACACTTGTAATTCTAGTATTTTGGGAGGCCGAGGTGGGCAGATCATTTGAGGTCAGGAGTTCAAGACCTGCCTGGCCTGCCTGGCCAACGTGGTGAAACCCCATCTGTACTAAAAATATAAAAATTAGCCAGATGTGGTGGTGGGCACCTGTATTCCCAGCTACTTGGGAGGCTGAGGCAGGAGAATCTCTTGAACCTAGGAGGTGGAGGTTGCAGTGGGCCGAGATTGTGCCAGGGCACTCCAGCCTGGGTGACAAGAACAAAACTCTGTCTCAATAAAGAAAAGAAAAAAAGCAAGCAATTGGAGGATGAGTGTCACTAAAATGAAAAAAAAAAAGAAAAATAAAGTAAAAGAAGACAGAATTCAGAATTTAGTATATCCAATTCAAGAAAGAGTTGAAGGGAAAGAACTGAAGAGAAGTTCTAGAGCAATAATCATGCAGCTGACCCAAAGAAAAGCTGTGTCTAGGGTAGAATAAGAGTACGGTCAGAAATTTCCAGGAAAAACATGGAATAGCTATGTCATCTCTTGGTTTGATTATGTGAAAATAGGATTAGATTTTATTGATTCATAGACACTTTATGAAAGAAATACAGAGAAAGGGAATAGAAAAATAAACAAATGAAAAATGAGGCTATTGCTAACTTAAAGAAACAAAAGTGTTTTTAAGAAAGGATATATAACCATGGTACACTCTAGGCTTAGCAGGAATTAATGCTTACAATTTATAATAATGAGTAATCAGTGTAAGTAACGAGTGGACAAAGAAAGCGAAGAAACTAGACTTTCATCTTGAGAAGTGTTAATATGAAATAATATCTAAAATATCTAGCACCATAAAGTTAAAACGTGGCAGTATAAGAATATAATTTTGAAAAACAAGTAAACACCTCAAAAAATTGCTGATGAGTGCTTCATTAGACAGCAGAATCAGAGTGAAAGGGTGGAGCAAGGCACTGTTTTTAAAAATGCAATATTTGAGTTTATAAACTGTGTACATGTTTCTATATTTTCCCAAAATCAAAAATTTTAATTGAAAATGGGAAATAACAAGCAAAAAACATAGATACATATTTTGGGGAAATTATTTAGGGGAAATTTTTCTGCTCCAAGTTTTCTAAATGTGAAGTATAATTAGTTTAGTTCTCCTTACCCTACCTTTCATTAAAAACACAGCTCTGGCAGTTATATCAAAGTGAGATACGGGGCTGTTATGAACTGAATGCGTGTGTCTCCCCCATTTATACATTAAAGCCCTAACCCCAGTGTGATGGTATTTAGATATGGGGCCTTTGGGAGGTGCTTAGGGTTCCATGAGGTCATGAGGGCGGGGCCCTATAGTGAGATTTGTACCCCTATAAGGAGAGACACTAGAAAGCTTGCTCACTGTCTCTCCCTTTCTTTCTCCATAAAGAAGTCACATGAACACACAGCGAGATGGCTGCCATCTACAAGCAAGGAAGAGAGCCCTCACCAGAAACAGATGGTGTTGGCACCCTGATCTAGGACTTTAGAATTGTGAGAAAATAAACTTCTGTTGTTTTTGCCACCCAGTCTACGGTATTTTATGCTGGCAGCCCACGCCAACTAAGACAGGAGCCTACAGGCAGGTGCCATGATATATTTGATCAAATGTGTCATAATAATAGCGATCCAAAATGTATTCTTTCAGAATTGTATACATTTTAGCAAAGGAAAGTAACAAATTAACATAAGAGAAACATTATGATCTCAATATCAGAAATATTGCCTCTAAAATAGCGTTGAAATGACTGTCAAAGTTTTAAAAATTGTAACACAAGAAATACGGTATTCTAGCATGTCCTTGGCTACATTATGGTATTTGTTGAAAAATGCCCCCTTAATAGGGGTTACTACATCTCTGACCAGCTAAGGAATACACATTCTTGTTTTGTTAGGTGGTCCTGTGCCCAAAAGATAGGATCAACACCTTCAAATGTAAACTAGTCTACCCGTTAATTGTCTCATTGTATCAAGATTTAGATCAAATAATTTCCAGAGAGAAAAAAAAGATTAGCTTGATTCTGTAAACTACTGATCTGAAACTTGAAACTTGATTTTACATTTATTTATTTATTTATTTATTTATTTATTTATTTATGTTTTTAACTCTATTTCTCATTTGAATATCCCTAGGGAGAAGTCTGACCTGGGGTAGTATGTGTGGAACTAAATGCTATCAGCTTATTTTTACTGTAATTCAAACTTGTTTAAACATTTTAAAAGCATAGATCACAAACATGATGATAGTTAATGAGAAAACTTGGAATATGAGAATTCAAACTACTAAGCTGGTCATGACGCTGTAGTAAGGATGAAAATTGGACAATATTTATATATTAGGTACCATAAAGTTATAAATAACATAAAAAGCACCCAGAGGCAGATCTAAATTCCTGTTTTATTAAAATTTATTAAGCTGGAATATCCTGTCATCCTGAACAGAGTTTCTATGTAGCTTGTTTACTAAGAAGGATGCAAGGAGATAACTTTGCCATGACACCCTGGCAATCTTGTACACATCCATCTAGGTGAACACTTGAACTGCAGTTTACCTGTGTCTGGGCAGATCACCTTGTGATCCTTGTGTAATAAGAGAGGATGGAAGGTCTGAGGCCACCTCCTACTCACCTCCCTATCTCCTCTGGGAGACTTTAATGACGAGAGTTTCTCATCAACTCCTAGACTTGGAGGAAGTATGGGGCCTTCTGTTCCAACCTCTCAGAATGAAGCTGCAGAATACAAAGCCACTTCTTTGCAGTCTAGAATTGGCTCCTCAACTACGGGTGTCTCACAACTCACAGTGCAGCCATCCAGCCCCTTTGATTTCGGTGGTGTTGGGGTTTTATTGTTTGCTTTTGGTTTTCTGGTGTGTAAAACAAGGATCACAGGGAGCTGGCAACTTTGGCTTACTCTCCTCTTCACTGTTTATGTAAGTTATAAACTGTCTAAATCTAAGAGTGTCTCCTTGTATCTTTACCCATCCAATGAGTCGAGCCTTGAACTTGGCCTTGCCTTGCTTTGTGTTTGTAACAAAGAAGCCATCAAAATTTTCTAACTACAAAAGCATTTTAGTTATTTAGTTAGTTCATATCATTTACCTCTTAAACTTAAGGTTGTGCTACCACAAAGCAAGTTTATTAAATATTTTACTTTGGTAAAATATTTGTTATAGAACATTGTATTTACCTATATGAAATGATAAACTATCTATGACAGGAAAAAAATAAACTATCTATAAGAGGAAATAATTAATTCAATTAACTAATTGATTAATTTATTAACTAATCTTGTGATAATGAACCTATGGACTGGTGTCCTTATAATTAATATCACTGCTTTGTAACTTGAGTAAATTCTACTGCTACAGAGGGAATTTTTTTTAAACTCTCTTTTCTGGGGATTGAGCAAATAAAATAAAATGATTTTGCCATAAATCCAGTTTTTAAAACACCATAGAAATCTTCACTTTCTCACATGCCTGCTTGACTAAACAGACTTTAACTAAACAATAGGAAGATTCAACTTGAATTTTTGAATTGGATAGTGGGAAGAGGCAATACAAGGGACAGGAATCCAATCCTTGAATGTTGATGAGTTTTCTTGCTGTGACTAGTTTGGCAGATGAGAAATTGTTACAAAAACTTCAAGTCAGTTAATGCAAGACTATTTGATTATTGAATAACATACTGAGAATGAGAGGATTGTTTTTTTTTTTTTTTTTTTTTTTTTTTTTTTGAGACGGAGTCTTGCTCTGTCACCCAGGCTGGAGTGCAGTGGCCGGATCTCAGCTCACTGCAAGCTCCGCCTCCTGGGTTCCCACCATTCTCCTGCCTCAGCCTTTTAAATGCTTATCATTATTAATTTAATTTGCATTTGCTAAATTCACTATTTTCTTCCAAACATAGAATTTAAACTAAAACCATAGGCTAAGGGAGGCACAGCACCCTTGAGTTAATGCAGAAAACATTACAGAGATTGCTCCATCTATCTACAATTTCTCTGTCTGATATTTACCCATCAAAGTGATAAAATATTTACATCCATCCATCAATTCAAACAACGTGATTCCCTTACCTCCTTGGATATATTCCCTTACAAAAAAAATAAGTTATTATCATTTCAAAGTGCTTGTAAATACTAGCAGTTCTATTTTTGTTTTATAGGAAATTCTACTTTAACACCATGGAGTAAAATATCCGACAAAATGATTGTAGAAACCAATTTGCATTGAGGAAGGTTGATGAGCTACGTACTTGCTTACACCTCTGAGATAATATCTGTTGCTGAATTCTCTTAAGGTGTGTAAACCAAAAGTATCTGAGATAGGTCTTAAGCAATTTAGAAAGTTTATTTTGTCAAGGTTAAGGACATGGCTATAACACAGACTCATAAGGTCCTGACATGTGCCCAAGGTGGCTGGGGTTTTATACATTTTAGGGAGACATGAGACACCAATCAATACATGTAAGATGTACACTGGTTCACTCCATAAAGGCAGGACAACTCGAAGTGGGGTGGGGGGCTAGGAGGTGGCTTCTGGGTCACAGGTAGATTTTAAAATTTTCTGATTGGAATTGGTTGAAAGAATTATTATCAATAGAAAGGAATGTCTGGGTTACAATAAGGGATTGTGAAGACCAATGTCTTACAAAGTAGATGAAGCCTACAGGTAGCAGGCTTCAAAGATAATAGATTGTAAATGTGTTCTTATCAGACTTAAAGAGGCTGGTCTATTAGTACTTCCAAAGGGGAGGAGGATATAATGAGGCATGTCCACGCCCTCTTTCCCATCATGGCTTGAACTAGTTTTTTCAAGTTAACTTTAGAATGCCTTTGGCCAAGAGGAGGGATCTATTCAGATGGTTGAAGGGCCTTAGAATTTTATTTTTGGTTTACATTAGTATGATTCAACTTCTTCCTTCTATCCACCAAATATACAACAGCAAAAATCCATCCAGATGCTAGTTTTTTGTCCTCCACCTATTACTAGGTAGTAAAACCCAAAATAATATGCAAATTTGGGAATAAAGAGAAGTGTCAAATCTATATGAAATGATAAACTATCTATGAGAAGAGAAAAGTCAAGAGAAAAGTCGAATCTTCCCAGGATCCAGAGAAATTCTAGTGCTACATGTCTTCCAGATGGTAATATACAGACTATTCCAATGTCAATGGGGGCTTAGAAGTGACTGTCCAAAGCAGCTATCACATAAAGAAGTAGTTTTTAAACATCCCCATGCACTCAGAAACAAACCGACAAAAAGCAAGACAAAATGAGAAACATCGGTGAGTGTGTGAAATGAGGGATTTGAAGCTTTAAGGAATTCTGTTAATCTAATATTCTATCACTCAACCGTGTTCTTTCCCATTTTATAGCTTTAGCATTAAGTTAGATAGGAAGGAAAATTAATCCTAGGTGTAGCAGGGACGAAGTTTTCTAGGTTATTATTTGCAGGTCATTTAAACTGCCTAGATAGATGATTAAAATGAAGTCCCTGGCCTAGAAAGAAAAACCTATGTAAATGAAAAGGCCATTGACTCTTCTTCCCCAAATAGAAGAAAGAAAGAGAAAGGAAAAGGAAGAAGAAGAAGTAGCTAAGAAAGAAGAGGAAGAAGTAACCAAGAGCCTAGAAACATGAGAAATGGTAAATGTGGAATTAAAAGGAGCCAGAGTTACAATAATAATTCTTGATATTTAGCCAAGGCTTCTGTAACACTACCATATTGCCAAACATGTTGGGCCTAGTACCTTACTTAATATGTGGGAGGCATCTATTGGCTCCTTTGTAAAGTAATTGTCTCCAGTCTGCACAAATGCACCTTACAGTGGAGACAGAAGTTGAAGCTCGATCTCTGACTCCAGGGCCAACAGTTTGGTGTTTATAACTCTGCAACTGTTTATAATCTGGAGCCTTAAAATCTGCCAAAATGATGGCTTGATTTAAATCAGCAATTCATCATGATGCTGTTGAGAGCAATCCATCATGGGTATTCTGTATTCAATGGGCAGCCAGTAAACTCCACGGAATTGTGAGGGATTGGCTTGTCACTGGCAGCCAAAGAGCAGGGACTCTTGCTCTCACGTGGCCACAGGGGCTAGAGGGAAATGTCCTTAGGCTGTTCCCACATAAAAATCTGTAGTTTTTTAAGGTAAAGAAAACACCAATATGACAACAAATGAAGCGGCGTCGTTGTCTAGGGTAAATACCCGAGGTTTGTCATCTCATGCCAAGGAAATTGAAGACACAGACACACAAGAAGTGAGTTTAAGAGCAGAGGTTTAATAGGCGAAAGAAAGAGAATAGCTCTGTCTCCCGCAGAGACAAAGGGGTGCCCCGGAGTGGGTCTTCCGGTTCCATGGTGAAATGCACAGGGTTTTATAGACGAGCCTGAGGAGGGGGTGTCTGATTTACATAGGACCCAAAGATTGGTTGGACCAGGTGTGCCATTTAAATAGGGCACGAAGAAGCTGGCCTCATGTCCCAATCTTTTATTATGCAGAGGGGTTCTCTCCCTGGCCAGCGCCATGTTGCCTGTTCCTTTACTGTTCATGTGGTTGACAAAGAAAAAGGAAGATGGAGCCTCCGTGTTGAACATGCCTGGTCACCACGTAGCCTTTTCCTATTGGCATAGCTGCTGGCATTCACCCGTGCAAGCTTCCAGCTTGCTTGTCTATGTCTGCAGTTTGATTTTATAGGCTTCTTTTTGTTAGAAAAGAAATAATTTGGGGGCTGCTTTTTATTAAAAGGAAAACCTTACTGAGGGCTCTCTTACCCTCACTATCTGCCTAAATAATTTCTTTTCAAGTCCTATATCACTACTACTACTGCCACTGCAGGGACTGTGAGTAAATCAGACTGAGAAAAGCAGAGCTACTAGTTAGGGCAGTGGCCCAGGGTAATAAAGAAAAACTGGGACAATAAAAGAAAAAAGAAATGATACAAAAATCCTGACAGGGAAGTGTTAGCGCCTTTCAAGAAAGAAATCCACTAAAATGAAGTAAAAATTGAAGAACCTCTGGGAGATGAGAAGGGAAAATGCTGGAAGAATAAAGAATTTCTTCTATTTTGTCTTTCCCTCATGCCTACAGGTAATTGCTACCTGGCACAAACATAAATCATGGGATGAGATCTTACAATGCTGCCCTTATGTACTTAGTAGAACTATTTCATTCCCTGCCCCTGGAAGAAAATGAAAATGTTTGGTCACTACAGTTGTATTAGTTGCTAAATAGTCTTGCTTCTTCCATGCAGTCATGTCCCCACCCTTAGAGTATGGTCAGCTTCTCTCTTCTGATCCAGTGCTTTTTGTCCTCCTCTCCATTCATTCTTTTCTCCAAGCCTTCATCCACTTTCTGACACTTCCAGGCAAGAGCTGGAGAGAACGGAAGAGTGAAGGAGAGCACGGATTCTTTGGTCATAGAGCAGCAGTACTACCCAGGCTTGACTGTTACTTAAAGCTGAATCTACTGAGCGACACTTCAGTGAGTTATTTTTAAAATCTACCCAATTGCTTGAAAACATCCACCTGAAATTCTCTGGACCTGGGTAACTCTATGATATCTGGTTATTCATGCTTTCCTTAGCCCCTAGCAGAGTAGTAATGCCTCCTCCTTCTCTCTGCAGCCCTTTTGGAAAGAACGTAGTATGACTCCAGGATCATACTTTCTCATCCATGTCCCACATCTCATCCACAGGAAACATACCTGTTCTTAACCCCCAGCGAACCCTAGGAGTGCTGGGGAATCTGACAACCACTGTCCTTCAGCTTGTCTGTCACAGCTACCAGACAATCTTTTACCCTTGAGATTTCTTAGTGGAGACTCAGATAAGAGTCCCTCGTGTCCTTCAACCTTGCTAAACACATATTAGACTTTCTAGGCAGTCCAGTTAAAGGTTTAGCTTAAGGCGGGGGGCAGACATCCTGCAGAACTTGCCCTTGTAGGGGGCATGGATTCTTAGTACAGCTCTCCAAAGAAATCTTCCTAAGAAGTAATACTTCAATCTCCTTCTTTACCCTTTTATATTCTTGATAAGAATAAGGAGTTTAAGAATGATCTAGTAGTTCCTCTTGCTTTGTAAATCCTGGTCCAGGACTTTAACTTGGAATAAACAGCTGTTGTTTTGCAACCTAAACTTCCATTCCGTTTCATCATCCTGTTACAAGGTATTGCATATCTTGTATATTTAGGATTTTCCATTTTTACATACAATCCAATTTTCCTAGGTTTCACCAGATTTGAAATATAAAATAAAGTTGCAGTCTACTTTTATGCCCAAATTATGATGGCAAGAGCTTTAACTGTTTTGATGACTAGCAATTAGTGCATCTCCAAGTGTCCCCAAGATATTTTAA
Organism: Rhinopithecus roxellana; assembly: GCF_007565055.1. Classification (NCBI taxonomy): domain Eukaryota; kingdom Metazoa; phylum Chordata; class Mammalia; order Primates; family Cercopithecidae; genus Rhinopithecus; species Rhinopithecus roxellana. The sequence goes on from NC_044554.1 coordinate 72,032,193, forward strand.
GGAGTTCTCCAAAAGGGTGCCACACACAACCCACAGCCCAGTCTGTAACTGCATGGTATCTGCTTTTTCCTTCCTTTCCTACTCTGGCTTATAATTTTCCACATTTTCTGCCTACAGATTTGAGGAGTGTCAGATCATTGCTGGCTTCCAAAGGGAGATGGAGGAAATAAACTTCTCTCCAATTGTGTATTGCATTTGGTCACCAGGACTCTGAAATGGCTCTTCTTTTCCAAAAATTAACTTTTGGCCATCTCTTACTTCCCATGAATCTGCCAAATCCCTTCTAAAAAAACAGTGCCACTATTTTTCTGACTGCCACTTTTCGGAGCTTGGGGCAGTCCAACCCAGACTAAAAGCCGCAAACACTCCCATCCTTAGCTCCCCACAACCACAGACTCTATCACCAAAATTGCTGCCTTCTCTTCCCTCATCCCCCAGTACAAACTAAAAACCTCTGTGCACATTAATAGGTGGAAAGGAAGAGGATCCAGAAGTCTCACTAGTTACTTTTGGGCCAGCGCTCCACTGCTAAGGATGTCCAATATTATCTTTCTTTGACTTCCTATATTCAAGAGTCATACAGAAAAAAAAGGGAATGACAATGTATATAGTCTTCTACTGATGGATGTGAAGTTATACAAATATACAGGTTTATAAATTCAAAGAATGTGTCCAGAAAGACCTACAGGAAATTAATTAATAACATGATTGCTTCCACATGATAATTTGGCAACTGGGGAGCAGAGATGGAGAGAAGACTTACTTTTCATTCTATTTCATTTTGCACCTTTTGAATATTTTACATGACCATGTAATTCCTATCAAGATAAATTTTAAAAGAAGTCCCGGTAAAAAAAACTTTCAATTTCATGATTTTTAAAATTATTGCCTGTGTATTTTTGATAACTCCATTGAGAAAAGATTTGTAATGAAAAAACCCTTCCCTTTCTTGTTCGTGATCACGTTGTTCGAAACAGAAATATTCTTTTCTAAAAAAAAATTACTCCAAATTTTTCCCTCTTTACAGTGTTCTGTCAAATATAAACTCTTCCAGTAAGTCTCCGTGTCGCTGAGGGACTTAGACAGTGACACACTGCAGTGGCTATTTATTCTTTTTATTCTTTTTATAGGGATTTAACATCCCCATGCTGAATACTTCCAATGTCCTTTAAATGAACAAATAACAAAAGTTTCAAAGCCAGAAGCATGGATTTCAACATTATTATCCCATACATTTTTAATTTAGCCATTTTAAATTTATGTATAGTATTTCTGGGATGTGCTTATACTGTCAGTGAGTAAATGTATCACTTGTTCACTTTTCTCTCAGGCTCTGTTTGCAAGATACATTGTAAAGTAAACACAGAAAGAGCAATTTGTTGTCTTTATGATACCCAAATATTTTCACTGGCAATGAAATGTAACATAGTTTCTCCAGATCCTTAGCAAATGTACTGGTCTGGGGTAGGAAGTTTGCTGGAGAAAGATAAGGTCAGTAATTCAGGAAATAATATACATAACCAAAGTGTGTGGATGAAAATAAAACACAGTAACAAAATAATCTTTTTCCAGACATCACAGGCAAAAATCACAGAAACCTACACCCTCTGAGAAACTCTCTCCTCCAACGACGGTTTTAGTATTCACAGATTTTCCTTTTGAGCTTTCCTTCTCACTAACTCTCCTCTACATAGAAATAAGTTCAACGCTCTTCTGCTTAAACACACACACTCTCTCTCTCTACACACATACACACACACACACACACACACACACACCATTCCGAGAGAGACATACAGACACTGCCACACACACAGATACACAGACACAGGCACACATACATTGCCACACACCCACACATGGACACTCAGACACACACACACACACACACAAATAGATGTAGACATATACAGACACACAGACACAGGCTTATACAGAAACACACACAGAGACACAAACTCACACGCAGAGATACACACAAGCACATGACCCAGAGCGACAGTCTCACACCTACACTGGCCATCTCTAGGGGCTCCCTAGCTCTGCCCTCTTACTTTCTTTTGCTTTACTGCTAAGCTTTTTGAAAAAGAGGTCTACACTTGTTACTCCAATTTCTCATCTCTCTTTCTCTCCTCTTCCCTCTGCAATCTGCTCCCCATTCCAGCACATTACTAAATCGTTTTCTTAAGTCACCAGCAATTTCTTAGTGGCCAAATCCATGTACACATTTCAGACTTTAGCTTACCTAACCTCTCTCCTAACACTGACACTGTTAAATAATCTCTTGTTGAAACACATTTGTCAGTTGAATTTCAGAAATTACTGTCCTGATTTTCCTCTTACCACTCCTCATTTGACAACTTTATTGTGATTATTAGTTCAATATATATTATATATCAGAACTCCAAGGTATGCAAAAGAAACCGTTTCTCCTCTGGTAAAGCTTACCAACAGGAGGGGAAGAAAAAACAATAAAATCAGCAATCACCATAAAGGATAATAAACGCCCTGACTAGGGAAACACAGGTTGCCAGAGGAAGTGAAGAGACAGAGTGGGGACACCTCACCCTTTTGAGCTGTTGACAAAGTTGACTTCCCAGGGAAGTGATGTGTAAGTGTAATCTAAAGAGTGAGTAGGGGCCAGGCATGGTGGCTCACGCCTGCAATCCCAGCACTTCGGGAGGCCAAGGTGGGTGGGATCACAAGCCCAGGAGTTCAAAACCAGCCGGGGCAATGTGACAAAATCCTATCTCTACAAAAAATACAAAAACTAGCTGGGCGTGCTGACCCATGCCAGTGGTCCCAACTACTCAGAAGGCTTAGGTGGGAGGATCACCTTGAACCTGGGAAGCTGAGGTTGCAGTGAGCTGTGATCATGCCACTGCACTCAAGCCTGGGTGACAGAGGGAACCCTGTCTCAAAAAAGTAAATAAGTTAAAATTTTAAAAAGAGAGAGACAGAGTAGGAGTTACCCAGAGAAAAAGATTGTAGAAAAAAAGAGCATATATGGAGGTCTGGAGGTGAGAGAGAGCATCTCTTATTGGAAGAACTGAAGTGATTTTTATGAGAGCTGAGACATAGGCATTAATAACTATCATCGCTGAAGGCTACTTGGTGCCAGGCTCTAGATTAAGTGCTTTTAGACATAGTACGTAATTCATTCCAAACAGTGCCATGTGGTAGCTACCATTATCCTGACTTTTACTGAAGATAATAAAAATAGTGGCTAATATATAGGGGTTACTATCTACCAGTTATTGTTATAAGAGTTTGATTTGTCTGAGTACTTTCATTTATTGGATCTTCATATTCTCTCTCTCTCTCTCTTTCTCACTCTCTCTCTCTGTGTATGTGTGTGTGTGTGTGTACATATGTGTGTCACACAGCTTGTCAGAGGCAGAGCCAGAGGCAAATCCAGACAATACGTCCTTTTACAGGAGTTAAGGGACCTATTGTAAGTGGTGGGACTGAGACTGCAGAAGAGTTTGTTAGCAATAGAGCTCCAGGGTCAAGAGGGAGTGACCAGTGGGAGCCTCAGTGAAAAAGGAGAACAAAGCAGAACAGGCAGACAGCACTGGAAGATGGTGAATCTGCACAGGGACTCTCACCTTAAGGAAAGATGAACAACGACAGAAATAGAGATATTGGCTTTAAAAGCTTCATATTTTTTTCATCTAAACTATTCACTCTTGTTACTTTAGATTTTATTGGTGACTAAAACTGATAGAAAATTATCAACCCCAAATTTCTTGAACAATTCTTTGTAAAGGAAATTTTAAAATACACCAATAAGTTGTCATCACTCCTAAGAAATGAAATCCTTCATAGAGTCATTAATGTTATAGAAGCTATTTGTTGGGAAAACAATCTTCCCTTTATGATCTAACTTTAAAAATAAGAATAACAAAAGTAAACTATGACATGCCAGAACTAAGCTGTATGCTTTACATGTAGTATCTCATTTAATCCTCAGTGCAAACTACATGTTATCATATTCATTTTACAGATGAGGAAACTGAAATCTACAAGTAACAAATAATTGGTCTGATGGTATATCTCATAAGTGTAGGAGCCAAAATTCAAACCCCCAATGTCTGAGTCCAAAGCCTGTGCTTGTTCCACACCATTGTACTTCCTTTAGGATAAATAAATGAATCTCAGGTGTCCTAGGTTTTGTCCTGCTGAACTATATAACACACTGTTTTAGGGAGGTGGGATCAATGACTCCATACTTATGCTACCCAATAACTTTCCATACCCTACTCTGCATAGCATGACACTAAAAGCCCTTACTATTTCACAAACCAGGCTCAAGGAGTCTTCTCAGCTCATCCCTCACCTCTTCTGTTTTTCTCTTTGTCCCACTATCATTACTTCAACCCTAAAACCATATTCCCAAAGAAGGTGTAAGGTCATAGAAAATTTTTCAATAGATAATCTCAGGTATTTCTTTAAAAACGTCAAATACTATGCACACTATTATCCCAGTTTGAAGAACCATATATACGACTAGAACAAAAGAATACACACCAAAATATTACCAATAGCTATTTCAGGAAGGTTTTATTTTAAGTGATTTTTATTTTCTTGTTTATGTATTCTCTATTTTTCCAATATCATCAATAAAAAATATATTTTAACAATAAAACGCATAACATTTTTATAATAGCTGTTCCACCCATGTAGCTTTTCTTTTCCCCATTGGCATATGTGCCAAGTTCTCTGTCATTTGCTCTAAAAGAGAAAGGAGGTAGTTGGAGTCGTACTGATATTGTCAGGGGTGGATACAGCACATATATCATAGATATTGCCATTGAGGTGAAGAATTTAAACTGAATCTCTTTTTGTTTAGATAGCAGGACCTCCTCTGGCAGGAAACTTGTGTAATATCGTTCTGAGCTGAAACCTCATCGTTTATCTCTAGCTTCTAAATTTACAGAGGTGAAACAAAGCACACTAGGTATCTTAATGCTCTGTCTCTCAACCAAGGACTCTGGTAGGTCTGTCTCAGCTGGAAGTAGTTCTCTGTACATCTCTCAGAATCATATGAAAATAATCTCTCTCGGAAATAAATGCATCTGATGTAGAGGTCATAAGCACAAAAGGAAAAAATATGATGTCATTAACCATCTTGACCCCAACCAATTGTAACCTCACTTACCTTCATATTATCTTTTTCTTTTTATTTCAACCTAATGCTATCTGGTTCAAGGTTTTGAGCTCTCAGCACCGTCAGAAGCAGTCCTAGGAACATGTAATTTACATGAACAAAGGATTTTAATGCCAAAGAGCTTTACCAAATGTCTAATAAGAACCAAAATTTCCAAGTTACCTTAAAAGAACAATGCTTTTCCTTGTCTTTTTAAATACAGTTTTCACTATAAGGTTATTTTTTCCTTTCTTGAAGATTACCCTGTTCCTATACCTAAAGAAGATCCTCCTTTATATTAGTATCTCAACTGTCTTCACTACCTTCCTCTAGTCTCCCAGGAGCTCTTCAAAAAGATTCTTGGAGTCACAAAATCTTAAAAGGAACATTAAGATCCTCTGTTTCAACTGCTTCATTTTATTACTGATGAGGAAACTGGAGCCCACAGTGGCTAAGTGATTTGCTCATGGTTACAGAGATGATTAGCAGTAGAAGAAGATAGAGATCCAGGTCTCCCAATTCCATGTGGGTACTCCTTTCATCATACCTTATACTATCTCCAAGGAATCAGAATGTTCTTTGTAAGGCAAAAGCTTCTCAAATGAAGCCATTTTTGTGACCATGTCAGAGAAAACTCATCTCTCAGGAAAGCCAAGGCCCATTTATTAAGACTTTCCTGGGTTCTTCTTGAAACTGAAGGTCTCTATGACATTAATAGTAGCCATTCATTAAAGGGTTACCGACTGCCACGTTATAATATGCATCATCTCCATCTTCAAAGCAGTCTTCAAACTGTCTATCGAAATCCCCAATTCACTGATAAGGAGACTCTACCATTGGTGGGCTTAAGCAATTTGCCTAAGATCCTACAGCTGAAAATAGCAGAGTCAGGATTCAAACCCAAGTCTTAAATGCCTTTTGCTATAGGTTGCTTCCATGATGCAAAGTCTTAACTCCAAGGACAAAATAATTTACCTATGCTGCTTTTTGAAAGATAGAAAAGAAATTTAGAGTTTGTAACAAAACATACATCCATAGTATACTACTCTTGATTTCATTCATTCATTCATTCATTCATCAGGCATTGAAAACACAGACATTAATGCAATATTTCAGAAAGAAGCCTAAAGTAAATGTACAGAATGTTCAGTAGAGCAATCAAATATTCACGGGTTTTGGTTACTTAATGTATTAAATACATTTACTTAGTATGTTGTTCTGGGCTGTAAACTTAAGAGAAAAGGAAACTTAAAAAGGACTCTGAAGATCAAGATGATTAAATGGTTGGAAAGCAAGAAGGGAATTATTTTGTCAGCTGAAGAGGAAGCAACGTAATAATAGTTTTCCAGTGTATGAAAGATTGTTATCCTGACAATGATGACAGACCATTTTCCATTTCCAAACAAAATTAGACAAAAAAAAAATAACGAATAATGAAAAGTTTGGCTAAATACATTCAGTAGCTGCTAGATGAGAGATTTAAAAGTTTGGCTTAACTTATACGGAAAAAAAGATCATAGAATTTCAAAGGCAGTAGAATCGGTAATCCTATAAGGCTTTATAAATTGGTGGTTTACACATGGCAAAGCTATGACTTTCGCTAAGTAAGGTACAAGTGAGGAGAAGAATGAGGACAAAATTGACTTCAAAGTCCCTGACATCTCCATGGTTCTATAAAATGAGACATTTTAATATCGCTATGTTATTAAATGTCTAATCTTACCATGTCCCACCTAAAATTATTCTAATTATTCCAGAAAGTCTTGCCAACATTTTCATGAGCATACAGTCTTGGGTGCTGCAGCCACAGCTCTCTTCTCTCTGCTGGCTGCATGTGATCTGGACCAGGTGGTTTGCTGTTTGTACACGCCAGCAAGCAGCTCCATTAGCACAAGGACAATCCTTTAAGAAGGTCATAGGGCTGAACAGTGAGAAACACAGCACACAGAAGCGGAAGGGTGAACACACAGAACAAGTAAAAGGGATCAGAGGGGGTCTTGATAGAGCACCAACAGTGTTCACAATTATGCAAATTATTACCATTTAACTTACATTCAATCAGTCAGGCAGTAGCCACGCAATAAATATTGGCTCACTGAGGCAGCACTTCTTTCCTTAGCTCTGTTCCCTGACACTGGTGAACTGACTTGACTTTTTCTACCAAAAGCACTGCTATAGTCATGATAACTGTAACCTTAAATAACAGCTGCTCCTTCTGATAATCTCAGTTGTTGGAATTTCAGGGCAAGAAGGAGCATCAAAGAAAACAGCAGGGCAAATAACTGAGATACAGCTGTGTTAGGAGGCAGTGACAAATCTCCTTCATGGAGACTTCTATTGCTAGAGTGAAAGGCTAGAGACTTTCTGAGAGATACGGAAAGGGAGTAGAGGAGGGATGACCAAGTCTTGAATACCATTCTTATCTCTTCTCTCCCCTATTTCACTTTTCTTTCTGACATGAGAATCTGCACAAAGGAAGTACTTGGGGCCTAAGTGTCCAAGATATTAAAGATGTAGAAATCATGTCTTAGAAGTGGGGCAACTGCGCAGCCACAGAGCAATCTGTTGCTCATCATTCCCCACTCAACAAAGAAGAGAACTGACTCATTAAACCGTTTATAACAAAACAAGTTATTCAGGCCCCAGATTCTATATGCCTTCCAACTCTCAATCTACCACTCATTTATTTCATTAGTCTTACTTCTGATGAAATTTTTTTTCTTAAATAATTACATTCCGAGGGAAGTTTGACTCTCCAAAATCATTTAATATCCCCAGAGCACCTGAAAAATCACTTGTCTGATGAAGTATTTTTTATTTTCATGCACTAATAACCCAAAATGAACCACAGTGAATTTTATCAAACATTCAAAAAAAAAAAAAAAAAGGAGAGAGAAAAAAACAGTTCTGGATTGAAATTAAAAATTACTTAGAAACTTAGAGCCAATGGGGATTAAGAAAGTTAGAATGTGAAAGTGCTTTCTCAACCAGAGCACTCCTGTTGAGACATGATAACAAAAATGTTCACAGTAATAAAGATAGTATTTTTACTTGGCACAATCTGAACAAAAGAAACAAGCTTTTTCCAGAAGCATATGTCTTTGTCCAGATATTTAAGTCTTTCCTCAGACCAAGAAATGTCACTTTTATTGCTTATCAAATATTGAATTTGTTAGATTAAATCTTTTAGTTTTATTTCATTTTACAGAACATGAGACTATTTTCTTACAGTTGAGTAAGTCCATGGATGGATGGCATGTGTAATTTGATATTATGATTGTTTTACAACATAACTGAGCTAACTGACATGCAATATTTAATTCATTTCCCTATTGTGTTTAAATTTTTTAAAAGAAAAAAATTGAAAAGACTGAAAGCCAGCTGCAAATCTAATTACCATGAACTCTCAGGGATTGTCCCAATTCTATTGTCATACTAGAATGCTCTAATATTAAGTATTATGCGAAGTAAGTGGGCCAGAGCTAAAGCTGAAGAACAGTTTTTGACATTTAGAAATGGTCATTGCTGTAGTGGAATTTGACTTGATATAAAATATGATTTAGGGTAATGTTTGCTGTTTTTGATTCACCAGGAAACCATTCACCAAACAGCTACAAAACTAATTTACAGTGGTATGTTAATGGAAGGACATAAAAGTAATATACAATAATTAGATTAAACATAATTCTTTAAAGGAATAATAACATTTGCAGTTATTATTTACTTATTTTAAGAGAATGTTTCAAAAACAGGGAGGGGAAGCTTAAGCTCTCATTGAAAAGCCAAAACAAATATATCATATAATTGAAAAAATGAAAAGTACCTATGTACATAAACACACACATACATATATGTATATATACATGTATATACACACATAAATATGTATAAATGTATACAAACACATCTATATTTATCTGTCATCTGTATATCTATATAGATATACAGATATAATCTATCTATATAGACATACTATCTATATAGATATACAGATATACACAGATGCTAGAAGTTTAAAAGCAGAGATCTCTTCCCATATAGGTGGAAACATGACATCTTCCCTTTAGGAAATATTGGAAGAGGTGGAATTTATTGTGACTTTAAAATGAGTGTCCAAAATGATAGCGAGAATCTTCAGACTCTGGAATATAAGTGATACAAACTCAAGATAAGTTTAGGTGGTCCCAGTGCAGACAGAACATGTGCTTTCTCTCCCAAGGCATAGCCCAGAAAGACTGAAAACATGGTTTCAGAATGGTAGCAAAGGAAGGATGAGTGTGGTACTCAAGGAAATGCTCATGAAGGCTGCATAACCTGGAGTTGTGCAGAGAAATCAGTCAGAGATTTCTTGGCTGCTGAGAAGGCACAAAAGAAGCAGAAAGCAGATCACACACTCAAGGGAGCCAAATCAATTACAGCTCAGTGGTGGCCAACAGATGCTATGAGATGGCTGAGGATCTGAGGTGCCCATACCTGGATAATTCTTAAGCCTCATACTACTTAGATCAACAGAGTGGTTAAGGAAGAAAGAAAAGCAGAAACCAAGTTATATTTGTCAAGGGAGTTTTGTAGCTATAAAACTCACGTTAGCTAGACACAAGTACACAATGATCCATTCATTCATTCAACAGCATTTGCTGAGGTGGAATTTTGAAAGACTGATATCACCTTTCAGATGATAGTCGCTATGGTAGTTCCCATAAATATGAAGATTAGTGGCCGGGTGCAGTGGCTCACACCTGTAATCCCAGCACTTTGGGAGGCCAAGTTGGGCAGATCATGAGGTCAGGAGATGAGATCATCGTAGCCAACACAGTGAAACCCCGTCTCTACTAAAAACACAAAAAAATTAGCTGGTCGTGGTGGCGGGCGCCTGTAGTCCCAGCTACTCAGGAGGCTGAGGCAGAAGAATGGCGTGAACCCAAGAGGCAGAGCTTGCAGTGAGCTGAGATCACACCACTGCACTCCAGCCTGGGCGACAGAGCAAGGCTCCATCTCAAATAAATAAATAAATAAATAAATAAATAAATAAATTATATATGTATAGATTAGCAAGAAAAAGGACCCTATTCTCAAGCTGATTATGGACTAACACAGCAGAAAAGTATGTGAACAAATAGTTGCAATATAGAGCAATATGTGCTTTAATGGGTATATGTCAACAGTGCAGTGAGAACATAAAGGAAAACACAAACATAGCTTCTTGGAGGGATGTGTAGGAAAGTCTCATAGTACAGGAGATGTTGAGTTGAGATTTTTAGGATTTTAGACAAGAGATTAAGTATTCTTCTAGCTGGAGGAAACAAAAAAGAGCAAAGGTTTACATATTTGTGACAACATAGAGAGTTACAAAACAATGTAAGTGGTCTAGAATGAATGGGGAGTAGCTCCCAGTTGTGGAAAATAATGTTGGAGTGGTAGATACAGACTAAAATTGTGGAATTTCTTACACACTGGGCTGAGGAGTTTACTTTTTGTGTGTTGTATTTTTCCTTCAAGAAAATACTGAATGGTTTTTAAGTGATTGTTAAATTATCAAGTTTGGGTTAGAGAGTTACCCATGACTTGTTTTAATCATCTTCTATTCACCCCATTAGTGAAAGAGGGACTCCACCCTAACACACAACACCGGACAGAGGACAGCAGTTTATTAGTCACAAGCACTCACAGCCCAGAGCAGGATACCACATGCCATCCAGGGCCACACAGGGGTAGCACTGACAAGCGGAGTGAACCAACAGGGACTGTAGAGGCAGGTTTGCAGTATTTACACAATGGCACACCCTCTGGTTCCCATGAAAGGCTGTAATTGGCTCATTTGAATAATTATCTGGGCTGACAGGGAGCAGCAACCCACTGTTCAGACTGGGCGCCGTGGCTCACGCCTGTAATCCCAACACATTGGGAGGCCAAAGCGGGTGGATCACCTGAGGTCAGGAACCCGAAACCAGCCTGACCAACATGGCGGAACTCCATCTCCACTAAAAATACAAAACTGCATGCCTGTAATCGCAGCTACTTGGGAGGCTGAGGCAGGAGAATCGCTTGAACCCGGGAGGCAGAGGTTGCAGGGAGCCGAGATCGTGCCATTGCACTCCAGCCTGGGCAACAAGAGCAAAACTCTGTCTCAAAAAAAAAAAAAAAAAAAGAAAAGAAAAGAAAAGAAAAAAACCCACTGTGAAGAGATAAGTAGGAATTGTGCATGATTCTCTTGACAAGTGGGGTTATTTAGTGAGGGGATCTTATGAACAAAAGAAGTATAGGAAGGAAACTTCCAATTCAGCTATTCAGGGCCCTCCTGCTTTCACCAGATGTTAAGGGGCAGCATAATAGTAGGCCTTAATTTTAGACCTTATGTCTCATGGCTCAATTTAACTAAAAAACTAATAGTTAATTAAAATTAAACTCATATATCAGACAGTACTTTTTTTTAGAGTGTTCCAAAATTTTAAATATTATTTGGAAAGAAATTTAGCACTTGGTATACACTCCATAAATGTTCCCTTCCCTTTCCAGCTTTCTCTCCTTATCTCCCCATGAAACAGTTTTTCTCTTTTCTTTGAAATTGTAAAACACTCTGCAACTCCGTTATTACGCTTATCTTATTCTGTTTTGTCATATGACTGTGCCCAAGGCAATTACCTCTAGATTAAAACTTCATTAAGGGAAGAGGTGGCATTGCACATGTCTCAGGATTCCCTACCCTGCTGGCAGGCTGCCATGTACATGGTAGCTGCTTAAATTTATCAGACCGAATTGAACTCCAAAACTGTCAACTAATTTGACCAAAGCAAGCAGCAAAGTCAAATCTCTTGATACTAAGCACATCTTTTTTCAAATCCACCAAAAGTAGACTGCTTGTACTGGAGATTTGAATACTTTCTGTAGAGTTAAATATGTTATTTTATTTTGAGGGGAGCACGTTGTCTGTAGCAAAATAATCCCCAAAAATATGTATTGGTCATTTAAGCATGCCTCTCTAATGAGATACAAAAAGAAATAAACATGCACACAATTAAATACTAAATTATGATAAAACGCTTATGACCTCAAAATGTTAAAACTGAACTAGTCCTTTATCACCTTTTAAATCATTAATCTTTCGCTCTCCACAATAAAAAATATTGTCATAAGCTACCTCTTGCTGCTTACTTAGATATTCCCCAATATCTTTCTTTTAAATTGTCTAGTATAATATTGATTCAATGGAAAACATATGGGCCAATCCCCAGAGACTGATTTAGTTGGTCTAGGGTAGGGTCCAGACCCACATCTATATCTCTAGGATAGACTCTATGGAGATTAAAAGTTGTATATCAAATATCTCCTGGATATTTCTCCCTTCTGTCTCACAGACACCTCCATTGTATGCAAGACATTTCAAAGTGAACTCACTTTTTCCCTCCCATACTCACTCCTTCTATATTCCTAATGCAGAAAAATGTAATCACCCAACTACCCAGTCCCCAAGCTCTCTAAGCAGGAAATCTTAGAGACATCTTCAATCTTTCCCTTTTCCTTACACCACCCCCCATCACCACAATCAAGATACAAGCCTTGTGCATTTTCACTCTGTTCACATCTCTCAGATGTCCTCAAATGCCCCCGAGTTCTTCCTAACTCACTGCTAATGGCTTAGTTTACATTCATCATCTCTTGCATCATCATAGAATTATTCTACTCAGCTTCTTTGAATTTATCCTCCATAAATTTACTGAAGAAAATGTTTTCATGAGAATTCAAATTGAATTATGTATTTCTTTCTGAAGAATTTTCAATGATTGCCCTTTGCCTAAGAATCAATTATGAGGTTCTCGGTATCCACCTTTCCTTTATCATCTTTTTTTAAGGCTTGCCACCCCACGTTTATATTTACACCCTAAGCAACAGTCATGAGAAAATATCTGGAGATCCTGGAATTCCTTCTGCCATTCCAGGTTTTCATGTGCTGCTCCCTCTACCAAGTACGTCCTCCACCAGGCACCACGCGAAAAACAAGATTTCATTATCGGATATCACACAACTGCCAAACTTCAAATCCTAGATGTCTTCTTGATAGTTATGCATTATTTTGTTTCTCTGATCTTCATTTTATGTTTTTGTAGTGTAGGGTAATAAAAATACCTGCTTCACTGAGATTTTATGAAGGTTAAATAAAATAATATATTTAAATTTGCATATTACAATGTATGTACCTACCAAATATTCAGTGAACAACAACAAAAAAATAGCTCAATGAACTAAAATCTTTAGATAAGTTTTTCCAAGATTAAACAGGTCATGGTTTCCCAATGTTTCTCCAAGGCTGGACTGAGCATGTCTTTTATGTGAACATTCCCTCCATTAACTACAAAAGCATCTAATAATCAGTTAAAAAACACATCCTGTTTAGCCTTCGGGGAAAAATACTTAAGGGCTTTCTTATTTAAAGGAGGAAGCAAGAGCAAAAGTAGAGGGGGTTGTGGGCAACAAACATGGTGACACAAACGTAGGCTTGAACCTCAAACATATGCCGACTGCAAGATGACTGCTCTTGTTAAATTCACTATCTTAGCACACTAACCACTCAAGACATCCCCACAGCACCCACCAACACCCACTGTCATCTCTGTTTAAGCATTTTGGCAGTATTTGCTTTACTTGATTTTATTGAATGGGGAAAGAGTTTGCAGGGGAGCAATTCTGAGGTCACTTGGAGGCCCCAGAAAAGCAACCACAGTCTTAAAAAGTTTCCCTCAAAGTTCAATTGAGCTATTTTACTAGAGTAGCTACACAGCACTTACCCCCATTTAAAGCAGGCAACATCTTATTTAAAACTTTTCTTTGTAAATATGGGTCTGAGGAAACATGGGTCTAAGGTGTACTAGCTTATCAACATCGTTTTTGGAAAATGGTGAGATTGATGATTTGCACCTGTTGTTACTGAGCTCCCTAAAGGCTCTGTTATTGATTACATTGCAAAAAGATGCCTATGTGACCAGTATGGTATAAAAAGGTCAGCCCAGACTCTGGTTCCTGGATGTTAGATGGACACATCAGTCATTCCTGACTGGAGAGAAAAAGTGCATTCCAGTACAGCCCTGCAGAGGGAGAACAATTGGAACCAGCTTCTCCAGACACTTCCTTGTGAGGCAGCCTTTGGCTGGGATATATAGATTTACTTTAATGTCCATTGCTCTATTGTATCTTTTCCCAGCAATAAACCATAAATCCACAAGCTTTGACATTTTTTGGACCTATATTAGCCAAATACCTTCTCACTGCTACTATTTGTGCCATTGGCCTCACAAGATCATCCTAGCTAATAAAATATACAAATATCTGGCAAACACACACAAACGATACGTGAAAATTTATAGATGTTATCAATGTGTAGAAATAGAACATCACTGCTTATTTTAAAATGCTATTGTGCTTAAAACATCACCTTATTCATGACACGTATTTTGAATTTAGTAATGTGCAAAAGTTATTATAAGGATTCAATGGAAAAAGTAGCCTACCATATCCAATAGAGTAAAGCATGGTATTCAAAAGTTAATGTCAGAAGAGTTAAAGGCCTAACTGGGAAAGTGAAGACTGAAATGAAATTAAGGAAAGCGTAAGAGATTGTCTTTATAAACCTAGGAGAACAGAAGGGCTTCTGAAACAGGAGGCCCAAAATCAAAACAATAAGGTGAAAATGTGGCATATTCAATTACATCAAAATTAAGGTTGAACAAGTTTAATAGAAAATATAGAGTATAAACAAGTCAAAAGATTTTATTTCTATATGTATAGAAACTCAGGGTACATCATTTAGAAAAAGAAGGAAAACCAGAGAGACTTAAACCCACTGGTAATCAGATTAACGAAAACTGATATGGTGACATACCATTTCATATTTCTCGGATTGGCAAAACATAAACTACAAAAACACCAAATGTTGAGAACTATGTGGATAAATGAGGAGCCACTGCATTGCTAAGGGTCACATACTCTGGTAACAATTTCAGGAACGGTAACAATTTCACGAATAGTAACCTGATAGTACTCAGAGAACTTATGATCCAAAAAGCTCATTCCTGCATTTATATTGCAGAGAAACTCACATACATGTCCATAAGGGTAGTGAGCAAGGATAAGCACCATTTTGTTTGCACAGTCAAGAGTTTGAGGCAACAGTGGCATCTATCTCTAGGGCATCTTATAATGAAACGTGGTAGATAGGCACCGTGGAATACTATGTAGCAATTAGAAACGATGAATGAGATATACATATACCAACATAAATAGATCTTAAAACACATGGAGTGAAAATATGTAAAAAATAAAATTCAGTCTATGGTACAAAGTCTTCAATGCAAATAAAAAAGCAAATATATACTTCAAGAACATACAAGTATATGACATCAGACATATGGAGAAGGGAAGTGGGACAGGAGATGAAGAGGTGGGGAAAAGTAAAGCAACAAGAGCCAAGTAAGGACATATATTGGAAGTATGAGATAAACTGAGTAGTATACATTTAACCGAATTCCTTGCACATGAGGTTCAAATACTCCATGTGGTTCTGAATTCTGGCAGAGTGCCAGGCTTTTGACAGAATCCTCATATGCATTTGAAAGCTTTATTTAGTCGGAGACAATTATATGGTACTGTTTCAAACTTTAATCATTGGACTCACTAATCAATACACATAAAGAGAATTAAGGTGTTGCCATGTTTTAATCGTATTTGAATTAAAACAAAAAACTTAACCCAGAATTTTATGAATTATTTTAGTACTAAATATTAACATGTATCATTAAAATACTAGAATTAGAGTTACCAGATAATTTTTTATCCAAACTAGGACACTTTTGTAAATAAAAGTAGACACAAAAATACTAAAAATTGTATAATATTTGATATACTTATTTACTGATTGATCATTTGATGTTATTTGTACACAGGTGTAATGATTCTATTCACATATCATTTTCAGGGACTTCTGCTTCTAGATTTGATAATTAATAGCAAACGCATTTGATCTTTCACCTTAAGCAATTTTAAAATGGACAAAATACATAAAGCAGAAGATTTCATACATTGGACAAAAGGCAGCTCAGGAAAGGGATCCCTGAGAGAATAGAGCAAATGAGATAAGCTTAGGATTGTTCTAGTTTACTCCCAAAAAAAAGTGTCCACGGAAGGGGGGCCCAAACCACAGGCTGGCAGACTTGCTTAGTGGAAAAGACAGAGTTGCCAATTCGGGGAGGCCAAGAAAATAGAATTTGCAGTGCAGAATACCAGAGAAGAGAAAGCTGTATGGAGCAGAGAGAGCTTTACAAAGAGAGAGCCCAGAAAAGTGTGGAGAGTTCCCCTCAAGTCTTCAGGTGAGTACCAATCAATACATGCATGTGAGAAAACTACCCAAAACTGGAGGGAAAAAATATCAGAAATAATGAAACGAACAATCCTCATAGCTCATGTAGAGTCTGAAATAGTGTTTTCCCAATAGCCAGAGTGTAAACCTCTCTTAATTCACATGAGGAAAAATGAGTCCTGGACGAAAGGCTGCTCAGGCTTTGCCTAGCAAATTTTAAAAGCAGGCTTCAAAAGGATTGTACTGTTTTCAAGTAACTAAACTGAGCCTCAGAACAAGATTCAATAATATGAACAGGAGTGCATAAGTATCCAGCACCCAGCACGTTAAAATTCACATCGCATGGCATCCAAACAAAACTGACAGACACGAAAAGGAAATATGACCCATATGGGTAAAATTAAATCAATAGAAGCAGATCCAGAAATGATACAAATATATAATTAGTAAACAAGGTCATTAAGATTATTATTATAACTAGATTCCACATGTTCAAGAAAATAAAGGAAATCATGAGAACATTAAAGAAGAGCAAAAAAGATGTAAAAAAAAGACCCAAATTAAACTTCTAGAGATGAAAATAAAATATCTGAGTGAAAAAATATATACTTGGATGGAATTCACAGCAGATCGAATACTGCTCATCAAAAATAGAAGCTACATCCAAAAAAATTGCCATAAGTCAAGTTACTCCAAAATGAAATCATAGAATTTCAAAATTTGTACACCATCTGGGGCCTTTTCATTGATTTTGTTCAGTTTATCCCTTGCTTTTATCATATAGGACTAAATTTCCATGTCTTTCTGTTTGTAGGATTTGACGCTGTAAATGCAATTATCTAAAAATGTCAAAGATTGTTGACACTTTGACATTAAAAATGTCAAGAGATTGTTGGTGCTCCATTAAATAATTCATTTAAACATTTCCAACTGATTTTGAATAAAATGTCAAAAAAAGAGGACTCATTTTTAAAAGTTCAATACCACTATAAAATGCTAAAGGAAATTTATTAGGTTAATAGGCAGCAAAGGAAAACGCATGTACCACCATAGTAACTTATTTTTTAACTCAACATCAACCTTGTCACAAAAAGTTTATACTTCAGTTATTCAGTTGTGTATATGTAAAAACATAGGTAAATTTCAGCAACCGTAGGTTTTGATTAGTACAATACAGATGTTTATTTAGATATAATGACAAGTTGAATGTACATGACAATTCCAAGTATATTTGCTCCATAAATTTTTAAATTTAATTATAGCATTGTGTTTACCATGGCCCTGTTTTCCATAAACATTTTATTCACATTGTCTCATCAAAACATGAAACTTTTTCTTCAATATTTAACATTTAATTTAATGTATAGTAGCAATCATAAGGACAGTCCCCAACTTACAGTGGTTGGACTTAATGCTTTTCAACTTTACAACAATGTGAAATCAATATGCATTCAGTAGAAATTGTACTTCTAGTACTCATACAACCATTCTATTTTTCACTTTCAGTACAGTATTCAACAAATTACATAAGATATTAAGCACTTTATTATAAAATAGACTTTGTGTGAGATGAATTTGCCCAACTGTCGGCTAATAGAAAGTTGCTGAGCACGGTTTAGGTAGACTAGGTTAAGCTATGATGTTTGCTAGGTTGGTTATATTAAATGCATTTTCAACTTCTGATATTTTCAATTCATGATGACCTTTTGGAGAGGTGATCCCATAGTAAGACAAGGAGCATCTGTAGTGTCAGATATTTCACTTTCAGTTAAATTAAATTTCAGAAGCTTTTCATTGGTTCCATGAGTTGAATTCTAAAAACTGAACCATTGGAATTAATTTATCTGACTTTCTATGTGAAGCATCTGATGCCACTGCCAAAAAGTAGACTTTATTTAACTGTTTGTGAAATTCTAATTGAACCAACACATTAATAACTATTGCTTCACTTTTTGTACATGTAAAAAATGGAAATCAGGAAAGAGTGAAGTCAATTCAAAGAAGACTTGTTTAATTTAAATGAAATATTATGTACAATCTTCCTAACATGACTACCTACCACCAACCTCTGAAGGGAATGCTCAAGCATCTTAGGAATATTTTTATTTTTGGATGTTCACGTGGTCAGTGATGTTACTATAGCTATCAGAGTTGGATGGTAAACATCCTCAAAGCTTGCACAAGCTTATTGTGTGTATCATTGCATTTATCAGGAAATGAATGTTAGGTGCTTAATTTCCCATTAAATATAGACTTTGGTTTTCTTGTTGTTTGTTTGTTTGTTTGTTTTGTTTTAAGCTCATTGATGTCAGAAAAGTTTGTTGCAAAATAAAAAAAAAAAAAAGACTAACCAAAAAATGTGATCCCTAAGGGAATACTACTTATTATACCCTATATAATAAATAATAAAACCACTGTAGCAAGAACATTCAGCCCACTTTGATGCATTATTCAGAATGACTGTTCAGACTCTTATTTCCCCAAATTACTTCATGTACATCTAACTTATAGTTTCCTGTGTTTTGCAGTGATGCAACAGATTGGTGACTGCAGGGTTGTGAATCTCAAAGGCTAATACAGAGCTATGGCACATGGGCTTACATGCCACGTGGCCAGCAGGGGCAGAAGCTTCAAGTATGTTTCCATCTCGCCCTACACTGGAGCTAATCTGTCCCTTGTCACCCACATTCTAGTGAATTTATCTGCGAGTGTCTTTCATGCTGACCCTGAAAGAAAGGGGATAATTGTGTTTTGTCTGAAAAGAGATGGGAAAAGATGAATAGCTGATCATCTTGTAGATTGAAGTGCAAGTTTAAGTAAGAACTCCATACATTGCACACCAGAAACTCTAAATACAACGTGAAGGTCCACCAAATCTATCCCCGCTTATTTTAATGCAATTGTTAATGTTGCTCTTTTATTTTAAAAGTTAATAAACAAAGAATCTAGGATGTACGCTAAAATTGAAAGGGTCCCAGGACAAAGAGAATAAATGAGAATTGTAAACCAAGTCATATGGTTACCCAAACCGGAATGGTAGATACTATGTCTGGTACAATTGCTTGTTTTTTGCTTCTATTACTTCTACTCCTCTTTTTTTTTTTTTTTTAAGTGAAGTACTGATTGCTTACTTTAAGGTAACACTGTACGAAGCATTTTCAGTCATTATCTCTCAGAATACTTACAGAAAAACTACTAGAGGTATACAAGTGGCATGAACCAGTGCTCATTGCAGAACTGGAATTTTCATCTAGTTCTAATACCAAACCCTGCGCTCTTAATGGCGATTATGTTTCGTTCAAGTGCTCTATATTATAGAAAGCTTTGCCTGAAGTTCTCCTGTTCCAATTTTCTATTGCTGCCTAATGAATCCCCACAAACTTAGTGGCATAGAACAACCACAATTTTATTGTGGTTTTATTGCTCATGGATTCTATGAGTCAGAAATTTGCACCAGACACAACCTAGATGGCTTGTTTCTGTCCTGGGATGATTGAGGCCTGAGCTACGAGAGACACAAGTGGCTCAGGCTGGAATCATCTAAAGGTTTCTTCACTCATACATCTGATGTTGAGGCTGGATGAGCCTGAGGCTGGGTTCAGGAGGAACCAGAGGGTTTGCAAAGGGCCACTCCAGGGGGCTTGGGCTTCTTACCACGTGGCAGTTGCCTTCTGAGAGGAAGTATCCAGAGTCTGAACATTCCTAAGGAACCAGGAAGAAGCGTCAGCCTCAGAAGTCACTTTGGCTCATTTCCACTACACTCTGTTGCTCAAAACAGGTACCAGCCTCCCGAATTCCAGGAGAGAGAACATAAATCCCACCTCTCAGGGGGAGGAGTCTGAAGAAATTTAAGACCATGTTTAAATGACTGCATCTCTTTGCAACACACACACACAGACATACAGACACACAAACACACACTTCACAACTCCTGTATGTTCACATGGTACTTTGTACAGACAGCTCTCTGGTCACCTCCTACCTATTATAGCACTAATGTGTTTACATACAACCTTTCTCTACTGAACTGTGTATTTCTTAAGGTGCAGGACTCCGTTTCATTCCCAGAGTTTAGCACAATGTATGGCACATAGCAGTTGCTCCATAATCTTGTGTTAAATGATTGTTTGAGGGATGGATTGGTTTAAAAGAATTTTAATTTAAAACATTGAAAAAATAAAAATAACTCTATTGGTCACACCTGTAATCCCAGCACTTTGGGAGGCTGAGGCGGGAGGATTGCTTGAGCTCAGGAGTTTGAGGCCAACTTGGGCAACATGGCAAGAGCTTGTCTCTACTAAAAATAGAAAATATTAGCATGGTGTGGTGGTGCATGCCTGTAGATCCAGCTACTCAAGAGGCTGATGTGGGAGGATCAATTGAGCCTGAGACATCAAGGCTGCAGTGAGCTGTGATTGTGTTACTGCACTCCAGCCTGGGCAACAGTGAGATGCTGTCTCCAAAAAAAAAAAAAAAAAAAAAATCCTCAATCCTTCCTTCATTCCAAGAACATAGCATAAATCCTCTCTTAGTAAAGAGCACATGAAAAACAGTCTATCTTCCTGTTAGAAATGTCTTCACTGAGAATGGAGTCATGTGGTAGTCTAGGTATAGGCTTCAAATAGGAGGTATGGGCACCTTCTTTCTCCTTTCCATCACTCCCGATAAAGAAAAGCCAAAGCTCTTCTATATCTCTCCAAATACTCTTTATCTTTGTGTTCATAGGCATGACAGGGCCCTGGCAAGATCCTTTCTGTGTCCCAGTGACTATGGTCTCAGACCCTGGAAAACGTGACTTTTTGTTAAGCCACACTTGTGTGCTCCCAAGAAGGTACTGGCTATACCTCCCCACCTTCTTGTCCTTCACTTACTTAGCTTTCAACACCACTCAGAGGTCTGAACTTTACCCAAAATGTTCTGGTCTCCACTGAATTTTAATAATTGATGATTTTCTAAACCATATATGGAGAAAAACCATAATACTTAGGTTAGTACAATGACAGGGTTTTTACTCCATATTTTCCATCTTGACATTTTCCCTGATTTATGAAATGGATTTGTTTTATAACACTTTGATATTTTAGATTTTCTTTCCCTCATTGAAGAAAAAAGGAGTGTTGAAAATATAATTGAATGTTTTGCTATATTAAAACTATATACTTGTTTGCTGTCATTTAATCACTAGACACGTTAAATTTTCTGGATGAATGGAATATGCCTAAAATGAACAACATATTCAGTTGAGTGTCCTGTAAATATAAAATAGATTATTCAGCAAGATTCCGTGGCATAGAACACATTATTAAGTGGTTCCCCGAAACAAGTCTGGCTGAGGTGTGAGGATTGGGATCTCTACCTTCCTGAGCTCTGTGGGATCCTCACCAGATTAAGTTGTTTCCATGGAAGCTTCCCCTGAAGTCTCTAATAAGCCTGAGGAGGAGGGGTCCATGGTTGTATGTAAAATTTGCAAGAGTGAAACACACGAGCTATAATTTAAGTTAAAGATAACTGTCTCTTTTTACTCTGGTCTTTTCTCTATCCTACTCCCACCTACTGAAGACATTTGAGTGGCTGTAACATTTTTTAGGTTCAACTAAGCAGAAGTTGGGTTGGAACTATGCCATTGTAACCACAATTTGCAAAGAGATTTAAAAATGTTTCAACAAAACCAGTTAGAAATAATGTATTCTCTATTTTCTAATATGTATGAGGTGACTTATTTTCACATTTATTTATTAAATAAATGAGAAAAACTAAAAATTAATGAGATATAAGCAAAGGCCATAAAGATAAATAATGAAATCAAGAGAAATTAATCTGCCATTGAAAGTGAGCTGTAACCAAAAAATTTAAATTACATGAAAAACAATAATTCATTAGGAAAGAGATAAATGTATGAGAAGTAACAAATAAGACTCTTGTATTATTTGATAACCCACAAAATGAAGATGAGCAAATTATATGAACACATTAGAAAAATTGTTTAAAATTCTTTTCATTTGACATAAAATATTGATACTGATGAATAATGTGTGTGTGTGTGTGTGTGTGTGTATATATATATATATGTAAAATTACCTGCAGGGTTTGTCAAAATGCATCTTGCCGTGTTCCACCCTCAGAGGATTTGAATCATCAGGCATGGATTGGGGGTGTGTGAATTTGCTAATATAATTAGTTCCTAAGTGATGTTGACAAAACTGATTCAGGATCCACACTGAAGAGAAACGCTAATTTTTAAAAAATAATTATCTTAAGTCTTTTCTTCCTTTCTTCTTTTTATCCACATTGTAATAAGCTTTGTAGCCTGCTCTGTACTTTAAAAATGATTGGCCTTAGATAAATATTGTCTTACATGAATAGTGATAATATTCTAATTATTTCTATTTATTAGCTCTTTGCTTTCTGGAATAGAAATTTTTCTCTTTAGACTATCTTTACCACCACATTTTATCCAGTATCAATTCATTTCCAACCTGAAAGGGTGCATATTTGAATTCTAAAAGATTATGATGAATAATTGCACATATATTCAAGGTTTTCAAGAATCTGTATAAGAACCATTTAAATTTTCTTTAAATTTCAAGAGATAAAACAAAAACCTGAAAATCATTGCATAATAGAAAAGCCTGTTAATTTCAGTATGGTCAAAGTGATCATAGGACTGAATTTGACTACTATGCTTATTGAGAGGGTTGTTAAATTAAATTGAGGTTTTGGTTAACTGTTTCAGAGAACCCACAGGAGTGAAAGTATTTAGGGCATTTGGGTCATTTTTACTTAGTTGACAAGGTGATAATTGATTTTAGATTACCTGGTACATATAACTGTACCTGGAAAATTTCTGAGTTCCACCAGATGTTGGGCACCGCTTTTAGCAGGCTCATGGACAGCTTCTCATCACTGTGTGTCACTCTACTGCTGTGTGGAAGCAAAATCATTGTGTTTCATTTCACAGAATGTGACTCCTTAGCCATCTCAGTCTTGCATATCACATTTCTTACTGTCTGATGGGGTCAGAAACCAACTCATTGATCTGCTCAGTGGAGTATACGTCATTGACTTAAACATAAAACTATAATTTAAGTAGATTTAAGTGAAAACTTACCTTTTTCCATGGCATACTAATTTCCTATTTTCCTCCTTTATATTTACAAGTGAAATACAAAACAAAGGTTCCCATATGTTTGCTAAAAGAAAATAAGAAATATTTAGTGACTCATGGAATAAAGCAGACAGTTACACCTGCAACAAAATACATTCCCAATATGGTATTGAATTTCATTGTTGCTTCTAAAAGGAACTTTTAAAAAGCAAGTAAGGGATTTCCACTTCTGGGAAGCTGCAATAGACATAATCTTACCTACTGCTCCTGCTAAGTACTTCTAAAACCCCTTGACAAAATATATAAAGCAAACATAAGAAAACTTTGAATGAGGACGTGGTGGCTCACACCTGTAATCCCAGCACTTTGGGAGGCCAAGGAGGGCAGGTCACCTGAAGTCAGGAGTTTGAGACCAACCTGGCCAAAATGGCGAAACTCTGTCTCTACTAAAAATACAAAAATTAGCTGGGCATGGTGGTGGGTGCCTGTAACCCCAGCTACTGAGAATGCTTAAGCAGGAGAATCATTTGAACCTGGAAAACAGAGGTTGCAGTGAGCCAAGATTGCACCACTGTACTGGGCAACAGAGCAAGATTCGTCTCAAAAAAGAGAAAATATTAAAAAAAAAAAAAAAAAAGAAAGAAAGAAAACTTTGAATGCTTGAGAGAAGACAGCAGAAAGGGACCTCAGGACCAAACGAACAAAATGGAGATGAGTTCCTTGGGGGGGGGGGGGGTTGTTGTTTTGTGTGTATGTGTGCTTTGTTTGTTTTGTTTTGTTTTGTTTTGTCTCATATATACCTAGACTTTGGGAGCTGAAAAAGTCAGTTACCTGGCAACAAGAATGAATGCAGAAAACCTATATAGCCCCAACAGAGTCTATTCTTTCTAATCAAAGATCAAGCTAGAAACACAGAAAAGTTTTACACAATAACTGTCTGACTTCAGCCAGACATTGCAGAAAAAAAATCTGTGACTCCACCACCACTCATGCTGGCAAGGACCAAGAGGGTAGCCTAGACTTCCAGCCCACCCTATACTTTGACACTTTCCTCTCCCCGCTAGGGTTCTGGTAGAAAATCAGGACTTGTGACTCTACTCCTCCTCTGATGAGTTGGCAAGATGTAAAGAGGCACTACTATCTCTCCAAGCCAGGAGACTATCAGCTGGACTTCCTGTAGGGCTAGACAGTGAGGAAGTACTCAAGCAACAGCCAAGAGGGAGAATAGAACACTGTGCTGATGGAGGTATGTCCAAGCAGCACAAGAACCAACTGAAAGGACTCCTAGTGACCAAAGTTGGAAACATTCATGGAAGAAACGACATTTTAAAAGTACTGGAGGCCAGGCACAATGACTCATGCCTATAATCCCAGCACTTTGGAAGGCCGAGGCAGGTGAATTGCTTGCGCCCAGGAGTTCGAGACCAGCCTGGGCAGCATGACAAAACTCTGTCTCTACAAAAACTAAAAAAATTAGCTGGGTGTGGTGGTGCATGCCTGTAGTCCCAGCTACTTTGGAGGGTGAGACAGGAGGATCACATGAGCCCAGGAGGTGGAGGCTGCAGTGAGTCACTGCACTCCAGTCTGGGCAACAGAGCAAGACTCTGTCCCAAAAAAAAAAAAAAAAAAAAAAAAAAGTATTAGCTACCTAAAATATAAAACAAATAAAAATAAATATCAGAGAATCCATTTTGATATAAATAATGATGGAATAAATTAATAAACGGGGGAGAAGAGACAAATCTCCCATGCAGAAGATTCCAAATTATTTCCATTGATACTCCACCCTCTAAGAGGTGGCATAACTCCCCACTCCTTAAGTGTGGGCAATGCATAGTGTTTTCCTTGCAAAGACTATAGTTATACAAAGGGGGACAAGCACAAAACCTCACAATGAAGAAACCTGACAAACACTGCCTTAGCCAGGTGATCAAGGTCAGCATCAATAGTAGTAAATCATATTAATAGTTTGTACGTATCCTTGTATGTGTGTCTCTTTGCTGTGATGTGATAACAATGACAGTTCACCTCTGTTATCTTCCTTCCAATACCCATAACCTCCACATCTAATTATGAGAAAATCATCAGACAAACTCCAGTAGAAAAACATCCTACAAAAATACCTGGCCAGTACTTCTGAAAAACTGTCAAAATGATCAAAACCAAGAAAAGTCCAAAAAGGCTTTACAGCTAAAACAAGCCCAAGGGGAAATGATGACTTAAGGTACTATGGAACCTTAGATGGATCCTTGGAGAGAAATAGGACATCAGATAAAAACTAAGGAAACATGAATAAAGTAAGAACTTTAGACAATATGTAAATATTGGCTCATTAATTGTAACAAATGTACTAATGTAAAGTGTTAACAACATGGGAAACTGATGCAAAGTATATGGGAACTCTCTGTACCATCTTCTCAATTCTAAACTATTCTATAAAATAAAGTCAATTTTTTAAAAGTACACAAGAAGAAAGTTAATGATACTAATTAAAACCTATTTAACTGATTATTTCAGTTTCTGTTTTTTTATTTACTAGCTATCTATCCAACTTAACACCTGAAGAAAAGAGCTAGTAGAACAGATCAATTTTGAAAAGAAATAGAAATTGGCAAAGTTGAGAGCTGGGAAGGTCACCCAGATGAGAAAACAGTGGATGATATAGTTGAGAAGAGTTGTGGAGAGAAACAAAGATGGACTAAGGATTACTGAGAGAGAGGAAGGAGGTGCTGAGTAAATCTCGGAAAGAAAGGAGTCCATGCAGGGAAGGTGGCCTGGGTGGAGGAAGTCCAGCCAGAGGTCGCGCAGAGGGGAGAAGCTGGGGCTTGTGAAAGTCAAAGCTCTCCCTTTTCCTGAAATTTAAACTAAACCTACAAATGGAGAGTTGAGGGATGGTAATAATAAATCATTATATTCTTACTACAGTAATTTCTCTTCCAGCTCAGCCATACTTTATCTGAACCGGACTGTAATACCCATCTGAATGAAATCTAGGCCAGGCCTTCAGTCTTTCTCTGCTTTCATTTCTCAGCCTTCAGTGGGACAGATACAGGTTTTAAGTGGTCCGAAATGTATATAATTTACAAATATAAATTTAGACATATAAATCAATTTTTATTTAAAACATGAAAGGAAATTATAATACACATTTGGGAAAAACTATCAAAAAAGGGACAATAAATATGTTATTTTTTTCTGGCACACTTCTACATGATTTGCCACAGATGAATTTATGTCTCTGTGCATGGTGAACCTTGCTGCTTCTCCACTACCCACCACTTTCTGGTGCTGGAGGTGGAGGACATATGCTCTTCATGATATGAATCCTGGCCAAGCAACTTTGTGTCAGCATAGTGAGTGTAGGAGAACCCCAGGATGGCTGGCAATAATTATACACAGAAGTAACTACAAACCACAAAAACATATTCCTCTAAGTCTGGATGAACTCAACTTTCCCTCAACTCGATCTCAGAAATACCCATGGCCCACTCCAATGGCACCTGACACAGGAGAAGAGGGACAAACGGGAAGTCAGAGTGGACAGAACCAAGGTTTATAACAGATTGCAGTTAAAAATCTTACTTTTGGCCAGGCATGGTGGCTCACACCTGTAATCCCAACACTTTGGGAGGCTGAGGCAGGTGGATCACTTGAGGTCAGGAGTTCAAGACCAGCCTGACCAACATGGTGAAAACCCATCTCTACTAAAAATATAAAATTAGCCAGGCATGGTGGCGGGTGCCTGTAAGCCCAGGTACTTGGGAGGCTAAGTCAGGAGAATCACTTGAACATGGGAGGAGGAGGTTGCAGTGAGCCGAGATTGCACCACTGCACTCCAACCTGGGCAAAAAGAGCAAAAGTCCACATCAAAAAAATAAAATAAAATAAAAAATAAAAATAAAAATAAAAATCTTACTTTTGCAGATGTATGAAATATGTTCTAACTGCCAGAGCATTTCCCAGGGCCTTGTTCTGGCTCCAGATTTTTAGCTTCATTACCTGCAACAGTGAATTTGCCTCTGTGCACCCATTAGTATCCACTGCATATGAGTGTGATTTCAGGAAGCTGTGAAAAGCCTAAGCCTACCAATTTGTTCATCTTTTTTTTTTTTTTTTTAATCAGGTAATCATAAATTGTGGCAGAGATCTGTTTTAATCTTTATATATCGAGGTAATATTTATAACTGATAATATAGATACATGTAATGGCTTTGCTCAATAAACACTAAATAAGAGTGTGTTTGTGTGTTTGTTTTTGAGATGGAGTCTCACTCTGTCACCCAGGCTGGAGAAGAGTGGCACCATCTCGGCTCACTGCAACCTCTGCCTCCCAGGTTCAAGTGATCCTCCTGTCTCAGCCTCCCAAGTAGCTGGGATTACAGGCACCCGACACCATGCCCAGCCAGTTTTTGTATTTTTAGTAGAGACGGGGCTTCACCATGTTGGTCAGGCTGGTCTCGATCTCCTGACCTCAGGTGACCTCCCAAAGTGTTGGGATTACAGGCGTGAGCCACTGAGACCAGCCATAAGAGCGTTTAAAAATAAATTTTAATTGGGAGGTCACTAGGCTGAGGTGGTTCTAGCACCTTGGGTTCCTGTGTAAGCAAACTCAAACCCAATTCAGTGTAAGTGATAAAATAAAACTTTAACCCAGAAATCACCAACTAACCTCTAACTAGGAACTTTACAGGGGAATGAGTTGAGTGAGGCTACCTCTTCCCAAATGTTTCCTTTGCCTTGCTCCCTCATTTGCCTATAAAAGTACTTTTGCCTTTCGTGGAGCCCCCAAACCACTTCCAGTCTGGAAATACCCAGATTCATGGATCATTAAATGCTCAAATAAAGTCTTTAATAGAGTTTTTAATGCTTTAATGTGCCTCAGTTTACCTTTCCACAAATGCAAAATAAAATATTGGCCTAAGTCAATGAGATCATGGCTGTGCCACCTGTGCAGTCATTTGGGGCCACCATGCTCAGAAGGGTCCTGCATTTGATTGAAGGTTCTTTTGTTGACATCTAGAAATTCTTTAAAATTTTTGAACAATGGGACTTGTATTTTAATGGTGCATTGAGCAAATTCTGTAGTTGGTTCTGATTGTGAATTCTACTGTGGTATTTGTGGAAAGAGCTTTTTTGGTGTTTATCAACATTACTCTGTCAGAAAAATAAGAGTGAATGTTTATCAGATAAAGTCTTGTCATACTTCTTGATCATTAACTATTTAAGCTTGCTATGCAAATCCTATCTATACTGTCATTTGTGCTAAAATAGCAAACCACCAACAAATGCCTACATGCATAAGATGGCACTGCACTCAGCAACCTGTCTGAGAGATGGAACAAATAGAAGATTCCCAATGCTCAGGTGATTCCCTGCTATTCCAGTAGCTCTTGATCACAAATATGCTGAACTTGGTTTACAACAGATAGAGCTTATGTATGGAGGAACTGAAGGCATTTTGCACTTCTATACATTTTTGTCTGAGGCAAATTTACATATTTTATTTTGGTAGCTCTGGGAGAAAAGGTGTTTGTGATATTAGAAATCAAAACACTAAATGTTTTTACATTCAGCCCCTCTAACCCTGATTGTTTTTCAACTTTTTCAAAGCCAACTTCATCCTCTTCTTCCATGTTCTTTTCCTGTAATAAAAATATCATGTACACATTTCAAGTCTGTTCTCCAAAAGAAAACATCTATTCTTTTGTTTTCGATTAGAAATTACTGCAACATTTCCAATTGAAACGTCAAATAGTCCTTAAGAATTAAACAAAATGATTTTTCTTCTAATTTGCAAGTTACAACATGAATTTTATGTCAACTTACAATCTCAAATGTATATTCTAACTTTCCATTAACTTCGGTTGGAAATGTATACAAAATTTATTTGAAGAGAAAATGGAACCAGAGGTTGATAAACATTTCAAGGATAAAGGTACAATTAAAATGTTCACTGAAATCCATATCTACATTATTAAAATGATGCTACATGCACATCAAGGTTACACAGTGATTTTTTCTTAATATCTGAGGACAAACTTCATAGTGTAATAAGTGGAGGTTGTTCTACTGCCTGTTCTTTTCTGCAGAGTAAGGTCTCCTGGGTTTACAAAGCGTGAGTCAAATATTGATGCTATTGCTTGTATATTTCACCAGATGGCGCTAGGAGCATCTATAATAGCTGAACATCACCCATTAGCGTTCTGAAACGTCAGAATTTCCTTAAATTGCAGAATATTCCATTTCTGAAAGAAAAAAATATTTAAAATTACTTGTGAACAATTATGTCTACCTATTTATACCTAGACAAATTCACATCTCTCAATGTTTTTAAAATATCACATAATTCCATTGGAAGTACTATACTTTTTACCTTATTTAATCATCGCCAATTTTTCAGAACTGGTTTTCCTTCTTTGCTCACGCACATCTCTGGTGATTATTCTGCTCCTGTAGCATTCTGCCAAGCTGCAGTGGCTGCATCTGTAGTACCATAAAAGCCTTTTCCCCAAAACATGTGTAAACATCTACAGGAAAATTAGAAATAGTGGCTGGTGGAAGGTAAAATGCCTTATCTAATGTCAGATAAACAAACATGCCTTATCTAATTGCCACACTGAATCCAGTTTTCAGCCTACATAATCAGGGGTCATTAAATTATAGTTTTTCTGATTCTAAGACTCATTGCATGAAGCAACCATTGAAGTGGGTTGGATAATTATGGCTTCAAATAAATAAAGTGGAATCCTTTATTTTGCTGATGTTGGGAAACAGCTTCTAATTTCCAAACTGCTGGCCCTGTTAAATAGTTGAAATTTTTTAGTATACAATTTTCACTAGTATATAGGAGAAATTTTTTCCCTACCCACTTATTATTTCATGAAGATGTCAAGGTTATGGATAAAGTGAATATGCAACTAGACGTCCACAAGGCTGGAGTGGACTCTCCCTTAGTATGGGTAGATGGGTGGAACTGAAACACACAGACAGGAAGGAGGAGGACAGAGACAAACCTACACAGGCAAGTCCAGAGGGGTGTTCAAGAAGACAATAATAAGCTTAACAATTGCTTGAAGTTTGCAATTAGACCAGGCGCACTCTCATACGTGGCTCCAGGAATTTTTTTCACAATACCTTGAAGACAAATCTTTTTGGACACAAACATGTCCTTATTTGTTAGCACTCATTGATGTTTTGCACAGAACTGCCCTGTAAGAAAATCCTTCCTGATTAAATATACCAAATAATTAAAACTTTATTTTGGTTTTCAACTTTGTTTTGATTCAACTCTGCATTTACCTCTCTATTTTACTTAATCTGAATGCTGGTTTATGCAAAAATTTTCCAAACAGTGAAAACTATTTTTTAAAAATGGGTTTTACGCATTGAGTTTGATTTCTGGGGGGGGGGGGGGGGGGGGGGAATCTGTAATTTTGGAACAATAAGACACAATTTGTAATATTCAATAGATTTTATCAATAAATACTATGTGAGTACAAGGCATAGATGTGTGTTTGTCTTAATGAGTTCTAAAATTCACAGAATGTTTACTAATTTCTGAAGAATTATCATCTCTGAAGGCATATAAGATGTTAGGAAAGCATAAAACTCTATCAGTTACTAGGTGTGTGACGCTGAGTGAGATATTAACACCACCAAGCCTCAGTTCCTTATCTCTAAAATGGAGATAATGCCTACCTCACCCAGGTTGTTGAAAGGATTAAATGAATGTAAATGTCTAGCCCAAGTCTGTCACTTATTGGATGATCAGCCAATATGCCTTCCTTCCTTTCCTCAACTCCTCTGCTCAGAGTAACTAGGGTTTTCTTAAAAATAGAGAGGCGTGCAGTAAGTAAGACATGTTTAAAAATAATAAAACAGCATTTATTTTGTAAATAGGTAAACTTGCTATAACTGAGCAGTAAAAATTGCTTTTAAAAATGTGTAATTGCCTATCTCTGAAGTATAAATTATCCACAGAATATATTACTATCTATCAAAGTCTTATTTGATGGTTCTTTATTGCTTTGTTTCTTTTACTTGTCTGGAAAGTAGAAAGAAAAAGAAATGCAATTCTCACTAGCACCCAATCACTGATGCCACCCAGGGAATTATTCTCAGTACTGTTTAAGACAAAATGCACCAGACAATTGAGAAGGTGATATTATTCCAGCTAGTGCCATAGGGAGAGCCCCGCAGATCAGAAAATTAGAGTGTCTCGGCAGAGTGGATTTGCTTTAAGGCATTTACAGAAAAGAGTAGACAAGTTGCAGGTGTGGGGATTCCCAGCTGTATTGTTTTGCAATCAGAAGAGGTCTCTGTTATTTAGGTAGGCAGAAAATGTTTATTTCTATGTCTTGCTAGTTCAAAAAACAAACAGTTGTAATCTTAGCTAATCATTAATGAGATAAAGAATAAGAGTTTGTAATCCCAGCACTTCGGGGGGCCGAGGTGGGCGGGTCACTTGAGGCCAGGAGTTCGAGGCCAGCCTGGCCAACATGGTGAAACCCCAGCTCTACTAAAACTACAAAAATTAGCTGGGTGTGGTGGGGTGCACCTGTAATCCCAGTTACTAGGGAGGTTGAGGCAGGAGAATCACTTGGACCTGGGAGGCAGAGGTTGCAGTGAGCCGAGATTATGCCACTGCACTCCAGCCTAGATGGCAGAGTGAGACTCCATCTCCAAAAAGAAAAAAAAGAAAAAAAAAAATAATGGGACATTGGGTAGAGGCAAAAGGAAGGGGGAATTTATAGCTGGCTTTTTCAGCAGGTTCAAACAAAAGTGAAAAGCGTGTGTTTGGCCTTGTCACAGGTAAACAAGAAAGCCATTTACAAGCCTTATGGGGGTCACAAGAAAGAATGGACAGTAACTGCTATGTGAGTCACATGGAGAAGGGTGATTCATTTCCTTAAGCTGTTTTTCAGAACACAAAATGGTGAGGCATTTCTGAAAACAAAAAGTTGGTGAGATTTCTTAACCACAGCTATTTTCTGAAAGCACGAGGCTCTGGAAAAGTTCAACATTGTTAGTCCTCCTTCCCTTTTGATCAAGACAGATAAATTTCATTCACTGTTGCACAAGTCAAAGGTGGCCATAAATCTCCTGAGTGAGGTGAACCAGGGTATAAAAACTATTCTTGTGAGGTCTCTTAATGACGTGGTATCTTGAAAATTAATTGAATCATCGTCAAAAAATAAAATTACAATATATTTAGTTTAAACTTATAATTGACCTTTATTTTCAATTCTAGAATCAGGCAACACCTCATTCTATAAAATAGAATGAGTGTTCCAATGAACTGAATGGAAGAGGTTAGATTTATAAAATGAAAAGGGCCAAAGGAAACAAAAAGAGAATAAAAAACAGACTCATCCTTTCAACATTACTTTCCTTATAGGGTTCAAACAGAGGAGACATCTGTTGAATATTATGCTGACTCAGGTACTAGAATCTGCTGGGGTTTTTTGGAAAACTGGCCTGTTGGAAAGTTCAGTTTGATTACGTGGCACTTAGCCCAAGCGACTCCATTCTAATTTGGTCTTGTCTGCTGGGGCCTAACACAGGAAACTAGTCCAAAATAATGACCTCCCATAAACACATCTATTGAGAGGTAGTGGCAAGGGTCAGTTGTTTTAGAGTCCTAGAGATCAGGCATCTTATATGAAAAACAAAACAAAACAAAAGAATATAAAGTGTTGGATCAAAGTAAAGAGCCAAGAGTTCAACCCTGTTTGGACCGGTGGATTCCAGAGTCAGTGGATGAAAACCTTTCGATTATGTAGCACTGCTTATGGAGTTTCTTGAAGTTAAGAAGTTAATGTTCCTGGTCATGTTGTCCAGTCTTTGTTACTTCTCATATAATGTTATGCATGACCTGAGCATTTCACTGAGCTTTCTTAGTGGCCTAGACAGTGACTTGCTGAGGGAGAAATTCAGTCCATTATGATCTGCTGTGGTGTTAAGTCCCTCAGGGTATATATCAAGTCATCAGGTTTTAGCCCCCAGTCCTTCTTCAGATCTGGAGGTGAAAGAACAGCTACAAGGCAACCTTGAGTCTCGATAAGGATCTCTAGACAGTCGGATTTTGTTCTCAGTGATACCAAGTTAAGAGGGAGGGAGAAAAGTTGGAAACATTAGTTTGAAAGGTTATAGCCAGATATTGAAAAAAAATGAGAAGAATTGAAAACTTGGTAAAAGCTGACCGTTTGTTCAAGGTAACAAAATCCAGTCTAATCACAAGTAGGTAACAAAACCAGATACTGTACAGTGGGGAAGGAAGCCAATTAAACCTCAGTCAAACAGAGTTTGCACATCCATCAGCTACCTACAATTTATAAAGAGGTACAAATAGTTCAAAGACAACTGAACTATTGTTTCAAATCTGATAACCCAAAAAGATCTGTTATAGTTTTCCACAGAAACAAAGTTTCACTGAACAGAGATAGTCTTTTTTTTTTTTTTTTTTTTTTTTTTAAAAAGGGCCAGGCGTGGTGGCTCACACCTGTAATCCCAGCACTTTGGGAGGCCGAGGAGGGCAGATCACGAGGTTAGGAGATCAAGACTATCCTGGCTAACATGGTGAAACCCCGTCTCTACTAAAAAAATAAAAAAATTAGCTGGGCATGATGGCAGGTACCTGTAGTCCCAGCTACTTGGGAGGTTGAGGCAGAAGAATGGCATGAACCCAGGAGGCGGAGCTTGTAGTGAGCCAAGATCACACCACTGCACTCCAGCCTGGGCAACAGGGCAAGACTCCATCTCAAAAAAAAAGAAAAGAAAAGAAAAAAAAGTGATTATTCTTGATCATAAAATAATGTGGTTTCATTCTTACTGGATTTAGCCTGATTATGTACAGAGGCACAGTAAGAATGGTAATTTACCATATACATCTTTTTAAGTTTGCTTTGCTGGAAGTTATCATTAGGAACTCTTGAATCAATTTCAACTGTTATTTATTAAGTTATTTAGGTTTTGTTTGTTTGTTTTCTGGGACAGAGTCTTGTTCTGTTGCCCAGGCTGGCTTGCAGTCACACGATCTCAGCTCACGGCAACCTCTGCCTCCTGGGTTCAAGCAATTCTCATGCCTCAACCTCCTGAGTAGCTGGGACTACAGGCATGTGCCACCACACCCAGCTAATTTTTGTATTCTCAGGAGAAACAGGATTTCACCATGTTGGTCAAGCTGGTCTCGAACTTCTGACCTCAAGTGATCTGGCCACCTCAACCTCCCAAAGTGCTGGGATTACAGGCATGAGCCACTATGCCTGGGCAATTTTAACTTTTAAATGCCCCTTCAGGCTAGTATGCCAAGCCAATAATTCATAATCAGATTTCACCTATATATTTAGATTAATTCCTTTCTTCTTAAGGTCCCTCAAATATTCTGAAATTCATAGGATTACCAGGAAGTAGCCTTCCTTCTTCAGCTCTAAGGCTAAGAAGGAACACTGGAGGCCCTGTAAGTCCTTTAAACCCTGTAAGACAGGTAATGGGCAAGTTTTCCTAAGAGGGCTTCAAAAGCATGGGCTCCATCAAGTCAATCCAAGTTTCTTTAGTGTCTGGTCATATCTGACTAAATATGCATCATTATTAGATATGAAATAGCAGGCATGGTCTTGGTTGTTTAATAATAAGGACCATCGTTATTATTAACAGGACACAATTGGAAACATTGTTGCTTCCTTGCTAATGACAAGGGATACGATATAATCTCTTCTTAGTGAACCTAGGCATATAACTCTGTTGCTGTGAAAATAAGAATATTTAATAAGAGTTTCTGATTTCTAGAGGGAACAAGCAGGAAAAAAAGATAAGAGTTTTATTTCTGTTTATAAAACAGAGTCTACTAAATTGTTATAAGTTATAAACAGCTTAAGAGAAAAGAGAGAAAGGGTTCCCTACATCCAGAACACAGAACATTAAAACATCAACAACATTCCAAACAAAACCAACAAGTGTTACCCATTAGTTTATTTAGCCATATGCAATGAATTCTTGTTCCACACAATCCTGAGGTAGCAATATCATAGACCCATTTGTGGACTGAAGTCCAGAAATACTGACTCAGTCCACTGGAATGCCCTCAAAGTTGTTCATGCAATACCATCAGACGCTGTACACCAAGGTACAGTGCCTGGCATAGTCCTTTCCCAAGGCTCTAAGACAGTCTTTCTTTGTTGGTAATAACACACTCTGGCCTGTAGCTTATTGCAAGTGGTTTCAGGGAAGCAATCATGGCAAAACAAACACTTTCTGTAGATGATAGAGATTTAAAATGGGTGTGGTTAGCTTATTATTAATGATTTTCAAAACAAAGATCTGAAGAGGATTTGTTACAGGAAGTTGACAAGGAAGTTTGATTCTTTCTGTGACATGTAAAATAAAATCACTCCAAAAAGTTAAAGACAAAATTCAAATAAACACATAATTAGCCATATTTTCAAAAAGTGGATATCATATATAATTTATGAAAATGGATGAACATAATTTTTACAGAGAAAAAGCCTTCAGATAGCATAATCTTCACACATAACATACATGACTAAACAAGCATACAATTAGAATAACCCAAGAATGTATCAGAATTATTAAGTAAAAAGACTCAGTAGATCTGGAGGAGGTACTAAACATTTGTTATATATATTTTTTCTAGTTCAAAGGTTTTTTTTATTATTATACTTTATGTTCTAGGGTACATGTGCACAACGTGCAGATTTGTTACATATGTATACATATGTTTATTGTGGCACTATTCACAATAGCAAAGACTTGGAATCAACCCAAATGTCCATCAAAGACAGACTGGATTAAGAAAATGTGGCACATATACACCATGGAATACTATGCAGCCATAAAAAAAGGATGAGTTCATGTCCTTTGTCAGGACACGGATGCAGCTGGAAACCATCATTCTCAGCAAACTATTGCAAGAACAGAAAACCAAACACCACATGTTCTCACTCATAGGTGGGAACTGAACAATGAAAACATCTGTTATATTAATAAAACTCCAGATATGAGTTGTGTGAATCCCCAGTTGAAAACCATTGGCCTAGAATTCAAATTACATAATTAAGGTTACTATCTAGTTAGCATTTTCAAAAATAACTGAAATTATGACAAATAACACTATACTGATGTTGTCTAATTTCAGACAAAAAAAGATAAGATTTGATATTTGTATATCAAACAAAATTTACTGAAGTCTTTAAAGCAATTGGCTTCAGGGTACTTAAATTTACTTCATGCAATGTAATCTTCTATTAAGCATTCTTTGTGATTCCTTTCTATCATGGTTATGAAAAGACAGTCTTCATCCTGGGACTAATCATAATGTCCAAACAAATATAATTTTGATTTTAAATTTAATAGCCGTCTACACCACATTTAATTATGTTTCCAAGGAACATAATTTTAATTAATGTTAACTTGTTTATCTCCACAAAAACTCAAGACAGCAGCCTTTAAATAATTTTACATATGGGTGTGTGTATATATATAATACCCATATATATGTATACATATACATATATACCTATACATATATACCCATATACATATACCATATACATATATATATAGTTAGAGGCTGCTCTCCTGAATATATATAGTTATATATGTATAAACACATATATCACATATATATTAAAACATCATGTTATATCCCTTAAATATATTTGATGTTTTGATACACACACAGTGAAATAATTAATAAAGTCAAACAATTAATATACCCATCATCACACATGGTTACCTTTTTTGTGTATATGTGGTAAAAGCACCTAAAATCTACTCTTTTAGCAAATTTCCAGTATACAATACAGTATTATGAACTATGGTCCTCATGCTGTACACTGGATCTCTACTTATTCATCTTATATTACTGCAACTTTGTAAGCTTTGACTTCCATTTCCTTCACCCCTGTACCAAGCCTGATAGCTACCTTTCTACCCTCTCTTTCTATGTATTCAAACAATAATCATTTTTCAAAAATGTTTTCTCATTTGTGTTAGTCCATTCTTGCAATGCTATAAATAAATACTTGAGACTGGATAATTTATAAAGAAAAGAGGTTTAATTGGCTCACAGTTCTGCAGGCTGTACAAGAAGCATGGTGCTGGCTTCTGCTTCTGGTGAGGGCCTCCAGAAGCTCACAATCATGGTAGAAGGCCAAGGGGAGCCAGCACATCACATGGCAAGAGAAGGAACAAGAGAGCAAAGGACGAGGTCCCAGACTCCTTTAAACAACCAAATCTCATGTGAACTAACTGAGGAAGAACTCATTTCTCACCAAGGAGACTGACATGGTTTGGCTCTGTATCCCCTCGGGAGACTCATCTCGAATCATAATCCCCAAGTGTTGAGGGAGGGAGGTGATTGGATCATGGAGGCAGTTTCCCCCGTGCTTTTCTCATGATACTGAGTGAGTTCTTACGAGATCTGATGATGTTATGTGTTTGGAATTTCCTCCTTCCCTCTTCTCTCTTTTGCCACCTTGTGAAGAAGGTGCCTGCTTCCCCTTCCACCATGACCGTAAGTTTATTGAGGCCTTCCCAGCCATGCAGAACTGTGAGTCGATTAAACCTCCTTTGTTTATAAATTATCAAGTCTTTGGTGGTATCTTTATAGCAGTGTGAAAACAGACTAATGCAAGGATGGTGCTAAACCATGAGGAATCTGCCCCATGATCCAATCAGCTCCCACCAGGCCTCACCTCCAACATTAGGAATCACCTTTCAGCATGAGCTTTGGAGGGGACAAACGTCCTAGCCATGTCATGACTATTTGAGGTTATAGTAGCCTCTTTAAAATTTAAAATACGTAAATATAAATACTCCCTGATTTCTGCATCTGATAATTCTTTTAATTAAGATTTTCATTTCAGATTTTGTTTGAAAAGGGTTTAGGTAATTTATTTTAAAGAATCCCTTCATTATTCCTGCTGATAGACCTGTCAGAATATATGTGGACTAGACAAGAGCACAGGTCAAGCTCTAGCATATAGGCATTGAATTTCTGGGTGTAGCCACTTCATGGTCTGGGTTTCTTTAAGTTCACAAGTAGAGAGTGATTCTAACTTTACACTGTAATTGGCCATCTCCATCCAGTTCAGAGTCTACCCTTTCACAGATTGTATACTCTTTTATTAGCTTAATTTAATAGTTTCAGTCAAAACTCAGTTGCATATAAAATATGTATGAGACAGAGAGAGAAAGCAGTTTAAAAAGATGAAGAAAATAATCAAATTACAGATACAAGCATGTAACTCTAAAACCAATAACAATTTGCTTAGGCCTCAAATTCTTTGGTAAGGTACAACTGTGATTAAGCTATCGGGAATTACTGATTGACATTTATGAAACTTATCTAACCACTGTGCTTTCTTGGAATTGCCAAATGAGTAATTCATTAGCGTTTCATAGGTATAATTAATACCACTAAGGAAAGTTAAACAAATTTAAATTATTGTTTTTTTTTTTTGTTTTTTTTGAGACGGAATCTGGCTCTGTTGCCTAGGCTGGAGTGCAGTGATGCGATCTCGGTGCACTGCAAGCTCCACCTCCTGGGTCCAGGCCATTCTCCTGCCTCAGCCTCCCGAGTAGCTGGGACCACAGGTGTCTGCCACTTCACCTGGCTAATTTTTTGTATATTTAGTAGAGACAGGGTTTCACCGTGTTAGCCAGGATGGTCTTGATCTCCTGACCTCATGATCCGCCCGCCTCAGCCTCCCAAAGTCCTGGGATTACAGGCGTGAGCCACCGTGCCCAGCCTAAATTATTGTTCTTTAAAAACATACTTCAGCTGGGCACAGTGGCTCACATCTGTAATCCCAGCACTTTGGGAGGCCAAGACGGGCAGATCACGAGGTCAAGAGATCGAGACCATCCTGGCCAACATGGTGAAACCCCGTCTCTACCAAAAATAGAAAAATTACCTGGGCATGGTAGTGTGTGCCTGTAGCCCCAGCTACTCCGGAGGCTGAGGCAAGAGAATTGCTTGAACCCAGGATGCAGAGGTTGCAGTGAGCCGAGATTGCACCACTGCACTCCAGCCTGGCAACAGAGTGAGACTCCATCTCAAAACAACAACAACAACAACAACAACAACAACAAAACACATACTTCAAAGGTACTTGAGATTAGAACTGGCAAAATCTCTATGAAATAATCATTAGAACCTACTTTATGAAGGTTATTCCATTTCTGTGACATCCTCGCTTATTCCATTTTCACTGAAAGATGTGTTTTCTTTCTTCCAACTCTTCTAATTAAATCCTCTTTTATTTACTGTATGTACTATACACTTATATGTGTATACATAAGCATTCAGGAACTATTTTTTGAGTGTCTTCTATGTTGCTGATACTATGTTGGGTGCTGGAGACTTATAATTAATGATAGAGAGCTACTCCTGCCCTCATGGAGCATCTAGTCTGAAGAAGGACACAATTACCATACGGTTTGGTGAAATGTGATAAAATGGGAAAAGCTGAGCATGACCTGGGAGTTTCGAGGAGGGGCATCAAACAACTTCGAGAACGCAGAAAGGAAAAGTCAGAAAGGATTCCTACAGAACATAGCAAATAAAGTGCAAAGGTAAGTAGGAGTATGCCATGTAGGGATGGGAAGAGAGGGCAGTCACCCTCAGAAATTTCCATGCACCCTATGTATTCACAGGTTATAACTTTCGGCACAAGAACTCTGCCTTACTTATGTATCCACGTTGCCTAGGTCGGGAGCTGGCATTTACTAGGTGCGCCGTAAACGGCTGATGAAAGAAAGAAAGGGAAAGACGCAGAGAGTTATAGTGTGTCCAGGAAGTAGACATAGATCTGCTAAGAGATGAAATTTCCTGATGCCCTTGTACAAGTAAATCCTGCTGGATTATGAAAGGTAAATGTATCAGGTCACAGAAGGCAAAAGTACAAGAAAAGAGACCTTTCCTTAACAGCAGTGCCTTCTTTTTGGACAGGTGTAAGTCATGAGACAGGAGAGAGATGTTTCTTGTGCTCACACGGGACACAAGGCAGGAGTAGACCTAAATGAGAGTTAGGGACATGAATCAAAGCAAATCTGTGGAGAAGATGGAAGGAAGCAACGAGAGCAGGAAAGGGTAAAAAGCAATCGATTTTAAAAAAGGTGGGAAAGGAAAATGTCAAAGTCTGCGGGCAAGAAGATTGAGGAAAACTGGAAATAAGAGGATAAAGAAGCGAAGGAAGAACAAATATAAAGCAACAGTAGTGAGGTTTGAATATCCATTCCAAGTCAAACCTGTGGAGAGTGACTATAACAAGAAAGGGTTATCACATGTTTTTGGCTCTCTTATCCAGAACCTAAAGTCTTTTGACTAGAAAAAAATGTACACCTTTTGTTATGATAAGAAACCAAAAGTTTTGATAATACTATTGAATCAAATGCTTGTCAGACAAATAGATGATAATTTTTGGAAACAATTGCCCAAGTTTTTCCCTTCAAAAAGGATTTTTTCCAAATACATATTTATGCCATTTGTTTAGCCACAAGTAAACAGTCAAATTATTTTGTTTATAACCTCAAACCCAAAAG
Organism: Rhinopithecus roxellana; assembly: GCF_007565055.1. Lineage (NCBI taxonomy): Eukaryota > Metazoa > Chordata > Mammalia > Primates > Cercopithecidae > Rhinopithecus > Rhinopithecus roxellana. The sequence continues at coordinate 72,073,359 of NC_044554.1, forward strand.
CTTGTTCGGAACAGAAATATGAACCAGAAATAAATTACATGGTAAATCAAACCCTTATTTTGGGGCTAGGACATTATGCAAAGTGGTTTACAATTTGTTCTTTGCAATGTAAATGAAAACCCCAAGATATTGGCAGGAGAATAAACTCCTTTTTTTTTTCTTACCCATCACATGGGCAAAAATCCAAAAGTTTGAAAACCCAGTCTGTTGGTGAAGCTATAGAGAAACAGGCCCTCTCATTTAGAGCCAGTGAAACTGCAAAATGTCACAACTTCTATAAAGGGAAATTTAATAATATCTAATAAAAGTACATATGCAGTTACCTTTTGACTCAACAACTCCACTTCTAAGAAATGATCACTAAGATATGCTAGCAGAACAAGAAAATACATCGACTTAAATAATTCACTGCCATTTTATTATGATACCCAAAATAATAGAAACAATCTAGACGTCTGATTATAGAACTGGCTGAAGAAGCTATGGTGTATCCACACAGTAGAGTGGTATGTATCTGTAAAAAGAATAATAAACAAGGCCAGGCACAGTGGCTCACGCCTGTGATCTCAGGATTTGGGGAGGCTAAGACAGGAGGATCACTTGAGCCCAGGAGTTTGAGACCAGCCTGCGTAACATAGAGAGACCTCCATCTCTACAAAAAAAATTTTTAAGAAAATAGTCAGGTGTAGTGGCTCCTACCTGTGGTTCCTGCTACTTAGAAAGCTGAGGCAGGAGGGTTGCCTGAGCCAAGGAATTTGACATTGCGGTGAGCTATGACTGTACCACTACACTCCAGCCTGGGTGACAGGATAAGATTCTGTCTCAAACAAACAAAAAAGAATCATATGTAAAAAACAGAATTTTCTGCATAGTGTGAAGTTATCTCTAGTATATATTGTTGAATTAAAATGTTAGTAAAATAAATGAAAAGGTTGCATATCATGGTACTATTTAGCTTTAAAGGGGTGATATGGGAATATTTATATATTTTCTTCTATTTTAGATGAGGGAATGATTATACATATTTATTCAACTATCTATACAGAAAGGAAGGAAATTGGGTGAAAGAGAGAGGGATAGAAACTAGATTTCTTAGCATATATAACATTTTATAGATTTGACTTTGAAATCACATAAATATTTTACTTAGGTATAAAACAACCGTATTTTTTAATTCCTAAATCTGTAAAGCAAATTGAAATACATAAAATTGTAAATCCATTAACCATATCACTATACAAATTGACTTTAAAACTCAGTAATTTAACTGTCCATCCCCAATAGGATGTACCCTAAGAATAAAAAGGGTTTGCAAAAGAGTATTAAACTGTGGTTAAGAAACTTTTTATTGGCATGGTAGGATTTGTATTGTAATTTTGAAACTAGTATTGTGGGAAAAGTAAACATTTTCATTAACTGGTCTTTTCACCATAATAAAAAGTGGATATGTATATCATACATATATAATATGTATTGAATCATATGTATAATACATAATCATATATACATGATAACTAAAGTTAATTAAAAATCTCTCTAGTCTTGAATTTTATTGGAAGTATTAAGAGTCAGTATGAGCCATAAGTATTTTATATATAAAGGCTAATGACTTTGAAGATGTATTCTGTAGACTGCATAGCCTACAGAAACTGTACAAACTGAAACAGAAAAGACTAAAATAAAATCCCAAAGCCTAATGACTGCTGGGAAAATATATAGCAGTATAACATCTAACATTTGTGTAATTGGTGTCTGAGGAGGAGAAAAGGCAATATAAAGGAAAAACATATTTAAAGCATTAAGGCAAATATTTTTTCCAAATTCCATTTTCAAAACTCTATCCAGAAATCCAAAAATTCATCAGTACCCCAAGCAATAAAGAAGAAAAGTCCCTAAACATATTATAATCAAATAACTAATTACCAAGGATACCCAGAAAATCTCAAAAGCAGACAGAGACAAAACATGTATTGCATGTGTGAAACAATAATAAGAATCATCATGGAGCTCTCATCAGAAACAACACGGGCTAGAAGACAATGGAGTCACAACTTTAAAGTGTTGAAAGAGAAAACAGGATGTATAGTCAAAGAAAATGTAATTCAAAAGTGAAGACAAAATGAAAATATGTGCAGATAAAAGCTGAGAGAATTCACCACTAACAGACCAACATTACAAGATAAGTTGAATGAAATCCTTTAGGCTGAAAAATCCTATGTATCTAAAACATGTATCTAAAGAAACATGGATCTAAGGAAACATGTATCTAAAGGAAGGAATGAAGAACACACCAAATGGTTCAAATACAGGCAACTATAACAGACCTTTTCCTTGTTTCTTAATTTTTAAAAGACAATGGACTGTTCAAAGCAAAAAATAATGACTGTATTTTGGTGGCCATAGCATATTTAGAAATAAAGTACATGAAAAAACCAAGGAGGGAGTATATGAAAGTGTACTGTTGAAAGGATCTTACATATGAAGTGTGCAATGTTAATTCAATGTGGACTATAATAAGTTAAAAGTGTTTATTTTAATCCTCAGTGAAACAAATTTTTTAAAAAAGTAGTTTTAGCTAAAATGCCAATAGAGAAGATACTATTAAATATACTCGGTAATTCAAATTGAGAAAAGTAAGGGAAAAAAGGAATGAATAAGAAATGAGACAAATAGAGAACAAATACCAAATGGTGGACTTTGGGCCAAATATATTAATAATTGTATTAAATATAAATAAAGATTTCATTAAATCAAGATTGTCAGATTGAATGAAAAAGCAAGACCAAATGATGTAGTGTTTATGGGAGATAAACTTTAGATATGAAAAAATACAAAAATTTATTATTACAGTTGGATACTTTAACACACCTCTCTCAGTAATTGACATAATTAGTGGCAACCAAATCAATTTATATATAGAAAATTTGAACATCACTATCAATCATCTTATCCTAATGGATATTTATTGAATGCTATCCCCAAAATCGGAAGAATTTTTTTTTTCAAGTGCTTATGGGTAAAAGTATACATTAAATTCTTATACTAGTAAAGAAGAAAGGTCACAGTCATTTATGTAAACTTCTACCTAAAGAAAATTTCAAAAAGAAGAACAAATTAAACCCAAAGTAAGCAGAAGTAATGAACTAATAAAGATAGGAGAAGGAATCAATGAAATAGGAAACAGAGGAGCAATAAAGAAAGCCAATGAAACTGAAAGCTGGTTCTTTGAAAATACCAGTGTCATTGATAAACCTCTAATCAAACCAAACAAAGAGAGACAGAGAGGGAGAAAGAAAGAAAGTGAGCACACAAATTCACATTTTCAGGAAAGAAAGAAGGAGTCCTGGCACAGTGGCTCACACCTGTAATCCCAGCACTTTGGGAGGACAAGGTGGGTGTATCACTTGAGATCAGGAGTTTGAGACCAGCCTGGCCAACATGGTGAAACCCCATCTCTACTAAAAATACAAAAAATAGCGGGGTGTGGTAGTGAGTGCCTGTAGTCCCTGCTACTCGGTAGGCTGAGGCAAGAGGATCACTTGAACCTGGGAGACAGAGGTTGCAGTGGGCCGAGATCGTGCCACTGCACGCCAGCCTGGGCACGAGAATGACAATAGGAAGAAATAATATCAACTTTACACAGACTTGTAAACAAATAGGGGAGGAAAAGTCACTTTCCAATTCATATTATGGGGAAAGAATAACCCTGATACTAAAACTATATATGGACCTTATGAAAAGGGAAATTAGAAACCAATGGCACTCATAAATACAGGCATAAAAATATATTTCTAAACCAAATTCATTAATTTATAAAAAGAATAATACAATGTATCTAATTATGGTTTAATTCAGTAATACAAGACTGATGTGATAGTTAGAAAATTTAACACATTAACAAGTTAAAGAAAAACCATATGAGCATTTCAAAAGATGCCAAAAATGTATTTGACAAAATTCAATACCAATTAAAAATTGTTTTAAAACTCCCAGCTGACTCTAAATAGAGAGAGACAGTTTCTCAATCTGTTCAAAGGCATTTGCAAATAAACAAAACCCCTACAAGCATAAAAAACATTTATACGTAACTGTGAAAGGATACTTCCCTTTTAGTATGGATACAAGGAAAGGATGGCCACTCCAACCACTCATATTGAGTGTTAGACTTTAGAGACTCATTATGGTGTAGCACGGGGCTCGCTCTCTCCTTGGAGTACTTCCGTAATGCATCTAGCCTGCTGACCCAGGTAGGCCTCTGTCTGCTGAAACTTTAGCCAATGTGCATTCAGAACATCTATACCTACCCCATAATATGGAATAGTGAGACTTCAGGGGACTGCATATAATGCACTACTTCTCTGTTTTTAGGTTATCCCCAATAAAACCTATATTACATCTGTATTTTGTTTGTGATACCTTTGCATGGATACTGAATATATCCTGGAATTTATTCATACATGTTTTAAACAAACATATTCTAAATGATGTTTGTGAAAATTTATTACACTTTTAGTAATAGCAAAATATTAAAAATGAATAACTGCTCAGTAATAGAGTGCTGGTTAAATAATGTATGTACATCCAACAAATAGACTGTTAGTCATAAAAATGAAGAAATTCATTATGTAACATGTAATGATCTCCAAGATACAATCGTAAGTGAAAGAACAATGCAAAGAAAACTATGTAATTAAAAAATAAGGGATAGAGATAGGCAGATAGATATTCATTTATTTGTATATGCATAACATATCTCTGTAAGGATACACAAAATGTGTTTAGTATTAGTTAATTCTGAAGCAGGGAATTTGTTGCCAGAGTAACAATATGGAAGGGAGAGTTTTGTTATACCTTTTCTTCCTTTCGACTGTTGAACCATCTTAACGTATTAACTAACCCAAAATGAAATCAAATTTAAATTTAAAAAAACTCATTGCTGTGAATCACAGTAACATTTAGTTCTGTCCATGTAATTCTATACCTAGCACATGGGATGTCTCCTGCTGTTATGCATAAGATAGGTTGAGATGTGATCATGGGATTAGACTCCAGACAAGCAGATTGGACAGTGCAGAGACAGATGATGGCAGTGAATGTTATGTGCCAAGTTCCACAACACAGTAAAAACAATCTTTAGTTTATGTGAGTCAGACTTGAAGTCTCTTATGTGCAAAGCTGTGCCGAATAGACATGTCGTAGGGACAGTTCTACAACCCCACCTTTCTTCCCTTGCCACTACATGCCTGTCCTCCTGCTTAATACTGCTGCCATGTAAAAACAGCTGCCTCTCACTTGTCCCCCACTTGACCTTATTTTTTCTGATGCTTTAAAATCCCATTTCACGCCGTCAAAGCTAGCAAAGAAGATAAAGCAGGATTTAGAACAAGATGGATAATAGAAGGGAAAGGAAGAAAAGCGTTCCTGTGATAAAATCTGGAAATCTAACCACCAGATTATAACATAATTTACATGAGAAAATTCATTTTTGTTTTCTACACAGCCAGAATATCAATAAAACACTTTGAAAGGTAATCTGTTTGTAGACTGAGGAACTTCTGTGCTTATACTTCCACATGGAGGCATGAAGACCGGGTCATAACAGCAAAAAAACAAAAAAAAACACTCAAGGCTGATACTTAGACCCATTTAGCAAGGAGGCCTTCTTTTTCTTGAAAATAAGTATTATATTGAATTCAATTTATGTATAGTTAATGCTGGCCAGTTTGTGGAGATTGTGGAAAAAGCAAAAAAAAAAAAAAAAAAAAAGTTAGCACAGTCTTCGAGGGACAATACTAAAGGGCTTCAAGCGACAATTCTAAAGAACTTCAAGACGGTGACTTCAAGTAGGTTTTTTCCCTCATCTATCACTGACACAAAAATATGTGAAACAGATGGTGCTTCTTGGCTATATATAGTTTTTGTTGAAACTTGTTAAAGACAGTTTGGATCATGATTAAGAAATCTTACCACCTCTTAACTGAAACATACCCCAGGGTTTTTCTTAGAAGGTGTTAGAAAGGCAGCTGATGATTATAGTCAATGTTTCCTTCTTCTACAAATAAAAAAAATCTAAAACCACCAATGGCCTTCTGGATGCAAGCAAATAAATACAGAAAATCAAAGACAACTGGGAGATGTTCATAACTAGTCTAGTCTTTTAATTGAACCAACAAGCGTACTTTGGGTTATTGACATATACATACATTATATGAACTCTTACTTTGACTTAACTTTTTTCTTGAATGAGTTATTGCAGTCATTAGACTGTTTGCTGACTATTTCCTGTTTTGCCCTCTTGGGTGCCGGGGAGATTGACACGTCTTTGCTCCCTTGTGTTTGGACAAGGCTGTGTGACTCATTTGAGCCAGAGAGTTGTGAAAAGATGTGTGGTGTGGCTTCCCTGGGCCTGTACACATAAGTACCAATGCCAGACTGCAAAAATATTTTTTGTTCCTTTGTCACGTTAACCGGAAACAAGTAAGATAGTGGCTACTCTTGCAGCTGAGTTCCTTGACTGACCACAAGAAGCAAAGTTTCATTATCAAACTGTCATGGACATGCATCAGGAGTGAGAAACAAAGCTGTATTGTTTTAAGCTTCTGAAAGTTTTTAGTTTGTTTATTACTGTAGTGTAATCTAGCCTACCCTGACTGATACAAATCATGCTGAAGTCGCTGGCAATAAAGCAACAGCCAATGACTTGCCAGTGGAAAGGCAGAGAAAAGGAAGGTCTATTCCCAGGGACAGCATTGCTTTTTCTACATGAACAGGACAAAAAAGCAAACAAACAACAACAACAACAGCAAAAATCAAGTATTCCCATGCATATATCTGCAATGCTACAGCTTTCCTATAAGAATGACCCTCTTAATTATGTTCTTGTGATTGCCAAAACATAGAGGCCACTGGAACAAATTTGAGTAAAAAGGATTATGGGATCATTAGTATCTCATAAGTGAAGAAAATCTTAGGAGGTGGATTAAAAAAACAACATTAGGAGGAAAACATGTAAGAAAATTAGACAACCAGTTCAGGAAGTTGACTGGGATTTCTACAAGAAAGAAAAATGAAGGAGATAAATTAGGAATTAAATACAGTTTTCTAGAAATGAAATTTTTAAAATTTCAGATTGAAAAAAAATCCACCGAATTCTCTGCATAAATATTGAAACCTAGAAAGACACACCATGCTGAAATATGAGAATACTGGGGACCATGAGAAGATTCTAAAATGTCTAGGAGGAACAGGGGTCGGAATAAAGAAAGTGAGAGAGAGGAAAAAGAAAGAAAGGAATGAGGAAGGAGAAGCGAGGAAGGGAGAAGGAGAGAGAGAGGGAGGAAGGATGGAAGGAAAAAGGGAAGGAAGGAAGGAAAGGAAGGGAGGGAGGGAGGGAGGAAGGAAGGGAGATTTCTGACAAAGCATCAAAAATCATAATGCATTCTGTATTAAGATGGCATTAGGTATTGTATAAAATAGAATCAAACTATAACATTGCTCAAACATATTAGTTTATTTCTTGTTCAGGCAAAAATCCAAAGTTTCTGGTTAATAGGCAGTTTCTATTTAGTACATCAGGGATTAAGGAACTTTCTTATATTGGAAGTTTCTTTCTTTTTTTATTAAAAACTATCTTTATCTTTTTTTATTATTATTATACTTTAAGTTCTAGGGTACATGTGCATAACGTGCAGGTTTGTTACATATGTATACTTGTGCCATGTTGGTGTGCTGCACCCATCAACTCGTCAGCACCCATCAACTCGTCATTTACATCAGGTATAACTCCCAATGCAATCCCTCCCCCCCCCATAATAGGCCCCGCTGTGTGATGTTCCCCTTCCCAAGTCCAAGTGATCTCACTGTTCAGTTCCCATCTATGAGTGAGAACAAGCGGATAGGACAAGCGGGTAGACAAGCAGATAGGACAGTGTTTGGTTTTCTGTTCTTGCAATAGTTTGCTGAGAATGATGGTTTCCAGCTGCATCCATGTCCCTACAAAGGACACAAACTCATCCTTTTTTATGGCTGCATAGTATTCCATGGTGTATATGTGCCACATTTTCTTAATCCAATCTGTCACTGATGGAGTTTCTATTCTCTAGAATGTCATTATCACCTGCATTCAGCTGGCAAAATGGTGGTGGAAGTATGCAGGAAAAATATTATTTTTCTTAAAACCTTTGATCAGGAAGAAAACACATCACTTGTACTAACACTGCATTAATACCAGAACAATCATAACTACAAGCAAGGCTGAAAAATGCAGCATTGTTGTGCAACATGGAATAAGAGGGATAGGATTTTTAGTGATTAGCTAGCAGTGTAGAAGGAGTAAGACGGTCCAGTGAGTTCACTAGCAGTAAAGAGGGCTGGTTCCCTTTAGGATCTAAGAAAATAAAATGATGCTTCTGTGCAGGTGTGCAACTGTGCAATAAAAAAGACCATCAAATAATAAAAGTTTGCAATGCTTGCTTGGAACTGAATCATTTTGATATGACTAATTAGGAAATATGGCTTCATGTGTATTACTATACTGGCACCTGCTCAGTGATATAAATTTGATGGATCTCTTTAGGGATATGTTGGCAATACTCCCTTGCATGGAAAATGCTTAAGAAAGCTTCAGCTGGAAAGAAGACCCACATGGGGATCCTGCGACACAGGAGATTCTGGTACCATCTTTGCATCTTTTTCTATCAAACAAACCACACTCTACAGCAATATCTGGAGTAGTGCTTTTGTCCTGCAACAAGAGTGGAGAATTGTCTTCAGATTTTCACCTGGAATGTATTTCTATCCCTACAATTTAGTACTCTGCCAAATTATCAATTACACGTGAGAATAGAATAAAGACATTTCCACATATGCGGTTTCAAAATGTTTTCTACCCATTGGTCCTTTCTCAGAGATATATTGGAGAATGTTTTCTACCAAATTGAGGGAGTAAGCCAAGAAAGAGGAAGACATAGGACACAGAAAATGGCTGATCCTTTCCAAGAGATAAAGAGAATTCCCAGGACATCTGCTATTAGAAAGCCTCTGAAAGAAACATCTCTCAAGAAATGAAATCAGTATATTCTTGGATTTGTTTAAATGGTTGAGATAAGATTTACACATTTAGAGGAGGAAAATTAGTGACAAGTAAGTGGAAGTTCATAGAAAAAAAAGGGCATGAAATAAATCTCTAGTACAGGCAATTGCTATTCTTCCTCCTTTCTTCTCTTGTCCCCACACGTTCCTCCTTTTGTCCTCTTTCCATTGCTCCATCCTCCTCCTCTCTTTCTTACCTCCTTCATTTTCTGCTGTATTCTTCAAATAATTTGAGATGCTTTATATGACGTACATGCAAACACTAAAGGATAAAACAAAAACTGAGAAAGTTGGAGCAAAGGGGACCAATGAGTGCAAAAAACAGTTAAATAAAACTAATTATTACCTCAACCATGCAGAGGTAGAAAGTAGGAATTGAGAAGGCTTGCAAACAAGTCTTGCCAGAAAGTTTCCATGTTTATACCAGTTGTTTATTGAGGGTGTCCATTTCATTTTCTGTGAAGGTCCACCTCATGATCAGAAAGAATGAGCCCAGGTGTGATACTGGAGTTGGTCTTATCGCAGGTGAATGAGGAGCCCGTGGCCATCAGGCAAGGGAGCTTCTCGCTAGATGAAGTGAGGTCCTCTCCTCCACACACAACGCCAAGTTCTCTGTAAGTATCAAGAACCTTAGCAGCAGCTGAGAAAAAGGTCAATAAATATGTTTTAATCAATAAAGTCTGTATTATATAGGAAAATATAAATATACATGTGTTTTATTATTTTATGCTTTGTCTAATTGGTGACATTTTGGGAGGTATTTATATTTCTCCATCTCAAATGTTTGTCAGTGATTTTGCTTATCATATATTCCTACAGGATGTATTTGGATTGTTTGTGATATATATGAAATACGTATATAAGAACATCAAGTTCAATGATATAATCATATAAAATAAGATAAGAAAAATGTGGCGCTCATTCTTAGCTCACAGAGTCTCATGGCTCGTTTGTCCTTTTTTTTTTAATTAAAGGCAACACAGTCTAGTGAAATGTGCATAGACGTTATAACCAACATCCTTGAATGAAAATCTTTGCTCTAAAAATTAATGAATATATATATTACTTTTAATTTTTTAAGGAAGGAGTTTATGTTGTTTGAGCCTCAGTTTCCTTCCCTATAGAAGTAGGGATGGTGACAGCAATCTCTAGGAGTTTCTGTGATGATAAAGAGAACACTGACCTCTAGGTGGGCACTGAAAGAATGTTAGTTATTATATCCATGTAAATGCTAAACACTCTCCACCCTCCGTCCTCTATCTTTCCCATGCATATTTAATAAGAATACTTCTTTTGTACCTGAAATGTACATTTTCAAATGTCCATATTCATTTATATACGAGCATGTATGTTGTAGGGAAGACCTTACCATTTTAACTAAGTGACCTGTGATAAGTTAGCGGTGAAACCACTAACTAACCCCTCCAATGTGTTTAACTATTCTGTGGCTATACTGCCACCCTTTAAGTTAGTTAAGTACACTCTGTGACTATGTTCTCCCAACTGCAATGTGAGAAATGATATGGGCCCCTTTCAACCAGAAAATACGCCCATCGTGCTACTCTTAGCTCTTTCTCTTTTCAAGATAACTGCAGTGGTAACTATCAGGCTGTGATAGTTAATACCGATTGCCAACTTGATTGGACTGAAGGATGCAAAATATTGATCCTGAGTGTGTCTGTGAGGGTGTTGCCAAAGGAGATGAACATTTGAGTCAGTGGGCTGGGGAAAGCAGACCTACCCCTAATCTGGCGGACACCATCTAATCAGCTGCCAGCAAATATAAAGCAGGCAGAAAAACATGAAAAGGAGAGACTGGCCTAGCCTCCCAGTCTACATCTTTCTCCCGCGCTGGATGCTTCCTGCCATCGAACATCAGACTCCAGGTTCTTCAGTTTTGGTGACTAGGACTGGTCCCTCCTTGCTTCTCAACTTGCAGACAGTCTATTGTAGGACCTTGTGATCATGTAAGTTAATATTTAATAACTCCCCTTTATATATATGTAGATATATCCTATTGGTCCTGTCCCTCTAGAGAACCCTGACTAATACACAGGCTAATAATAAAATTGATATTTTTAGGATGACATGGTCATTGTCAGTCTAGATCTTCAGTGATTGTGTGGAGAAATTACACCCTACTGAACTAAATACCTCCCGGGATTGCTAAGTAAGAAATGAATGGTATTTATCCATTGATATTTTGTGGTCACCAAATGGGCTAACCATCCAATCTCAGCATTTGTATCTGAAAAACAAGAGAGTTGGATCAGATTACTACTAAGATCAATTTTGGTAATAACATATCTATGATCCTTAACTTTAAGTCAGTAAAAGATTTCCACAAATATTAATTTTTTTCCAACTTACAGAGAGCTGCACATTAAAAAGAATACTTAAAATACAGGTATTTGGAAAAGCTAGAGAAATATGTATAATAGAGAAAAGAACTGGTGAATCCAAGAGACTAAGGGGAAAAGAATCCAGGGGAATCAAGGAGAGAGAGAAACTACACGGAGTGTATAGAATAGCCAGATTTCTGCTTGGCCCCAAATCAGGGAGCTGTGCAGCTTCAAAGCCAACAGAGGAGCCTTGTGCCCACAAAGAACGAGAGAGTGTAGCGTGATCGCTTGACTGAGGATAGAAGCGGGGCTAAATTGAGAAAGAAATAAGACTTGGGGAAAGTCAGACAAGAAAAACCCATGTTCAAGACTGGAAATTGGAAACCCAGTTAGAACCACTGGAACCTAACGCTACCCAGAGTCAGACCAGGGAGATCCAGCAGCCCACTGTTATTTTGCCTTTTTTGACCTCAAATGTGCATTCTTTTTGCCTTTTCTGATTTTATTACATTCTCCTAAAAGTGCAGCAACAAATTTTGCAGATAAAATAGAAACCAAATGCCACAGGAGTATAAACAGTGGTTTTATAGCAGAATGGAGTAATAGTTTCAGTTTGTTTGCCAAAGCATTTGCTTCATGTCAAATTGCTGAGAAGTGGTAAAAGTTAGGATACTAACCAAGCGCAGGCAATGAGTAGCAATGACAGAAGCCATCTAAACCTGAAGGCAGAGCATCATCCAAAGAACCAGACCAAAGAACCAAGGTCTGGAACCAACCATTTGAGATGCAAGTAATAAAGCAGACTCTATTTTGGTGCGACTACATGCCAGACACTGTTTTAAGGACTTTATAGCTACTATTTCATATATTCCTCCAAAATAATTTTCTTTCCATTTTACAGGTTTGAAAACTTAAGTGCAAAACAGCTAGAGCAGTAAGTAGAGAACAACTTCTAACAGAGACCATCTTACTACTTACTATCAATATCTTACATACTATCAATATCTACTTGGATTAGTTACATCCAATTGCTAAGTGAACTAAACAGGTGCTGAAGAATAAGAATCGAACATCGTTAGTAGAATCACACCAGGTTCAAAGACTGAGTCTGAAAATAAACTTTTAAATGTGGGTTTCTTCTTCTATCCCAGTCTGACTGGTTGACAATAGTCCCTAGACTAATTGCCTTTCTGGCCTCCTCTCCTTCCAGAGATCTTGTCGTTTTCACGTGTCCCTTCCTACCACCCACCTAGCACAAGACCTAACCTGAAACAAATAATCCATTGGCCACTTAATAATCAATTGGATTTTCTCTGTCAAATATTTGAACTAAGAGTTAGAAACTGACATTAGCTGGGAATAGGTAATTGAGCTGAAAAACCATGTGGCACCTGTGCAGCCATAATGCCTACAAAGAAGATGAGCAATTCAAAGACATTCTTTCCTGTGATAAATAAAAGGACAGGATAAAGGAGAATGAGAAGAATAGAGAAGGAAAAGGGGAAAGAGGGTTCAATAGCCTGTAAGCGTCAGAATGTACCCTCAGGTCTTGACTTTCCAGGTCCCATGTTTGGTGTCTTAAACATCAGCCTCTCCCTTTTGCTTTCCTATATTCTGGGATTCCCCAGTTCAGAAAGTGATTGTAAAATAAATGGAAGTACATCGTAAGTTCACATATTGAAATACTCAATAGTGTAAAGATGGTAATTCATTCCTAATTGATCTGTAGATTTAATATAATCCCAATCAGAAGTATGGTAGTATTTGGTTTCTAGTTGTTTATGGAACTAGGCAAGCTGGTTCTAAAATTAATGTGAAAATTCAAAGGCATGGAATAGCTAAGAAAAAAGTTGGAGGACTTATACTAACAGGCAATAATTAATATAAAGCTACAGGCCGGGTGCGGTGGCTCACGCCTACAATCCCAGAATTTTGGGAGGCCTAGGTGAGAAGACTGCTTGAGCCCAGGAGTTCGAGACCAGCCTGGGAAACATGGCAAAATCCTCATCTCTACAATAAACACAAAAATTAGCCTTGTGTGGTGGCATGTGGGAGGCTAAGGCTGGAGGATTACCTGAGCCCAGGAGGTTGAGGCTGTGGTGAGCTATGATCATGGTACTGCACTCCAGCCCAGGCAACAGGGCAAGACTCTGTCTTAAATAAATAAATAAATAAGCTACAGCAATTACATAAGTAGTATTGGCATCAGGAAGAAATAATAGGTCAAAGGAATGAAATACAGACTTTAGAAATGTACTGGCACAATAATAAACATTAATTTATCATAAAGATCACAATACAGAGTAGAGCAAAAAAAAAAAAAAAAAGTCTTTTAAATAAATGTTTCTGGGTTAATTGCCCGATAGTATGCATATGGGGAAAAAGGAATCTTGACTCTACCTCATACCATTTACAAAAATCAATTCCAGGTGGACTGGGAATGTGAAAGATAAAACAAAAATTCCCTAAGATATTCATAGGAGAATATCCTCATATCTTTAGGATACACAAAGATATCTTAAGTCACTAAAAACAAAGAATAAAAGATAAAAAAATAAACAAATGTTATTGATAAATTGGACTGAAGGCAAATTGGGTTATCCAGAATAAATAAAGAACTCCTGCAATCAATAAGAAATCAGTAAGAGAGAAGATGCAGTGGCTCACGCCTGTAATCCCAGCACTTTGGGAGGCTGAGGCAGACAGATCACTTGAGGTCAGGAATTTGAGACCAACCTGGCCAACATGGTGAACCCTATCTCTACTAAAAATATGAAAATTAGCCAGGCATGTTGACTCATGCCTGTAATCCCAGCTACTTGAGTGGCTGAGGCAGGAGAATCACTTGAATCCAGGAGGCGGAGGTTGCAGCAAGCCAAGATCATGCCACTGCACTCCAACCTGGACAACAAAGTGACAGTCCATCTCAAGAAAAAACAAAAAACAAAAAAATTAATAAGTTAAAAGAAATCAATAAGAAAAAAACAGGCAGCTTAATAGAAAGCGAACACAAAACTTCAACAGGTTCTTTACAAAAGATTAGCCAAATCTCCAATAAACATAAAAATGTGGTAAACATCATTAGCTATTTGGGTAAAAATAAATTAAAACCACAATGAAATACTACTAAACAACCATCAGAATGGCTAAAATTAAAACACACACACAGAAACTGACAATTTTGAGTGTTGGTTAGGCTGAGGAACAACTGTGATTCTCATTTATTGCAAGAGGAAGAAAACATTTGTTAAGCCATTTAGTATTTTGAAGAGTCTACAAGCATTTGTACATGTGCTCGAAATAGCAATTATATATATATATGTGTGTGTGTGTGTGTGTATACACACACACACATAGATATAGATGTAGATAGTCCCAACAAAAATGCACCAAAGGATGTGTTCAAGAATAGTTATAGTAGCATTATGTAATAGCCAAAGACTGGACTCAGTCCAAATGAGGGAATCATGTGCCTTACTGTAGTCTCTCCTCTGCAGGAGAAGACCCTAGAAAAGCCAAAATCATGACAATTGCAATGATAAAGTGATATAAAGTGACAAAGTGACACTTTATGGAGCAAAGTCTAGGTATGCTGATTTCCTGAAACACTTACAGAATGTATACTCAATCCTACCTTCTAATCACAGGATGGTCCGAGGCAGCTGGTTTGAAATGCATCATGCATTCAGAGGTTTTGTGCAAAGATAGATTGGGAAATAAAGGTAGTCTGCTCCACCACATGAAGTCCCTGAACCTGGGGCCAATATGAAAGCAAACTGGATGAGGGTATGGATTCTGCTAAGCCACAATTTCAGCAATACGTCCAGTATTGCTTTTAAAGAATGAAACGCTTCCAAATGAGATTTAGCAGCAGCTCACTAAAGTTTTATGTAAGTTGTATTGCCAGAAAAAAAAAAAAAAATTGCAGCTTGCAAACGGAGCTGTGCCTGACTCAAATCAGCTCAACAGGGTGTCTGGCCATTCATGACTGATAAAAAAATATAATGCTCCAGAGGGTACCCAGCTCCATGAGGGTATTCTCCCTGATATCTGTCTCAGCATGACCCTAAAAAAATAGGAAAAATGGTTGAAATTTTCCTGATAGGCAATACCCAAGGAACTTCATTTACTTCAAGAGAATGAGATAGCATGCTGATGCCCATGGCACTCACTGATCTAACTCATCATGTAACTTACAGCTCCTGGCCTCTTAGTGCCAATTGAAAAGGCCATTGTGAAACTGAACTTCTTCCCTGAAGGCTGTTAAAACCTGCTTAACATAGGAGGTCTCTTCTCCAACTCCCACTTCCTTTTTATACTCTTGATTATTGGATGTTGTCTTATTTGGGGACCAGTTGTTTGCAAGGAGTCTTGATTTATTCAAAATATGAGAAAAATATGAGAATTTCTCAGAAGGAATCTTAAGGTCAAGACACACCAGATTTCATGAGTGGAACTAGGAAAAAAAAGTTGAAATTGACTTGATTCTGTTCTTTTTAAGTGTACATGATGTGTTTTTACTGCCCTTTTCTCTCTCTCCTCTCTCTCTCTCTCTCCTCTCTCTCTCCTCTCCTCTCTCTCTCTCTCTCCTCTTCTCTCTCTCTCTCTCAGCTACAAAATATAGGTTGCCTCTCTTAAAGTTTCGAGAAAATCACATAAAACTTGAAGGGAAAGTTGTTTCTGTTAGGCAAAATGCTTCTATTCCTGTTTCCAGTGTGTTAGTAGTGGTTAAATTTAGAATTTACTCCAGTAGATCTTAGACTTTTGCACAGATCAGAATCATCTGAGAGGCTTGTTGTTAAAACACAGACTGCTGAGCACCATCCCAGAATTCCTGATTCTGTAGATCGGAGGAGGGGCCTGAGAATTTGCATTTTTCATGAGTTCCCTGGTGATGCTGATGAGGCTGCTCAGGGTCCCACTGTGAGAGCCACTCATTTATTGCACAGTCTGCATACTGGTGAAGACTGGAGAGGAGGAGAGGACAAGCAGAGGAATAGATATCACCAGGTGATAGAAGGCCCTGATATACGGGAACTGGCTGTGGTTGTCCTCTTCCTAACAAGTTTAGGGTGAGCATTTTTGCAGTTGTATGTGTGACAGGCCGTAACTGGAGGTATATGTATGAAGGAAAAGATATTTGTGTGTTTGGAAGACTAAAGAGTTCATTAGACAGGTCTCATTGCTTGTCCTCTCTCCCACTTCTAGAAAATCTATGCCACTCAATCCTAGAACAGGCAGTGGTTCATAGTTCTGTTGTCCCAGTTGGCCTGTGTCAGATTGCATTTACATCTGTTCCTGATGTAATTAATAGTGCTCCTTTTACTCTCAAAAGTGTGGTCATTCAGTACATGGCAGATGACATCCACTTCTTTTTCCCCTCACCTCCCTCCCTCAAAGCTTACTTGACTGGGAAAACTACTTCACCCAAGGCTAACCAAGCCATTGGCTGGTTAGCAATGAATCAGATGCTAACTCTTGAGAATTTATGCTAAAAGACTGTAAGAGATGATGTCAGAGGGTAGCTTAGGGTCCCTGAAAAGTCATGTGGAGTCAGGGCTGGGGAGGCTCTTGGGAGACATAGTTAGCCACATTCAGGATGACTAAACAGAGAAAGTCAGCCAGGGAGCAGCAGAGAAGCCTGAAGAGGAAATGAAGCAGCTGCACAGACAGAAAACATGAAATGAAGAAGCTGACTAAGAGACAGCAGTTCCTGAAAGACAGGGTTCCTGACTTTCCTGTTCCCAGAGTCTCCAAGAAGCCCGGCTGTAAATATTTCCCCAGGGTTCTCTAAGGTTTCTTAAACAACCATCCTTTATGGGAGCTAGCTTGAAAGAGTTTCTTTCCTGTGCAAGCAAAAAAGCATTAAGTAGAGTGCTACTGACATTACACGGTCAATGTGCCCCAAGCAGCCTCTTCAGCTCTGGCTCTGCATGTCTTCTTTGTTTTCTGAGTTGCAGAGACACTTTGGTCTGATATCATTGCCCAGTAGCCTCCCTGTTCGATTCTTTTCCAGTGCTGCTGGTCAAAAGTGGAACAGAACAAACATCAGCAGAGGTAACTATATGGGTAAGTGGAGCAGAGACACACAATTATAGAATTCACAGTAAAATTTGGGATCGCGGAGACTCGTTCCTTTCTTTTACATATAAGAAGGCCTAAGGAAAGTGACTTTTCCAAGATCATAAACAAGAAAATCTACCCCAAAGATTATTCTTCACTTCCCACTTTTGCCCTGCCAGATTTGCTTTTGTGCAAAATGTATTTGATGGGGGAAAATGTTCAATCCACAATTTAAGTTAAGGATGGAAATGAAAAGGGCCTAGAAATGGCAGCACTAAGTTTTATTGACTTGGAAAGCTGTAATCCAATAGATGGGAAAAGCACAAAAATACAATCCTATTCCATCATATAAGACCTAAGTACCTATATGTACTCAGCAGAGAAGTATAACCTGAAAGTATCCAATATTTGGTTCAAAACAATTCACTCTAACTCCTGCAAAAGCACGTCAGTATTGAGATTGATCTCACTGATTTCCTTTTTTCTACTTTAGCTGAAGACCCAGACAGAAACCACATGAAAAATATTAACAGAATTTTTCATGTATTTATTAACTTATACTATTGGACATATTGTCAAATTATACAAAAGAACTATCCCAAATATTATACCTTATGATTATTTTTTTAATTTTTTTTTTTAATTTTTTTCATTTTTTTTAATTTATTTATTTTATTATACTTTAAGTTCTAGGGTACATGTGCATAACGTGCAGGTTTGTTACATATGTATACTTATGCCATGTTGGTGTGCTGCACCCATCAACTCGTCAGCACCCATCAATTCATCATTTATGTCATGTATAACTCCCCACTGCAATCCCTCTCTCCTCCCCTCTCCCCATGATAGGCCCCAGTGTGTGATGTTCCCCTTCCCGAGTCCAAGTGATCTCATTGTTCAGTTCCCACCTATGAGTGAGAACATGCGGTGTTTGGTTTTCTGTTCTTGTGATAGTTTGCTAAGAATGATGGTTTCCAGCTGCATCCGTGTCCCTACAAAGGACGCAAACTCATTTTGGTTCCATATGAACTTTAAAGCAGTTTTTTCCAATTCTGTGAAGAAACTCATTGGTAGCTTGATGGGGATGGCATTGAATCTATAAATAACCTAGGGCAGTATGGCCATTTTCACGATATTGATTCTTCCTATCCATGAGCATGGTATGTTCTTCCATTTGTTTGTGTCCTCTTTGATTTCACTGAGCAGTGATTTGTAGTTCTTCTTGAAGAGGTCCTTGACATCCCTTGTAAGTTGGATTCCTAGGTATTTTATTCTCTTTGAAGCAATTGTGAATGGAAGTTCATTCATGATTTGGCTCTCTGCTTGTCTGTTACTGGTGTATAAGAATGCTTGTGATTTTTGCACATTAATTTTGTATGCTGAGACTTTGCTGAAGTTGCTTATCAGCTGAAGGAGATTTTGGGCTGAGACGATGGGGTTTTCTAAATATACAATCATGTCATCTGCAAACAGGGACAATTTGACTTCTTCTTTTCCTAACTGGATACCCTTGATTTCTTTCTCTTGCCTGATTGCCCTAGCCAGAACTTCCAACACTATGTTGAATAGGAGTGGTGAGAACAGGCATCCCTGTCTTGTGCCAGTTTTCAAAGGGAATTTTTCCAGTTTTTGCCCATTCAGTATGATATTAGCTGTGGGTTTGTCATAAATAGCTCTTATTATTTTGAGGTACGTTCCATCAATACCAAATTTATTGAGCGTTTTTAGCATGAAGGGCTGTTGAATTTTGTCAAAAGCCTTTTCTGCATCTATTGAGATAATCATGTGGTTCTTGTCTTTGGTTCTGTTTATATGCTGGATTACGTTTATTGATTTGCGAATGTTGAACCAGCCTTGCATCCCAGGGATGAAGCCCACTTGATCATGGTGGATAAGCTTTTTGATGTGCTGCTGAATCTGGTTTGCCAGTATTTTATTGAGAATTTTTGCATCGATGTTCATCAGGGATATTGGTCTAAAATTTTCTTTTTTTGTTGTGTCTCTGCCAGGCTTTGGTATCAGGATGATGTTGGCCTCATAAAATGAGTTAGGGAGGATTCCCTCTTTTTCTATTGATTGGAATAGTTTCAGAAGGAATGGTACCAGCTCCTCCTTGTACCTCTGGTAGAATTCAGCTGTGAATCCATCTGGTCCTGGACTTTTTTTGGTGGGTAGGCTATTAATTGTTGCCTCAATTTCAGAGCCTGCTATTGGTCTATTCAGGGATTCAACTTCTTCCTGGTTTAGTCTTGGGAGAGTGTAAGTGTCCAGGAAATTATCCATTTCTTCTAGATTTTCTAGTTGATTTGCGTAGAGGTGTTTATAGTATTCTCTGATGGTAGTTTGTATTTCTGTGGGGTCGGTGGTGATATCCCCTTTATCATTTTTTATTGCATCTATTTGATTCCTCTCTCTTTTCTTCTTTATTAGTCTTGCTAGCGGTCTGTCAATTTTGTTGATCTTTTCAAAAAACCAACTCCTGGATTCATTGATTTTTTGGAGGGTTTTTTGTGTCTCTATCTCCTTCAGTTCTGCTCTGATCTTAGTTATTTCTTGCCTTCTGCTAGCTTTTGAATGTGTTTGCTCTTGCCTCTCTAGTTCTTTTAATTGTGATGTTAGAGTGTCAATTTTAGATGTTTCCTGCTTTCTCTTGTGGGCATTTAGTGCTATAAATTTCCCTCTACACACTGCTTTAAATGTGTCCCAGAGATTCTGGTATGTTGTATCTTTGTTCTCATTGGTTTCAAAGAACATCTTTATTTCTGCTTTCATTTCATTATGTACCCAGTAGTCATTCAAGAGCAGGTTGTTCAGTTTCCATGTAGTTGAGCGGTTTTGATTGAGTTTCTTAGTCCTGAGTTCTAGTTTGATTGCACTGTGGTCTGAGAGACAGTTTGTTATAATTTCTGTTCTTTTACATTTGCTGAGGAGTGCTTTACTTCCAATTATGTGGTCAATTTTGGAATAAGTGTGATGTGGTGCTGAGAAGAATGTATATTCTGTTGATTTAGGGTGGAGAGTTCTATAGATGTCTATTAGGTCCGCTTGGTGCAGAGATGAGTTCAATTCCTGGATATCCTTGTTAACTTTCTGTCTCGTTGATCTGTCTAATGTTGACAGTGGAGTGTTAAAGTCTCCCATTATTATTGTATGGGAGTCTAAGTCTCTTTGTAAGTCTCTAAGGACTTGCTTTATGAATCTGGGTGCTCCTGTATTGGGTGCATATATATTTAGGAGAGTTAGCTCTTCCTGTTGAATTGATCCCTTTACCATTATGTAATGGCCTTCTTTGTCTCTTTTGATCTTTGATGGTTTAAAGTCTGTTTTATCAGAGACTAGGATTGCAACCCCTGCTTTTTTTTTGTTCTCCATTTGGTTGGTAGATCTTCCTCCATCCCTTTATTTTGAGCCTATGTATGTCTCTGCATGTGAGATGGGTCTCCTGAATACAGCAGACTGATGGGTCTTGACTCTTTATCCAGTTTGCCAGTCTGTGTCTTTTAATTGGAGCATTTAGTCCATTTACATTTAAGGTTAATATTGTTATGTGTGAACTTGATCCTGTCATTATGATATTAACTGGTTATTTTGCTCTTTAGTTGATGCAGTTTCTTCCTAGCCTCGATAGTCTTTACATTTTGGCATGTTTTTGTAATGGCTGGTACCGGTTGTTCCTTTCCATGTTTAGGGCTTCCTTCAGGGTCTCTTGTAAGGCAGGCCTGGTGGTGACAAAATCTCTAAGCATTTGCTTATCTGTAAAGGATTTTATTTCTCCTTCACTTATGAAACTTAGTTTGGCTGGATATGAAATTCTAGGTTTAAAATTATTTTCTTTAAGAACATTGAATATTGGGCCCCACTCTCTTCTGGCTTGTAGAGTTTCTGCCGAGAGATCTGCTGTTAGTCTGATGGGCTTCCCTTTGTGGGTAACCCGACCTTTCTCTCTGGCTGCCCTTAAGATTTTTTCCTTCATTTCAACTTTGGTGAATCTGGCAATTATGTGTCTTGGAGTTGCTCTTCTCGAGGAGTATCTTTGTGGCGTTCTCTGTATTTCCTGAATTTGAATGTTGGCCTGCCCTACTAGGTTGGGGAAGTTCTCCTGGATGATATCCTGAAGAGTGTTTTCCAACTTGGTTCCATTTTCCCCCTCACTTTCAGGCACCCCAATCAGACATAGATTTGGTCTTTTTACATAATCCCATACTTCTTGCAGGCTTTGTTCATTTCTTTTTCTTCTTTTTTCTTTTGGTTTCTCTTCTCGCTTCATTTCATTCATTTGATCCTCAATCGCTGATACTCTTTCTTCCAGTTGATCGAGTCGTTTACTGAAGCTTGTGCATTTGTCACGTATTTCTCGTGTCATGGTTTTCATCTCTGTCATTTCGTTTATGACCTTCTCTGCATTAATTAGTCTAGCTGTCAATTCTTCCACTCTTTTTTCAAGATTTTTAGTTTCTTTGCGCTGGGTACGTAATTCCTCCTTTAGCTCTGAGAAGTTTGATGGACTGAAGCCTTCTTCTCTCATCTCGTCAAAGTCATTCTCTGACCAGCTTCGATCAATTGCTGGTGATGGGCTGCGCTCCTTTGCAGGGGGAGATGCGCTCTTATTTTTTGAATTTCCAGCTTTTCTGCCCTGCTTTTTCCCCATCTTTGGTCTTTGATGATGATGACGTACTGATGGGGTTTTGGTATAGGTGTCCTTCCTGTTTGATAGTTTTCCTTCTGACAGTCAGGACCCTCAGCTATAGGTCTGTTGGAGATTGCTTGAGGTCCACTCCAGACCCTGTTTGCCTGGGTATCAGCAGCAGAGGTTGCAGAAGATAGAATATTGCTGAACAGCGAGTGTACCTGTCTGATTCTTACTTTGGAAGCTTCCTCTCAGGGGTGTACTCCACCCTGTGAGGTGTGTGGTGTCAGACTGCCCCTAGTGGGGGATGTCTCCCAGCTAGGCTACTCAGGGGTCAGGGACCCACCTGAGCAGGCAGTCTGTCCGTTCTCAGATCTCAACCTCCGTGTTGGGAGATCCACGGCTCTCCCCAAAGCTGTCAGACAGAGTCGTTCGCGTCTGCACAGGCCCCTGCTGCTTCCCCTGTTGGTCTTCAGCTGTACGCTGTCCCCAGAGGTGGAGTCTACAGAGACAGGCAGGCTTCCTTGAGCTGCTGTGAGCTCCACCCAGTTCGAGCTTCCCAGCAGCTTTGTTTACCTACTTAAGCCTCAGCAATGGCGGGCGCCCCTCCCCCAGCCTCGCTGCTGCCTTGCGGATAGATCGCTGCAGACTGCTGTGTTAGCAATGAGGGAGGCTCCGTGGGCGTGGGACCCTCCTGGCCAGGTGTGGGATATATTCTCCTGGTGTGCCTGTTTGCTTAAAGCGCACTATTGGGGTGGGAGTTACCTGATTTTCCAGGTGTTGTGTGTCTCAGTTCCGCTGGCTAGGAAAAGGGATTCCCTTCCCCCTTGCGCTTCCAGGTGAGGCGATGCCTTGTCCCTGCTTCAGCTCTCGCTGGTTAGGCTACAGCAGCTGACCAGCACCGATTGTCCTGCACTCCCCAGCGAGATGACCCCAGTACCTCAGTTGAAAATGCAGAAATCACCGGTCTTCTGTGTCGCTCGCGCTGGGAGTTGGAGACTGGAGCTGTTCCTATTCGGCCATCTTGCTCCGCCCGCCAATACCTTATGATTACAAATATTAGAGGAATCTTAAAAAGTAACATTGCCTTTTCCAATACCATCTTTCTCACTAAGATGGTACCACAGCTATGAAGTGAATACCTTCCTTAGGAGAAATCCTGTTTTTAGCAAATATAGTTGTCTGAAATCGGGAATAAAGTAACAAACATCAGCCTTCTTCTGAACTGTAAGTCTAACACAGCAAACCAGCTCTCGATACTACTGGCCCACTTGCCTCCTAATCTTCAAAAGGAAGTACTATGTTACCCCTCAGCAGGCGACCCCAGTACAAGTTACTCTTAGGGAAGGTTGCCAAAAAGCATACTTTCAAATTCCCTGCCCACTACCTCAACCTCTCTCTCTCAGTGTTCACTCATGCTTTTATTATCAACTATCTGAGGAAAAAACTCAAAAAACAAAAAGCACATCTTTGCCCAGTTCAGGATGAGAATGAGACCTTCTGCTTGTCTCCCATATCCTGTCCTTCCACTCTCTTCTCTTCATCTTTACATTTCCCATCTCACATCTCCCTTCACTGACTCTTTCCCATGCCCTGTAAATATATTCGACCCTCTCTCCTTCTAAAGACCAAAAACTTTATAAAATCATATTTACCCTCAAGTGAATTTCCCATTTCCTTTTTTCTTAACCACTAAACTTTTCACCTCCAATTTGTCACTTCAATTACAGCAATTCTGTATTTGTTGCTTCTCATATTGCTGTAAAGAAATACCTGAGACTGGTAGTTTATAAAGAAAAGAGGTTTAATGGGCTCATGGTTCTGCAGGCTGTACAGGCAGCATGATGCTAGCATCTGCTCAGTTTCTGGGGAGGCCTCAGAAAACTTACAATCATGGTGGAAGGTGTAGGGGGAGCAGGCACATTACAATGGCCAGAACAGGAGCAAGAAAACAAGAGAGTGAGGGGGAAGGTTCCACTTTTAAATGACCAGATCTCATGAGAATTCACTCACTATCAGTGACAGTACAAACGGGGATGGCACTAAACCATTCATGGGAAATCCACGCCCATGATCCAATCACCTCCCACGAGACCCCACCTCCAGCATTGGGGATTACACTTCCATATGAGATTTGGGCAGGGCCATACATACAAACTATATCAAATTCTTTTCCCACCTTATTGAAAGGAAGTTTCTCGTCATCTATTATCAAAGTCAAGCATCTCTTCTCATTCTTCATTTCATTCTTCCTCTTGGCAAGAAGCAGTTCTATTGAATACCATATACTTATTTAAATTCTCACCTTCAGCTTTAATTCACTTCTGTGATTCCCTTCCTACCTTTCTGAGTAATATTTCCCACGACGCTTGGGAGTTCCTCTTCTTTTCCACACCCAGTGAGAGGAAGTTTTTCACCGGCCTCATCTCCCTGCTTTAACACTCACCTCTACCAGTTTTTCCCTGACCTCTACAATTTCAGGACTGCCCTCACTTCTGAGCCTCAGACTTAAATCTCTGATGTGGTTAGAATGTGTCCCCCAAAGTTCATGTGTTGGAAACTCAATCCCCAGTGCAACATTGTGGATAGGTGGTACCCTTAAGAGGCAATTATGTCATGAGGGCTCTGCCTCCTGAATAGAGTAATGCCATTATAGATGGGTTCCAGCTAAAAAGGATGAGTGTGTACTTTGGGAGTCCGAAGCGGGTAGATCACCTGAGATCAGGAGTTCGAGAACACCCTGGCCAACATGGTGAAACACCATCTCTACTAAAAAATACAAAAATTAGCAGGATGTGGTGGCAAGTGCCTATAATCCCAGCTACTCAGGAGTCTGAGGCAGGACAATTGCTTCAGTGCAGGAGGCAGAGGTTGCAGTGAGCCAGGATTGCACCATTGCATTGCACTCCAGCCTGGGTGACAGGAGCGAGACTTCATCTAAAAAAAAAAAAAAAAAAATGAGTGTGGCCCCTTCCTCTCTTTCTCTCAGGCTCTCTTGCCCTTTTGCCTTCCACCATAAGCTAACACGGCATGAGGCCCTTGCCAGAAAGCTGACTCCTTGATATAGGACTTCCCAGCCTACAGAACTATGAGCCAAACAAATTTATTTTCTCTGTAAATTACCCTGTCTCAAGTATTCTGTGATAGCAGCAGAAAACAGACTAAGACAATCTCCAGCTGCTTGCTTGACACCTCCATATGCATGACCAAAATCAGATTCATGTTATTCTCTACAAAACCAAATTCCTGTAATATTCCCAGTGATCTGACCCTAATATAATCTTTCAAGCTTCTCATCATGAAGCTCACTGCCTATTAATTTCTTTTCCACTTACACAGAACAACATAGTATTTCTGCCTCTGATGTTGCACACACTGCTACAGCTCTTTAGCATCTATTTCCTCCATTTTCCTCATATGAAACCCCCACCAATCCTTCAAGGCCTAATGAATGTCACTTTCTCCATAAATTTCTTCCCATTTTTTCTGTCTTAGACTAGGCTGTCACATAAGTGGAGGGTTTGTATTCCTGTTAGAGTTTTTATAGCTTTTAATTTATACTGTACTGTCTTTCAGAGTTTTGAACATTTTAAAATTACTAAATGTATATTACATTTGCTGTGTGCCTATTGTATGCCTAAATTTGTATGTATGTTAACATTAATACAGTCGTTTCTTCAACCAATGTTAATTAAATGATTAATTGTAATTGGCTTATATTAAGTATCTTTGGGATATGACAATGAACAAGATAGACAAGGCTCCTACTCTGTGAACCTTATGGAGGTGGTAATTTTATATAGACATAAGTGCTGTGAGGAGAGTTGAACAAGATAATGTGGTAATGGCTGGGGGCTGTTTTTGCTAAATGGTCAGGGAAGGCTTATGTGAGGAGGCATGACAGAGCCAGCCAGGTGTGACTTCATATGCAAACACTCATAAGATCAGAATGAGTTATGCATATTTCAGGAACAAAGGGTCACCAATATGACTAGAAAGATATGGCCAGGAGATCAAGTGGTTGGACACAAGAGGGAAAGAGAGAGAGAGAGGGCGAGGGAGAGGGAGAGGAGCCAGATCATGTAGAATCTTGAAGGCTATGTTGAAACGACTGGATTTCATTTTAAATGAGTTAAGAAATCATTGGAGGAGGATTTTGAGCAAGCAAATGAGACGATCTATTGTATGCATTTAAAATGTCATTCTGGTTCTTGTGTTGAGAATAACTGGGACTCAGATTGAAGTGAGCATTCTTCAAACTTGCTAAAATATTGAATGTAGGCATGAGGGTAAGAAAGTAATCAAGTATAAGTCTTCTGTTTCTGTGTTGAGAAATTGGGTGAAAGATCCTGCTATTTCATAAGTCGGGGAAAGCCGGGGAAATTTTTTTTCTTTTTTCGTTAAGGAAAGGGAGGCCAAGAGTTCCATATTGGACTTATTAAGTCTAGGACATATTAGACATTTATAATCCTTGCAAAAGTCTTACAAGATTGATATTATTGTCATTTCATTTTACAAGCAAGGGAACGAATATTCAGGAATGTATTAAGTCTTGTCATCCTGAGAAGTGAAACTAGAATCCTTTCTTGTGTCTTTCTAGTATCATAGTACCTGATGCTATGGTCTTGAATGTTTGTGTCACTCTGAAATGTCTACGATGAAATCCTGACCACCAAGGTAATATATGAGAAAGTGGGGCCTCTGGAAGGTGATTAGGTCATGAGGGTGGAGCATTCCATGGGCGTGATTAGTGCCCTTAAAAAGGAGGAATGAGGGAGCTTGGTTGCTCTTTCCTCTGTGTAAGGACACAGTGAGAAGACACCATCTATTAACCTGAAAGTGGGTCCTCACTAGACACTGAACCTGCTGGAATCTTGATTTGAATTTCCCAGCCTCCAGAACTGTGAGAAATAAATTCCTTTTGTTTATG
This sequence comes from Rhinopithecus roxellana, assembly GCF_007565055.1. Classification (NCBI taxonomy): domain Eukaryota; kingdom Metazoa; phylum Chordata; class Mammalia; order Primates; family Cercopithecidae; genus Rhinopithecus; species Rhinopithecus roxellana. Next base: position 72,100,411 of record NC_044554.1, read on the forward strand.
AACTACCCAGTTTATAGTGTTTTGTTATAACAGCCAAAACAGTCCGAAATATCTGAGGGGCTTTAAAAGTGCCCTATTGCTTCCCTATAAGGTATCCAATAGATTTGATTTCCTTCCTTGAGGGCAGAGGTTACTCAGTAGCATTCTCCAAATCATTTAACATCACCTATGTAAAACATGTTTCTGTAAAAGCAAATCATCCAAAATGTTTTACAGTTTAAATCTTACGTATACGCATTACATTGGAAACTTTGAAAGTGGAGTCACTTTCCTCTGACTTGAGGAATATAGTCTTCCTAAGAGGCATCCTTCCATATCCTCAACAAAGAAGGTAAACTGGGACAGTGGGAAGAGTACCTTTCATCTTTATACTTAAGTACCTGAGAACTGCTTTATTGTGTACCTCGGCTTCGGCTTCGAAGAAAAAGCTAAGCTGTTATGTTGGTGAGCAAAATAAAAGAACTAAAACAAGTAGGCAGACTTCACAAACATGTAAATTACAAAATACAAGCCTACCTTAACAATCTCCACATCATGTGCTGAAATTCATTTTTATTGTGACTATCTTAAAAGCTATGATTTTATTAATAATTTAAGTGACTGTGATAAAGATGGTCTAAGTATATGTCACTTTTTAAAAAACAGACATTTGTGTCTTACTAAAAGCCTTTATGAATTATATAGTAACCTTCCTGATTCTAATAGCTAGAATCTTCCTATTCATTAGCTCCATGAAACATTCATACTAGTCTCTGCCTAGGGAGTGATTGTTCACTGTACTCAGAGAGCTTCCATTTATATTAATGTGTGTATGCATAACAATAATAACCCTTTAGTTCTCTTAAACTTTCTAATAGTTGCTATGTTGTACCGCAGAAATAGGCATGTTTTTTTGAGTACATTTCTTATTTCAGTTGATTCAATCTGCCTTTTCTTTTTCTAAAACTATTAAGCTGGATATAGAGCTTTGATCTTTTTCAGCATTCTGCTTGAGTGAACCTTGTATGGAGCAAAATGATGCTTGCACAACTGTAGGAAAGATGAAGTGCATATGGCAAACTATTTTCTCAGACAACTGGACACTTTGAGTCAATCCAGTTCAGTGATTAAGGCAGTGATTAAGAGTACAGGATCTGGAGTCCCACTGTCTGGGTTCAAATCCCAGATATACCAGTTATTAGCTCTCTGAGTCTGGTCTTCATCTGCAAAGTAAGCATAATAGTAGTATCTCCTTCAGAGACTCTTTGAAGATTTAACCAGTAAATACACCTTTGTTTTTCTTCCAGTTGTTTCTGGAGTTTGACCACAAATATGTAACATGTATTTAATTTCCATTTTACCAACTATTTAATATTTTTCTCCTTAAAGCAATTGCCATTTAGCAGAGAAAAAAAAATCAGAGTTCATGGCCTGGTTGTGGAAATGAGTAAAGAGAAGGTAGAGCTAATTCAGACCTATGCATCAATAATATGCCTCACAAAAGTCAAAACATATATAAACTTCAATAGAAGATTGTTTAAAGATGTGAGAGTTGTCAACCATAACATGTTTGGCATCTGAGAGATAATGTTTGAGTAGTTGAAACAGTGCTTTCTCAACTGAATTGCCTCTGCCTAATTATGTACTGGGAAACCAAGCAGAATTTGAATTAATATGTTTTTTAAGAAATTGTAAGGCAGAAAATGAATCCATGCACTATTCCACTGGTCTGGAAGCACAACTATTTAGGGATCATCATATGTTGAGCATTCTATGGGTTACTAAATATAGTAACAGCCTTATGATTATTTTTCAATACTTACCAAGATCTGGCTCCTGAGCTACCAAGAAAAACACTTTGTAGAATCATGAATAATAATAGAGAACAATACCATGCTTAGTATTTCCTTTCTCTGTAATTCTCTTCTGCCAGCTATCTGCATTTCTATGTCCACTGTCAATTTACAGACAGGCTGTCAGGGACCACAATACAGAAAAAGAATATACCATCCCCCTGCCCTAAACTCTATCCCATTGTTTAGATTTACTTTTCTTTATAGCTCTGAAAATCACTAGACATATTTTAAATTTGTTCATAATATTCGATACTGTTATTTGGTCACCATATATCCCCAGTTATTGGTAAAGAGTCAGTGCTAAATAAATATCTGTTAAGTAAATGACTTAATTTATCTCCACATTCAAATATTATATATGTGATATATATGACAATGTTCCCTTTGCACATTCTGAGGAACCATGAAAATGACTGTGCAAACCGAATCCAGGCAAAGCAGTCTTAATAATTGATGCCAAAAAATTATGTCTATGCATGACCTTTCAAACGTTTTGTTTAAATATTTAAAACTTCTTACTGTCGGTTATGAATGTACAGGTATGTCAAAAAATAGTAAAACTAACATTTATTTAGTACACTATAATCAAAAACAGCAGAAACTTGAACATTAAAATGCTTTATTTCTTTGTAAAACATTTATCAAGAATAGTTTGATCAGCGCGTACTTTCTTCTCATTGTGAAATTTACAATAGGGAGGAAACATCTTTTACACTTTTACACTTTGTCACTCTCCTTTTCAAGTTTAAATTAGCTTCCAGTATTGTATGCTTTGTGCTTTCAATGTCATGACACTTCTAAGAATTCTTTTAATTCTTCATTCTTTTCATCACAACCACTTTGCTCATTTATGCTGATGAAGTCACCTTTACTGAGTCCCTCTGGCTGTCTATCTAGAGCTTGTAGAGCTGTGGCAGATGTAGGAGCCCAGGGAACATTTCCCCTTTGCCCTCTGATCATTTGCTGGAAAATCTACTGACAAAAGGCAGATTACTTGGAGAAAAGGCATACATATGTATTAATGTGCACATGGGGGACAACCACAGAGTGATTACCCCAAACCCTCCTAGGGGCTCAGAGCATGGTCAACAACAGATTATGGTGGTAAATCCCATCACATTGGAAAGACAGGTTATGGAAGTGGGGAGACGAGGAAGGCTGGCTAGCAAAGGGGGTCTTGCTATATAGGTGAAATCTCAGAGCTAGAAACCCTCAGAGAGAATAGATGGTAATGTTTTTTCAGATCTTTAAAGGTGTCAGACTCTAGGTTCATCTTTCCTAGGCCCAGACAAGGGAAAGCTTCAGAGAAAACCTGGCTGCATCAATGCACATTCTCTACAAATGCAAACGTCCCCATTAAGAGACAGCTTTGCAGGAGTACTTCTGTTTGCAAGCCATCTGAACAGTCATCTCAAAATATCTTTAAAAATTATATTTTGAACTGGGCGCAGTGGCTCATGCATGTAATACCAGCACTTTGGGAGGCCAAAGCAGGTGAATCACTAGGTCAAGAGATCAAGACCATCCTGGCTAACGTGGTGAAACCCTATCTGTACTAAACATACAAAAATTAGTTGGGCATGGTGGCATGTGCCTGTAGTCCCAGCTACTAGGGAGGCTGAGGCAGGAGAATTGCTTAAACCCATGAGGCGGAGGTTGCAGTGAGCCGAGATTGTGCCACTGCACTCTAGTCTGGTGACACAGCAGGACTACGTCACAAAAAACAAACAAACAAACAAAACTATATTTTGGGGTGAAATATTTTTATTTCTTTCACAGAGTTACCTCTCTACAGTGAGCTATTTTAACTCCATTTATGTTTAATTTGTATCTTGCAAAGTTACTTGCACAGTGCTGTATGCTACATAGGTATTACCCAGGTTTTCTTTGTTAGGAATCATAAATTCCTCTTCAAAAGGTTTAATTGTATAATGTTCTTGCCCTTTGTTCAAAAGCCCAACCCCCTTGTACTCTTTGTTTCCAGCTTGCAAACAACTCTTCCGCTCTAGTTGCGCCCTGACATGCCCAGACATGTCCAGACATGCCTTGTATTCTAATGGATGGACCACTCCTACCCCCTCCTCCTCTTACAGACTGCGCATTTACTCTATTTAGAAAAGTTTAAGTCTTAGCCAGTTGGGATCAGTTTACATTGGACGGTCCAACCCTATATAAGGGAAGGACACAGGGATAGGAACTGCATTAGGGATAAAAATCGCTTCTCTCCTTTGTTCAGTATGCTCTTGCGATCGTGACTGACACAGGCAGCACCCTTCTGCAGAAGCAAATTGCCTTGCTGAGAAAAATTTTGTGTAAGTGCTGGTTCTTCCTTGCGGCACTGAGCATTTGTTTTCAACAAGCCTGGGGCTTGTCTGGGATTCCCATTCTCCTCCAGGGAAGTGTCTCTGATCACCTCTTATGGAGAGATGTGTCCCACTGCCTCATTGTGGTGGCCTTAGGGGTAAGGAATTGAGACCCACCCAGCATGACAAATAAACACGGACCCTCAGCAACGTGGGAAGAAAAAGCCTACAAATACCATGGTGACCAGGTAACTCTGTGCACAGACCAAGGTAAGAAAAGCTGCAGGGGCAATGAAGTATTTCCTTGGTGGTTAGGACATTCTGGAGGTTGAAAGTGTGTGAATGAGATGCACAATTGAGTGCTAAGTGAGTGTGGAGTCCTGATCTGTGGTTCCATGGTCACCTCATAAGGCTTATGGTAGCTAGCCTGTCAGGGGTTTCTACCAACCCACCAATGTTAAGAGGGACCTAAATTCCCCCTGCAGAAGTGGCCAGAGACAGAAAAAGTGAAAGCATAAGAGTGCAAGAAACCTCCAGGAGGAGGGGTTGAACCTCTAGAGCAGAGTGCAAGAAACTTCCAGCAGGGGCCAGGGATGAGCCTCTAGAGCCAAGGCAGCAAGAAATCTCTAGTAAGAGAGGTTGAGCCACACACACTTGGGACACTCAGGGAAACACCTAAAAACTTCCAGGATGGGAAATACCTCAAGTAAGATGGGGGATAAAAAGGAAAAGACAGACAATATAATCCCCTCAGATAGCCCTCTAGGTTTCATGTTAAAATATTGGAAGGATAATGAAAGAACGAAACATAAAAAAAAAAAAAAAAGTAGCAAATGGTAAGTTATTACTGTTTTATTTGGACTAAAGAACCTATCCTCAAACCCTCAGTCTTCTGGCCCAAGTTTAGGTCTAGTGAGGATTGGATTTGTCAACTTTTAATAGAATATGTCAATAACAAAGGTCCTATCTCCCAGGAGGAACTAGACTAGGCCCTGTGTTGGCAGCAGAGGCCTCTTCTTCTCTATTCCTTAAAAACTACGAAAGACAAGCAAGGAACTCCTTCCCCTGAGGAAATTAAGATCCCTAATCTGTAACCGTCCATTAGCACATGGGACCCTTTATACCACCTTCCTCCAAAAGCATCTGCTCCCACCACTGCCACCTCTAACCTCCCTCCCCTTCAAGCAAATGCTGCTGCCCCTAGTCCTTACCAGCTCACTCTGTTCTCCACCTCCTATCCCTGACTCTTGGAGTTATCCCCAGCCTGAATACCCTCCCTTAGGAAGGCTTCAACATGAGATAGAACAATGTAAGAAGGATGTTCAAAACTTCCCTTTCCCCTCTACCTCCAGAGGATTGACCACCAACCTTTTTTCCTTAAGGGAAGTGTCTCTAGGAGGAGGGGGCATTGGCTTTGTGAATGCCCATTTAACCAGCTCAGAAGTTAGAAACCTAAAAAGGGAGCTTAGACCACTCTTAGATGATCCCTACGGCATGGCAGATCAAATCGATCAATTTCTGGGACCCCAGTTACATACTTGGGCTGAGTTAATGTCCATCTTAAGCATCCACTTTTTGGGAGAGGAAAGAAGCATGATCCACAGGGCTGCTATGATGGTTTGGGAATGTGAACACCTCCCAACCCCTGCCTGGGTCATAACGTCTCTGCAGCTGAACAAAAGTTCCTGGCCCAAGATCCTCAATGGGATAACAATAATGCAGTCCATCAAGGAGATGTAAGGGATCTCAGAGTTATGATAATTAAAGGGATTCAGGAATCAGTTCCTCTAACTCAAAATATTACCAAAGCTTTTAACATACAACAGGGAAAGGATGAAGGACCTGTGGAATTCTTAGAAAGGCTTAAGGAGCAAATGAGGAAATATGCTGGATTAGACTTAGAAGACCCCTTTGGACAAGGGATGTTAAAGTTCCATTTTGTTACTAATAGTTGGCTGGACATTATAAAAAAATTACAAAAGATAGAAAATTGGAAAGACCATCCCAGAGAAGAGCTTTTAAGAGAGGCCCAAAATGTATATGTACAGAGGGACAAGGAAAAGCAAAGGCAAAAAGCAAGAATTATGTTTTCTGCCATGCAACAGAGAACTCTCCAGCAGAGAGCCCAGGGAAGTAGAGCTTGTAAATCTTTTCAGTATCTGGCTGTTAGACCCTACATGGAAACAAAGGGATCAAACCAGAGGGTCAAGGAATGAAAAAAGGAAAAAGGGCAAAATGGGCATTTCAAATGTGAGAAAATAGGTCACTTCAAAAGATAATGCCTCAAATGGGCAAAGCAAAGTAAGGTCACTCGTGGCCTTTGAGGAAGAATAGGGGGGTCAGGTGCTTTGTCTCTTTTATTTCAGATCCCACCCAGAGCCCTTCATAAATTTAGAGGTGGGACTTAAATCTGAATTTATTACCTTTTTAATCTACTCAGGGGCAACTTGCTCCTCTGTCTGTTGTTATTCCCCATCTGGTGTAACTTGTCCACAAGAACTTCTAATCTCAGGAGTAAAAGAAGGATTTAGAGCAAAAATCTTAGAAGAAACAAAGGTCAAATATCAGAATCGCTCCACTAATATTAAATTCCTGTTAATTCCAGAGACAGGAACAAACTTATTAGGGAGGGATTTAATGCTAAAATTAGGCTTAGGACTCTGTGTTAGCCAGGTAAAATTTCTTACCTCTCTAAACTGACTCACCACCATAGATGAAGACTATATCCATCCTGATATCCAGTCAAAAGAAGGAAATTGGGGAAAATTAAAAGTTCCTCCAGTTAAGATCAAATTAAAAACCCCTGGGGAAATAGTAAAAAGAAAGCAATACCCTAGTCCTCTAAAAGCAAGAATAGGTTTAAAACCCATAGCTGAAAGTCTTATCCATGATGGACTTCTTGAGCCCTGTATATCTCCTTATTTTGCCTGTAAAGAAGCCAGACGGGTCATACCAGCTAGTACAGGATCTCAGGGCTATTAATCAAATAGTTCAAACTACTTACCCTGTTGTCCCCAGTCCTTACACTAACCTGGAGATCAAGTCCTTGTCAAGAGCTGGAAAGAGGCAAAGCTGAAGCCCACTTGGGAAGGACCTTATCTAGTGCTCCTGACAACTGTAATGGCAGTTCGAGCCACTGAGAAGGGATGGACCCATCACACCCGAGTCAAAAAGGCATCACCCTCTCCAGAGTCATGGACCACCATTCCAGGACCCACCCTAACCAGAGTAATGTTAAAAAGAAAAGTTTTATCTGTCTCTTCCTCCTTTTCCTCTTCTCCCCAGCTACCTCACCCCTTATTATTAATATAACTAAGTCTAGTTCACCTGAAACCATTACCTTTGATGCTTGTCTTGCTATGTTCTGTGGAGATCTTCAAAGCCAAAGAAAGCTAGCCTCTTCAGAAAAGTACCTTTGTCCTTCCAGGATAAATGAAAGTGCCTATAAGAGTGACTCTTACACCAAAGAGCACAGAGCAGTCAATGGAAGTTCTTTTTTGGTTGGGGAGATGTGGTCTGGACTACCAAGTATCGAGGCTGGACCTCCCCAGGAGGAGGTTGCACTAACCTAAAACCTTGCATCCACTTTACCAGAAAGACTACTCCCTCTAATTGTCAACTCCAACAATGTAACCACCTGCAAATTTCTACCACTGTCCCCTCCTTTACCGACACTAACCCCACTTTAGGTCGCTTCTATGGCCTAGGAGCTGATATTCCTGGAATAGACCTTATAGGATCCTTTGAGATCTACTTCATTGCTCCTCCACCCCCTTCCCTTTCTCCTCCTTCTAAACCTTCTCCCAGTCATATAGTTGTTCTTTCCATACCCAGTGATGAAACTACAGTAGACATTGTAGAAGTTAAAGATTTAAAACAAACTTTGGCCATTGAAATGAGATTCCAAGATGCGAATGCCTGACTGGCATGGATTAAATATTCTGTTCACACGTTAAACAAACTTGTGCAGCAGGCAGGCCAGAGGCCCAAATAGTCCCCTTCCCACTTGGATGGTCTTCTGACCGACTGGGCATGAGCTGCATGGTGAGTCTCTTTCAAAACCCTCCAGCCTGGGGCAATGAGGCGTGCAAGGCTCTAGTTAAGTGCTCTATGCGTCAGCCACTGAGGGCCATCTGGCCTCCAGCTTCTGATATTAATTTTTCCTTGTGTCTCTCATGGCAGGGGGAAAGATTATCGTCCCTTGGAGACCTGAAAAAGTACAGTGAAACCAAGCCTTTTCAAGAGCTTACCAGTCAGACTGCCCTTGTTTATTCCCAAGAAGATGTATGGTGGTATTGTGGTGTGCTACTATTGGATACTCTGCCAAGTAACTGGAGTGGCACTTGTGCTCTGGTCCAATTGGCCATCCCTTTCACACTGGCATTCCATCAACATAACAAGAAGGAGAATCAGACAAAAAGAAGTGCTCCTCATGGTCTTTTGACCCTCACATTTATATGGATGCTATTGGGGTCCCACGAGGGATACCAGATGAATTTAAAGCTCAAAATCAAATAGCTGCAGGATTTGAATCAGCACTGTTCTGGTGATCAACTATAAACAAAATTGTAAACTGGATAAATTACCTCTATTATAATCAATAGCAGTTTGTCAATTACACAAGAGACACAATCAAAGGAATAGTTAAAAAATTGGGCCCCACCAGCCAAATGGTCTGGGAAAATAGAATAGCCCTTGACATAGTGTTAGCAGAAAAAGGTGGAGTCTGTGTTGTGATTGGAGTCCAATGCTGTACTTTTATCCCTAACAACACAGCCCCCAATGGAACAATTGCAAAGGCCTTACAATGGCTTACCTCCTTATCAAATGAGTTAGCCAAAAATTTCAGAATAACTGACCTCTTCATGAGTCTCATGGAAAGGTGGTTCGGTAAAGGGAAAGGGCTTATGTCCGCAATATCAACCTCTTGCAATTGTCATAAGTGTAGTCATTTTTGTAGGATGCTGCATCATACCCTGTATCCATGGGTTAATGTCAAGACTTACAGAAACAGCTCTCACAAAACCCTCCCCTATCCCTCCTTCTCCATAGTCAGATAAGCTCTTGTTCCTAAATGATCAAGAAGAGCAGCAAAGCCAAATCATGCTAAAAAATTTTGAAGAGGAAGAATTGTCAAAAGGCAAAGGGGGAAATTGTTAGCAATGATAAATTCCTCTTCAAAAGGTTTAATTGTATAATGTTCTTGTCCTTTGTTCAAAAGTCCAACCTCCTTGCACTCTCTTGTTTCCAGCCTGTGAACAACTAGTCTCCTGCTCTAGTTGCACCCTGACATGCCCAGACATATCCAGACATGCCTTGTATTCCACCAGATGGACCACTCCTACCCTCTCCTCCTCTTACACATCGCATGTTTACCCTATTTAGAAAAATTTAAGTTTTAGCCAGTCAGGATCAGTTTAGATTGTGCAGTCCAACCCTAGCCAATAAGGGAAGGACACAGGGACAGGAACTGCATTAGGGATAAAAACCCCATCTCTTTTTTGTTTGGCGTGCTCTTGTGATCGTGACTGATGCAGGCAGCACCCCTCGCAGAAGTAAATTGCCTTACTGAGAAAACTTTTTGTCTGAGTGGTGGTTCCTCCTTGTGGCACCCAGCATTTGTTTCTAACACCTTCCTGCCATAATGCTGAAATGTTTTCAATCACATGCTTTATGCCCCATTTCTCCAAAAAATCAGTTAAAGAAGTTGCATGATTTCCAGCTGTAGTATCAACAGCCTGTCTTCAAGTTCATATAAGAAATGAGCCTTTAAAAGTTAAAATAACTCTCTTGGCCCATTGGATGGATAATGCAGTTGTGTTGGCGCTAAAAAGCAAATTTTTACATTCCTAAGTCACCAGGAGAATGAGGGTAACAGTAGTCGTGCTTTAAAAGTTAAACTACTTTGCCTACAGTATCACTCTACTGCTGGGAAACCAGGAGGCAACACAACTCCTTGTTCTGCTTTCTGTGAGTGAACTGAATAACAGATGTGCAGTAACCAATCACTGACAGACTTTTAAAGAGATGATGTGAAGGTCACTGATCATGATTGGTTGCATCTGTTATTTACATAATGATTTGTGGACCAACATGCTAGCAGCAAAGTTCGTACTTCCTGAAACATGGTCATGGAGATTCCAAAGAACACCTCACTGGTTGTGTCATATACAAGAAAATTTTGAATTATTTCCACAATTAAGACACTGACTCCTAATCAAGTGTGTTAATCATGTAAGGGATGTTAACAACCTGATATTGTTTGGTTTGAACAGCACCACAGTCTTAATTGTGAGAGTAAAATGGGCTGTAGCACCCCCAGAAGCCTATGTGTAATACTTGGTAGGTTCTGAAAATGTGTGAAATTTGTATTTACACAGAGAAAAGCAATTTATAAAGTGTAGGAATAGAAAATATAAATTTAGGAAAATGATGAGAGCAAAAGAAGCAGAAAAAGAAATTAGGGTAAAGGAGATATTCAGTCAAGTGTCTCAGTAAGAAACTAGAATTTGCCTGGACTGCATTCTTTAGCTAATTCAAGGAATTTATGGACACAGGAACCAGGAAGCAGAGAGTGAGTCATCAGCTCCTGGCATCAGGAGACTGCCTGGTGGAACAGTTTTAGCCTAAAGGAGAAGGTTCTACTAGATTTCCATTTAAAAGAACCTTGTTTGTAAGGACTGCATTTAGATAAACATCCAGTGGACCTGGGGGGATTGAAGCCAGGTGTAACTATAACCCCTGTGCTCCTACTGCCCAGGAGAGCAATCAGTATTGGCTGCCATAGTCTGATGCTGTGAAGTGGGAAGTCCACACTGAGACCGAGAAAAGAAGTGGGGCCCTGAGTACCTGTGTTACCAAAAAGGGGTCCAGACCCATGTCTCAAGAGAGGGTTCTCACCCAAGAAAGAATTTTAGGTGAATCCATAAAGTGAAAGCAAGTTTGTTAAGAAAGTAATGGAATAAAAGAATGGCTATTTCATAGGAGGACTGCATGTTGCCCATTTTTATGGTTATTTCTTGACTATATGCTAAACCACGGGTGGATTGTTTATGCATCCCCTTTTTAGACCATCTAGGGTAACTTCCTTACATTGCTGTGGCATTTGTAAACTGTCATGGCACTGGTGGGAGTGTAGTAGTGAGGAGGACCAGAGATCACTTTTGTTGCCATCTTGGTTTTGGTGGGTTTTGACCAGCTTCTTTACTGCAACCTGTTTTATCAGCAAGGTCTTTATAATCTGTATCTTGTGCCGACCTCCTATCTCATCCTGTGACTTAGAGTGCCTAGCCATCTGGGAATGCAGCCCAGGAGGTCTTGACCTTATTTTACTCAGTTCCTATTAAAGATGGAGTTGCTCTGGTTAAAAGGCCTCTACAGCTGGAAACTTTTTATCATGAAAAGAAGCAACATATTTTATTTTCCTTATAAAGGTGCACACAGCCACTTAGCTCCACTTAACCCCAGCCAGACACCCACACCACCATCCACTGCTGCTTTCTCATCAAGATTTCTCCTTATCAACACTGCTTGTAAGCACAGGTTTCTAGGCTCACATCAGGCACTGAATTCCTCGGACTCTTGCCTCCTCTCCATTCACATTCACCAACAAGAATCTTTGGGTCCCTGCACCAGGCTGTCTATATTATACAGCTTTGCTTTCCAAGTTGGTGAAAGAAAGTCTTACTTCCTAGATCCAAGACCCGACACACCTGAATACTCATTTCTTTCTTTTTCCCTGGAGAGAACAGTGTTCATTATTGAAGTGGCTACGTTGCCTGGGGTATATACGCTGCGGTTCATCATCGTGTGCCACAAAAATTTAGGACACAGACACACAGGAGTAGTTTAGGAGCAGAGGTTTAATAGGCAGAAGAGAAAAGAAAGAGAAACAGTTCTCTATAGGGAAAGGGATCTCTGAGTGGAAAGGACCGGCTGGTGACAAATGCACTGGATTACATAGTCCAGTTTGGGGAGGTGGTGTCTGATTTTCATAGGGCTCACAGATTGGTTCAATCAGGTATGACGTTTACATAGTGCCTAAAGAAGGCTGGTGGCCCCACCCTAATCCTATTATGCAAATGAATTCTCCTTGGCCGGTGCCATCTTGTCTGCTCTTTACTGTACGAATGGCTGGCAGAGAAGGGAAGATGGTGCTGCCATCTTAAACATGTCTAGCTCCTAGTTCCTGTCAGCATTCACCCCTGCAAGCTCCCAGCTTGCTTGTCTATGTCTGCAGCTCAACTTTATAGGCTGCTCTTTGTTTGATGATTTGGTGCTGCTTTTCATTAAAAAGCAAGGCCTTACCGAGGACTCCCATACCTTTACTATCTGCCTAAGTGATTTCTTCTTAACTCCTATATCATTATCTACTACTACTGGGCATGATTCACCCTTCCTCATGTTACTCAACTGAACTGGGGTCCAGCTGCCTGGCACAATAAAGCCAAATACCCACACTGAGGTTTGCAGTGGGAGAAAGGAGGGGGTTTATTTTGCAGGGAGCCAAGCAACGAAAGAATCAGGCACTTCATGCTTAAGACCCGACCTCCCGGATGGCTTGCTAGCAAATATTTTTTAAAGTCAAGGGTAAATTCAGGAAAGCAGAAGTTACAGGCAAAATCATAAATTAATACAAGGAGGTTATACCTTGGTTTGGTCTAAAAAAGGTGAGCTATCTTAAAGTAGGGGCTTACAACAGATTTAAACAGATTTAAAGATGTTCTGATTATGCAATTGGTTAGGGAAGAGCTTTGTTTTAAAATTTGGGATCAGCAGAAAGATGTGTTAGGTCTGGCTCCTAGGCATGACTTCTAGGCCCTTCAGGAATAACTTTAGAACTAAGAACTAGAGTCGGAGTTCAGTCCTCAAATTCTCCCTTATCTGAGGTCTACCTGCCAGCGGGTTTCTTCCTGTTGTTTTAGACAGACTATCACTTTGTCACCAGAGCTGGAGTGCAGTGCCATTTGCTCAAAGCAAAAGCTCCAGTGAAAGGCTTTTGGAAATATCTACTTAAAAGATTTTACACTTTGGGAGGCCGAGGCAGGCGAATCATGAGGTCAGGAGATCGAGACCATCCTGGCTAACACGATGAAACCCATTTCTACTAACAATACAAAAAATAAGCCAGGTGTGGTGGTGGGCACCTGTAGTCCCAGCTACTCAGGAGGTTGAGGCAGGAGAATGGCGTGAACCCGGGAGGTGGAGCTTGCAGTGAGCCGAGATTGTGCCACTGCACTCCATCCTGGGCTACAGAGTGAGACTCCGTCTCAGAAAAAAAAAAAAAAAAAAAAAGATTTTTGCTTATCTGATGTCACATTGCTTTTTAATTTTTCTTTTCTTGTTTTGAGATGGACTATCTCTCTTTCTCTCTGTTGCCGGGGCTGGAGTGCAGTGGCATGATCTCTAGGCTCATTGCAACCTCTGCCTCCCAAGTTCAAGTAATTTTCCTGCCTCAGTCTCCTGAGTAGCTGGGAATGCAGGTGTCTGCCACAATGCCCAGCTAATTTTTGTATTTTTAGTAGAGATAGGGTTTCTCCATGTTGGCCAGGCTGGTCTCGAATGCCTGACCTCAAGTGTTCCCCCCTCCTAGGCCTCCTAAAGTGCTGGGATTACAGGAATGAGCCACTGTGCCCGGCCTGCTAGTGGGTTTCTAAAAAAAAATTCAGGGATATATACTAATAGGTTATCTTTAGCTTCTGTAGAGAACATCTCATGATTCTAATTCCCTTGGCTATTGTTTTAAGCTACTATTACCTTCTTGCTAACCACGTTACTCATTTACTTCCTAAGGATAACTAGGTGCCTGGAATTTCCCTTGAAAGAACTCAAGATTTTCCTTTATTTCCATACTTGGGAAGAGGAGGGCCCTGCTCCATCTTGTCTGGTTTCTATTTCCAATTTATCAGTTATAGGTCCCTACCCATATCTACTGATTTCTTATTGGGAATATTTTATCACAAACTATAAAAAGTACTTAATTCTTATTCCAGAACGTGAAGTCAGTTATTCTTGTTTACATTTCTTCATTTTCACACATTTTCAGAACAGTATGCTGCAGCCCATTTGACTCTCACAATTAAGATTGCAGTGCCATTCGGTTGGGTGCGGTGGCTCACGCCTATAATCCCAGCACTTTGGGAGGCCAAGGCGGACGGATCACGAGGTCAGGAGATGGAGACCATCCTGGCTAACATGGTGAAACCCCATCTCTACTAAAAAATACAAAAAAAAAATTAGCCGGGCATTGTGGCGGGCACCTGTAGTCCCAGCTACTCAGGAGGCTGAGGCAGGAGAATGGCATGAAACTGGGAGGCAGAGCTTGCAGTGTGCCGAGATTTTGCCACTGCATTCCAGCCTGGGCAACAGACCAAAACTCCATCTCAAAAAAAAAGGTTGTAGTGCTGTTGAAACCAAACAACGTCAGGCTGTCAACATCCCTTACAGAATTTTATTTTATATAAGTTTTGTTTTGTGTCCTTGTAATTAAACAGTTGCTTCTCTTGTCTGCAAGTTTGGCTGCAAGATTTCCTTTAGTGTCCTTGAAATAAGTTTTTTGCCTTCTCCAAACAACTAAGTGACTAAGACATGGTTAACACACTTGATAAGGAGCCAGTGTCTTAGTTGTGGAGATATTTCAAAATTTTCTTGTATATGACACAACCAGTGAGGTATTCTTTGGAATTTCCATGACCATGCTTCATTTATCTTCTGTTTTTGTTTGTGTGTTTGTTTTGAGACAGAGTCTAATTCTGTTGCCCAGGCTGGAGTGCAGTGGCACGATCTTGCTTACTGCAAACTCCGCCTCCTGGGTTAAAGCAATTCTCCTCCGTTAGCCTTCGAGTAGCTGAGATTACAGGCGTGTGCCACCAGGCCTGGCTAATCTTGTATTTATGTATTTACTTTTAGTAGAGATAGGGTTTCACCATGCTAGTCAGGCTGGTCTCTAACTCCTGACCTCCTCACCTCAGCCTCCCAAAGTGCTGTGATTACAGGCATGAGTCACTGCACCCAGCCCATTTATTACTACAATTTGCTTGACTACAGGTTAATAAAACAGTGACTACTTAGATACCTGAAATTAGGTAACTGGTTACAAAGGGTGGGTCAGAGAAGCTGGGGATTCCAAAAATAAAATGGCTTTTATGTAGTATAACATAATACTATGAGGCAAAAGACAGAGGTGGCCCCAAATGGCCTAACAAACAGGCTTCAAGATAAACAGATCCAGTTGCTTCCTGTGACTTAAACAATGCAAAGTTAATCCACACAGAAACTCCTCTGAGTATAGTTCATCTTAGGCTAGGGCTCTCATAAATCAATTTTGCATAAGAAACTCCAAAACTGTTATTAAATATGCAGCTATACCAACTCCACCCTACAGAGACTGAATAAATTGGTTTGTGACTGCCCAGGAATCTGGGAACCACCTTTATTTTAAGTTCTTCCTCATGAGTTGACTTACTGCAAGATGTGAAAATACTGCTTCTGTTTAAAGATAAATTAGGAAAAGCACTAAATGACGGACTTCTTTTTCATGACTTAGTTATAGAAGATTTTTTATATATGTGTGCATATATGTATATGTATATATATATGTGTGTGTGTGTATATATATTCCAGAGATGCTTTGGTATAATCTATAGCAGAGGTTCTCTAACTTTAATGTGCACACTATTTACCTAGAAAACTTTTAAAACATTGATTTCTGGCTTCCAAACTGAAGTTTCTTATTTCATAGGTCTGGGATGGGCATTGGAAATTTGCATTTTTATAATAATATGTTATCAAGAGTTACCAATGCTGTTCTCGGTACCACACTTTGAGAATCACTGATTTATAGGATATGCCTGTGTTAGTTTACCTTTTGACTTCATGGTAAAGACAGTCTAGAAACCAAAAAGTCTACATATACTAATTAAGTGTCTAATATTTGCTGGTTCTGCCCTAGGTGTTGGTGATACAGTGATGAATTAGATTGACATTGACTGCATCAGTTTGATATAAATAAATAATCTGTGTTATGATGGAGAACCATCTCCACTGCATGCCTGAAAATGTGAGCAATAGAATCCTAAGGGGAAATAAATGACATTTTGAAGATTGCTTTCTATTTCAAAAAAAGGTTATAACATAGATGGTGATTACTCACACTTTCCTTCTCGGGACACCACAGCTTTTCCACAGCAGTGTAACTGAAAGAAGAACTGTTCAAAATATAGACAGCCAGACATGGTGGCTTATGCCTATAATCCCAGCACTATGGGAGGCCAAAGTGGGTGGATCACTTGAGGTCAGAAGTTCGAGACCAGCCTGGCCAACATGGTGAACCCCCATGTCTACTAAAAATACAAAAATTAGCTGGGCATGGTGGCGAGTGACTGTAATCCCAGATATTCAGGAGGCTAAGACAGGAGAAAAGCTTGAACCTGGGAGGCGAAGATTGCAGTGAGTCAAGAGATTATGCCACTGCACTCCAGCCTGGGCAACTGAGCAAGACTCTATCTCAAAAAAAAGAAAAAAAAATTAAAAGACAATACGACATCAGATAAGTAAAATCTTTTAAGCAGATACTTCCATACTTCCAAAAGCCTTTCATTGGAGCTTTTTGCTTTTAGCAAATGCCTTCAGCAATTTATTCTTGAGTAGCACTGAATGACCTTCAAAGGTGTGAACGCAGTGCCCAGCAGCATTTAACACAGTTTAAAGAACCCAGGTCAATGGAATAATTTTTTGAAAGTATATATTAGAATTAACTTACACAGAACATGAACTCCATGCCAAGCACTCTGATAGGTGCTTGAGAAGCAGTTTAGCATAGTGGTTAAGGTCATAAACTCCAAAGCCAGATTATTTGGTTTTAATAGAGAGGTGACCTTGAGCAAATTACTCAATCTCTCTGTTCATTGGTTTAATCATCTGCAAGATGGAAATAGTAACAAAGTCTGCTTCACAAAGTCTTTGTAATAAACGAGTTATTATAGGGAAAGCACTAAGAGCAGTATCCACCCCATAGTAAACACTCTATGTGTTAGATTTATGGTTTTTGACAAAATACATATTTTAATCGTAACAACACTAAGGTTGTTAAGTTCTGTCTTATTATTAGGTCTGTCTTAAAATTGAGAAAGCTGAAACACAGAATTAAGTAACTTTCCCAAAGTCACAAAGTAAGTGATGGAACTACTACTATCAACTCTTGCAGTATCACCTTGGAACTCACTTTCTTAATCTCAATGCCATGCTGCCCCTTGAGAGAACTGATTTTTCAGCCTAGGCATGTAAGTAGACTTCATCTCTATAAAAAATTAATAATATAAAAAATTTAGTCGGGCATGGTGGTGTGTGCCTATAATCCCAGCTACCTGAGTGAAGGCTGCAGTGAGTTGTGATCATGTCACTGTACTCAAACCTGGGTGACAGAGTGAGACCCTGTCTAGAAAAAAAATAAATAAATAAACAAAAACGTATTTTTGAGAAGGCAAAGCTCATAAATTTTTTTTGTTCTGTTTTTGTTTGTTTTTTTTTTTTTTTTTTTTTTGAGATGAAGTCTTCCTCTGTCACCCAGGCTCAAGCACAGTGGCACAGTCTCGGTGCACTGCAACCTCCACCTCCCAAGTTCAAGTGACTCTCCTGCCTTAGCCACCTGAGTAGCTGGGATTACAGGAGCACGCCACCATGCCTGGCTAATTTTTGGAATTTTATTAGAGATGGGTGTTGCAGGAAGTCAGGGACCCTGAACGGAGGGACCAGCTGGAACCGTGGCAGAAGAACATAAATTGTGAAGATTTCATGGACATTTATCAGTTCCCCAAATTAAAACTTTTATAATTTCTTACACCTGTCTTTACTGCGATCTCTGAACATAAATTGTGAAGATTTCATGAACATTTATCACTTCCCTAATAATACTCTTATAATTTCTTATGCCTGTCTCACTTTAATCTCTTAATCCTGTTATCTTCGTAAACTGGGAATGTACATCACCTCAGGACCACAATTGTCCCAACTGATTGTAAAACATGTGTGTTTGAACAATATGAAATCAGTGCACCTTGAAAAAGAACAGAGTAACAGTGATTTTCAGGGAACAAGGGAAGACAACCATAAGGTCTGACTGCCTGAGGGGTCAGCCAGCATAAGGTCATATTTTTCTTCTTGCAGAGAGCCTATAAATGGATGTGCAAGTAAGAGAGATATCACTGAATTCTTTTCCCAGCAAGGAATACCCTGGGGAAAGAATGCATTCCTAGGGGGAGGTCTATAAACGGCTGCTCTGGGAGTGTCTGTCTTATGCGGTTGAGATAAGAACTGAAATACGCCCTGGTCTCCTGCAGTACCCCGCAGGCTTACTAGGATTGGGAAATTCCAACCTGGTAAATTTTGGTCAGACTGGTTCTCTGCTCTCGAACCCTGTTTTCTGTTAAGATGTTTATCAAGACAATATGTGCACAGCAGGACATAGACCCTCATCAGTAATTCTAATTTTGCCTTTGCCTTGTGATCTTTATTGCCCTTTGAAGCATGTGATCTTTGTGACCTACTCCCTGTTTGTACGCCCCCTCCCCATTTAAAATCCCAAATAAAAACTTGCTGGTTTTGCAGCTCAGGGGACATCATGGACCTACCAATATGTGATGCTACCCCCGGAGGCCCAGCAGTAAAATTCCTCTCTTTGTACTCGTTCTCTTTATTTCTCCGACCAGCCTAGGGAAAATAGAAAGAAGCTATGTTGAAATATTGGGGACTGGTTCCCCCGATAATGGAGTTTCACCATGGTGGTCAGGCTGGTCTTGAACACCTGACCTTGTGATCCACCCCCGTCGACCTCCCAAAGTGCTGGGATTACAGGCATGAGACATCACACCCAGCCAAAGCTTGTAATATTTTTATATGTAAATCTACTTGGAGCATATAACTCAGCTGCAAGTTACATACTTTAGAAACATTTCCAGCTGATCCACATTATCCTCAGAACAATGAGGAAATGAAGCCCTTATTATAATTATTCTTTACAGAATTGAAGTCTGTAAAGGGAACAGTGTCATTTAATAGAAAGAGCATTTACTTTAAAGTCTGACAGACCTGCCCAGCTCTGTACAGGCAAGTTACATAAGTTATCTGAACCTATTTTATCATCTGTAAAATATTGGCAGCACTATCAACTTCATGGCATTGTTTTGTGAATTAAATGAGATAATATATGTAAAGTGCCTAACCCAATCCCATGCCCATGGTGGGCATTTTTCAAAATATCAATTCCTTCCTTCTGTAAAATTTACATACTAAAATAATTCCAATTGGAAAAGTAAATGTTAGAATACTTCGTACACGTCTTTCTTAAAGGGTAGAAAACACATGGAGCTCTTTCAGATATAAAATAAATAGCCAGGTATGAGGTTTAACCTAGGAGCATACTACCCCATTGACTGTTTCACTGGGGCTCCTATCTTCATCCATAGATTGAAGACATTGGAAGAGAAGGAGAGGATGGTAAAGGAGGCTCTTCCTTCCACTTCTATGCAAGGAGTAGAAGCAAGAAGCTCTTTATATTTCTTTTAGTTTGCCTTTATCTTGCCCCTTAAACATATGAAACTTTTGGTACCTTCCTTCTTTTAATGTCATTTAGAATTACTGTAATTATCATCATCAGCTTTCATTCACAACAGTACTGACATTTCACTTCTAGAGAAAACAGTAAAATAACTATTTACTTTGTAGTCATATTAGATAAAAACTAGAAAACTGGAGCAGGTAGAATGAGAAGTGAAAAAAAAAAGAGCAATAATGTGAAATAGAATATAAACAAGTCAGTAAATATTACCTTTTCCTTTTTGATGATGGATCCAACTGATCCCATGTAGCCAAAACCAGGTGTATCGTGTGTGGGGTATGTGTGTGAATGTATATATACACACACATATATACACACACTTGTAAGATAGGATATATATGATATATAGGCACACATATATATACACACATATGTGTATGCACACATACATAAATACAATGGAATTTGTTACATAGATTTGATCTTACTCAACTGGTTGAGCTGGTTAAACAGTTTCTATAAGCCTGCTGATTTCATGTCTAAAGCTGAGCTTGAAGTCCACAAGGCAGGCATTTAGGAAGGAAAGATAGAAAGTAAAGTGGTGGAGGACAAGGACAACCTGGAATGCAAGTGAATGAGGAGCTCATGAGGACAGACTGAACCCTAAGTCAGTTCACACTGTCTCTGATCTTAGTGATGTGCACGTCCTACAGAAGCCAGGTTCTTCTTCAGAGAACTAAACACACCCACCTAGCTCAGGAGCCAGAGAGGCTGAAGAAGGATTTAGGAGAAAATGGGCTAGTTGCAGGCCTGGCCACTGCCTTGTCCCAGTTAGGTGAGTTAGCAGATAGTTGACAATGTGTGTGAGTACAAAAGGCTGTGGCTTCATTTCCATCTTCCAAATCTCCTGCAAGAAATTTCCTTTTGGCCCTAATGAGAAACATACAGGAAAGGGAATTCTGGTAAATGTAGTTTAGTTTAGCCAAGTTGATATATTACTAAGCAATATTTTTAAAAATTCCCCAAGCTTGCCTGCTCAAGTAACAAGCATCTGTTGTCTCACACAGTTTCAGGGGACAAGAATCCGAGTAGCCTAGCTAAGCAGTTGTGGCTCAGGATCTCTTATGGGGCTACAGTCAGCTGTGGCTGATGGCATCTGAAGGCTGGGTTGGAGAACCCGTTTCTAAGCTCATTCATGTAGCTGTTGGCCAGAGGCCTCAATTGCTTACCATGTGGAATGCTCCATAGGGCAGCTTATAACACAGTTGTTGGCGTTTAACAAAGTGAATGATCAAAAACAGGGAGAAAGACAGAGAGAGAGATGGAAGCCATGTCTTAAACAAATCACAGAGGTGATAGTATATCACTCCTGCCAGAATCTATTGGTCACACAGTCCCTCCCTGGTGCAATGTGGGAGGGTACTATACAAGGACATGAATAGCAAGAGGCAGCAATCATTAGGGACCATCTGAGAGCCTGCCTTCCACAATGTCAAATCTGAACAATTCTGTAACTCTATCCGAAAATATGCTGTCCATTTCAGGGTGGGATCTTGACTCTCTTCTGCTTGTGGAGTGGTGTCACCTCCTCGTTTCTTCTCTTCTATGGACTCCATGCTCTTTTCTGGAAACATCTTTAATAGCAATGCTCTTCTTTTGTATTAGTCTTTACCTTTTACAGATCATTTTATTATCATGTTTGAGCCTGGCACAGCTAGAAAGAGGACAAAGCTGAGGTGCATATGTGTGTCATTCTGTTTCCAAGGTAAAGTTATTTTTAGCCTTCCACAGCTAACTTTCCGGCATGTCCCTTGTCAAAATAGACATTCTACATCATTAGTATTAGTGAAAGGGTCATAATCAACTGACACAGTTTAGAAAAGTATTTTTCTCTCTCCCACTATAAATAACTTTTTAGTCTGGCTAGATATCTTCAGCATTATTTTCTTATTTGTATTTTAAAATCTAATGATTGCTTTCTGCTACTTTGCATTTTTTTAATCTGTCAGGTATAAGGGGTATAATTTTCTCAACTACAAAACATCTTGCCAAATATAGCCACATCCTTAAATGTTTTCCTATATATTTTTTAAAAAACTAGTGACTTTAATTATTTAAATTATTTATTGGAGGTAAATGAGACAATTTTGAGAAACTAATCTTCCAACTATATCAAATGTTATTTAGTTACTGGGGATCTTTTACCACTGAAACCTTGTAACTGCAAGGTATTTCTCTGAATCACAGAATCATGGTTAGGCTTTCAAATTCCATCATCTTTTTCTACTTGGTGAACTGGCCCAGTAATTTAAAAAAAAAAAAGGTTAAAAAGGAAGTTTAACATCCACCCTACTTTCTTTTCTGTGCTGAGCCTTGAGTTCTCTAAGACTCCACTTTCCCTTTCTCTTCATCTGGTCCTCACTTCTTCCCTGCAATCCACTACAGCCAAATTTGCCTCAAAAATAAATATACTTCCTAGCCCGGGATGGTAGCCCTGCCTGTAATCCCAGCACTTTGGGAGACAGAGGCAGGTGGATCATTTGTGCTCAGAGTGTGAGACCAGCCTGGGCAACGTGGCGAAACCCTGTCTCTACAAAAAATACAAAACATTAGTTGGGTGTAGTGGCACGCACCCGTGGTCCCAGCTACTTGGGAGGCTGAAGCAGGATGATCACTTTCACCTGGGAGGCTGAGGCTGCAGTGAGCTGAGATCATGCCACTGCACTCCAGCCTGGGCAACAGAGTGAGACCCTGTCTCAAAATAAATAAATAAGTAAATATAACATATTTCCATTCCCCCAAAACATAGATCCTGTAAGTGCTTCTTTCCTCACCAGAAAGCATTCTCCTTTCCCAGTCCTGAGTAAAAATATGTTAATATTCTAGCATTTTGAGTAATAATCTCTGTTTCTTCCATCTTCAGATCCCACCCCCACTCTGCTACAGATGAGGTTTGCACCTGAGCTGCCAGGGTGGAGTATTGCTTCACCAGTATTTTCCTGTTTACTTCTTCTGCCCTTCTTCAGTTGAATGCTAGTCCTAAGGCTGTTTATTATCTCCTCATAGATCACACAAAACTGTGAATTCTTTTTTTTTTTTTTTTTTTGAGACGGAGTCTTGCTCTGTCACCCAGGCTGGAGTACAGTGGCCGGATCTCAGCTCACTGCAAGCTCCGCTTCCCGGGTTTACGCCATTCTCCTGCCTCAGCCTCCCGAGTAGCTGGGACTACAGGCGCCCGCCACCTCGCCCAGCTAGGTGTTTTTTGGATTTTTTTTTAGTAGAGACGAGGTTTCACCGTGTTAGCCAGGATGGTCTCGATCTCCTGACCTCGTGATCCGCCCGTCTCGGCCTCCCAAAGTGCTGCGATTACAGGCTTGAGCCACCGCGCCCGGCCAACTGTGAATTCTTAAATTGATTCACCAACCCTACTTGATGTTTCTGGGTAAACAGGGTAGAATGAGCTCCTCTTACATTATTCGTATTTCATAAAAACATATTTTCTAATATTGCCACTTAATGTGGGTTTATCTTAAGGTAGATCTTCACAAGGCACTATATTCTAGTTGCTTGAATAGCCCCTACTGTATGGATATTTTGATTTGTCTACCTATGTGGACCTATTCTCTCCAAGACATTTTTCCCTCCACTTTTATTTCCGGAGTGTTGCAAAGGGCCTGGCACATAGTAATCATTCAGTAAGCTATGCATTGAATAAATATGCTTTTAAATGACCAAGGTATGACTCAAATTTCTAGATAAACCCAGTCAAAATATCCACTGAAATATAAAAACATTTACATTCCCTGGTAAACTTGTAAGTAAAATGCCATCTCTAAATTTTGCAGTTGAACGATGCACTTTCTTAAATATGTGAATGGGAAAGTCTATTTTTTCTTAGAGTGTCAGCTTAAACAAAAATTATACATTTTAGACATAGATACATACAAATATAGCTATAGACAGGGACTTCTCCTATAAATTAGGGAAAATAAAGTGCAGCTAGAAAGTTAACTAAATGAAGTTAACGAAGATCAATACATAGAACCTTAGCAACAATATGTTACTGCTCTCTCTTAACCCTAAGAAACAAAATAGCTTTTAAAAGTGCAAATACAGTGGATATAATTTTTCTTGCACTAACTTCAAAGCATATTTCAAGGTTTTCTGTTCAAAATTCCAAAATAAATCACTAAGTTGTTTTGTCAATAAACTGGACAAATAAAAACCTATTTAGTACAATTACTATGGCATATTTTGGGGTTTCCTCCTCTCTGTTTGCAAAGTGCACGGGTATTTAAACCAATTCTCACTAGATTTGGGGCATAAAAAGAACAAGATGAGTTTAGAACATCTTACTATGCCAAAAGGAAGGACTTGTTTAGAGATTATTAAAGATATATCAAAAGGACACTGGAGGCAAAACTAAAGACACAGAAAATAAATCAGTGGTTGCTCTGGAATGGAGCAAGGAGTTGACAATAAAGTGACACAAGGAAATATTTTATTGTGATGAAATTATTCTCTATGTTATTTTGGTGACAGTTACATACTTCTGTATATTGAGCAAAATGCATAGAACTATACCCTTAAGATGATGAATTTTACTGTATGAAAACCACACTGCAATTTAAAAAATAGTATACCTGAACTGAGTTGATGGGGCTCCCAGTGGTCAAATTTGGAAAACTGTTTAACATGACAAAGAATAGTGACCACACAAAAAGCTGTAACTTGACTATTCAGAGTTTTATTTGTAATAGTCTACAACGAGAAACAACCAAAATATCCCTCAGCAAGTGAATAGTTAAACACATAGTGGCATACCTGCACATGGAATATTACTCAGCAATAAAAAGAAAAAACGGCCGCTACACACAATAACTTGAATGGATCTCAAGGGCATTGCACTAAATTTAAAAAGCCAGTCTCCAAAAGTCATATGCTGTATAATTCATTCACATAGCATTCTCAAAATTGCAAAACGGCAGTGCTAGAACACAGATTAGTGGTTGCCAAGAGTTAGGAATGGTGGGCGTTAAGGAGATGCCTATAACTATTCATGTAGCATGCTGGAAACCTTCATGGTGGTGAAGTATTTCTGTCTCATGATTGTAGTTATATTTACATTAATCTACACATCTGATAAAGTGACCCAGAAATATATACATATATTGTACTAATGCTATTTTCCTGGTTTTAATATTGAATTATAGTTACCTAAAATGTAACCACAGAGGAAAATGAGGTGAAGCATTTTCAGGGCTTCTATGCATTATTTTTGCAACTTCCTACAAATTTATAATAATTTTAAACTTGAAAAGTAAAATATAAGAAGATATTATTATACTAATAATACAAATGATATAAGTAGAACATATAGAGAATGGTATAAGTAGAACATATTGCTGTATGTTTAATAAAAAGAGAATCCACGAGTCCATAGTTATCTCAAGTACTGGGAAGGTGGGGTCTTTTTTTTAAAAAATCATGACCAGTTGCATTAGTTTTTAAGTTATTTATTCACTTTTTCAAATTTGCCTACAGTAAAATTTTTAGTATATACAATTACTTGAGTTAGATAAATGCATACAACCGTGTAACTACCACCAAATTAGGATATAAAATAGTTCCATTGTGCCAAAAATTCCCTCTTATTTCCCTTTGTAACCAATACTTTCCCCCACCCCAACCTCTGGTAGCAGGAGATATGTTTCTGTTCCTATATTTTGCTTTTTTCAGAACGTCATATTTTACATGAAATTCTACAATATGTAGTCTTTGAAACTGGTTTCTTTCACTTAGTAAAATGTATTTAAATTTAAAATTTCACCACGTTGTTTCATGTATCTGTAGTTTGTTCTTTCTTTTTCCTTGAGTAATATTCTACTGTATGGATGCAATATAATTTGTTTATCTATTCATCCATTGAAGAACATTTGGGCTATTTCCAGTTTTTGACAATTATGAACAAAACCACTATAAACATTCACATGCAGATTTTTATATGAACTTAGGTTTATAAAAGAGCTTTTTCCACAGAACGCCAGCAAATAAATATAGAAGAAACAGCAAACTTAAAAAAATCACTCATTGGCAACCAGTGAGATAAAAATTAATTCAAGGAAAAACATCAATAGATGCAAAACTACTGAATGAAAGGTCATTAGGGAAGAGGATATTTAGGTGACCCCAAAGAATCACCTCACACAGGGCCAGCTTCACGAGTGTGAGACCAGTTACACAGGGCCCTATACTAAGTATTGCCTCCTGCTTGCTTTAATGTTCCGTTATTGCCATATTGAAATTCTTAATAATTTTAAAACAAGGAGCCTAGCACTGTAATTTTGTACTGTGCTCTGTAAATTATATAGCTAGTTCTTCACCCCAGGTGACTTTCTGCAAAGGTAATTTAGCAAAGGAGAGATCTAGAAGTCACCTTAACTGAATGATCTAATTTGGTATCAGCAATAGTAGAATAAACTATTATGCGTCACCTGAAGTGGCACAATAGCAAGCATACATCACCTATGTAGTCTTCTTGTCAAAAATATGCAACCAGCAAGGTGCAGTGGCTCATGTCTGCAATTACAGCACTTTGGGAGACCAAGGCAGGAAGATCATTTGAGCCCATGAGTTTGAGACAAGCCTAGGCACCATAGTGAGATCCTGTCTCTACAAAATATTTTAAAATTAGCTGGGCATGGTGGCACACACCTGTCGTCCC
This sequence comes from Rhinopithecus roxellana, assembly GCF_007565055.1. Taxonomy (NCBI): domain Eukaryota; kingdom Metazoa; phylum Chordata; class Mammalia; order Primates; family Cercopithecidae; genus Rhinopithecus; species Rhinopithecus roxellana. The sequence continues at coordinate 72,126,826 of NC_044554.1, forward strand.
AGCTACTCGGGAGGCTCAGGTGGGAGGATCGCTTGAGCTCAGGAGGTTGAGACTGTAGTGAGTCGTGTTTGCACCACTGCACTCCAGCCTGGGCAATAGAGGGAGACTTTGTCTAAAAAAAAAAGAAAGAAAGAAAGAAGGAAGGAAAGAAGGAAGGAAGGAAGGAAGGAAGGAAGGAAGGAAGGAAGGAAGGAAGGAAGGAAGGAAGGAAGGAAGGAAGGAAGGAAGGAAGGAAGGAAGGAAGGAAGGAAAGAAAAGTTTAACCAACCTAACTGTGAAGGAACAATCACACAAATCCAGATAGTAGGACAATTCCATGAGAATGGTCTAGACTCTTCAAAACTGTCATTTTGTGGAAGACCAAAAAACGGTCAGGAAAGGGGAGAGTTCTAAAAATATAATGAGCAACTGCAAATCCTTGATTGGATCTTTTATTTAAAAAAAAAAAAAAGATGAAGTATATTTGGGGAAAATTAGAAAACTCTGAAGTCTCTCTGTTAAATACTATTTTTGTATCAATGTTAAATTTGGGGGTAATAATAATAAGAATAGATGATCTTTTAGTTTCTTTGTTCGTTTTAAAGATGGGGTCTTACTATATCACCCAAACTGGAGTGCAGCGGCGTGATCATGGTTCACTGTATACTACAACTCCTGGGCTCAAATGATCTTCCAGACTCAGCGTCCCACAGCACTGGGATTACTGATATGAGCCACCAAGCCCAGCCGGTAGTCTTACATTTTAAATGATATTTATGCTGAAATATTTAAGGATAAAAGTTCATGATGTCTAGAACTAATTTTTAAATAACTAATTTTTATAAAAATGTTAAATGATATACATACATTTAAATCTATTTAGAGAGACAGAGACAAAGCAAATGTGGCAAACTTTTTTTAAATCCCAAAACCTCTTATTCACAACTTTGCTAGTCAGTTTATCACATTCTTTCTTTTTTTCAACTTTAGCTTTACATATAAAACATATGTTGTAAGAACATGGATTTTGGAATACAATCTGGGTTCAAATTCTGTCTCTGTTCTTACTAAGGTTTTAAACTTGGGTCAAGAACTGTGGGGAGAAAAAGAACTTTAATGTCTATTGCACAACTTGTTGAAATGATTCAAATAATAAATTACAGACATGAGAAACAGCACCATCAAGTCCGTGAAAACTGTGTATATACTCATTTTTTCATTATTGTGTCCTGAATGCTCAGCGAAGCACCTCAATAGGTCATCAAAAATATAGAGAGAATGAATTATTTCATGATCTATAGTATATTAAATAGAAAGTGTCATGTTATATTAAGTGCAAAAGTTACAAAACAGCATGTAGAGTAATGATTGCATTATGGAAACAAATATAGAGAGAGGTATATATTTTAAAATTCTGCAATCTCTCTACCAAGCCCACCCTCACCTCCCAATCCCTGCCATCTTTGCTTAGAAAGAGAGGGGGCCACAATTACCTGGTATATAGAGGGTGGAGTAATTAGCACCAAAGATCTTTGCCTAGAAACTGGAAAGTGTGACACATTGATATATGCACATTGATTTATATTAATTGATATTAAACATATAGCACCCAAATTTACATATTCACTCCTCATGCTTCATCTCCTCCATATATCTGCTCTCCTGCTCCATAAGAATCTCAGGAGTTACTTCAGTTGTGTCTGGAGTTTGGGAGTTAGGGAGGAGGAAGTATCTAGTCATTGGTCAAAAATGCTCTGCTTAATTCACTTCCCTCCATGATCAATAGCTTTATGTTTTTAAGAGCGGGGATTCTTGACTCAAAAGGGAAGTTGGTACTTAGATTTTATTTCTTCAAGGAGATTGCATCTGTCTTCATTTGTCTCAAAGTGTCCATGATCTGATGAACCCTGGGCTCTGATGATGTCCTCAAAAGCAGGCCAGTTTTCTTCTATGCACAATTATATTAATATGGGTTCTAGGAACAATTATATTAATATGGGTTAATGCAAAGTCAAAAGTAGAGGAGAGGACAGAGATGAGAACAAGCAGTAACTGAACCAGTGTGGGGTAAAAAGGAAAAAAAACAAACAGATGGGCGTAGGGATTGGGAAGATCTTGAATAAATATGTGAAACTGGCCTTCACCAACTTTTACATATGTTTCATGATATATTATGTGAGCTGCTCTAAAAGAGCAAAGGGAAAGTTGCCACCACTACCTACTAGGGCTCCCTCTCTTGCTTTCTAATTTAGTTTTTATTGCATTCAATAAAACATTAATCTCCTCACCCTCCAGTCCTATACCTCAGTAAATACATTTAATTATTTTACCAGTCATGTCTGATACTCATCTTCATATTTTAAAATGAGATGACCTGTTAGGATTCAATGAGAGAAGCAAAACCAGTAGGAGATAGTTAAGAGGTTGTTGCAAGGGATTGGCTTATGTGAATTCATGGGGCAAGCCATCAGGAAGGACAAGTTAGAACACCTGGGATTTGGCTGAAGGTGCTCTACACTGGTGACGTTCAACTCCACTCTTAAGTTATTTCAACTGATTAAATCAACCCCACCAAGATTATCTAGGATAATCTCCATCACTGCTTTAATCATATCTACAAAATACCTTCACAGAACACCTGGATCAATATCTGACTGAGTGAGGACTATACCCTAGTCAAACAGATAAATCAAAAGGCCATCACTCATGCTTACATCACCATTTCTTGATTTATCCAGTTTCCATGTTATCGCTTCACTTATTATTAAATAGAAGATTTAGACTGTTTACAGCCTCCACCCTCTCGCTGTCCCCCAAGAAACTCCCCCCAATATAGTTATAATGTATTTTGGGGTTTCTTTAAATTTTCTTTGTGCCTATCACTAATTTTGTCCTAAACTTTTGCACGGAACTCTACAACTCCTTTTAATATATTTAAACCCATGAAGCAATCTGTCAATTGGAATTTTTTCCTTGGAGACCTCTGTGTCCTCCTCCTCTGATCTGGAAGCGTTGCTCTCTGGGCCTGCTGCAGGTGTGTCCTCCTGGAAGGTTCCTTCACCTTCAGTGTGAAAGTACCCTTTCCCTCTTTCTTCTGTGGAATTCTCCTTCTCCTGGCTCCTGGATCTCCTTTGTTCTTGGCTTATTCCCTGATTAATCACCCTCCATAACTTCCTGAGGAAACAAAATATAGTGAAGAATCATTTTCACAAAGGCAAAATTATGACTTATGGAAACATAAAATGAATACATGTCAAAGTCAGATGTTATGACCACTGCAAAGATCATTTGAAAAGCTAGATATTAATAGGATGATAACACTGCTGGGTCAAATGCAAAACTGGTTAATGCCCAATGCAGTTATAAACCATAATTTTGAGGGTCACTGCTTCTACTGGGCAGGAAAGAAATTGTTTATATCTCTACCAGAAAAAGCTAATTATTAACATGTAACTTCACTAAGTCTGAAAACTCTATTCAGTAGTTAACCATGAATAAAATTAAAACTTTCCCTTACATCAATGTCTTGCAATATCTTTTCATTATCTCATCCCTAAAAAGCCTTTTTAGATATATTTTCTAATCTTGACATTTTAATACCACAGATTTATTGTATATTTTTTCATGTACTATATGTATTTCTATACTTATATGTAAAACTATTAAGCATAGAGCTTAGTGTTTTTATTCAATTCAGAGTTAAGAATAACTTTTAAGTTAACAATTAAATTAAAATTTTAAAATTTTCTAACTTTTAACTTTATAATTGTATTTGATGAGTAACTTTTCATGTAACTTATTAAATAAATTATAATTCTCAATTTACATACGCAAATTAGCAATTTATATAAATATGTGACAATATAATCAGATTATTAAAATAATTAAAAATTTTTCCGCAAGAATAAAACTATTAAAAGTTTAAGTAATTTTATAAAAATTATTTTCAGTGAAATTAACTTTTAACTTTTGATTGATATAAGAAAATAGCTTCCAGATATTCATTCAGATGATGTGGACATTTTATATTTTTAGGCTTGACATAATTAAGGATGGGCTGAATAACTTTGGAAGGATCAAATAACAAAATATAAACTATTATTATTTAATTCTCAAGGTCCAAGTCACACATGAAAACACTGATGATCAAACAAAACAATATCACAGTGTCCGGACTTTATTTTCTGCTTTAATATTGAATTTATTTTATGTTTTGGTGTCTAAGAGCTTTCTTATTCTTTGCACATCCTTAAAAATAGTATCGTATTTTTGTTTCACGGATGCAATATCTTCTCTCATTCATCTAATGATATTAGTTATAATGGACTTTTTGTACAGTTCTTATATTGCCTGTTTTCACTGTGCTTTTTCTTTCTCATATTACAGACTTTCTAAAAACATCTTTCGGTCATTGGTTTCCTGTTCATTATTAAGAGAGAAAAACTAAAAGCAATTTGAAGATTTTATAACATGGACAGGAGGGCTTGGGAACTAGTGAAGATCCCCTATTTGGAGTGGAAAAAGATACTATCTTGGATTTGCCCAGTAGAAGTTCCTAACATATTCTGAAACATTCCAGAAATAAGAGACTGCCTCCATGAACATTTTTTTAGCCAGTACTGTTTACAGTAAAGTAAGTATTAGAACTGGATGTTTGTTGACAGTACTAGTCAATAACATACTTGAGCTGTTCTCTCTCAGGTCATTTGGGCTGTGATATGTGGTATAGCAGGGAGAAGTGAAAAACTAATTGGAAGGTTAAAAATGCCACAGGGTTGATGAACTCTACTACTTCAGTATGCTCAAGTAACAGGGTTTCTTTTGTTGTTATTGTTGACCAAGTAAAATGCCAAGGTCTTTATTATAGACTGAACTCTGTCCCTGCAAAAATTATGATCCTAATCCCCTAGTACCCCAGACTGTGACTATATTTGAAGATAGGGCCTTTAAAGAGGTGATTAGTTAAAATGAGGTTCTTAGAGTAGACTCTAATTCAATCTGTGTGGTGTCCTTATAAGAAGAGGAAATTTGGACACACAAAGAAAAGATACCAAGTGCATGAGGACCCAGAAGGACAAACATGTGAGGAGGCAGTGAGAAGGTGCCACCTGCAAGCCCAGGAGAGAGGTTTTGGAAGAAACCAAACCTGCCGACACCTTGGTCTCCAACTTCCACTCCCAGAGTGACAAGAAAATAAATTTCTGTTATTTTTACCACCCAGTCTTTGATCGTTTGTTATGGCACATCTAGCAAACTAATATAGTCTTCCAGTAGGCTTTATCTAATAATAACACCCCTTCCCATTTAGCAAGGAAGCCTGAATCAAAGGGATTGTTGAACTCATCCTGTTCATTTAAATGTAGCTGTACCCTCCCCATGATCCAATGAGAAATGAACATAGATACCATCCTCAGGCAAAAGCATGTGCTTAGAAATGCCATCTGGCAGTCCTCCTGATATACCCACTCTAATAAGAAAAGTATTTCAGGCTCTTAGATGTAATCAACAGGTGACTACTTAAGAAACAAAAAAAGTTTATTCAAAAATCTCAAAATTGCTGGGAAGGCTAGCAAACCAGACTTCAGGCTAACTTTTCAGGACTAAAGCTCAAAACCTCATGACAGAATTGGCCTGATGAAAAAACCTGCTGTCGCTGCTGCCTTCCCACCTAGTACTAAAGGAAACTTGGCAGATGCCACCCCCTTGGTGCTACTTCTGCGCCAGGAACTCCGCCTCAAACCCTCTGGGAAACTGCCCTTCCACTGCCAAGACTGAAAGTTGAATACATCTGCTGCGGCAGCCTCCGCCAAAATGGAAGTTTCCCTCAAAGCCAATTCCCTCTTGTTGCTTCTGATACATGTAGCCTAGGCCCAGCGTCTGCATTTTATCTGCTGGCAAGCCTCAAAATCTGAGTTGTGACATAACAAAGAAGCAGGTCTCATTGTCTGGGAATTTACCCAAATACTGAGGGATCTTTCAAAGATGAAGGTTAACCTTTACAATTACAACATTATTGGAGACCAATTCAGACTTGCTGCTGTGACTTACTGGCCTTCATTTTCCTTTCAGCATTCAGTTTTGTATCTTCTCCTGGAATTTCAGCTTCTGTAACTCTAGATGAAATCCTCATTTCAACACCTGGAATGATGCTTATTGGCCAAAACAGCCTATCCAAGCCTTCTCTCTGTAGAAGCAAGAGATGGATTTAAGACAGAAACTGTGTCCCTATGTCCCCACTGATAACCAATTTCAGATGACTTGTCTGTGGTGTCTGTTAATGAAGCAATTTGTTGCAATTAGATAAAACATAAAACAGCTGCTCAAGGAAGTAGATGCTGTTAATCTTAGGAAAAATATTATTTGTATTTCTTAAACTGACAATGATTCAGTATACAGGTTTCTTTTTTTTTTGTTATTAATAGAATGATAGGATGTGTTTTGACAATGGGACTAATATTAAATTAGATGTGCCACTTGGGAAAAAAAAGCCATATTTTCAGAAGTAAAAAATAGATAAGTTCATACTGATGGAGTATGTCTAGCTCACAGTCATCTTTCAATGCCTTGTCCACATAACCATTTTTTCATCTTCAAAAAAATTTTGAGGACAATTTTGAGACCCTGGTGTCATCATTTTTTGCTTTAAACTTCACCACATTTCCTTTTGCTTCCATTTCTACCACACATCTATATGGGCAAACCCAACTTATAATCCTTCTAAAGTATTACATCCCAGTTTCTCAAACTCTCAAAAATCTTTTCTCTGACCACATTGTACTTTCCTCTCTCCTCTTCCTCTATTATATCTACTGAACTTATTTTCTTATTGCACTGTGACTTCCAAGCCCTACTTATTTCTCCATTCGTCTATCACATCACCTTTTCTTAACTTAACTTGCCATCCCACTGGGCCAGAATCCCATGACCACATCCAAAACTCTCACCATTAGGTAACTCCACCTTTCTTTTGCTCAGCTTCCACATCAAAGCTGCCAAACTTTGTGAGAGAAAGTCATAAAATCATGCCAATGAGATGGTTAAGCATGTATCCTCTAACTTCAGGTATCTGCCCTGCTCCCCCTAATTCATATCTATTATTTCATGTAAATGTCCTAATTTCATAAATTGTTCAAAAAACTTATTTCCTTAACCTGTCTCTACCTAACCTCTTACCTTTGCTAGATGAATGTTTATCTTCTACTCGATTGAGCAATCATCCAAACCAAACCCATACTGCCTGCCTAGAGATGAAAGGCTACAAATAATGATAAGGCAGAAAGTGTGATTATATAAGATTATAACATGTTGTTTCCATGACCACAACCCTGATTTAGGTTCATATGTAGGGACCAACTTACCATGAAGCAGATAAGCTTTAAGGCGCTTCCTTTTTACCATACCAAGACCTTGGAAGGTACCTGCATTGGTTTTTCTGTTGCTGTTTGAGAAATTACTTCACAGTTGAGCAACTTAAATGACATAGATTTTGTCTCTCAATTTCTTTGATTTGGGAATCAAGGCATGGCTTAGCTGGTCCCTCTGGTTCAAGTTTTCTCATAAGGCTTCAATCATGGAGTTGGACAGAGCAGGAGTCCCATCTGAAGGTTTGACTTGGGAAGGATTGACTTCCAAATTTATGAGGTTGTGGACAAATTTTTAGTTCTTGAGGGTTGTTGATCTGACAGCTTCCTGCTGTTAGCCAGAAGCCACCCTTAATTCCTTATCACAGGAGCCTCCATAAGATGACAACTTGCTTTATCAAAGCCAGCAAGGAAGAGAATCAGCTAGCAAGACAATAGTGACTTATGTGACTTAATCCCATCACCTTGCTCACATTCTATTGGTTAGAGCAGGTCACTAGGCCAGGCTACATTCAAGAAGAAGGGCTTACACAATGGGCTAAATACCAGGAAGCAGGGATTTTGGGGACCCCAGGGCCCTAGCAAAATATTCGCTAGGTCGTATAATTTAATAAATTTTCAAAAATAAGACATTTTATCTGCAATTGGTTAAGGCCACTATCTCCAATTCCACTTTCCTTCCATCACATGTCCCCTAGGAGCACCCCACCCTCCCTTGTCAGGTGGCATTGGAATGATCACAGGAACTGTGTAATACAGATAAGACGGAATTGAGGTGGAGATACATTAAGTTTGGGTTTTGGGTTTTGTGCAGTATGTTAAGTGGTTTGTAGTCAGTTCTTTGAGTAACTAATTTATTTCCAGTCACTCTGGTGTAGGACTGGTTTTCAGAAATACACCCATTCCCTATGATGCTGACTCCATCACTTTGTGACATAGAACAGAGGTCATACCTTTATATGAACATGTTCTTAGGCTTCCAGCACTGGCAGAGTTAGGGGATGGAACAAAATATTTCCAAGGTATAGAGCCAGAAGCTTTTTTAAATGGGGTAAGTTCTTTCAATAATTAGGTGTGTATGGCTGGAAGTGGAAGAATCAGTTCTTGACAAGTTCTGTCTTGCCAATAGTACATTCAGTAATTCAGCATGTGCAATCATAAACACACCATTTTTTTCTTTTCTGATGGCTAATTTGTGATATAGAATTATTAGATTTCCTGGGAATAAATAAGAGCAAGTAGGTCTCTGGGCAAAGTTGTATGTTTTATGTATTCAAATATACTGGAGGTCATCCTAGTGTGAAATTAGCAGGAACAAGTTGTAAAATTGGAAGAAAGTTTCCTAAACTCTTGTTTTTTAAACTATTACTAATCATACCACAAAAAAAAGGAACTCATCTTTCTGTTCTCCTTAGAGAAACTTAGGTCACATGTCATAGGAAGAGGCAATTAAATGAATACACAGCTAAAAAGTGTAAGAAATTAAAATGTTATGAAATGTGTCATGTTGTTGATTAAAATATTCTGATTTCTTTTTAGTTTTGCTCATGATTATGGTATTTATTAGCCTTTAAAATACGTAACTTTTTTCTTTAAAAAATTTAGCATGAAACTCAATTTTGTATTCTTCTTTTTAAAAGCGTCCAAATTGTATAAGCTTTGGGACCCTACACAACCGTGTCTGTCATTAGTGGCCTGGATGAGGGTAGCAGCTTTCTAAATAATCTTCCTCATTTCACTCACTTCTATTCAAACCCATATTACTCACAGGTTCCAAAGGGCCTTCCTAAGGAAACACTCAGGGGCCTGTGAAAAAATCTTTACTGTTTCCCCATCATAAAAGTTATCTAAATTATTCAGCCTGACAAATAAGGATCTCAGTCTAATTTTCATTTTTACTGTCAACAACTACCTATTTTAGTTTTAGTTTTCTCTGCCATGATAACTACTTGCAACATAATTACTTGCTGTTATAGAGGCATCACTTTTGGTCATTTCTCTCATCATTTTCCCTTTATTCTCATTTTTATTTGTCAAAATCATTTTTATTTGCTACCCATTCATTAAGACCTATCTCAAATGTTGTTTCTCTCATAAACTTTTTTCCCTGCTCTCAGAGCATGATAACCTCACCCACCTTCTGCATGTTTATAGCATTTTCACTCCATTCTCACTGTTCTTGTATTTCATCCTGTGTATTGTACTTTTATCGTTTTATTTAAAAAATATTTTTATTCTCCTTGTAAATCCTAAACTCTGTGAAAGCAAATGTTGCTTCTTTTTCATCGTAACCTCTCTAGCACCTCTTAAGTTGTACTGGTAGAACAGTAAATATTATTATCTGTACATAATTGAATGAATGAATAATGCAAACTTTGAATAATAAATGAATTCATTCATTGATTTATTCATAATAAACAAATATTTATTGTGTGCCAGTACTTGTGGTCATTGCTGAGAATCTAAAAACATGTTAAAAAAAAAAACAAAAAAAAACAAAAATGTGCTCCCTGCCTATAGGAGGTAACATTCTAGTCAAGCAGACAAACATTAATCCAAGAATCACACTAGCTAATATAAAATTTCATCCTTGACAAGGCCTATGTAGTAAAGGTGCATAGAACTGTGACTGTGTACGGTGTATATGATTTTAACCAGTCAGGACAATTTCATGTATATTTCCCATGATGAACTGGAGATACCATTTCATTTTTAAAAGTCTTCTGTAACGAAATAGCTAAATTATATCTGATTTTATTTAACTACTCCCATAATGTATAATTCCTTAACAAATGAGTTATTTCATTTTGAAAACTTTACAAGATTAGAACAATGGTTTGTCTCATTTCTTAAAAATGGGCATGTTTTTGGTGCTGCTTTCTGAAGGCATGAGTGAAATTGAGAAGCCCAAAGCTTTGTCCTTTTTTTCGGGTATAATGCTCCCTTTATGTGCATTGTGGCTGTTGATAGCTAAGCTGATACTGTCTGTAGTGTTCTTTCTTAGTCTGTCAGTTGCTAACCAATATCTTTGCTTCCACGAAGTATCTTGTCCTGCGACCTGCTTTGTAGATGGTCTGTCTGCTGCAGAGGTTTCTCAGATTAGGTTATGTAATCAGCTGAATTCTGTATACCCAAAAAAGATTTGTTGCAGTCCTCACTCCCCAAATCTCAGAATGTAGCCTTATTTGGAGACAGGGTCTTTACAGAGGTAGTCAAGTTAAAATGAGGTCATTAGGGTAGATCTCCACCCAATATGACTGCTGTCCTTTAAAAAAGAGGGTATTTGTGAAACAGAGACAGACATTTACAGAGAAAAGAGGATGTGAAGACACAGAGAGAATGTCATCTACATGCAAAGAATGCCGGAGGCTGCCAGAAGCTGAGAGAGAGGCACAGCCCTCAGAAGGAACCAAACCCTGCAGAAAACTTAATCTCAGACTTCTGCCCTCCAGGACTGTGGGACAATACATTTCTGTCATGTAAGCCACTTAGTTTGTGGCACTTTGTTATGCAACTCTTGAAAATCAATACATGGTATATTGTCATAGAAAAATTTATGCTAAACTAATGTCTCCAGGATTTTTATCCTCGAGGACTTTTATCTCTCTAGGATTATTTACACTTAAGCCTGAAAGCAAATTTGGAAACAGCAAGCAGTGTTTAAACGTATATGGTCATTAAAATATAAGAACCAAAAGCTCTGTTGTTATCAACATTTCTTTTCTGGGACTTACTTAACTTCACCAGGCCAATCTGGCTGGGACTTCCTCTTTTCCCTGCTGCTACCTCTGACAGAATTAAGAGGGAGGATAGCAATTACACCCTGAGGGCAGAATGAAAGAATCCAAAAATGCTTTCGAGCTCAGGATGAAAGAGGAATGTGCAAGGAGCACAATGCAGTTTTATATAAAAGTCTCTTAATGCTTGGGTTACTACCATATTTACTTTAGGGATTAAACAAACCATTGTATGTCCTGGCTCAGTGCAGAAGGCATTTTAAAATTCACCCAAATGGCTGTTCCTGTGAAGGAGTGCCTGCAAAATAAATAGCTTCTGTTGCTTTCACAACAGGACAGCAGTAGGATGTTTTCCCCATCTGGGTTTAAAAGGGTGAAGGAAAGGCATACAACATATATCCACGGAATAATAGAAGTTGTTATGCTTATTTAATCTATATGGGTAGAAATAATTTTTATAGTTTAAATATATTCTTTCAAGAAATACTTTTTGAGCACCTATAATGTATTAAGTGTTGAGAATACACAGGTGAGCAAAAATACTCAGAGTCTCTCTGTGAGGGAGTTGGCAGGATATCGAAGGAAATAGATGAGTACATGGCAAATTGCAACAACATGTATAAATGTAAAATTCCAACTGTTACAAGTGCTATTAAAAAGCAATGCATGTTGCAATGACAGTTAGTAATGGAATTTAATTTAATGAAGGAGATCAGGGAAATCTTTTATAGAGTTTGTACTTCTTTTTCACTACCCAACATCATCTGAGCTCCCTTCAAATCTTTAGAGAATTTCCTACATGATAAGCCGTGGCAGAGTCATAAAATGCCTCCCACTCGAGTACTCTAGAGGCTGAAAATGTCAGATACTTGCCTTCCCAGCTTCCCTTGTAACTAGGATGCAGTGGGATCTCTCTCTCTCTCTCTCTCTCTCTCTCTCTCTCTCTCTCTCTCTCTCTCTCTCTCTCTCTCTCTCTCCCCCTCCCTCCCTCCCTATCTCCCTCCCTCTCCCTCTCCCTCCACTCTCACATTGATGTGATGCAGAAGTGGCAGTGGTACAAAATCTACCATGCAGGGCTTAATGATGATGGTAGATGTTTCTTCCCCAGAGCAGTGTCTGAGAGTGGTTAGCATGTTACTCTTAAATACTAGGGCTTGGTTCTCCAGACTATATAACCATTTCATCTGTGAGGTATCAATGTCCTTTTAATACATGATTTTCTCTGCTTAGGTCAGAAAATGCTTCTATTGCTTATAGATACAAACCTTGAATGATACAATTCTCTCTAAGTAAGTGTTACTTGAGCTGAGATTTGAAAGATGAGTAGGAGTTAATTAGAGAAGAGGGGAAGCAAAACTATTCCAAACAGAAAGGAAATCATGGTGAGAGTAACTGTAAGGGCAGCAGTTTTGAGAATGAAGAGGAGCCAGTGGTATGACTGAAATTGGACAGGTAGATAGGCAGATCATGAAGGGGAAATCATTGGGCTAAAACAATTTTAATATAAATGGAAGAAAATTGTGAGACTTCAGTAACATTTTGGAGGTATTGTAGAGATGTCCAGGGCAGGCTGATAGTTTTCATGGCAGATGGTGATGGAGGGAGGTATGAAGGCTTGCACAACAAATTGGATGGCAATGTCATTCATTGAGATAGGAAGCACTACAAACAGAACAGATTTAGAAGTGATTAGGCAGGCAGGGAAATCATGGCTCTGCCAAAGAAACATGAATTTTAAGTAATTTTAAAGGTATCCTCCAAGAAATGTCAAGTGGGTAGATAAGTCTGTCAGTCTGTATAGTACAGAGGAGAAGTCAGGGTAGATATATAAATTTGAGAATCATTGCCATACATGTGGTAACTGAAGCTTAGATAAGCTCCCTTAGGGAGAGAATATGCAGTGAGAGAAGGAAGAGCCTGGAGTCAAGCCTTGATAGTCCCCACTGAATATGGGTTGGGTAGAGAAAGAGACAGCAAAGAAGAAGCTAGAGGAATGTGAGGAAAAGCATGAGACTGTCTGGTTATCGAAGCCAAGAGAAAGTGTGATCATGAGGAACAGTAGGGTCTGCTTAGCTGGTTAGAGTGCTCTTGAGATTCTAAGGTACAGTAAGGATAAAGAAATGTCTGAATAATTGAACAGCACAGATGTAACTGATGATGTTAGGGAGATCTGGGTCTATAGAATGAGGGGACAAAAGCCAGATTGGAATTGAGGTGAGGAAATGAGACAGCAAAGGTAGAAAATTTGCCAGCTTAGCTACAAAGGATTAGAATGAGATAAGGTTTTAGTTGGATTGGAGGTGTGTGGTTTTAAGGGAGATTTATTTCCATATGTTTGTTTGTTTGATAAAAAGAGAGAGATTTGAACTTGTATATAAGTCATGAGAAGGACTGAATTGAAACAGAGAGGCTAAATATTTCAGGTGGAGAAAGATTAACTAACACTGACAAGTTCCTGAGAAGGTGAATGGACACAGGATCTATAACTGAAGGGAGAAGGGACCAGCCTTAGGTAGCAAGAAGGGAGGGAGCGAAAAATGGAAGTGGATGCAGATATATTTGCATGTTTACTAGGGAGAAATTAAAGTAGTTCTTATCTGATGGTTTTAATTTTCTCAGCAAAGTAGGTACGTTGGGGCGTGGACAGATAAATCTTGAGGAAAAGTAAAGGAGGTTTGAAAAGGGTTTGAGAGTGATTTGAACCAATCAACACAGGCACATGCTGGGTAGTAGGGAGTCCCTTTAATCAGGAATTCTCCAGTAGAACCAACCAAGTCTTTAGAGAAATTTCCTTGATGAGGCAGGGCTATAGATGTACAATCTGCACAATCTTTGTTGCAACCTCATAGCCAAGCAACCTGTGCAGTCGTACAGAGCCCCGCACTTAGAAGAACCCCACGCTTGGTTTAATACTCTGCCATCTGTCCTTAGAAATTCTTAATACTTTTTTTAAAGGATTTCACTTTTCATTTTTCACTGGGATCTGTAAATTACGTAGCCAGTCCT